>NC_143512.1:70288581-70968581 GCF_031878675.1 Megascapheus bottae
TATGTGAACCTTAAACTAACTTAAATAAAATGTGCTTATTTTAAAAAGTAAACAGTTTCATAAAAGCTAAAATGTTTATTGCATATGGGGTGTTTTTTAGTTTGTGGTTTTTTAAGATCAAATTTGATAATCATCTCTGCAATTTGCAAACTAAATGAATGACCTAGAACATGGTTAGTAAATGTCTTCAACTCAGTTAAATTGTTTTCTTGGAGAACAGCACAGAATCAATTTAAAACAAAGGGAAATTAGTTGTCACTTTTAAATTGTACACTTGAAAATGCACTCACATATTATGAATTCTTGTGTTTACTGAGTGACACATATTACCTAATAACTATTGTATGGTTACCAATATAAGATAAAAGAAACAAAGAAACCACAGAGACAACAGAAAAATTTTTACTTTCTGAAAACTAATTCATGTTTGGAAGTAACAAACTTAATAATACAGTCATCTGGGTCCTTATAACTAATACTTTCAGGAACAAGTCTCTGCCTTGATAAAATTAAGGCTACTAAGCGATAGTGTATTTTAAGAAGTAATATTTTTTTAAATGAAGTCTCAAGGAACTTAAATGAAATAATATTTGCCTTTCTTAATTATATGAAATTTTAACCCTATTGGGAAGAGAGTTTTTGAAAATTATTAAACAATTAGTAAAACAGTACTGTTTTTTTGATGGTTCAGATATGTTAGGCTTGCCAAAATGTGCGTAACATGGAAGATAACTGTTTATGAAATTTTCAACATTTATTCTCTATGAAATCTTAAAGAATAAATGGACCTGACACAAGCTTATAAAGTATGAAAATTGTGGACCCACTATAGTATTTCTGAAACAATTCAGATATGCACAGATAGTCCTTTAACCAATTTTGAAATCAAAACCTGAACTTATTATAAAAATATTGAACTATTGAAATAAATCTTAGACATTGCAAATTTCAAAACAGTAACATGTTCTATGTACAATTTAATACAATCTAATATTTTCGTATTTCAATAATATGTGTATATATGTCTGAAGATTAAAAGGAAAGCTCTTAAGAGTTCATATGTCTTACTAATGACAGAACTGTAGACTTTAGGCATTAATAAGTTATTTAATTTCATCAGTAAGTACCAATATCAAAATGAGCAGAATCTTTTACCATTGACTGTAGTTCAAATTCTCCTTAAAATTTGCTCATAGAAAATGGATTAGAGCAAGAAAACCATATTTATTTCCCAATAGTTAATGTCCTTCTCTCTCTCAAAAAAAAAAGACTTTTGTACTCATCTGTTGCTGTGAGGAATTAAGAGATTTCCAAGGACCTCAGGCACTTTAGAAAATCTGCTGGAAACAACTTCATTGTTGCAGAAGAGGTTTAACAGTTGAAACACTTCAGATGTTGTAGGAAACATATTATATGTAGACATATTGTTTATAAGTCCTAATTATATTTTTGTTTTCATTGACAATCAATTCTAAATCAATGTCTCAAATTAACTGATATGGTAGATCAACTATCATATGTCCTCTGCTTTAATATAGACTATATATCCTTGAACCTTCTTACTAGAATCTGTGGTGGACAAACTTCATATATGCCCATTCAGTTGTTTCCAGAACATACAGCCTAGAGTTGGTAATGGTAAGACCAAGACTTCCTTGCTCTTTGCAGCTGAGGGACATTTCTGGCTTTTTGAAGTCACAATAGTATCCAGTTCATTCTTTTGTCCATTTTAGAAAAGAATGATTACAGGTCAAACATTCATGCTTCATATTCCCTTTGATACTTCATTCATATCTCTGCTTCTCTGCCCAACTCTGTCCTGTATCCCTTTACAATTATTACAGCTCCATGCAATTATATATTAACCAAGGATGATCTCACTCATTTCTATATCATAAATATAATTTATGAGCCTAATGTAACAAACAGAAAGCACTCCAAGAGATCTCTGCGTGTATGACATAATCACACTATTCCAAAGAGCACATAAATTCTTCATAGAAGAATAAAATATGAGTTTTAAAATTGAAAGATATGAAAAATGACATTGTGCTTTGTAATACTGGTGATCTTGATTTTGTGTTGTCTAATGTGAAGAATGGTGATGAAAATGCTAACAGAGAAATGCTATTTATTCATTAATTTTAATGATAAAAATCACTTTCTCAGAAGATTTTTAAAAGATTAATTAGCTTTTGTAGGGAAAATATTAGGATAAAAATTACATGTGGAATAAGAAATACAATGAAACAGAAACAAGAAGGCATTTATAGAATTAGAATATTTGCATGTTTTTTCTTAGTTTCAACTTGAAATATGAATCACAGTGTCCGGTCATCACAGCAAACAGATGTTTTTTTCCTCAATGATTTTGTCATCCTTTTGAGTAGCTTATATGATTATTTTATTTCTTCATCACTGCTGTGGGCTGACACCTATGAAAACATTTTCTTTAGGAGAAATATTTAAAATCATGATATTACCCAAGTGAAGAATGAAAAACTGATAAATGCATGCAAGATGGTAAATGAAGTCACTGATCACCACAAGATGGCAATAAAGAGAGATTCTGATTACCTCAGAAAATTAATTCCATAATACTGCCAATTTAAAGAAAGAAATTTTCTATGAAAGCAGATATTATAAAACTCCTCCAGGAGAATCTTCTCTAACTATAAAATGTAATATTTCTTTGCCTTCAAAATAAGCACCATATGAACATCCCCCAAGTCTGTTGCCAGAAAGATTACAGCCCCCTGAACCGTAGAGCAATCATAGACTTTGAGTGACCTGGCAATTGTGGTCATAGTGAAAAAAAAAAATGCTTGAGAAAGCGTTTCCTAATTTGATCCATGAGGAAAAGCCTGATTTCTTTGTTATCTAAGCAAGACCTAACCAAATGGAAGGCATTTTTGCTTTGTTTTCTCTTGTTTTGTTTCCCCAGTGCAAAGTACTTGTCTTCTTTAATGGAGCCATCTTCTTTAGTTTTGATCTTAGAAGAGTTTATATTCTGGCTAAATTAAAAGACTTTCAGCTATTTTTTTTTCAGCTTACAACATCTACCAACACTTACCCGACAACTTGAATTCTGTAATGTCTTGAGATCTTTCTCAATCAGCTCATTTGTATCATCATTTTTTAAACTGTTTTTGTACAGTCTCTGTCACAATTCCTCTCCCATCCATTCCCAATGGAAAATGTCTTATGGGCACAGTTTTTGACACCAGTAAGTTGACCTGCTGAGTCCTCCTCATAATCACCCACTAATAATCTAGGTTTATTTCGGGTGGTACCACCATAGTTTAGTAAACTTGTCAGAAAATAAAATAAATATTTAATAAAATGAAATAAGCAATTGTACAGGCTTCTGAACTACATTCTCAGATTTGTCTATAGAAAAAGCCACACTTCCGGTGGTTTTTGTTTTGTTTTGTTTTGTTTTTCTATCAGCTCAGTCAGATTTTCATTACTCTGTTAAAAACAAAAATTCTAAGAAAAATCCACTTTAAAAAGGAAAAGTGTCTTTTTTTTTTTTTGCCAGTTCTGGGCTTGAGCTCAGGGCCTGAGCACTGTCCTTGATCTTTTCTCAAGGCTAGAGCTCTACCACTTGAGCTTCAGCACCACCTCAGGCTTTTTTCTCTGTATGCGGTACTTAGGAATGGAACCTGGGTCTTCGTGCATGCTAGGCAAGCACCTACCACTAGGCCAAACTCCTCACCCCCAAAAGTGTCATTTTGAATCAAGTTTAGAAAGTTTCAGTGCATGGTTACTTGGCTAACTTGTGGATCGTGTGAGACAGAATATAATTTCCAGGCATAAGTGGTGGAACCAAACTACCCATATCATTCCATACAGCATAAGGGGCAAAAAGGGAGAAGGAGGTGGAGGGAAGCAATTGGAATAATGTGTTTTTCTAGGATATGCCCACAGTGGCCTATGTGCTACAGTGCAGATATATCTCTCAAAAGCTCTGCAGCCTCTCAGGAGCATAACAGACTAATGGATAACTTTAGGGGATATCTCAGATACTAACTATAGCAGCTCACAACTATGTATTTTGTAAGTGATGAAGTCAAATATAAATATGTTGCTTGTAATGTTGAATGAATAAAGAATATATGTATAATATGCTTTGAGTATGTGTGTTTGTATTCATGTGTGTGAGATGGGGGAGGTTAAGGAAGGGCTTGAACTCAGGCCTTGGAAGCTGTCCTGTTCCTCAAGGCTAGTGCTCTGCCAGTTTGAGCCACAGTTACACTTCTGGTTTTTGAGTGGTTAATTGGAGATAAGAGTCTAATGGAACATTTTTTTTATCTGGGTTGGCTTTGAACAGTGATCTTTGGATTTCAGCCTGCTGAGTAGGATTACAGGCGTGAAACATTAACACTGGGAAAGAAAGAACAATTTGGATAATATTAAATGACCTATGCTAGTCTCAGAGGCAAAAACAGGTGCTTATTTTACTCATATCTGGAACTTATATCTACAATACGAGGAATTATAAAATAGACAGGGCTCTATGCATTTTCACACAAACATACTGACTATATGAAGGTATGCTTAAGATACAATTTGTCTGAATAAGGTAGTGTTCATCAAAATAAGTACCAGGAAATGGAAGCATGTTCTGTTGTGGGAAGGGATTTCTAAAACTGACACCAAAATGGAAGGAAGGATGGAAGATGACCAAATGCAGTTCTTGTAGTCAATATACATTGCACTAAAAAATGAACATTGAAACTTGGGGGCAAAGATGAGAAGGGAGAATAGGGAAGCAAAAATGGAAGGGGTGATATAGTCCAAAAATCATTGAACTCAGTACCTGAGAACTACTTAATACTAACACTACAAAAAGAATAATTTTGATAATGTGATGATTATTTTTTAGACTGTTCTTACTTTTTTAGACTGTTTTAGACTCGGTACTTACAGAGAGACAAGTTTTACATTTTGAGATGATAAGGCTTTCATGTGATAAAAATTTTTCAAAAGAGCTTCATCAGTCAAAGCAAAACTCCTTTTTTGTAGAATTATTCATAATATTCAAGGCAAAGAACCAAAATACCTCTAAGCAAAGGAATAGATAAAAAAATTAGGATCCATATTTGCAGAAGAGTTATATTAACTCTCAAAGAAGGATGAAATATTACCAAGTACAGGTATGTGGGAAAAACTGTAGGTTATCAGATTAAATAAAATGAGTCACACACACGCACACACACACACACACACACACATACACACACTGTGTTGTTGCATCGCCTATGTGGAACTGGAACTATAAATAAATAAATAAAATAAATAGGCCAAAAGTGGAGGAAAGACTTTACAGGAATCAAAAGTGCTGTTTGGAGAAATTTGATAGAGCATTTCGATAGAAATTTGATAGAGATCTGAATATGATACAAATGCAAGCACAATGCTTATATTACTTAACTTATTGATTTTTACAATTAATTTCACTTGAAATAAGAATTAATAATTTTCTTCATGCACTAAAGGGTACCTGAGGATACTGTTAAACAAATAAGAATAAAAAGCAAATGAAGAAAACAGCATTGAATGTACTAACACAAGGAACAAAGCTTGTTGATGGTCTCATTGAAATGAATTTTTCCCTGTCAAGGAAAGTGTTGCAGGAGCCATCTTATTCAAAACTGAACATCAACACTGAACAGGTGATAAGGATTAATTTCCCAGAATAGCTGCTAGATACCAGATTGCATACTGATTACATTGGAAAACTTTCATTGCCTATTTTTCATACTGAAATACTTTGTCTGGACATGAATTCTCTTCTTTCCTGATAACATGTCTGCCATTTGGCACTGTTTTTTAGTTTACAGAAAATGAAACTTAGTATTGTATTTATGATCACGGAACACAGTATCTTAGCTGATTTCCCAAGTAGGCTGAAGTGTCTGGCCTGAAGAACTGGTGACAGGACCTTAAAAATTAGCTTTGGCTTCAGAATCCAGATGTGTTCCTGGATGTAACTATTCCTACTTCAATCTGCTAAATGCTTAAAATTAATCATCAAAGTATAATGTCTTTACCAAAATCAGGTTTCACAGAGAAGAAACCAAATGGTAAACACAATGGGCTCCTCTATTTATAGTCTCTTTGTTTCACAAGTAACGTATTGGTTAATGGCTACTTTAAATTTCATATGTCAGTTTATCAACAATAAGTAAACTGGATAGTTATTGTACCAAAGAAGATTAACAAAAATGTACTTTCTTATTGAGCATAAGAATGAATTTGTTTTTCATGAACTTGATCCCCATACCTTATGTAACAAGAATTTAGTTAATTCTACATGTAAGGGCCAATATATTGGAACATTTGTGGTTGACAAACATCTATATTTATTGATTGAGTTAAATGATATTGACATAGGTGATAGATTCACAACTATTTGGTAAATTGTATATTTAAGCTATTGTATATTTATAATGTGTTGGTTTTGCAATATTTAGGTTAGAAAATTTTAAATCTATAGTTCTGACAACCATTTCAGAGAGATTTTGGTGAAGTTATCAATGGTTAGAATTATAATGTGAGATTGTAATTTTCTGACTTAAAGTAATTTTTCCCATAGCCAGCATCGTCTTTCTCACAGTTTTAATTACCCATAGTCAACCATGGTATGAGAATATTACATGGAAAATTCCAGAAGTAGAGAATGTATATGTTTTAATCCAGTCACAGTTTTGAGAAATATGATGAAAAATATGTTACTGCAATTTAGCCTGTGATATGAATTCTTTTACCTAGAGAATCACCAATGTATATTTGCTTCTCTTCCTTGTGGCATGAAGTAACCTCCTAGGCTATCAGGCAACAGTTGTGATCCCAGTACTTCAGTTCAGGTAACACTCATTTACACTGTAACATCCTTAAATAATGGAGTGATGCTGCCACATTTATTACAGTACATTCTTGCAAATGTTCGCTTTATTATTAGGTGTATTATCACCTTGTCATTGTGCCTGATTTATAAAATTAAAATTTCCATTTATTTGCATATATAAAAAGAACTATAAGGACCATCTAACTACTGGATTAAGGCCTCTACTGAAATCTTGGAGCACATATCTCAAAGTTGGGAGAAAGGGTCAGTGTGCCTATAATTCTACATCCCATTACTAAAAATCCATAAAGAATTTCACTCAATCCATATAGTTAAGGTTATTGAGTAAATTGATAAATAGTACTGCAATGAACAACGTTGTGTTTGTTAGTATATCCTTGTTTCTGGATGGTTGTTTAAATGCCAAGGACTGGAATTGCTGGGCCATAGGGGAGTTCTATATTTAGTCTTTTGAGGAACCATCATACTGCTTTCCATAGTGGTTGAACGAGTTTACAGTCCCATCAAAAATGTAGTAGTGGTTTGTTAAACTTGTCATTTAAAATATGATGTAAAAATCAACATTAATAAATTCTTTAAAAAAAGTTAAAACAAAAAAATGTAGTAGTGATTCCTCCAGGTCACATCCCCTCCAGCATCTGTTGTTATTAGATTTCTTGATAATGGCCATTCTAACTGGAGTGAAAGATATGGAACCAACCCAGATGCCCCTCAGTAGATGACTGGGTCAACAAGATGTATTTATTCACAATGGAACTCTATGCTTCCATCAGAAAGAACGACTTCACCCCATTTGTAAGGAAATGGAAAGATTTGGAAAAATTCATATCAAGTGAAGTAAGCCAGTCGCAAAGGAACATAGGCTCAATGGTTTTTCTCATTTGTAATAATTAATATAAACGTTGGACACTCCTAGCAGAGGATTACAATAGCTCAAAACCTAGATATGTAAGTCCATAGAGGATGAGGCCAAAAAAGGACCTCCAGGATATAGAAACATCTCATCTCTTTTGTTGTCCCTTAGTTATTCTCATATTGCTATAATATCTTACCTTGTTATCTTGTATATAGTATATATGTTTATTTGTTTAATTGAAATAGGAAAAGGAAGAGGGGAAACAAGACGAGGGAGGGAAAGAGGGACAAAAGCATGAGAAGGAGTATCAAAGTATGTGAAGTAATATACCTTCTATCTGGTGAATATAACTGTAACCCTTCTATTAATCACGATAAAAATTACCTTAAAAGAAGAATAAATAAATTGAGATCAAAAGAGAAGCAGCTTTAGAAAAGCCAAAAGAAATCAACTTAATTTCTTAAAATATCAGTCACACTTCCTCCTTTTGCATTATTCTACTCATGAAAAGGTATTTGAAACCAGTCTTTAAGGAATGACAGAAACATGATTTTGTTGCTGGCATTAACTTTAGAGTCAATTTTTCCTATATCTTTAATTATTTAAGATAAACAGGATATCAAGAAAACTACACTTTAGATTGGTTATCATGTTATATTTTTATTTATTTTTTCTTTTTTATTATTGTTTACTTTTTGTTTTTGTAATGTATAGACTGATTACAGCTACATTTGCCAGGTAGTAGGTCCATTACTTCTAACACATTGATACCCCTACTCACGATTTTGTCCCCATTTCCTTCCTCCTACCCCCTTCCAATCATATTGTTTCCCCCCTTTCCCTTTCCTATTTCAAATAAACAAATAAATGTATATGCAATATACCAGGTTACAAAGTCAAACCTAGTAACAATATGAAATTAACAAAAGGGTAAAAAAAGAGAAAATAAGTAGCATAGTATGTTGAGAACAACAGTTACACAAGATAAAGCTCTTGTTTCCATCATATTGAGTGAAGTAAGCCAAAGGAACATAGTCTCAACAGTTGTTCTCATTTGTAATAATTAGTACATATCTAGGAATGTTCTAGCAGAGGATAACAATAGCTCCAAATCTAGGTACATAAGGTCATATAGTATGAGACTAAATGAAAGGATCTCTAGGATATGTTAATGGTATTTTAAACAATTGATATCACCTAGCAGGTTAATATTTGGGGACATTTTCCTTCTTTTTTGATTAAGCTTCAGGCGTTTTAAAATAGTGGAGAGTAATATTTCTTCAGACATCCCTAAGCAGTCTGCAGCTAAAAGTTAACATTATAATGAACTGTCAGGAGTAACTCTATTTCCCAACTTTTCTGGGATGCCATTTTAATGAAATAATGGGATGGTAAATCCACCGAGAGATTACCATGACAGCACCCTCAGAGAAATCCAATGAAAGTGCACATTCACAGATAATCTTGGATATATATTAGCCAATTTCCTATATTCTTTGGGAAAAATGAAAACCAAACTGTTGAGAAGCATTAACAGACTAAATTCTATTTTTAGTTTGTATCTAGATATATATTATTAATCATATTTTCCTTGTCCATGATTCAAATCATGCCTGATGATAGCAGATATGTTTTGCAATTTTAATGGATATTGTTTTCACTCTCCAGAGTTGTTTTATAGAGAAAAAATCATGTTTGCTTAAGTAATACCTGGAAAGAGCTAATGAATAATAAAGAATGCACAAGATTCAACCCAAATTGATTTGATGTACTGATTTGATAAGCTAATAGAAGAAACAAGTATTTATATTTAAACAGCCTGTTATTTTTTAAATTTCTTTAGCTTGTAGTATTTATATTTAAACAGCCTGTTATTTTTTTAATTTCTTTAGCTTGTAGTCACATACATTTTAAATTTTCTAGTTTTGACATTTTAGCTAAAAAATGAACAATCACTGTATTTTCAAAAGTTTTATTTGGAATGGAAACAATTCTCTTCTTGTTATGAATATATGTAGCATATGGATGTGCAAATATATGGTAGGAAAGAGATGCATTCAATTTCTTATTTTTTTCTTATGCAAAACGTAGAGAATGACATCCTGACAAATTAAGTTTAACGTGAGGTCATTCACCAGTAATTTAAGAAGTAAAATTTGCTCAACTTGTAATTCTAGCTATTCAGAAAACTAAGTATTAGAGAATAGAGAAATTTGAAATCAGACAAGGCACAAAAATCAGTGAGTCAATTTCTAAATTAATCAACAAAACTGGTAGAGTTTTTTTCTTTTCTTTTAATCTCAAGTGGTAGAGTACTAGACAAACCAGCAAGCTGAGAAAGCACAAAGCACTGAGTTCAAATAAAATTACTACAAAAGAAAGAGTTAAAAAAGAAGAAACTGTATTATGAAATAATAAACCATGCTTGGTAACAAACTTTGTTTTGTGAAATTATTAAGTTTTTAAAAGAACTGGAATTTATTGCAAGTAATGCATTCTTCAGAATTTATAGTGAAATTAAAGTTTAAAGCAAGAGTTGGCTGTGTGTATGTGTATGTGTTTGTGTGTGTGTGTGTGTGTGTGTGTGTGTGTATGTATGTGTAATCCTGTGCACATTGCAGTACTATGGATTGAACATGGCTTTTCACTCAAGGCTCTCTACAGTTTGAACAATAACTCAACTTCTGGCTTCTTGCTGGTGAATTGAAGATAAGATTCTTGCTGACTTTATTCCACAGGCTGGTTTGTAATTTTGTTTCATTTATCTGTCTGTCTGTCTGTTTGTCCATCCATCTATCTCATTAGTCTTGTGGATCATGGGGCTTGAGTTAAGAATCCGGGCACTGCTCCTTAGTTCTTTTTGCTCATGTCTAGTATTCTGTTACTTTTTTTTTTTTTTTGGAGGGGAGTGTTCATGGGGCTTGAAGTTGGCCTGAGTGCAGTCCCTGAATTCTTCATCTGGAGGCTTCCATGCTATCCCTGGGCCTGGGCATTGTCCCTGAGCTCTTCAACTCAAGGCTACCACCCTATCCTTGAACCAAGCATCATTTCCCAATTTCTAAAGGTTAATTGGAGGTAAGAGTCTCAGGTCATTTTGTGCCCAGACTGGCTTTGAACCTTTATCCTCAGATCTCAGCCTACTGAATAGGTAAGATTACAGGTGTGAGCCACGGCGCAAGGCATGTTCTGTTACTATGAGCCTCAGTTCCACTTATGGTTTTCTGGTCATTAATTGGAGAGCTTTTGTATGGCAAAGGATATAGCTAGCAAGCTAAACAGAAAGCCCACAGAATGGGAGATGATCTTCACCAACTACACAAGAGACAAAATCTTCATATCTAACATATATCAATAGCTAAAAGAAAATTGACTCTCTCCAAACTAATCTCCAAAAAAACAACCATCCCATCAAAAGATGGGCCAAAGACTTAAAGAGCGTCATTTCTGAAGAAGAAATAAGAAATGGCATATAGACACATGAAGAAATGCTGGGAATCTTTGGCCATAAAAGAAATGCAAATCAAAAAAACTCACTCCAGTTAGCACCTCGCTCCAGTTAGAATGGTCATTATCAAGAAATCTAATAACAACAGATGCTGGAGGGGATGTGGCCAGGAGGGATCTCTATTACACTGTTGGTGGGAGTGTAAACTCGTTCAGCCACTATGGAAAGCAGTATGGCGGTTTTCAAGACTCAATATAGAGCTCTCCTATAACCCAGCAATTCCACTACTTGGGATTTACCAATGGTCCAGAAACAAGGACATACTAAACCCACTAGCACAACGATGTTCATTGCAGCACTATTTATGAATTTACTCATTATTGACCTTTGCTGTATGGATTGATTGGGATTTACCCAATGGTCCAGAAACAAGGATATACTAAAATCCACTAGCGCAAATATGTTCATTGCAGCACTATTGACCATAGCAAAGATATGGAACCAAACCAGATGACCTTCAGTAGATGATTGGATCAACAAGATGTGGTATTTATAAACAATGGAATTCTACGGTGCCGTCAGAAAGAACGACATCACACCATTTGTAAGGAAATGGAAAGGCTTAGAAAAAATAATATTTAGTGAAGTAATCCAGACTCAAAGGAACATAGGCTCAATGATTTCCCTGATTTGTCATAATGACGAGAAACCCTGGGCTCTCCTAGCAGAGATATACAATAGAATAAAACCTAGATACATAAGGCCATATGGGATGAGGCTAAATTAAAGGACCCCCAGGAGATGGAAACAAGAGCCATATAATGTGTGATTGTTGTTCTTAATGTATTATGTTATTTCTCATCTCTTTTGTTGTCCCTTAGCTATTCTCATATTGTTACAGTACCTTACATTGTTATCTGGTATATTTTATATATGTTTATTTGCTTATTTGAAATAGGAAAGGCAAGGAGAGAAAGCAAAATGAGGGGAGGGGGTTAGGAGAGAGATAAGGGGACAAAAACATGAGAAGGAGTATTAAGGTTTGTGAAGAATGCACCTTCTATCTGACGAATATAATGTAACCCTTCTATTAATTACAATAATAAAAAAAAACAGTCTCAGAGACTTCCCTGCCCAAACTGGCTATAAACTGCTTTGAACAGCAGGGCGCAAATGAATTTGTTATTTCTGATGACAAATATGACTGCTGTTCTTCATTTCAGCTTCAGTTTGCAACTACTGAAAACATTGATCACATATTTCCAGTTTACAAATGAATGTCAATCATTCTTAGAAACCTATTTGGGTGGGGGGAGGTAAATGAGGACACTAACATCTGAAAGGATATCAATGTGTGAGAAGTAATACACCTACTACCTGCCGAATGTAACTTGAACCTTTCTATACATTACCCTGACAATAAAAAATAAATAAATAAAAATTAACTAAAGAAATCCATTTTGTTTTTCTTTAATTTATAGCAAGAAACTTTGATTTAGCCTTATTTAGAAAAAATATTAATCTGAATTATATTTTTGGAGGTGTATATACATATATGAAAACAAGATAAATGGAAAGGCTTGAAAACTGTTATAAATGTATGGTTAATAATATAAGCATGTGTATGTATAAATAGTACAAATTATAAATTACATGTAAATATTAATAAGTAGTAGTTCTGGAAACTGTGTTTACAACTTTTCTTGCATTTAATATTATATGTTAAATTATTTGATGTAAATCATAAAAAATTGTATGTAAAACACATAGGTAGGAAAATTTTCTGTGGCAGGGAAAAATATATGAATTTTGTACAAAATTTGTTAATATTGTATTTATAAAAATTAAATGCTAACTGTAAACAAGAAACCTCAGAAAAGTCTCTTTCTTAAAGCAAGACTCTGATTTCAACCTTATACCAGCACATTAGGTAAAGCACATTTTATCATTTTATGGATATTGTTAATTAAAATAAAAATGTTTCAATATTAAGTGAAAGGTGAAAGGGGAGAATAGATTTGACATGCATTTATATAGACTTTGAATGCAAATCTGCAAACTTCATATAAGTCAACTATTGTTGACAGGATTGTCTATACTACATAAAACAAACATGTAGAATCTCTGAAGTGGAACTGATTTTTTGGGAAAGTCATTGCCATTTAAATTTTGATCAACATATTTTTGGTTTACTGTGAAAGAGATTGCACAGGATAGTTCCTAGCAATCCTGAAAATAGTTTTTCAGTAAGAGGTCATGAATACTTAACATAATGTGGCCATTAGTAGCTGTTGAAGTTATGCTTTATGAATGAACTATCAGTAATCTTTATTTTATTTCCCAACACCCTCATATTTTCTCTGGGCATTAATAATGCAAAAATTGTAGGAGTGGCTTGAGTATTTTCTTTCCAAAATTATTGTGGAAAAATCTAAATATTAATGTAGCTATTTCATAATAGTTTCTACTCTGTAATGGAGGAATTGGAATTATGAAATGAGGAATATAGAGTTATCACATAGCTTATAAACTAACCATCACAGATTTCAAAATACCTCAAGATGATAAAGAATTCCATTAACAATATCCTTCAAACACAGATTGTTTATTTAATAAAATAAAGAAGCTAAGAATATATGCCCCATTGGATCTGCATTACTACTTGTATTTTCATACAATGTATCTGGCTTGTGTCTTTGTTAGTATAATTTATGTTTAACCCCTATAATAAAGGTACACATAAACACTGCAAACAATAATGGAAGTCAAGTTTTGGCCTCAATTGAGGGAAATGTAACAGAAAAACATGGTGGGCTATTTCCATAGATGAATATAAAATACTACGTAAAACTAATCCTCTCCTTCCCTTTATCCACGCTTGATTTTCCTCTTGGTGGGCCCACTCAATTTCAAAATAATCTCCCTTCAGCTTTTAGCTATGTTTAAAACTATTGTGTAGCTGTAACACATTAAATAAATGTGACTTAAAAGAATTTAATTGTTTACCTGGATGTAAAATATACATTTTATTGGTGATTATAGTTATATATAGTTTTCTGAATGTGAGAATTAGAGTATAATGTTATACCAAGGAAAACTGAGTGAAACATTTTTCTTCTCAAGATAATTTATAATGTCAAGTCATGCATAAGAGTAATGAGATTAATAATAGGGAATAGAGATTTATTCATTCTCTGGATGATAAATCATGACAAGTCATTAGATTCATTTAATTCTGATGCAGTGAGACCATGTGACAGATAAGAAAATGGATGATACTATTTAGAAGAGTTCATGTTAGTTGATGAGTTAAAATGAAGACAGTTTTTGTTAGAGTTTTAAAATTGTTTTGCATTAATAGGAGTCTGGTAATTATGAGTGGAATGTAAATCATATAAGAGTTGAATACACTCTTTAAGGATTCCAGCATGACATCATCTAACAGGTGTTACTGTCTCATGTAATTTATGAATCACTGATTGAGCCCTTACATCAAACTTTACTCTAGCCCTAATTATTAATTTAAAATGTAACCATAACCATGAAGCATACATACTTCAATTCTAATCAATCCATAGTGGTTTAGTTGTTTACCATAATAGTCCTGGATATACTATGATTTCCCATAGTTATGATTTTTTTTTTGGAAAGCAGTATGGCAGTTCCT
Organism: Megascapheus bottae; assembly: GCF_031878675.1. NCBI lineage: Eukaryota > Metazoa > Chordata > Mammalia > Rodentia > Geomyidae > Megascapheus > Megascapheus bottae. Next base: position 70,303,424 of record NC_143512.1, read on the forward strand.
CAAAAGACTAAACATAGAGCTCCCCTATGACTCAGCAATTCCACTATTTGGCATTTACCCAATCATCCAGAAACAAAGACATACTAAATCCACCAGCACAACAATGTTCATTGCAGCCCTATTTACCACAGCAAAGATATGGAACCAACCTAGATGTCCCTCAGTTGATGAGTGGATCAACAAGATGTGGTATTTGTGCACAATGGAATTCTATGCTGCTGTCAGAAAGAATGACATTGCCCCATTTGTTAGGAAATGGAAAGACTTAGAAAAGATCATAGTAAGTGAAGTAAGCCAGACTCAAAGGAACTTAGGCTCAATGGTTTCCCTCATTTGTCATAATCAGTAGAAACCAATGTTTATTTCATAAGAATTATTACAGCCTAGCATTGTTAATCAACTGCTTTGGTGGCATTAATTAGGAAGAAAAATACAGGACTTTGATCAATTCACTACTAAAATTGTTCAAGTGATACAAAATGATTGTAAAAAGTTGACCCCCACATAAAAAATTGGTCTATAGTAATTAAACGTTTTCAAGCATCTTTGTATAGATATAAATCTAATCTTTCAAATATAAAATATGAATATAAAATATGAATGTAAAATAGTTTGCTTACATGGTGACTTAATATAAATGAATAAGTGATATTTCATCACTTATTACGGTATAATCATCCAGGTGCATATTCCTTGGAAGAAAAATTATCCAGTGTTCACATAAAATAACATTTTGAAGCTTATAATAAGTAAAATAATATATTCTCTTTCAAAATTAAAATATTCTCTCTTGTTTATTTGAGATAGTCAAATATTGTTTGGTTATATTTCAATTCATATTTATATTGCCATCACCACAGCATTATTCTCTCCTTAAAATTCTTCTAATTATTCTTTAAAATAATCTATATTTAGGTTTCTCTTTCTTTTTGTAGATTCATTCAATACTCTGTCAGTACATGCTTCATGATATATTTGATGGATATGTATCATTGTATATTGAGTATTTCAAGCCTAATATCAGGAATAATACCAATAGAATATATATATATATATATCAGTTACTATTCATTCCTAACTTCATAAGTCTTTTTAACTTTGAAAGTGCCATCCTAGTTACCTCTAATAACTGAAATTTATCTGACTACATCCATTTACCAAACCCAAGTACTGTCCCATTGTCCTCCACATTTACTAACATAGGAATGTAAGTATTCTCCCAATAATTCTGACTCCATACTTCTTCATTATCTCCAGATCCATGGTTCAAAGATTATCTCACAGGAATTCATCTTCATTATTAAGATTTCTGAGCTTTGGAAGCCCTAGATTACATGCAAAGGAAAGCAGGAAATCTGTCTTCCCAAATTTGATTGAGCATTTACTACAGTTATTCTAATTTCCAGGAGAGGTTGTTCATTGTCCGAAGGACCACATCAGAAATAGATCAGTCATTCATTCCAAGAGGGCAATATGCGGCTTGATGGTAACCACATCTTGGAGATCCCATAGGATAGGTCTGAAATTGGATACCCACCACTGGTTTTTATGGATGATGGAGTGCAAGTGTAGCTTAGGGAAGGTTCTAAAGCTCCTATCCCTCAGGCCTCAATCCTCTGCAGTCGGACTCAGACATCATAGATGCCTCTATTGAAGTGGACTGGTGTTCTGTGTCAGTTCTCTATTAGCCACTAATTTTGCGGTCACTCTTCACCAAGACCTGAACACACACTAAATAATCAATATTTCCAATTCAACTGCTATTGTATGTAATTAAGCCGCACATTAATTTCATGAACTCTACACAGCTGTAACAAAAAAGTCTTTCCATTTATTGTCAACAGAACCTGAGTTGATTTGGAATCTAGTCTCCTCAAAATACCACAGACCAAAAAGGCGGTGGCAGCAAACATCCCCCCTTATCCAAATATGACAAAAGTCTTCTAGCTGAAATAAAAGGTTAAATAAACTTGTCACATAACACAAATCATCTATACTTCAATAGATCTTTGCCAAGAATTAGAAACACCCTCCAATGCAAAATTTACCAAATAGCAGAGGCATTAAAATTGTCTTGAAAATATTTTCAAGTGGCAAGAAAAAAACAAACAGAAATATCTTCCTATATGGAATATATGACAAGAATTTGTGGCTTAAAAATGGCTGAAGAAAATTTTCTCAGGTTTTTTTTTTGGTCAATCTAACTAGCATTGGTTAATCAAATGCAGATATTTTGTGATCATTTGCTTATATTCTCATTTCTGTGAATATCTGGAAAATTTATAGATGATATTTACGTTGTACTATGACTTAAAAATACTACTGGAGTTCTTGATGTAAATGATGTTTATAGCTTTACAAATTCAAAGGGATGTCTACTGGAATTAATTAGTAGTATTTTCCTAAATATACTTTAAGTTCAACAAAGCAGTGAATTCATCTCAAGGGAACTAAAGTTAAAAATTATAAAGTATATGTACAAAATGTGATAGCAGGTTTATTTGAAAACAATTATAATCATCAGCACCTATTTAAGATGCTTTGTTTCTGAAATGAAAGTAGAATTTTAAAACTACCTGTACTTTCACAAATGGTAAGAATGGAAATCAATAATTACTGACATAACTGAGATTAATTACAACCACAGAAAAAGACATATGACCATATAAATGTGGTAAGAAGGATTGAGCTGAAATAACAAGTGCAGACTTGCTTGGCATGTGAAAGGCCATGGATTTGTTCCTAACTTCGAATTCATTAAAAAATAAAGACCAGGTTGTTTTCCTACAAGCTGACAAGCATTATATTAATTCCATGGCACTTGAATGAATAAACAAAAAGCAATAATCACTTGCCAAAAGTACTAGGAAATTTTGATTTAGAGGTTATTAAATAAAATAGAAAATTTCTGATTAAAAGAACTAGCATTTAATGTAGATTGAAATATGACTAATATATTTTCTGAGGAAGAAAAATAAAATGAAAGCCACTAAAATAAGAGCAAGAATCTGAAGAAAAGTATCTTTAATCTCAAAACTATTCAGGAAATTTTATCTACTCAAAGGGTAAATTCTCTGGATGGTCAAAAGCTAAGTGAAAGATATTAAATCTTGCATGCAATTCAGACAATAAGAAATGAAATAAAAATGAAGTATTGTTTCATTCATTGTATATTGCTAAACATTTCACTGTCTGGAAATTGCAAGAATATTACTGATGAGAATCTAAGATAATACGTATGAGCTAGAAGCAAAGGCCTATAACCTTACAATCATTGTGAAGTTATTGGTCAATTTCAAAGTCCATAAGTTGCAAAAAATTTCTGATGCAAATAAAAGATGCTATTTATGAACAATTATTAAAACATTATATCCTTACACTCATTTTGAATTCTCATTTTAATACAATTTATCTTTGTTATTGTGATTGTGCCTTTATCATCTCTTTTCTCCACCAACACATCTCTCTAGCTTTTACACACATGGACACGCTCACATATACACACACACAAAAAAAACAACTCAAACACACTATTGAAGGAGAAAATATAAAAGATTGTACAAAAATTCATGTTGGTATTTGGGTAAGCTTCATGATGAAATATAATAAATTAAGAAATATAAGAAATTAAGGTTTAGAAAAATATCTATATAACTATATTCACATTTTTCATTCAATAGAACATGATTATTTGTATTGTTTGCTATAGTTTTCTAGAAGAATAGCCAGTAGACGTTATATATATAGATGGTCATTTCAAGAGATATTTTTAACAATATTTCTGCTGAACAATCTCACTGTTATCATCTTACCTTTCTTTGTCATGAGCACATCTCAGATTTGCACTCTAACCCTAATTCATTTTTAATAATCTGATGTTTTCAGAACTGGCCTGGTAAGTTCTATGAGTAAAATACAAATATTTCCATCAAAGAGTCTAGAAAAAAATATTTGAAGCCAGGCATGATTTCTCATGCCTGTAATCTTAGTTACTTAGGAGGCTGAGATTTGAGGATCAAGGTTCAAAGCCAGTCCAGGCACAAAAGGACCTGAGACTCTTATCTCCAATTAACCTCTAGAAAATGCAAAGCAGGGCTGGGCTCAAGGATATTTTGGTAGCCTTGATCTGAAGAACTCAGGGAAAGTGCCCAGGCTGAGTTCAAGCCCTATGACCCTCCCCCTCCCACATAAATATATATACATATATATATGTGTATGTGTATATATATATTTGAATCATACATACCTTATTACCGTGAAGGTAATGGGTATCTGAAATATGTAATATAACTTAAACTACATATAATGATCTATAAATTTAAACGCAAATGTTGAAACAAATCATGAAAAATTCAACCCACTTCTTTATCTACATGGAACATGTAAATTTGGTCTTATTTATGGATTCATATAAAAAGGCAGCTTTATTTTCATTAATATAGGATGCTATTCTGCACAATTTGTGGGCAGTTCATAGGTAACTTAATTTATTTTAAGCGTTATAAATTCAGAAGAGTCTCGTTCCACAATTATATAATTGGCATACATTATTCTTTGAATAATTCACCATTGATTTATATCCCTTCAAGGTATTGCAGACTCAATAATATAAAGCTTATTAATGTAAAACAGTATTCTGAGGAGATGTTTTATGTAGATTCTAAAGTTTTCTAACAGATTTCTATACATTTAGGTTTGTCCATGATTTGACAGTACGTCATTGTATTTACATTAAAATCCGTTGTTTAACTTTAATAGCTCTATATCTATACACAGATGATAGAGTTAAATGATAGATTAGAAAGATATGTTTATATGACAATATATGTACACACAGACACACACATATTTAAGTTAGATGGGATATAATTAAAAAAACAACAGTAACAATTCTTTGGGATTCTTATACTAGTTGATTGAGGCTGGGAAAAAAATATGACAACTGTGAGCTCGTTGTTATAGTCACACCTGGGAAAATGCTGTCAGCCTACTTGTATGCTTTGTGTAGGAAAAATTCAATTATATCAGAATTAATTAAATAAAGAAAAATACAATGTTTTCTGATTAATGGACTTTCGAGTGCAAATCAGCAAGTAGGATTTGAGAATGTAAAAATGAGAAGATAACACTTTTACTGTAAAAAATTACCTATAAAATTCATTGAATTATAAGAGTGACTGAGGAGCAGATAGGGAAAGAGAGAAGTTCAGCTGTTCTTTTTTTTTTTTTTTTTTGCCACTCCTGGGCTTGAGCTCAGGGCCTGAGCACCATCCTTGGACTTTCTCAAGGCTAGAGATCTATCACTTGAGCCTCAGCACCATTTCCAGATTTTTTCTATGTATGTGGTGCCGATGAATTGAACCTGGGTCTTCGTGCATGCTAGGCAAGCACTCTACCACTAGGCCAAACTCTCCATCCTATTATTCTTATTTTTATTACTGCAATTGAATTAAAATTGTGGTCATTACTATTACAACTATTTATTTCTAAATTGTATTTGTGTGTGTGTGTGTGTGTGTGTGTGTGTGTGTGTGTGTGTGTGTGTGTGTGTGTGTATTGGTCCTGGGGTCTCAAATTCATGCTTGATTACTGTCCTTATTATACTCATGTATTACACTCAACCACTTGAGACCCAGCTCTATTTTCAGCCTGTTAGTGAGTAGTTAGAGACACAAAGATTTTCCTTTCAGGGATGGCTTTGAACTACTATCCTCAGATCTTAGCCTATTAAGTAGCTAGGACTGTAGGTGAGAGCCACAAGCTCCTGGAACTTTTTACATTTTTCTTCGTTACATTGTGTATATTTTTAGAACAGCTATTTCTTCAAGTAACTAATGATAGATTGATAACTCATAGAAAAATAAAATATAGGAGTGTAAACTTGTTCAACCACTATGGAAAGCAGTATGACAGTTCCTCAGAAGACTGAACATAGAGCTCCCCTATGACCTAGCAATTCTACTACTTGGCATTTAACCAATCGTCCAGAAACAAGGACATACTAAATCCACTAGCACAATGATGTCCATTGCAGCACTATTTACCACAGCAAAGATATGGAACTAACTCAGATGCCCCTCAGTTGATGAGTGGATCAACAAGATGTGGTATTTATACACAATGGAATTCTATGCTGCTGTCAGAAAGAACTACATCACCTCATTTGTAAGGAAATGGAAAGACTTAGAAAAAAATCATATTAAGTAAAATAAGCAAGACTCAAAGGAACATGGGCTCAATGATTTCCCTCATTTGTTATAATCAGTAGAAACCTTGGGATCTCAGAGCAGAGATTTACAATAGAACAAAACCTAGAAACATAAGGCCATATTGTATGATGCTAAATGAAAGGACCTCCAGGATACAAAAACAAAAGTGAGTGATTGTTGTCCTTAATGTACTATGTTATCTCTCATCTTTTTTGCTGTCTCTGGGTTATCTCATATTGTTAAAGAATTTCACCTTGTTATCTGATATATTGGATATATGTATATATGGTTATTTGAAATCGGATAGGGAAGTGGGGAAAACAAGATGAGAGATGAGGGTGGGGGAAGGGAAATGGAGACCCAGACATGAGAAATGGCTGCATAACCATTCCATTTTAATGATTTGAAAATTTCTAGTGGCTATGATAACTCCAGTAGTTACTATATTAAAGTGGGCTGAGAAGTGAGTTTGTAATGAAGAATGGAAGCCAAGATTTATATCAAGTTTTTAAATGAAATTAAACCATTTATTGGAGAGATTATGTCTGCTTTTATTTTAAGAGAGAAAGAAGTAATGATATTATATATCAGGAAAATATCTAGTAGAAACTTGGAAAACCTAATAGACAAAATACTAAACTCATCATTACTTCAGAATGCTAGAGACTGTATGAAATACACAGAAAGAGAGGGAGAGAGAGACACAGACAGACAGACAGACAGACAGACAGACAGACAGTTAGGAAGGCAGGCAGGCAGGCATTAGAAAGGGAAGGCAATAATTGATTTAAAATAGCTTGTGAATTCTGTTACAAAAAAAACAGAAACTAGATATAGAAACACAACTCACTGAATGGGAAATTTGAGCATAAAGTCGTGCAAATATGCCTTGCGGTTTTCTGCTGAAGCCTTTAACACCAGGATCTGTGACAATGACTGGGGACATTTTGCCATTTATTCTCAATAATTTCTCCATAAGAAGAATGTCCTTGCAGAGAAGAATGATATTAAAATTAATAAACACTCCTGGAAAATAATTTGAACCAGGGAGAAAAGAGAAATCAGCAATAAGGCATTATTTTCTTAATCTCTTGCCTATGGTTGGTGGTTTAGAAATTTATGAAAACCTCTTGGAATGAGTTCTCTCGTCTGAGGAAGCAGCCCCAGAGGCACACATCTTGATAGGTCCAGGTAATTGCCTCATGTTCCTCCAGGGCAATACCAGGAAAGCCATGAACATTTGGTAAGGGAGCAATGCCAGCTCCCTTTAGCGATAAAAGGTTTGTTGCGTTAGGTGCTTTCGATCTCTTTTCAGCGGAAACCATCAATGATGAACATAGAAGTTTACTTGTACTATGGCACTGTGCGTTCTGTCTGTATTCTCTTTGAAAGATACATTTCCTAAAGGCAAAGCGTATCTGTAATTTATTCTTTGACTCAGTCCAGAAATACTTTGTATTTCTCATGCAAAATACTTTTAGACTCAAGCTATTTTGTACTAATTTTTAGGCTCAGAGCTCAAAAGATAATATTAGAGGGAAATAGGTATCTGATTTGTTTAAAAAGAGATTATTTTTGGTTAAGAAATGAAAAAAAGACAAAAATGACCTAAAATGAGATATTTAAAGTAGGCTGGGAGTTTGGCCTTGTGGTAGAGTGCTTGCCTAGCATGCACGAAGACCCGGGTTCGATTCCTTGGTACCACATACATAGAAAAAAGCAGAAGTGGTGCTATGGCTCAAGTGGTACAGCTCTAGCCTTGAGAAAAATCCAAGGACAGTGCTCAGGCCCTGAGGTTAAGCCCAGGACTGGCAAAAAATAAAATAAAATAAAATAAAAATAAAGTGGGATATTTAATCTACCATCTGTTACATTGAAATAGTTTATTATTTTAAGTTCTTTTTAAAAAATATTGTAAAGTTCTTGTACAATGGTGTTACATTTATCTAAGTAAAATAATAGTATATGCTTTTGAAGAATGTTTCCCTCTCCTTTGTTTTCTCACACTTTCCCTCCCACAACTCCCCTCCCCCTTAAGTTGCAAAGTTCATTTCCAGCATCGTGTCTAATGGGTATCACTGTTATATTGGCTCATCCTTTGTCCCACTATTTCAAATTTGCCTTCTCCTCAAATTAGCTTAACTTACATACAAGATAAAAAGGATACAAAAATCAGAAAACAATGACTATGGGGAATAAATCAGAGGAGAAAAACTAAATAACACACACACACACACACAAATTAAAGACTAAAGAAATAACTACACACACACACACACACAAATTAAAGACTAAAGAAATAACTACAAACAGTGCACTAAAAAAGAAAAGATAAAATATCACACACACGCGCACACACACACACACACACACACACACAAAACCTCTTGTTCCCATATAGTGGCGGTCATTTCAATCGGCATCATTTTATAAGGTCATATGTACCTAGCAACTGGGATACCATGAATCTCTGCGAGGACTATCATTGGAATATATTAATTATCACAAGTAGGAGACAACATGGAGCCTATGTTTCTTACTTCATTTAATATTTTTCTCAAGTCTTTCCATTTCCTATGTCACTCTTTCTGATGGAAGCATTGTATATATACCATATTTTCTGATCCATTCATCTACTGAGGGGCATCTGGGTTGGTTCCATATCTTAGATATGGTAAATAAAGCTGAAATAAACATTGCTGCAATGGTTAACTTTATTATCTCAATAAATATTACATACACTGTGCAGACTTTACACAGAATTAAACATTTCCTTAATGATCATACAATTATTTACTAATGTAAAATGAAAAAAATATAATAGCTGGAACACTATTTTCATTATATTAATGGTCCCTTCCATTTAAGCTACTAGTGTAATTATGTCTAAAGCCTTGTAGACATTGGCACTGTTTAAAACAAAAGATCAGAATGAAAGAATTACTATTGTTAGTGTACTAGGTTGGGCAAGGGATAAAAAATATACATGAAATTACTTAAAAATCACCGATGTGTTTCATCACAGGTCTGTTCAATAACAAAGTGTTTCATTCCTGGAAACTACAATTAAGTCCTTTGAATGTTCTATTTACAAATTGAGTTTCAAAATTAATGCGTAAGTAAATGTACTCACCATAATTCCTTTCACAAAACTATTTACAATTATTTTAAATTTCTAATTTATACAGGTTATTTGGCTATGTGAATTGTGTGAGAACATGATAAATCCACAATCATTTTGGTTAGGTTCTAATTCGTTGGCAATATTATGGTTTATTAGCTATAGCCAGATGATATCTCATTTCTCTAAAAAATAAGCAGTTTTGATATTTGTGTGTGAAAAAAGCCCCAACCATTATTATTGTTGTTGTTATTATTTGCTGCACAGGTTTGCATTCAGATATTTAGGTCATTTGGGACAAAAATTCTTGGGTTGACATTATCTGTCACTGAAACTGGACACTTAGTTTATAGGTCAATAATTTTTCCCAGATATGACATCACTGAAGCTTTCTATAAACTTTTCCAATGATCTTCACACTATCTAGGATACTCTTTCTATCCTATTTTGCGTGGTTTTTTTCAACCAACTATCCCAGGTAAGTTGAAATTGTTATCTAGCAACTTGTTTTCAGGTGCAGGAGTGGACAGACATCAGAATAGCATAGGCACCTAAAGAGAAATAACATTGGCTCTGTTTTGAAACCTCCTAGTGATAGAGGAAAATGGCCTACAGATTATTACAGAGAAAAAAAGTAGACTTCAGTTCTTGGAGGAAGTGTGAAAATGTATTTCAGAATAGATTGTAGGCTAGAAATGTCTTTGGGGCTATTTTTGAAAGATCAGTGAGAACCAACTGAGACTTGAGATGAGTCAATACACTGGATCCAGAATCAGAAAGGAGAAATACATCTAAAAATGGCAGCTAACTCTAGAAGGCAGTGTGGAAAGTACCAGAATAAACTTTGACTGGTTTTCTAAAAATAATTAAATATTTTCTTTCTAATTTTGCATTCATGCTATTTCTTTGCATGAATTTGTTTTGATTTTTTTCTGTACTTCTTGCACATATAAAATATACAAACTCACATACACATTACAAATTGAAGATACGTGCACATTACCACTTTTCTACCTAATTTTAAATTATTTTTTGGATTTCAGCTTCCTAAACCTTTTTTTTTGCACTTAAAAATTTCTAAATGTTGCTTTTTCATAACATAGACTCTATTCTAATGTAATATTATTCATGTTTCCCAATAGCCTCCAAACTCACAGTCAAGTTTTCTCTTATCATTTCCTCATCATTTTTTTGATAGAGAAAAACTCTTATTTATGGTGAATATATTTGATGAATGGTTTAATAAAAAAATAAATGAAAGGACAATTGCATTAACTGCATTTTCTCCTGGCTTTAAAATAAAGTCAGATAACAGAATGAAGAAATTAGTTACTGACAGTTCTAGTGCAAAATTAATTACTGTTTGTTGAATTTCCTTCAAAAAATGATTTTTGCATCACTTATACAATTTTTCTAATGAAACACTTTCAAGTTATTTATCTGCCTAACTAGAACAATTTATGTGGCATCAAAAAGAATTATAAATCTGCAATAAACAGTTTTACCTTTCATTTCAAGATCTCAGTGATAGATCACTTGTATGTACAAGATATGTGCAAGACCTTAAGTTGACCTGGATATTTACTAAGATAATTGGTCATTGAATTTGTGTCAGCAAATAATTCTTCATATTTTACCTTTCATAAAGGCATCTGTACACTAAACCTATATTATCATTTATAGAAATTATTTATTATTTGAGGGTACAAAATTTTATTTGGATGTCACAAATAAGAATTTGTATTATCAGGTGAGTAGCAAGAAACAGAAATTGAAACTTTTAGTTCAGCAAACTTTTACTTTCACTTTAGTATTATTTCATTTGATCTAAAATATTTATTTATTTTTTGATAAGGGAACAAAAGTATGTGGGTAAGGAATAGAATTAAAATTATGCATACTCTTACAAACCTTTACTTACATACCAGGAGTATTTATTTATAAATCCATGTGCAAAGAATCACTTTCATGGTGTCACACAAAGTAATTTAAATACTATGATCCCTCTTTTGGATTTGCCAATACATGTTTAAAACAGATGTTAATGTATTAAACAGAAATTAAAACACAAATATCTACATGTAGTGAGCAACTCATGTATAACTTTCTAAAATTCAACAAATCTTTAATTTTAACTATGGATTTTTTAGCTATTTAGCTCATTAAATAGCTTTTTTATGTATGTTATGCAAGAAGAAAGCCTATAAAATGTTTTCAAATTCAATAATTATGAGAGGAACCATGGTTTAGATTTCAATGGAAGTAGATGATATATAGTTGATTAAATTCTACTTCATAATTTCTCTTTTGTTTATTTTTTGGCAGTCCTGGGCTTAAACTCAGGGCCTGGACACTGTCCTCGAGATTCCTCGGGGCTAGAGCTCTACTACTTGAACCTCAGCATCACTTCCGGCATTTTTTTTTTTTTTGTATGTGGTACCGAGGAGTCGAACTAGGTCTTGGTGAATGCTAGGCAAGCACTATACCACTAGGCCAAACCTGGCCCTCTACTACATATTTTATATAGAGAATAAATCATTAAGATTAATATGGGCCTTGATAACTTGAAAAACTTTGCTTATCTTCTAGATAGCGTGACTTCAAACTTACTTTGTGGAAAATACATTTTGCATAGTTGCTTACAAATTAGATTGTAATGAAAGAATTTTTTTTTTGGCCAGTCCTGGGCTTGGAATCAGGGCCTAAACACTGTCCTTGGGTTCTTTTTCTCAAGGTTAGAGCTCTATGTATCTGGTACTGAGGAATAGAACCCAGGTTTTCATACATGCTAGGCAAGCCTTCTACCACTAGGCCAAACTCCTGGCCCAAAAGATTTTTTTTTTAACATTCCAAAAGAAGGTCACCAAATTTTTTTCCAGTATCTGCTGACAAGACAATATTAAATTTATTTTGTTTCTTTCATTCTCTCTTTCCATCCTTCTTTTCCAATCCTAAATAGATAGTATTCCAGTAACTTACACAATATAAAAGTCACATCCAGCTATATGTATATATATGTAAATAGATTTAGTGATACATGTATGTATATAAGATGTATGTACATGATATATTTATATATATATACATATAGGTATACTTAGATACATATATATATATATATGTACATATATATAAACATGTATCGACTGATTAACATTAGTATGTACATAGCATTAAATGGTTATATTTGTGATAAGGCATAAAGTATCCATTTTTCTAGAATAAAAGATATTCTTCATTACAATAACAATAATGTACATTTCTCAAAGTTATATTCCCATTCCTATAGAATTTGAATGTAACATTTTGATGGACAAATCCTAGTAGATAAATTCTGTCCATTCTGAATATTACTCTTGTGACTCTCCTTAGAAAAACAAGACTGACTAGTATCCAATCACGTCTCCACACATTAGCAAACAATTGATTTTGTACACTCCTCCCTTCTAAGACTCACAAAGGGGGCTGGACTGTCTCTTAAATAAAATGCATTTTCTATTTTTTCAGCTCATTGTTGGATATCTATATGTAAAGTAATGAAATATGATCTAATGAAATATAATCTAAATATGAGAAAAAATTGAAATATGAGAAAATAAAGTAAAATATAAATATGAGAAAATAAACTGAAATGTGTGTATAATTGAAATTGTACCTGAAGCTCTTAAAAGATAGTTTTTTTTCCTTTAGTAATGCATTGTTAATGGTCTTCCATCCTTGTATAGACAACCTTTGTGGGGGTCTTTTCTTTTTGGTACAGTGGATCAAACCAGGGCATTGCGTTGTCCTAGACAAATGCTTTGCCACTGAACTACATTGCAGCCCCCAACCATAATTTATTTAGCAATGTTTTTTTTAACAGTCTTCCATCTTGCTCTTACTTTGTAATTTATTCTTGTCTCTAATAACTAATTGCTACATGACATTTGATCATCCATTCACCAAGGTTATCTGGCTTATCTCTAATTTTGGTTATCATGAATGAATCCCTCAAAAAATATTGAGAAATTTTTGTAAGAACATAAGTAATAGATATCAAAGAATATGCTCATTGGATCGTCCAATAGTCTAATGAATAGTCTAACCTTAGCTTTGTAAGAAACTGTCAATCTTTCAGAGTAGTTGCACATTTTCCTTTCTAATCATGGTAGTTTCTGTTACTCCTTGTTCTTACATTTGGTGTAATATCTACTATGAATTTTTGAAATTTAGTAAACAGGGAGCAATATATCATTGCTTTAATTTGCAAATGCAACCTCTTATGTGATGTTGATCAACTTCCCCTGATAACATACAATGCTCAGCAACTTTTTCTGTGCAAAATTATCCACTATAGTTTGTGTATCACTGGGTCATTTGTGCATTTTAAATCTATTGTTTGATTTTGTAATATTTGGTTTTGAAGATTATTTATATATTTTGTATATGATGCCAGCAACATGCATGCATGCTGGAAAGAAAATATCCCAATTATTTTACTTCACTAAATAAATGCACTTTTTACTTCAATTGAGTGGTGGAAGGAAGGTTGCTTTACTTTTCATATTCTCCGCAGTCTTCTACAGTTCAAAGTGACAGAAACATAATAGAGTGGCTACTTTATGGCTATGTAGTATTTACATATTATATCATTGTGGAGCAGAACCATATTGAGGGAAAAGCATGAAACCCTTCCTGAAAATAATGAGAGCCAAAAAGGGTGAGGACACTGCTGGAATGGCATCTCTGCAGCATTTATAAAGAAACCTTGATTTAAAACCTCAGTTCTAGTTCAGAATTAGTTTACTGTAGGAAGACCACACAATACTTACTTTAGTAGACACATGATAAAGTTGGAATATAACATTATCTCTTTATTTGTATGGAGCAAAACTCAGAATATTTCACCACAGAATGGTTTTCCTTCTTCATTCCTAAAAGGAGTCCTACCAGTAAGGAAAACTTAGCTTCTTAGCTTTCACACTGTTAATCTGTATCTCTATGTATGTATGTATGTATGTATGTATGTATGTATGTATCTATCTATCTATCTATCTATCTATCTATCTATCTATCTATCTGTGTTTCATGTTTATATATAACATGCATGCTTTCAATTATTACAACACTAAAACATCTGAAGCCAATAGTTGCAGAGTAATGTTGGCTGCATGTAATGAGAATTGTATCCTAATTTCTTTCATATTTTTTACTAGCATTTGAAGGACTTAGGTTACTTTCTCTTTAAACATTAAATCTTATCAAGGAAAACATATAGCTGAAGACTTTTCTTTGAGAACTTTTGAAATGAAGTTTTTTCTTTTAGCATTTCTACATCTCTTCATATTTTCTGTGACCTTTTAACTCATTTTTTAATAATCACTATTCTCTCAAAGAATTTGTTCTTTTTATTTAGATCATGTTTTCAAATATTCAATAATATTTCTTTACATTCATTATTTTTCAATTTCTGCTAAGTCTGTAATAGTGGTCTTACACCCATTCCTGATTTAAATAACTTGATGGCTCTTATCTGTTGCTATTTTTCACTATTACAGATTGTTTACTGATCATTTCTTTGATGGAGCAGTTAGCCTCGATAAATATATTAAAGTTAACCAGTAGCATTGAGCACTGACAGAGGCTAGAATGAACAGGACAGGCAATATCACTGAGTAGTTAACTAGAAAATCCTTGCTGCTCCAGCTGTAAATCTTTTCAGTATCATGAAGACACAAAGGGATCACAGAAGATGAGAAACTCAGAGAGCATCACCTTCACTGCCTGTACAAGGATATAACACTCTTACACTACCAAAGTAGCAATCTTATCTGCAATTCTCCACATCTGTGATCCAGCTTTCCTGTAAAATATGTTCTGAAATGAAATATGAGTAATACTCCTGTTAAGAAAACTTTAAAATACAGTGAAGCATGTATTTAAAACAGGTACCATTTCGTAGTATTTAAGATACAGCTCCATTATTGTGATACATGTTACAACAAATGATACTTAAACTAATTTAGAATGTTACTTTATAAGCTATATGAACCTTAGATAGAAAGAACATCAATTGTTAGGTATAAAATAGCTTAGCTTTTTCTTGAGTAGTTAGAATGTAGAACAATTAGATGCTTAAGATTATTTTAAACTTTCTAATCCCTGCTGCAAATTCATATTATGAGGATATATCTTTCCAATGTACACTGCTCATTTGCTTTGGCATCTTAACAACTACACAGCTCTAGGCAGTAAATTATGTGAGAGAAGCTTTAAGATGCCTTCCTAAACCCTGAATGATTTACTTGTAAAAGAAAGACATTTAACTCTGTACCTTCAAGGGTTCCAGTAGAAAATGAAACATGCTGTTCTTCCTTGGCCCTGTGGAGATCAGGGAAACATTTTTGTCTTTCTAGACAAAAGAGCTATTTTTTATGCTAATGTTCAAGTGAAAGTTAACATACATCATATGGATCATAAAAAGTGGTACCTTCTTTTTGAACCTCAAGAAATTATAATCAGTCATAATATCTATAATAAAGGATAAGTAATTTCTTAGGTTGAGTGAAATGGTTTCAAACTGAGAGATTTGATATCAGGAAGCCTTGAAGGGGTCAAGTTTTTGAAAAGGTGCACTAGATTTAAAATTTTAAAGAGGTATCTTATTAAGTTATTAAATTTTAATAAAATACAAATTGTAAAAGTTAATAGTTTTAATGTTTATTCCATTAGTGGACTTACAAAAGTCATGATAAAGAAAATGTTATATAGTATCATTAAATGTAAAAGCACAAATATGTTTTGACTATTGATTAGATGAATGCCTACATTTCTAAATGACTATTGTACTTCAGTCTTAAAATTATTTCAGCTTATATAAAATTGTTATTTTTGAGTTATCAGGTGGTAAACTATTATTTTGCAACTCTTTTTAATTAAAATAAAACAAAATTTAAACAATTATTAAACTGACAGTGTACATGTTTAAAGTTTACAAAGTTGTTTTTATTGTAAACATTCAAAATGAAATGATTTTTAAACTAAGCTAATTAAAATCTATCCTGTCTCAGATCTTAACATGATACTGCACAGGTGTTGACAAAATTTAAGAACCATTTTCTCAGCAAATTTAACAAATACTAAACAGTGTTATTTATTATACTTACAATATTGTATGCTATTTCTACAAAATTAATTCATTTTATTACTGAAATCTGGGCCTCCTCCCTGTCCTGAGCTCTTCAGTTCAAGGCTAGTGCTCTACCACTTGAGCCATAGTCCCATTTCCAGTTTTCTAGTGGTTAATTGGAGATAAATGTCTCAAGGATTTTCTTTCTCCAGGCTGACTTTGAATTGTGATTGTCAGATCTCAGCGTCCTTAGTAGCTAGGATTATAGCCAAGAACCACTGGTGCAGGGCTATTTGTTTGTTTTGTCTTTTGAGGAACTTCACTACTAATTTCAGTAAAATAGTTTCATTGATTTTCATTACCATCCAGAGTACATAATATTTACTTTATTCCTACATTGTTACTATTATGTGTTGTTAAATTGATAACAGCCATTCCGACTTAGGCAAATAAATTTCATTGTTGTTTTGATTTTCATTTTTTATGGAAAAGAATGTTGACCATTTCTCCACGAATTAATTTATCATTCATACTTTTTACGAGAGGTGTTCAGTTTACTTCTCCAATAATTACAGTATTTGTCATTTGGATATATAAACTGGTGAAATATTAATTTATGTTAGATACTAATACTTTCCTGACAAACAATTTACAATATATTTTTCCCACTCTGTGGGTTGTTTCTTCTCTATAATAGTTTTCTTTGTGTCACAAAAGTCTTTTAATCTAATAAGACCCCATTTGTCAACACTTTCTCTTACGTTTTTTTGTGTTTTTTTGGTAGATGTCACTTTTTAAATCTATGTCATTCAATAAGTCATCGCAATTGAATAAAAATAAAGTTGGTTTTATAGTTGCTCTTATTTTTTCTATCTATAGGCTTCAAGAAATTGATTAGAGATTATGGATAATGAATTCTGAGTCTCCTGAGTAGATAGCATTACATAAGTCACTGCGCCCAGCTACACACTATTTCTTAATCCGAGAATTTTCCAGTAGTTACTAGAAAAAATACTGCCTGTTATTTATAAAATAGTTTTGTTAGCATTTTATTTGAGTGGTAAAATAAAGTAAAAATATGAATTAAATTAGTTTTTGAATAGCATTCACAAAAAATATTTAAACCTAAATTTCCTCTTAGTATAGCTAAATATCTTGCAAAATAGAGAAATGTATTCTTCTATCCACCTAAACATGCATAAAACCTTTATTTCCGTACAAAATTTCATATTTTTATGATTATCCAATATAATTTTCACTGAAAAAATTAGCTAGAAGTGGTGACCCCGGTCTTGTTCGGCTAATTTTATTTATTTTTCCTTATTTCAATTATTCCTAAGTAATATGCAAAATATCTCTGATCTTTATAAATGAATGAATTTACTAGATAAATCAGTGGTAGCTGTTAAGTAAAAAAAAAAATCAAGCAAAAAAAAACACTTACGATTTTCTTGGTTGTTTTGCCATGATATTAAAATACTGTCATGATGGGATACTGGTATTTGCATGTGTGAGCATGATAACAGTGCTCAGTGCAGAAGCCAAATTTCTAATGTATTGGGTCACCCAACCTAATGGCAAATGGTATTTGGGAAATTGTTAGGAGAATCAGCATATTAAAAGCTCGAAAGTTTGTTTGTTTGTTTGTTTGTTTTGGACAAAATAAACACTGAAAGTTCCAAATAGTTTAGCTAAATCAGGAATGAAAAGGGCTTTCATCTTGCTGGGCCATAAAAGGCACAGACAATCATTAGGTTTGTGACAGGACAGACCACTCACTTCTCATTGGCTCACACAGTCTGTACCCATAATATTGAATGGCCCAAGTAGGAAGTTATGTATATCCAAAAGGTCCTTGGCAAGGAAAAAAAGTTTTCTAACCCATGGACTAACAAAACAATTCTAACAGGGCTGGGAGTCTGGCCTAGTGGTAGAGTGCTTGCCTAGCATGCATAAAGACCCGGGTTCAATTCCATGATACCACATATATAGAAAAAAAAACAGAAATGGTGCTGTGGCTCAAGTGGTAGAGCTCTAGCCTTGAAGAAAGCCCCCAAGGACAGTGCTCAGGCACTGAGTTCAAGGCCCAGGAATGACTAAAAAAAAAAAGAACAATTCTAACAAAATGGAAATGTGGCAAATAATTTCCAGCATCCATCCATAATTTATGCTTTTCCAAAATTTTGTTCAGTTGTCCACAACATAATAGAGTAACACAAGCCTAAAAGATACCACAATGTGTTAAGGACACAGAAGAAAATCTTTTCATCCTGAATATATAATTTGCTGGAAATCCTTTCTGGCCTTTTCACTTATTCTACATTGTTCGCACCAAGCTGGTTTTGTTCGGCTTTTCTCTCAGAAATGAGAGATGGAATTGCAATACTTTAGCTTGAGAAAGCCATGAATTAAAAAAAAAATCAGAGAATTGAAAAGAATAAAGTGATTGCTTTTTTATGGCCGTGAAAGTGCAGCCAATATTCTATGCCAAAGACCTTGTTTTCATTAACAGTTTGAAAATAGTAAAACAAAAAAACCCAAATATATATATACATATCTTTTAATGTGAATTTTTATGAGCAAATATGATATTGCCATATCATATACACATATATTTACACATATATGTACATACACGATCAAATAATGTTACCGAAATCAATGTTTAATAAACTAATGTTTTAAGAAAAACATTAAACAGGGATATATATATTATTAAATAGGTTTTAAGACCTAAAATATTGGATTTCTATTTCATTTTCTTCCTTTTCACTTTGTAATTTTACTGTATTTGGAAATTTAAAAAAAGATGAGTACTTGTTTTTTTATGGATGTTGTTTTTATTTTCTTTTTATTTGCACATTCATCATCAGTTTTCTTTTATTTTTTTCATATATTTTATTGTAGTTAATAGAAGGGTTACATTATATTTGCCAGATGGTGCATTAATTCATATACATTGATACAATTTCTCTTGTCTTGGTCACCATTTCCCTCCCCCCCACCCCCACCCCACATCTTTTTTTTCATATAATTTTTATTGTAATTAATAGAAGGGTTACGTTAAATTTGCCAGATGGAAGGTGCATTACTTCACATACATTGATACCCTTTCTCATGTCTTGTAATGCTGTTTTCCAGACTGAGCAAGCAATTCTTGGATTTAGTATTATTACTTTAATTCACAAACTATTATCCCTCTTTGATGAATTTCTTTTAAAATAAAAAGAAATAACTTTCATATTTAATTTAACACAATAATAGGCTCAGTAAAAATAATGTCCGCTCAAGTTAGTTGGTGAACTATATATTAGTTGCTATCTGGTTCCCACAAATATTTCTCCATTTTCAACAGTATTGTAATTTACTTTGAGACATCATTTTAATTAGTATAATCAAAATATGCATTCCATAAACAAATGATTGGCACAGTGCAGTAGATCCTATCTGCAACCCTAGATATTCAGGAGTTGGAGATCTGAAAGACTATAATGCGATGGTGCCACTGACAAAACATAAGTGAGACCGAATTGGATCCCATACACCAAGTATGTTGTTATAGAATTGTAAACCTAGCTCTTGGGAGGAATAAATAGGAGGCTCACAGTCCCAGGCTGGGTCTGAGAAAAATCCCAGGACACCATCTGTAACATAGATGAAGTAAAAAGGAACTCTGTGACTAAATAACGTATAGTGCCTGAGCCCTGCATTTAAACTTCAGGTCTCCCAGGAAAAAATAATAAATAAGATTGATGTAAAGATTAAACTCTTTCCATTTTTTGTGGAATCTAGTACAAATCTAGTACAGTTGGTAGCGCTCTAGCCTTGAGAAAGTCCAAGGACAGTGACCAGGCCCTGAGCTCAAAGCCCAGGAGAAGCAAAGAAAAAATAAATAAAATAAAATAAAATGTGAGCCGGGAGTTTGGCCTAGTGGTAAGAAAGCTTGTTTAGCATTCATGAAGCCCTGGGTTGGATTCATTGGTACTACATACTCAGAAAAAGCTGGAAGTGGTGCTGTGGAGTGGCAGGGTGCTTGCCTTGAGGAAAATAAAAGTGTTCAAGGACAGTGCCCTGAGTAAAATTCCCAGGACTGGGAATAAATAAAGTGTGTTCAGTAAATTAATGTTTAAATATTATATTGCAAAGGACAGAGTGTGAACCAGTGTAACAGGGGTATTCACAAGACAATATGTTGAAAATGAACTTTACAACTTGGGAGGGAGTGGTGGGGAGAAAGGAGGAGATAAAAATGGGAAGGGGTAATAATGTTCAAGAAGTGTACTCACAACTGGGTGCTGTGTAATCCTAGCTACTGAGGAGGCTGAGATCTGAGGATCTCTATTCAAAGCCAGCCCAGGCACTAAAGAAGGTAAGATGCTGTGGCTTCAAGGGTAGAATAGTAGCCTTGAGCTGAAGAGCTCAGGGACAGTAGGCCATGACCTACAAAGGAGCAGGAGGAGGAGGAGGAAGAGAAATGTACTCACTACCTCACATATGTAATTGTAACCCTTCTATACATCACCCTGATAGCAAAACAAAGATAAACTAATTTTCCCATGCATATCTCTGTAAAATGTCCTAGAGAACCTGTTCAATAAAACATGGAAAAAGT
The DNA here is from genome assembly GCF_031878675.1 of Megascapheus bottae. Lineage (NCBI taxonomy): Eukaryota > Metazoa > Chordata > Mammalia > Rodentia > Geomyidae > Megascapheus > Megascapheus bottae. The sequence goes on from NC_143512.1 coordinate 70,324,474, forward strand.
GATAAACCAAATGCTTGTGTGTGTGTGTATGTGTGGATGTACTTGCCTGTGCCAGTCTTGGGTCTGGTCACTTCCACGAGCTTTTTGCTCAAAGCTAATTCTTTAACACTTCATTCAAGACTCCACTTCCAAATCTTTAGTAGTAAATTGGAAATGAGGATTTCACAGACGTTCCAGCCTGGCCAGGCTTCGAACCATGATCATCACATCTCAGTCCCCAGACTAGCTAGGATTACAAGTGTGAGCCAGTAATATAGAGCTAAATAAATGCTTTGATGTGTCACAAAAAATTTAAAAAGGTCTGAATCATTTTGAAACTTCTTAGGCATTAATACAATTGTAAAGCCATTGCCTTTCACCTAAGACACAAAATTTAGAGCCAGGAAATGAAAATTTGCTTGACTCAGAAATAGTGTGATGCTTAGTTCTGAAAATAAATCAATAATTTTTATAACATTTAAATATTAGCTATAACATGCACTTCCCCGGGGGTTTCCAAAACAAAGTTGTTACTTTACCAAGACAAATATAGACAGTCTCTAAGGTTTAAAATCAAGCTCTTCAAATCTAATTGTAAATTCATTAATGGGTCACACACATTAAAAGTCATTAGCATCTGTGAAAATGCAGAGAACTTTCCTTTCATTAAATTAATCTACTTCATTTGAGTGAAGCAGACCCTGGCTGGCCAGCACTATCCTCTAGATGCCTTGGGGATATCTGCTAATAGTGTATAAAATGTCTTGAGGTATCTGGGTGAAGATAAGGCCATTAGCTTAAATAATATCTAATTAAAAGGCAATTTGGGCCTTGTTTTAGTCCTTTTGTGTAGGAATGTCAGGAACTGATAAAAAATATTAATGTGCAGAGCATATGTCAGTGAGGAAAAGCATTGTGCACAGATACTAATGTGTTGGGCAAAGGGCTATCTAGTGAGTGTTTACTTTTTCCATTGAGCGTCAATGGAAACGAAATGATTTATGGTGGCTGAAGTGGTAGGATGCCTGTCTCACGACTACTAATACCTGAGTTCAAACCCCAAAGAGCTTCATAAGAAACAACAAAAAAAGAAAGAAATGATTTCAAAGAATGGGTAAAAGAAATACTGTCTGTGCAATCAGTTTATTATATACTACAGAAGTTAGAGGAGAAATATGTAGAGGGACTGAGTTCCAAACTCTCCATCCAAAAGCCATATAATGAATGATTGTTGTCCTTAATGTACTATGTTGTCTCTCATCTCCTTTGCTGTCCCTTGGTTATCTCATATTGGTATAGTATCTCACTTTGTTATCTGATATATTGAATTTATTTGTATTTGGATATTTGAAATTTGATAGGGAAGGGGGGAAAACCAAGACGAGTGGGGGGTGTGGGGGGGAGGGAAAAGGGTACCAAGACAAGTGAAAGGGTGTCAATGTATGTGAATTAATGCACCTTCTATCTGGCAAATATCATGTAACGCTTTTACTAATTACAATAATAAAAAAAAAATTTTGAATAGCAAAAAAAAAAAAAAAAGAATCTTTAACCAGGGCTTAGTGGAAGCCAGTACAGTTTGTGTGATTCTCAATGTGCTAAATGGTTCCTGTATGTAAATATCACTTGAGTTTGAACAATAATGGCTTAAATAAAAGGAGTGTGTTAAAAAAAATCAGCACTCTCTTAGTCAAACTAATCAGAAATAAAATCAAGCTAGTATTCTGTCACAGCAATAAACATGCTGCAAAATAACAATAAATTAAACTTGTTGTAAGGGTACTTATCAACTGTATGTTAGTCTATTTTTTTTTTAAAAAAGGTAGGATCGGAAGAAGTAAAGAACTCCTAGTGTGTTATGGCTATTAAATGTACTTAAACAGTGTACTGCTTTGGATAGCTGTGTCCAGAGTATGCTGACTTCCGTTTCTTCTGGGTTTTTTACTTAGAAACAATCCAAGAGCAACAGTTGTACAGATTCTTCTGCAGTGCGGGGGATTCTGTAGTGAGTGGTGGGTAGGTGTTAGGATCTAGTGGTTAGAACATATACTTAGCAAGCATGGTTTGTGCGTTAAAAAAAGAAAACTGCCAAAAATCATAAAATGGTATCCTTAAATCAACCACAATGAAAATAATCAAATTTCTGAAGAACTTATTATTTATTATCTACTGTAAGATTTTAGGAAACAAAGATCAAAAACTAAACTGAAGGTTTTACTTCTTATCTACCCATTCACTATGCTGTCAACATGATGTCACATATTATTCTATTTGTATTTATTGTTGCTCTTTCATCACTCATTTTTTGCTCATTCATTGTTGGTCTTTGCATGTGTCATATATTCACTTACATGTATTTTTTCATATATTTTATTGTAATTAATAGAAGGGTTACATTATACTTGCCAGATAGAAGGTATATTAATTCACGTACATTGATACCCTTTCTCATGTCTTGGTCCCCATTTCCCACCCCCCAACCCCCACCCCTCATCTTGTTTTCCCCCCTTCCCTATCCAATTTCAAATAACCAAATACAAATATATCAATATATCAGATAACAAAGTAAGATATTGTAACAATATGAGATAATCAAGGGATAGCAAAAGAGATGAGAGATAACATAGTATGTTAAGGAAAACAATCACTCATTATATGGCTTTTGTTTCTATATCCTAGAGGTCCTTTCATTTAGCGTCAAACTATATGGCCTTATGTATCTAGGTTTTGCTCTATTGCAAATCTCTGCTAGGAGAGACCAAGGTTTCTACTGATTATTACAAATAAGGGAAACCATTGAGCCTATCTTCCTTTGAGTCTGGCTTACTTCACTTAATATTACATGTATTTCTTTGGATTTTACATTTGTCACTTCAGTCGTGAGGCTTGAGCTCAGGGCCTAAGCACTGTCCTTGGACTTTCTCAAGGCTGGAGCTCTACCATTTGAGCCTCAGCACCACTTCTGGCTTTTTGCTATGTATGTGGTACCAAAGAATCGAACCCGGGTCTTTGTGCATGCTAGGCAAGCACTCTACCACTAGGCCAAACTCCCGGCCCCTACATGTATTTCTTTAAGCAATCTCTAACCACCATTTTGGACCCATTAAAAGGATGCACATTATTTATCAATAACTCAGCTATTCAATAGCATTGATTCATAACACAAACTGATTTATATAAACAAATTCAACATGAGTCCAATTAAAATCTTTATTTTTTTTTGTTTAAATTAAGACCACTGGTTGAACATTGCAATAACTAGCAACACAAGAGGCTGAATTTGGAAAATCACAGTTCATAGCTAGTCTGAGGAGTAAAGTTTCTTGAGACTCTTAACGCAAATTAACCAGCAAATAAACAGAAGGGGACTTGTGAGTCAAGAGGTAGAGTACAGTTTTATTGTTTGCAGCAAAACTATGCTCTCTGAAATATTTTTGGTGTCATTAACAGACTCACATATTTGATATTAAGAGGCTAGTACCAGCTATGGGGAATGTTCTAATGTTAAATGGATTTCCTCCATTAATTTTTGATCATTAGAATAAATGTCTTTAATGCTTCAATGCATTGAGTTTTCTTCTTATGGGGCTTCTGACCTATGACTGTATGATAGATATGAGAAGATTGAAAATCTTTTGCTTCAGATGTTTTCCCTCTGAAGTGAGATGTTAGTCACTGTGACTCATTACTTTAGGATGCTTCAATATGATGACTAATGTATTCACTCAAAAGCTTAAAAAAAAATCTAGCTAACCCAGTACTGAGTTTCCAGAGGTGCATATTATCAAGGTGAAGAAGGAAAAACAGGAATAGACAGCTGAAATTTATTTTTTTCATATATTCTTATTGTAATTAATATAAGGGTACATGATATTTGCCAGATAGAAGGTGCATTAATTCAAATACATTGATACCCTTTCACATGTCTCGGTCCCCATTTCCCTCTCCCCACCCCCACCCATCATCTTGTTTTCCCCTGTTCCCTATCCAATTTCAAATAACCAAATACAAATATATCCAATATATCAGATAACAAAGTGAGATAGTGTAACAATATGAGATAACCAAGGGAGAGCAAAAGAGATGAGAGATAAAATAGTACATTAAGGGCAACAATCATTCATTATATGGCTTTTGTTTCTATATCCTAAAGGTCCTTTCATTTATCATCATGCTATATGTATCATGGTTGTGCTGTATTGCAAATCTCTGCTAGGAGAGCCCACAGTTTCTATTGGTTATGACAAATGAGGGAAACCATTGAGCCTAAGTTCCTTTGAGTCTGGCTTACTTCACTTAATAGGATTTTTTCTAAGTATTTCCATTTCCTACCAAATGGGGTGATGTTGTTCTTTCTGACAGCAGCATAGAATTCCATTGTGCACAAATACCACATCTTGTTGATCCACTCATCAACTGAGGGACATCTAGGTTGGTTCCATATCTTTGCTATGGTAAATGGTGCTGCAGTGAACATTGTTGTGCTAATGGAATTAGTATGTCCTTGTTTCTGGATGATTGGGTAAATGCCAAGTAGTAGAATTGCTGGGTCATAGGGGAGTTCTATGTTTAGTCTTTTGAGGAACTGCCATACTGCTTTCCATAGTGGTTGAACTAGTTTGCACTCCCACCAACAGTCTAGTCGTGATCCCTCCTGGCCACATCCCCTCCAGCATCTGTTGTTCTTAGATTTTTTGATCCTGGCAATTCTAACTGGCCATTCTAACTGGAGTGAAGGGGAATCTTAGAGTTGTTTTGATTTGCATTTGTTTTATGGCCAGAGATGTCAAGTATTTCTTCATGTGTCTATAGGCCATTTATGTTTCTTCTTCAGAGAAGACTCTCTAAGTTTTTGGCCCATCTTCTAATGGGATGGTTTGGAGATTAGTTTTGGAGTGATTCAATTTTTTAATCTGTTGATATATTTTAGATATGAGGCCTTTGTCCGTTGTTTGGTTGGTGAAGATCTTCTCCCACTCTGTAGGCTTCCTAATTAATTTACTAGCTAGGTCCTTTGCCATACAAAAGCTCTGCAGTTTAATGCAGTCCCACTTATCCAGCCTTTCTCTGATTTGTTGTGATTCTTGGTCCTTATTAAGAAAGTTTCAACCTGTGCCAAGGAGGACTAGTGTATCTCCTATTCCTTCTTGTAAAGTTTTCAGTGTGTCAGCTTTTACCTCCAGGTCTTTGACCCATTTGGAGTTAATTCTAGTGCAGGGTAACAAAGAAGGACCCAACTTTAGTTTTCTGCAGGTGCTTAACCAGTTCTGCCAGCACAACTTGTTGAAGAGGCTGTCTTTCTTCCATTCTATTTTTTTGGCTCCCTTGTCAAAGATTAGGTGGCCATAGGTCTGTGGTTTAATATCTGGGTCCTCAGTTCTATTCTATTGGTTCACAGGCGTGTTCTTGTGCCAGTACCAAGCTGTTTTGATAATTATAGCTCCGTAATAGAGTCTAAAGTTTGGTATTGAAATTCCTCCTTCTCTGTTCTTTCTGCTAAACAGTGTTTTTGCTATACGGGGTCTTTTATTATTCCATATGAAATTTTGGATTGCCTCTTCTATTTCTTTAAAGAATGTCATTGGGATATTGATGGGTATTGCATTGAATTTGTAGATGACAGCTGGAATTCCTATTAATGAGCTATCATCATCATTAAATAACTTTTTTATTGAGTACTTTGTAAATTAGGAATAAAGCTATCCTGGAGGAATATAAGCCTTTTAATATTTTCTTTAAAAAATTGAAAATTATATGGCTTTTTTCTTTATCCTAGAGATCCTTTCATATAGTGTCATACTGTATGGCCTTATGTATCTAGGTTTTGCTCTATTACAAATCTCTGCTAGAAGAGCCCAAGGTTTCTACTGATTATGACAAATGAGTGAAACCATTGAGCCTATGTTCCTTTGAGTCTGGCTTACTTCACTTAATATGATTTTTTTCTAAGTATTTCATTTCCTACCAAATGGGGCGATGTTGTTCTTTCTGACAGCAGGGTAGAACTCCATCGTTTACAAATACCACATCTTGTTGATCCACTCATCAACTGAGGAACATCTGGGTTAAGCCATATAATGAGTGACTGTTGTCCTTGATGTACAATGTTATCTCTCATCTCTTTTGCTGTCCATTGGTTATCTTATATTATTACACTATCTCACTTTGTTATCTGAGATATTGGATATATTTTTTTGGTTATTTGAAATTGGACAGGGAAGGGAGGAAAATAAGAAGATGGGTGGGCGTGGGAGGGAAATGGGGACCAAGACATGAGAAAGGGTATCAATGTATGTGAATTAATGCACCTTCTATCTGGTGAATATAATGTAACCCTTCTATTAATTACAATAAAAATATATGAACAAAATTGAAAATTTTGCTTTGGAAAGAAATGAACAAATTTCTGCTCTACTTTATTTCTCAAGGCTAAGAACCATATGACTGGTTTAAATCATATGACTACTACGAGATACAAAATACAAATATTTTATGAACTGTACTCTATAGGCTTTTCAATTAAGTATTATATCTCATGATTTTTCCCTGTAAGCTTTTTAATTCAACATTAATTCTAAGTACATTATATTTTGAAATGTGGATTTATGACTTGAAAAGAAACATACTAGTCAAGCTAAAGTGGCTCAATCAAGCTAGACAAAAAGTTCATGAAACACTATCTCAACCCAATTCCACACTGGGCATTGTGCTTGGTGTCTGTGATTACAGTTACATAAGAAACATAAAAAGGAGGATCAGAGGGCAGGCCAACATGGGCTAAAAGTCAGACTCTATTTAAAACATTACTGAAGAAGTAAGGGCTGCCACATAACCGGTTAAGTCATTAACTGTCTAGGTGGAGTTCCAGTATTGACAAAAAAGAAAGAAAGAAATGTTTCCCCAGAAAGAGAATGATGAGAGAAGAACAGATATGGGAGTATTGGGGGAGAAAGGTGGAAGACAAATATTAGAGAAAGCTGGATGGAATAATAATAATACTATTTGTCATGACAGGTGAATGAATGTACATATTGTAATGGAAGGAAGACATTGAGAGGCTGGAAGAACAGTATGCAATCTTTTGCAATTATTTAAATATGAAATAATAAGAGACTGAAAAGTAACCAAATGGCAGCAGAATAGAAATGACAGATGTGTGAAATATTGCACATGATGAATCAACTCTTCTGTTTTCAATCTCCAAAATAGCCCAGCAGTTAAATGTGCTGATAATACAAATTTATGGGAGAGGTAAACATGAAGTGATGTAAATGAGAATTTGAAAGGGCCTGGAATGTTTTGATAAACAAGCTAGTTGGCAGGCACATTGAAATGACAGCTCCTGCAAAGAAAAATATGTTCAATAATAATTAAACGCCATCAGGAATTAATGGTTTGATTCATGAAGGAACACTGTTTGTCTTATAGTCAAGAAAACTCATATTTATATTTATCATCCATGCAAAATAACACTTATCACATTTATAATTTATAAAACATTTTGACATACATCCTCTCCCTCGGTTGATGTTAAAGACCACTGCAGGGAGACATAGCTGCTAGTGCAGTGAAAGCACCTCCATTGCTGTCAGCCACAGATTGTACTGTGTGGACACACAGTCCGATGAGAAGGCATGGAGACTGTGTGATAGGTATACTAGGTTGGCAGACACATGTTTCCAGATGCATGCTTAAAAGGTTGTGTCAGTCATGCTCCTGAGAAGAGGAAATGTCACTTCATGAGCCTCAAATATTAAATATAGACAGTAAATAAAGATAAATAAAAATGAAGAGCTTCTGTCTCAAAGATAAGTGTTAGGGCAATTTGTGGAAACGTAGAATAGAATGGGTTTGGAAAAAACACATTCTATCCTGATAATGTGGCATTTTCTTGCTGCTTTTCCATGCGAACTTCAGCCAAAGGAAAGGAACTATCTGGCCTCAGCTTATCAAATTAAATTCTTCATAAGAATGGTGCCACAGGACTCTGTGGATAAATGGAAAAGTCCAGAAAGGAATTTGTGGGTGTTTTATGAGGAGAATTTGAAATAACTACATTACACCGGACAATAATAAGTCTTTCTCACTTATAAATTGAGTCTTGTAGGTAAAATGATGAAAACCAAAATTTTCCACAGAATATTGGTCAGATTTATATAACGCTGGTCAAATGGGAATATTCAGTCTAACTCATTAGAATACAGAAAATTACCTTAAAAATAGAATGAGCTTGGTATGGACAGAGCTCATTTTCTGAAGCATTTTTGAAGTGAGTATTTGTTCAATACACCCCCAAAATTTACAGCAAAATGAAGTAACCAATTGATAATGTATCAAAGTGATTGTGCAATTCGTGTTGCTCCATATTTCCTCTTTACCATTATAGAATTATGTAAATTGAGACTGGGCCTTAGCATCCTTAATATAACCCAGAATCTTGCTTTCAGATATATTTTGGAAATATTTTACTTTCTTAATGTTAAATGTCAATATTTTAACGTGGTCATTCAAAATGTCAAAATGTCCTAATCATATACAATAATGGCAGGCAGCAGTGACACTTACCAAAACATATGGCGTAGTAACCACCTTGCCTTTGCTGCCTATTGCATCAGACCCAAGGGTATAAGGAATGGCTTTGGCTCTTTGGTCACGGTGTCAAGACAGGAGCAAAACTTCCATATTGATCCACTGCCGAGAAAACATGTATTCCCCTAATTCTCCTCATTTCTCATGGTGAGCAATGGAATTCAGTGCAATGCTGTTGTGTGACATCAGCTTCAGCAGTAATTTGACTGTGGTGACTGGTGGTTACTTGATAGACCAGAAATAGGGACATAGAAAGACTGAAATGTAGAGAGAGAAAGAGAGAGATGACCAACAGACAGATATTATAGAATTCTTCTCAATATTTGTCTTTAATATTTTGCATTTATTCATGCAGAAACAAATTCCTTACCATGCTTTACTTACGTTAGTCTTTGAAGTTTATGTAGTAATGCAGTCTGCTGTTTTCAGAGCAAAGTATTGCTGTGCTAAAGCCAACCCATACCAGTCTATCAGAGGCACAATAAAATTTTCAGAAATTTTGGAATCAAGATTTTAAAGAGACTAGGAATTGAATAATGTAACTTAGAATTAAATACGCTGTAAAATAATTAAATACATAACCGGTGATGTTAATTCATGTATGTCTGCATTCCAAGTGATCTGGAGGCCACGTCTGCTATTTTCTGAGTTTAAAGCCAGCAGACTCACATGTATAGATGGAGTACCAGGTAGACTTGGGCTGTGAAATAATACATTCTTTAAAAATGTTGTAAATACATATGTAAAATGCATCACTTTATTACAACTTTTTCGTAGTTTCGTGGTATAAAATCAGCATAGTGGAAGGATTTTAACCACAGCTATCAAGGAATACTACAAAGCAGGATTCATTCTTTTGGGTGATTATATGCAAAAGTGTTGGGGAAAATGCTAATAAAGCAGACTAAACTTAAAAGGGAAAAGGGAAACATGTCTGCAATCATTACATTGCCAATACACACAAAAACTATGAGACAATATTCTTCCAGTATTCAGAAAAGCATTTTAAAAAAGCAGCAATCAACTTTCCTTGTATGAGTGCATCATCAGCACTCCATTTCTGCCTCTGCCCAATCCACTTTCCTTGCTCACCACAGCTGGTAATCCTGAAAAAAAAATCTCCACTAATATTTTTCCAGGCAAATATTTCAGCCTGCAGGAATGTGACCAACAATAATTGGCCCGAGAAATGATCCAAACTAAAATGATAAAAATAGAATTTCTAATCAAACGTAGAATTCGAACAGAATTTTCTGAGTGTTAATTTTGATTAAGCAACAGAAAGGATCTTCTCACTGGTGTAAAGTGGACACTAGACTGAAATAAGCGGTTTTATTTTTATTCATGTTGCCCTACATGACTATAAAAGTGGGAGAGAAAGCATTCTCTTGTGCAAAACAGCAGGTGTCTTGATATACAGAAAAAAAAATAGGACAATAGACCAAGCAGTTACCAGGTACTATTGTTACAGTGAGGAAGGAAAACACAGAGCAAGAGCAATGAATGACATAATTAATATTAGTAGTGTTGGTGGTATGTGACTAGATTTTCATGAAGCTAAAGTATTAGGAAGGGCAGTGATCATTTCCTCCTGTTTAGTTCCCTAATTGCTTTCTAGATTGCTTTTAAAAATATATTAGAGGGGCCGGGAGTTTGGCCTAGTGGTTAAAGTGCTTGCCTAGCATGCATGAAGACCCGGTTTCGATTCCTCGGTACCACATACATAGAAAAAAGCCGGAAGTGGTGCTGAGGCTCAAGTGGTAGAGCTCTAGCCTTGAGAAAGTCCAAGGACAGTGCTCAGGCCCTGAGCTCAAGCCCAGGACTGGCAAAAAAAAAAAATATATATATATATATATATTAGAAAGCATGGTATTATCTTGTTTGAAAGGTGCTGAATAGCCTAACAGAAAAATGTATAACCTCTCAAAAAGAGAAGTCAGTACGTAGCTTCAGAAAGTGAAGGAATGTTGGAACTAAACTTCAGGGGTACCTGAATCATGGAGAAGAAACTATAAAGACTGCAAAATTTATGGTTTAAGAAATTCTTTATGCATGCTACCATTAGTATGTCGCCTGCTACTCTTAAGAGAGAGTATTAAATTTTTAATAGGATTGGTCTTAGAAACTTGAAGAAGCTAGAAAATATTGACACACAATTTAATTTCATTACAGCAAGCATATTGACAAGATTCTAATATTTTAGATAGAAGATACTCATTTTTTTCATATCAGAAAAATGGTGGTTTTGTCTGCCATAATGCACAACAGAAACATCTGAGGAATGGTGATCCATAGAGGATTATAGGGATAGTGAACAAAATACACAGTTCACAGGGCATAAGAAAAATGATCTCAGTTTTCAGTTAGCAAGAGGAATGCTCAATGTCGCAGAGAAATAAAAGTACAATATAAAAGTGGTAGATCACAAGATTCAGAACAGGTACTCTACTTAAAACTCAATTTTGTTCCCCCAATTCTTTAAGCATTTTGGAAACTTAGAAGTCATTAACTTAAGGAGAGGCCTGATTCCAGAGAAATAACTGTACTGTGTATGTTAGTGACTAAATTAGTTCTAATTGATAAGAAACTATAATTATTAATTCAAGTAGCAAATACTAGATATGAATTACATTAACATTTTTTGAGAATTTTTGTTTCTGGATCCAGTTTTCACTGATACTTACCAATCATTTTCCTGAAATACAATAAAGGTGATTTCATTTGCTTAATTATTTCTTTATTTATTTTCCTATTTTTGGGCTTGAGGTCAGAGCCTGGGCTCTGTCCTTGAGCTTTTATGTACATGGGTTAGTTCTCAGTCACGAGTCACAACCGTAGTTCTGGCTTTTTCATAACTAACTGGAGATTCGGTTCAGACTGAATTCCCCTGTTGGGTTGACTTTACAATACAATCCTCAGATCTCAGTTTTCTGAGGACCTGGGATTATAGACTTGATCCACCAGCACCTGGCAAGAAATGGACCTGTTAGTAACAGACTGTAAAGTGCTAAATTCACAATATGTACATTAGCAAAGAGGCTCATCATTGGTTCCCTTATCCACAAATGTATGATTGGCATGGATGTCCATGATAGTTGAGAATATTTCTCAAATTGATCTCTTGGCAAGGATGCTGAGAATGATCAGATCAATAATAATAAGGAAGTACAAGAAAAGGATTGATATTTTTTTGTCTCTTACAGAGTATGGACTGTATACACACCCACACACACATATCTATGCATGCTGTTTGTCTTAACTCCTTTCATAGTACCTGTCTTATTCATATACAGTGAAGTTTTTGTATAAAATAGATTATATAGTAGTGATTGGTAAAGGCTTACACTATCGATGGCCTTCCCATTCCTATGGTATTTCTTGATTCTGACTTTGAAAGCCTTTCATTTGCAATTATGTTTTGTGTAAAACATATTGATGTTACAGAATGCTTTCTAAGGGCCTACATCAACAAAGATGTAGGACTTTCAATATTAGAAAAGAATGGATTGAAAGCAAATTGTTTGTTTTGTGACTTGGTCTATAATATAATACTAGAGATTTACAATATAACCGTACTAGAATACATGAAAATGAAATTTCTTTCCATGGTCAATGCAGAAAATGAATGAGAGTGAATGCTGTCAACCTACTTTTATATGTATGAATGAAAATGGAAGCTGTAAATCTTTCACTCTTTTAAGAAGATTGATGCTAGAAATAGTTTGCAGGTTAACTGTGGTGGGTTGTGTTATATACAGGTGTACAAATAACACAGAAATCCTCTTGTATAGGACAAGAGGTTTTTATGAAATAATAAACTAAAAATTAAAGGATGTTGATAATATATTACATTATTTAATTAAAATTTTAACCAGTGTTTTGAAAGTACGTGACTTCGATTTTAAGTATGTAAACAACATGACCCTGTTGTGATTGATATCAGCAGACCTCTTATTTATAAAGCACAATAGTCACTGTATATTAGTGAATAAAGCAATATGTGGGAACTTGACAAGTTTGTGGGTAAATTTATTAATCTACTTTATGTTTGCCATTACAGGGGTTTGAATTTAGGATTTTGGACTCAGTACACCACATCCTTAGCCTCTCTTGATCCTGTTAGTTTTGAAAGAGGGTGTCTGACCGGGTGTGGTGGTGGTTCACACCTATAATCCTAGCTACTCAGGAGACTGAGATCTGAGGATCTTTTCAGTACCAGTCTAACACTAAAAAGTCTATGAGACTCTTATCTCCAATTAACCAACAGAAAACCAGAAGTGGAGCTGTGGCTCAATGGTAGGGAGATAGAAATGTGGTCGTGGTTTTGCTGAAGCCAAATAATTCACATTATCATTCTACTCTGCCACAGCAGATATGAAGGCAAGTTCTACTTCCTTTAGTTTGTGGTTGATATTGCTTCTTAGGAGCTTTTTATCTGGGTTGATCTTCAATCTTCCTTCTCCTCTTCCAAAGTAGGCAGTGTTACAGAACATAATAAACTAAAGGCAATCAGGTCACATGTGGATTGTCATGTTCATAGAAATATTAAAGATAATTTCAAAGTGAAAAAAACCTGAAGTTTCAAAAGAATTCTAATTCTCAGTGTGTGTGATTGAATATAATGGAAAATGATTGTGAGCAATGTGTTCTGTCAAATTTAAACAAATTGTGTTTATAACATCTGTAGTCCAACATAAGACTTGTAATACTTATCTTTAGTAGAGATATTTTAGAGAGATAATAAACAGACCATTAAAAATAAATGGCCAGTCGTGATTTTAGTTTGGGAATCGCAAAAAAATGCTATAATATTGAATACTGCATTTTTATTAGTATTGCGACATCAAAGTTGATGTTTGCAGCAAAATCTATTATTAGTGCACAGTTCTGATTGCATTTCAGATGCAGCTTGATTTTCTATTTAGTTCTTTAGATTTATTTTTTCTCATTTCTTTAATGCTTATTGTAAAATGTCAATTAATGAGCATTATTCAATAGCACACATCTGAAGGGTAGCTACCATCAACCTAAAACTACATTATATAGTAAAGCAGAAAGTACATTACTGGCCCACCATAGAGCATAGAGTGAATATAATACAATGGTCAAAACAAATCCCATCACATCAACAAGGGAATTTAAGTTCATATTTTAAATCTTTGTAATAGTGGTGACTCCAATTTTTTTTTGCCTTATCAATTACCCATTATATTTCACATGTGAAATCTCTGTGCCAGTTTAACATTCAAGTTAGTTAGTCCTTTCTCTGATTATAAATGCTATTTTGGTTTAGTCTATTTTTTCCTTTCAAATTAAAGCAATGAAAATAGACCAAAGATATGATGTGTTGAAATTACTCTAAAGTGTGTATAGTGATTTAAAATCATTGAAAGGCTTTATATTTTATGGGTTCTCTGCTGTGGAATTTAAAGTACTTTAATAACTTTAAATTATTCTTCACTATACAAAGCAATTTAAATTTATTGGAAATGAAATCTAGAGGAGTTCAAATTCTGGGCAGTGTTATACATATTCCTTGAAAATTGCTAAGAGCACTTAAGTGCTCTTTATGTGCACTTCATTTGAAGGTGAACAAAGCTTTGGTGTGGAATCAAACAGAACCATCTAAAATTGCTGCTGTCACTCCAGCTTTGATTTGAGTGAAGGAAATTAAAGCTATTAAACAAATACATTTATTCAACAATTGCCCTTTAGTATTTGTAACCAGGTACTTAAAATATGTCTCTAAACATGTTTTTATATATGTTTGGCACAATTTTACAACACTGTCCAAGGGATTGAATGGAGTTGGATTATATTTCATAAGTTACAGAATTAGAAGCTAGAAGAAATTCAAATAAATTCTAGTTCTATAAATTCAATTTCACCAACTATTTTATGATTACTATAATATATATTACATAATACATGCAATATGACATATGTGTGCTGTGTACATTTACACTAATATATTATTATTCTCATATCATATCATAGATAAGTTTATACTTATAAACCAAATCAATATCAAAATTATATATATTCATTATAAGTCCATTTCTTATTTCATTGAGATTTGAAAATTCTAAAATACACCTGCAGTTTCACAAACACAAATATTACCTAAGCCAAGCACCAATATCACCCATACGTATAGAACTCTTTGAGAGAGATCATTTTCAGGGTGATGATTCCTGGAAAGTCAGGTGTTATAGGTTTGCTACTCATGTATTTCACAAACTTAGCAAGAGTGTTTTCTCCCTTTGATATAGGATTGTGTTTCTGCAGTAAATAGCATGCCTAGGAAAAATCAGTAATGAATCCATGGTTTCATCCATAGGTGATAGGAAATGGTAGGTAAGCGTGCACTTCCCTGTGCACAGTGTTCCCCTGAACTTTATGGAATGGGAGCATTCTAGTTTCACTTCCATGAAAAAAAAATAGGTCCTTAAGCATCCTGTCAGTGTTTCAGGGTGATGAATGAGCTGCCTAAAATACCCCAAGCCTGCATTTTAATGATTAGAAGTGAGGATAATTCTTCCTGGCCTACCTTGGATTCTACAGAATGCTAACACCTAAAACTCAACCTGCATTGTACATGGAAACTTTATAAATGCAGCTAGAAATGCTGCTCTCAGTTTTTCCCTGGAGTGACATTCGCTCTAATTGAATTGCAAATGAGGCAATCAGGGTGTAAACCAACCTGAAGTTTACTTCACTAATGAAATGCAGAGAAAAATCCTTAAGCAGATCTTCCATTGCCAGTGTCACTGAAATAGTACTGGGGATTATCCATTCACAAGATATTTTATGGGAAGAACTTAATTTATACAGTCTTGGGATAGTCACCACGTCTTGCTTGTAAATTATAGGAGTATCAAATTTAGGACTATCAGCTGTGAAATCACTAGTACAGGGATTGATACAACCATGGTCTATTAAAAATGTACCTGGTTGTTCCTCCTTTCCCTTTTGTCCACTACCTAATCCTCTCAACCCTGGAGAATCCATTACTTGGTCCAAAGTTCACTGAAGGGAAGAACACAAAGGCCATATATTTGGATGGTTGAAAAGCTCAACTCAGTACATTGAGTTTTTGCCTGTTCTCTTATTTTTCTGTTCAATGTCTTAACTTTTCTTCTACAAAAGTCTCACATTGTCTGGAAACTTCTTGAGATGGAGGTTTCAAATATAGACTTTGCATCTTTTCAAGGACAGCTTTGAAAAAAGATGTTACATTCTACCACCTCCTTCCTTTAGAATAAAAGGCTAAATGATAAGGAACTTAGATTCTGGTCAAGAGTTGTTTGTTAAAATATGCCAATATACCACAATATCAGTTTTGGCCAATTTGAAAAATGGACTTTTATCTCCTATGATGGCAGATATCAGTTTTGACATTGATTTTGAGTTTTTGATAAACAAACAGGTCAAGGCTAGGAAATGTGTATTTTTATCTAATGAGTATACACTAAATATTAGGAAATCAAAATCTACTGCTTAGAATTGTGAAGCAAAAATTCATGACTTGATTGTGGAAAAGTTTTAAACAGTGAAAAAAGGGGATCTTGAAAAAATATATATAGAAGCTGGGCGTGGTGGCTCAAGCCTGTAATCCTAGCTATTCAGTAGGCTGAGATCTGAGGATCAAGGTTCAAAGACAGCCCAGGCACAAAAGGACCTGAGACTCTTATCTCCATTAATCTCTAGAAAATGGAAAGTGGGGCTTGGCTAAAGGGTAGGTCTGTAGCCTTGAGCTAAAGAGGTCAAGGACAATGCCCAGTTCCAGGGGTAGAGTGGTTGCCTTGAGCTGAAGAGTTCAGGGACAGCATCCAGGCCAAGTTCAAGCCTCATCACACACACACACATACACACATGCTCGTGCGCACACACACACACGCATGCACACACACAAATTGTGTGTGCGTGTGTGTGTGTGTGTGTGTATATATGGTGAAAATAAGGTATTTACAATCAATAAATTTAGTTTACAAAACCCTATGATTACTACTTTTAAATATTTGCAAAAGAAGAATAAATCATAAGTGGTGAGTAATTTAAAAAGAATTATCTGAAGAATCTAAACAGCAGGGTTTACTGAGTTGTCAAATGGCTGTTTAGCTGCAACTGATGCTTGCTCTAATATGTATGTTCCCTAAAGTCATTTCATATTAGGAGAGGCAGCATGTTGAATGAAGTGAAAAAGGTAGAAAGGTCTCACAAGGTAAGAATTAAAAACAAAATCTTGTAAAATATATTAAAAAATGGGAGGGGTTGAAAAAGAAGCACTTGATATTAAGTAAGAAATAGGAAGAGTCTTCTGATATGATACAATTTGATTCAGGAAAAACAAATATATGATCACTTAAATTAATAATTTAATGTGAAATTAGGGACAAATTCAGGCAAAACTGAGATGATAATGTTAAAGAAAAGTACGTTGAGGGTAAATAATACGATGTCTTATAAATAACAAAATACCTGTTTATCAAGTAAGAATATACTTACAATTAGGCTATTGTTGGCTAGGCATTTGCGAATGTTGGAGGTTTCTTATTGTTGTTATTTCAGTATGGTATTTTGACACATTGAAGTACAATGCAGATAGTCAAATCATCATTGGTGCTGCAGAAATGTGTTTAACACACACCCGTGTGAACGTATATGTGTGTGATTCTCTGTGTATCTTTTATTTGTTAACTTTAAAATTTTCTCATAGCTGTAATATGAACTCTATATAATGCAGAACATGTCTAAAACTGATATTGAGTAAGATATATAAAAGTTATTTCTTCTTTTTATCTTTGGCCCATCTTTTAATGGGATGGTTGTTTCTTTGGAGATTAGTTTTGGAGTGATTCAATTTTTTGAGCTGTTGATTTATTTTAGATATGAGGCCTTTGTCTGTTGTATGGTTAGTGAAGATCTTTTCCCATTCTGTAGGCTTTCTAGTTAATTTGCTATGTCCTTAGCCATACAGAAGCTCTGTAGCTTAATGCAGTCCCACTTCCCCAGACTTGCTCTGATTTGTTGTGTTTGTTGGTCCTTATTAGGAAAGTTTTGATTTGTGTCATTTAAAGTCCTTTTTCCCACAGATCTTAAAGTACACATTATTCATAAATCATGTTATAAATTTGTTGCCCAGAAAATTCTTTCTGTAGGTTTCAAACTGAATACTATAGATATTTCACTTAAAATTTTTGATTCTATATTCTCTTCCTTAAACTTCCTAATAAATTCTGAGATATAATAGTTGAATACAATTTTACTTATTTAAGTAATGTTATTGATTTCTGAATGTAAGCACATTTGACTTTTAAAAATAACTTTAACTCTGCATTAAATATAAAATTCAAAGGAAAAGGTTTTCAAGGAATTGAGTAGGCACATGTACCTCAAATGACTATGAAACACATCAATAAATCTATACAATGAGGAAATGAGTGACAAACTTTCTATAATTTTCTCTGAAACAATTATTCTGTAACAAACCAAAAAGAAAAAGGACTAATTGTCTATGTATTTTTAGATCCTTATAATTATGTCTTTAAATACATTGTTTTGTTAATACTTTTGTCCTACAAAGTCAGATGTAAGGGGAAATATTCTTATAACTCAAGCTATTTATTAGAAAATTAGATGCTTAAAGTATTCATATTGTTCCTATTATATTTATGATGTCCTTGGTTTATTTCTATTCAATTTGTCCTAAATAATAAGAAATATGTTTGAAGCACAAATCTTCTAGAGTTAACACTGTGGAATTAGCTATTTAGTTAAGAATAATAAATGGAAAAAGATATTTCAAAATACTGTTGTTATACATAAAAAACTAGATAAAAGACTTAGTTCTTAGTTTCTTATCAGCTATTAGTTGCAAATTTTTAAAATATATTAAATAATGACTAAACTTTAAAATAGTAATAAGTATTTCAGTCTTCATTCAAACAAAACCTTTTTATTGTTAAAATCACAGAAAATATAAAGAGGATATTTCTTTTTGAAGGTCTAATATGTCTGTTTTGAAATTTTTCTTTAAAAATGATCCTAAAGCTAAAATATTTTTTATTCATTTCGTTAATTAGGAATGTGATGTTTTGAAAACTCAAATCACATCTCAAAGCCATGTAACACAAAGGGCCAAACACTGAAATCAGATTTTTTTTTTGAAATATAAAATAATAACTCTATTATTCCGCTTTGATTCCAGGAATGTTAACTCTTGCTATCATCTGTTGACAAGCTTTGGAATATTTCATACAGTGTCATAATAAATTACATTACAAAAGTAATTATGAAATTGAACAAGGAAGAGTAAAATATCACACACACTAAACTCTTCTTTCTAATGTCTGTTTAGGAATGTATGCCTCAAATGAAGTTAAAATGTGGAGTATGTTGCTTAAGATTAAATTATAAAAAAGTCACCTGTATCAAATCAAACCTTTCTTTGATATTGTCAACAAAGTCTGGTGATAAATTGGTAACTCACAGTTTGTTGACCACACTGCTTCCATGAAACTGTAATTCTATCATTATTCCCATGGAATTTTCCTCTTAGGTATGAGCATTAACAGCATTTTAAATGCTTACAGTCTTGGATCTCAAATGACAAGAGAATTATACTAATTTTCACATTTTCTCAACAGCCTACTCTAAAAAAACTCAGATCAGATCAACGTTGTCCAAAGGGAAACTAAGCACTTTTTCCAGCTTTCACTTGGAGAGTGTTTGAAAATCTTGTTTCTTGATCTCTCAGAAGAAGCATATTTCTGATCCCATTATGACTTGCTCATTTCCATCTTTCTATCTCATTCCCAGAATACACTTAAAGGAAGAAAATTGCATTTGTCTAATCTATCAACTCTTCCACCCCCCTTCTATCAGCCATGGAGTTACTTTAGGAAATTTGGAAAAGAAAGGAAAAAAAACATATTTAAATGTAAACATGTAACAATATGAGATAACCAAGGTATGGCAAAAGAGATAAGTGACAGCATAGTACATTAAGGACAACAGTCACTCATTATATGGCTTTTGTTTCCTTCTGGAGGTCCTTACTTTTAGTGTCATATTATTTGGCATAATGTCTCTAGGTTTTTTGTTCTATTGTAAATCTCTGCTAGTAGAGCACAAGGTTTCTACTGATTATAACAAATGAGGGAGACTATTGGGCCTATGTTCCTTTGAGTCTAGCTTACTTCACTTAATATGATTTTTTCTAAGTCTTTCTGTTTCCTTACAAATGAGACGATGTCATTCTTTCTGGGAGCAGCATAGAATTCCATTGTGTATAAATACCACATCTTGTTGATCCATTCATCAACTGAGGGACATCTGGGTTGGTTCCATATCTTTGCTATGGTAAATTGTGCTGCAATGAACATTGTTGGGCTAGTGGATTTAGTATGTCCTTCTTTCTGGACAACTGGGTAAATGCCAAGTAGTGGACTTGCTGGGTCATAGGGGAGCTCTATGTTTAGTCTTTTGAGGAACTGCCATACTGCTTTCCATAGTGGTTGGATGAGTTTGCACAGGGCTTAGAAGCTTTTCAAGTTTGCTTTGAAAGGAAGACAACAAATAAAAGTTCCTCACCACTTCTATCCCATCACTGAGGAATTTGAAGCAGAAGTATCTAGAGTCAGAGGCTAATCTATAAAATGAGTTCCAGAAAGATCTGTTTTGTATGACAAACAACTACATAGATATAAATAGGTACAAATAAATATGCATGAAAAAGAAAAGAAAAAGACATGGTTTAGATTAAATTGTTTTCAGTCAAAATAGTTAATAACATTTTACTAACAGATATTGAAGACATTATATGAGAAAAGAAAGCATAGGTGTTATTTTGCTGAATTTTTGACAAATCTAAAATATTTTCAGAGCCTGAAGCAAGTGTCTCATGCTACTCAGGGAACTAAGATAAGGATAATACTTTCAGGAAAGCCCATGAGACTTATTTCCAGTTAACCTCCCCCAGAAAAGCCAGAAATAGAGATGTGGCTCAAGTGGTAGAAGTGGCCTTGGGGAAAAATAAAATAAAACAACAGCAACAACTAAGGAGCAAGGCTTGAACTCACTCTAGTACACACACATACACACACATATGGTTCAAAATGTATGAGGAATTTTCTTGGGCCTATACTGTAAACAGAACACAATACCTACTTTTACAAAGTTTTCCTTCCCAAGGTGATTTCCTCTGCAATTTCTGTGACTTAATATGACCAAGTTGCTGAAGATGTATGACTCAATAGCCACACTCATGTTCATATATTTATATCAATCACTGTAACATTATATCAATCACAGTATGACATTATCTTATTCTACTTACAA
This sequence comes from Megascapheus bottae, assembly GCF_031878675.1. Lineage (NCBI taxonomy): Eukaryota > Metazoa > Chordata > Mammalia > Rodentia > Geomyidae > Megascapheus > Megascapheus bottae. Next base: position 70,345,384 of record NC_143512.1, read on the forward strand.
TATAAAACTTCTAATAGTACAAGCTTCTCCTGCCCACTTCACTTAGTCTCAATATTCTTGATAAGAAAACTTTTTAATACTTTGTATCATTATTTCAAAAAAAAGTTTAAAGATATTTACATTACTGAAATTATAGACTTAATAAAATAGAATAATGATGTTGTGTGAATGTAAATGCCTATTCTCTCAAATTACTTTTTGGTTTCTTCAATAAAATTTTATAGTTTTCCTATAAAATATTTTATTACATTTATTAGCCATATCTGTCACATTAGATATATAATCTATATCTATATCTACATCTCTCTATATATTGCCAGTTGTGGCTGGAATTCAGGGCCTGAGTACTGTCCTTGAGCTTTCTCAAGACTAGAGCTCTACCACTTGAGGCACAGAACCACTTCTGGCCTTTTTCTATGTATGTGGTAGCAAGGAATTGAACTCTGATATTTGTGCATGCTAGGCAAGCACTCTCCCACGAGCCCAAATTCCTGGCCCATTTTGTGTAATTTTCAAAATAACATATGTTCACTGTGCTGTATGTTAAAAATATCAAATTGTCTTTTGTAGAAAAAGTATATGAAGAATATAGTCCTTGTGGAATTTTATTTTAATATGTTGCTGCAAATTGGGTTAAGCAAACAAATAGTAGTTCCTAAATGTGGGAACCTATTAATGAAATAATGCAGAATCTATTACAAAATAATAAAAAATGTATAGAAATTCCCAACATAAAAGAGAAATTCTTTGAAGAAATGGAAAAGCTTATTACTGTGATCTGTTACGATACTTATTTCATATATCTGTATATAAATATAATCGCTTTATTGCCTTTTGGATAAGATCAAGTATATATAAATATATAATATAATATATAATGTATATATAATTACTCATTATATATAATTTATAATAATATAAATATATATTCATGGATCAAGAAAAATACAGATTCTACTAACAAGTTATTTAAAATAAATATTTAAAGTATTACCTATTTCTATTTACTTACTTCAAATATATCAACCTTTAAGAAAGAGTTGTTTGAAACATAAAAGTTGTTTTATCTGGCAAATGTAACTGTAACTCTCTACATTACCTTCATAATAAAAATAAAATAAAAAAAGAAAATTAAAAGTTGTTTGAATATTTCAACACAGGCAAAATAAACATGTAACTGGTCTTTGCTTTGGTTATACATAGGTAAGATGGCATTTGAATATTTCAGGATCCTCATTCTCAATTTTAAGATATTCATAATTATTAACTGGACTCAAATAACTTTGTCTGATATGTTCACTGCAAAACCATTTAGCTGAATTGAATAAGGAACTGGGATTCAATTGACAATTGAAGGGGCCAGGAGGGTAGCCTAGTGGTAGAGTGCTTGCCTAGCTTATTGAATGGCTGAAATACCACTAGCTCAAGTATTTGCCTATACCATCTAAGGTGACTCTGTACCACAACTCTTCTTGGATCTGTCAGAAATTGTTAAGACTGTGTATGTCCTGAAGGTTCATTCTATTGGCAATATTGTTGTAAAAAATACATTTTTTTGCTTCAAACTCTTGTAGCATTTACTTCTCAAAGGAAAATCTTAAAAATAAATCCACAAACAAAAAAATGATTTGCCCTAACATATACGTAGTTTTAGAAATTAAAGCTTAAAAGCTATATTTTTATATTTCTCTATTATGTTTTAATACCTGAATACAGAACATTTTGATTTAAAATATCTAGGATAGTCATAGAAGAGGCTTACAATAGCTCAATAGCTATGTACATATGACAATATAAGATGAGGCTAAGTTAAATGTTAAGTGAATTACAATATATGGTAATATGAGGTTTGTCTTTGCTGTTCTTTTTATTATGCTGTGTGGAGTTACTTCTTTTTGATTTCTTTTTTTCCTCCTTTCTTTTATCCCCTATTGTCACTGGTTTTGATTTTGGTTCCATGTCTTGTACATATGTTTATCTGATATGGGGAAGAGAGGAGGATCAACAAAATGGTAAGACAAAGGATAAAAGATGAGCCAAGACAACAGTAATGCTCACAGAGAAGATACTGGAAATGAACATTACAACTTGGGAGAGGAAGGGAAAGTAGGAGGATAATGAGGGGGGCAGTGTTTGACAAGGAATGCAGGCATTACCTTATGTATGTAACAATAAATCCCTGTACATTGCCTTGACAGATTTAAATGAATTTTTAAAAATGCACAGAAACATAAAAAGTACAATGAATTTATTTATGTGCATTTAGATGCCTATCTCAACAAAGTCTTACATTCCTCATGCCTGCTAACTCTTACCTCATATCTGTGATGTTAAGAATTTATGTTTCATATTCTTTGTGTCATTATGACCTAGCACCCTTCACTAAAAATATGCTAAACGATTGGGAAATTTAGTAATCTTAATCTATAGTATTATTGTTTTTGACAACATAGCTGACATAAGTGACATGAGGAGTGAAAAGTTAATGTGGTTCAATATCAAATATTTCAGTCCATATTGGATTGACTCTGTAAGCTTGGCTCTGTTGCCTTGGTCTGCTGAGCACCATGACAATGAGATGGGAGGAGCAGGCCATTCTGGAGACAGGCACAGAAAGCAAAGTGTCAGGAAGGACTAGAGGCTATGTAAAACTTTTGAAGTCACAACTCCCATGACTTACTTCCTTCTCTATGCTGCACATCCTCAAGTTTTCTGCTTTGTGCAAAAATGTGACAATCTAAGTGCCAGTGATTGTATATAAAGATCCCCTTCTTGAATACTTGTTTGTTAAACATGTCATCTGAAATATGATGTAAAAAAAAATCAATGTTAATAAGTTCTTTAAAAGATTCTGTAAAATCTTAATAATAGGTTTTTGGTAAATTTGAGCAACAAAGTGTATCAGTGAAGCTAAACAATGACTTCTCTTCCAAATACAACACCTGTCACTTCAAAAAAAATGTACTACCAGTTTGGGGCCAAGCACTGCACACATGACATCTTGGTGCTATGATAATATTATTGCTCTTCATTTGCATTCATGGAAAATGACACATGTAGGGAGGAGAATCTTAGTGCCTAGGATGCATTAGAACATGTTGATGATATTTTTAATAGAATGAACAAATAAATGAGTGATTTATACTGAATGATTTTGGCTTTTTTAAAAAGTCATGAGATGCATTGTTACAGTATCTCACTTTGTTACTTGATATATTGCATATAATTGTATTTGGTTATTTGAAATTGGATAGGGAAGGGGGGGAAAACAAGATGAGGGGTGGGGGTGGGGGGAGGGAAACGGGGATCAAGACATGTGAAAGGGTATCAATGTACCATCTATCTGGCAAATATCATGTAACCCTTCTATTAATTACAATAAAAAATATGAAAAAAAGTCATGAGATGCAGACACATCTCAACTTTCTCTTAAAGTATAATTAAGTATATATGTGTCTTCTTTATAGACATACACTAAAAGATAATTTCAGGTAAATAGTGAGAATCATGAACTCTGAGCTTAGAAACTTGTCTAAACTAAAATATGCTGGCTCGTGGTACAATACCATAGAAAATTGCCTGTGGCAATGGTATTATTTCCCAGGGTAGCGTGGTTTTTGTGTAATATTTGACATGCCTCACAGATTTTTTCATTAATGATTTATATGATTACTTTGAATAATCATATAAAATTACTTTGTGTAATTTTATTTAGGATTAATAGATAAATTTAAAGGTTTTGTTTAGTTTGCTAATAATATCACACTGTTACTTTTAGTATTCTTTCATTTTAATGCTGTGATCTTCAATAGGAGTGAAATAGGCTCAAGAAATCGGTAACACTTGTCAGACAGAGGCATCAAGTTGTTGTCATGACAATAAACCGAGGCTATGATTGTATTCGAATTAAAAATCATATAACATGGATCATGTTTCACTACAGGCCCAGCTGCTCATTCTGTTCAGATGCCAAGATATAACAGAGGATATTGTCAAGAAAGGCAATTTATGAATTTCCTATATACAATAAAACATTAGACATGGCTAAGAAATTATACACTCTAGTAGCATGTGCGATTTTTTTTCAGATATTGGCAATTACTACATTTATCTTAGACAAAATAGATTTGGGAGAGACTTCTTTCCCACTCCAGAAATTAAAAAGTTGAAAAATGCCATTTCTGCTGACTAGGGCAAAGCAATATGATCCTAAAACAGGAATTATTATGGTATAACAATTATTTAATATAACAAATGAAATAAATTTGAGCTGAATGAAATAAATTTGACAGATACTTGTAAATTGATAGAATTATAATTATTCTATATGACATACGATAGATATAAGAAAGTTCTCATTATTGTTGATAGTTCTTGCTTCATAGTCATCCAGTTTTTTTATATATAGAGGTTATGTGATAGTTAACATTATTTTTTGTGCATGGATAAATATCATTTTTATATTGTAATGAATTGTACATGGAATGATCTGTGGTAACAAATAAATCACTGAAACTATTTTTCACAATTTATTGTATTTTCGAACCTTTTACAGGCTTGCATCTCTGACACCGATGATTCTACTGGTGTAGAAATTCCATAAAAGATCAGGAAAACATTTTAAATCGTCTCTTAATAACAGTTGTTTTGGGGTGAAGTGAACATAATCACATTTAGCCTGTCAATAAAAGCTAATAAAAGTTTTGGCACAGAGTAACTCTGTGTTGAAATTGTGACTGACAGGAGTGTTATTGAAAATAAAATAATGTGAAATCTGATTTCACTTGTGTGTCTACTGTGTTTCTATATTTATATCACAATATTGGTTTTTCTTCCAGCCAATTTTAAATACTTTGATACCATCATTTTGGCATTTTTATTATCTAAATTTTCATATTTGTCAAGGAAATAGGTGCATATGTAATTCAGTAAGATTGGAAATATATTTTAAGTGATTGCTTAAAATGGTATGTGCACAGTATTTTCATTACAGCAGATGTCTGAACATCTTACTTGAATTATGCTATGGTACAAATCCTAAAAAAGTCTTTTAATTGAAGGGTTAATGTGATAAAAAAAATATTCATTTTATGATAAACACATACATTCTAACTACCTTTTGATAATAAAATATTTTAAGTAAAAGTTAGGATCGTATGCTTTAAATAGATCTGATTCATACATCTAAACTCTGGACCTGTATGGTAAGCAGTCCTCAACCTCACTCAATGGACTCTTGATTTCTTTCAATAAGGCAACATTTCTTCAGTTTTCTAACCCCTGCTTTATCTCATCACATCCATAGGTAAACTGCAGCCTATGGAGAGGACTGACCTCTCCAGTCCATTGTATCAGTACAGTCTTGAATACCCAAGACTGTAATTAAATGACAATGGGTTGTATTACCAAGTGAATGAATGATGTATGTGATTAGCCTACATGACTTAAGACTGTTCAGTAACTAAAATTAAATGCTCAGAAGTTGGAATTTGTAGAAGAGAAACTTTACATGGTCCTATATTAGGAGTTTGGCCTAGTGGTAGAGTGCTTGCCTAGCATGCATGAAGACTGGGGTTCAATTCCTCAGTACCATATACATAGAAAAAAAAAAAAAAAAACACAAGTGGTGCTGTGGCTCAAGTGGTAAAGGTCTAGCCTTGAGAAATCCCAAGGACAGTGCTCAGGCCCTGAGTTCAAGGCCCAGAATTGGCAAAAAAAAAAAACCCAAAAAACAAAAAAAACCAAAAACCTATCAGTTTGCTATTACCAACAGAGGTGCACATTGGGAAAGAAGTGAATTTTTTAACCTATACAACTTCTTAAGCTATAAAGCATACTTGTTCTATTTCCCTATTTGTTAGCTACCAGGCTAAAAAAAAAATCCACTGACAAAAAGTCTTTGTGTTAAATACAATTCCCTTTGAACCTTTGAAAGAGCAAGGATAAAAATGAAGCAAATATGAAAGACATTTTGCATCATTTTTAAATGTTGTACAGGTTTTCTATCAGTAAATATTTATTTGAAATCTCAGGTTTTATTCTTAGATAATAGAAGGGGTTGTGATTCTTTCTGATTTCGAGACATAACCAATAGATAGGGAATGCTCTGGACACAATGCCATTGTTGTCATGGAATGAAGTAGTCTTTGTAAGCTCTTGCACACAAGAATCCTCACACTATAGGATGACTGTTATAAAACATTTAGCGTTTTTATCTATAGAAGCATGTCATCTGATTCAAGTAGTAGTTTTACCAATTTTATTCTGACTTAAATGCCTTGAATATTTTCATTTCCTTTTTTGCATTATTTTTACAAACCTCAAAGAAAAACTATGTAATTATATGTAACATGAATATATTGGTTTGCCTTTAAACTCCTGAAAAAACATTGATTTTAATTTTAGAACTATTGAACTATCTTTTTTAAGCAAACTCTATCATGCTGGCAAAACTTCCTTCTGTATGAAATTATTTTAGAGCTTTCATCATAAGACATAATGAATTTTGACAAATACTCTATCTGTATCGATCAACAGAGAGGGCTTTTTCTGATTAAAATATGGATTCGCATCTGAAACAACATGGCAAAACAAATTAGTATAGTTAATATGCAATAAAAAGATGACTACAGCCCGGTGTGGTGGCTCATGCCTGTAATTTTAGCCACTCAGGAGGCGAAGATTTGAGGATCAAGGTTCAAAGACAGCCTGGGCACAAAAGGACTTGAGACTCTTATCTCCAGCTAATCTCTAGAAAATTGGAAGTGGAGCTTGGTTCAAGGGTAGGGTGGTAGCCTTGAACTGAGGATCTCAGAGACAGCGTCCAGGCCAAGATCAAGCTCCACGGCCCACAAAACAAAAAGGGGAGGGGGTATAACTATAAATTCTTTTTAAAAATGTTTTTTCATATATTTTTATTGTAATTAATAGAAGAGTTATATTATATTCACCAGATACAGGGTGCATTACTTCACATACATGATAACCTTTCTCATGACTTGGTCCCCATTTCACTCCCACCACCCCTACCCCTCATCTTGTTTTCCCCCCTTCCCTATCCGATTTCAAATAACCAAATAAAAATATATACAATATATCAGATAACAAGGTGAAATACTATAAATATATGAGATAGCCAAGGGACAGCAAAAGAGATAAGAGATAACATAGTACATTAAGGGCAACAATCACTCATTATATGGCTTTTGTTTCTATATCCTGGAGGTCCTTTCATTCAGCATCATACTATATGGCCTTATGTATCTAGGTTTTGTTCTATAGGAAATCTCTGCTAGGAGAGCCCAAAGTTTCTACTGATTATGACAAATGAGGGAACCCATTGAGCCTATGATTTTTAGTCTGGCTTACTTCACTTAATATGATTTTTTTCTAAGTCTTTCTATTTCCTTACAAATGGGGCAATGTCATTCTTTCTGACAGCAGCATAGAATTCCATTGCATATAAGTTCTTCTAAACTTTCTACACAAATACTCTTCCTGGGCTGGGAGATTGGCCTAGTGGTAGAGTGCTTGCCTGGCATGCGCGAAGACCCAGGTTCGATTCCTTGGTACCACATACATAGAAAAAAAAAAAAGCTGGAAATGGTGATGAGGCTCGAGTGGTAGAGCTCTAGCCTAGAGAAAGTCCAAAGACAGTGCTCAGGCCCTGAGCTCAAGCCCAGGACTGGCAAAAAAAAAAAAAAAAAGAAATACTCTTCCTGTCTATCACCTTAGGTCAGTTATCCTTACACGGTACCCTTTCTTCATTACTATAATTTTCTTACACTCCTGTATTATTCTTTTCCTACCTCCCTTGTCGTCTTTCATATTATTTTTCTATCTCTGGTCATCTGTTCATCCTTCAACGTTATAATGCATGGATCTACATTTGATGGTTGTTGAGAAATGCTGTGTATCGAGGTGTACAATTATACTCTAGGTACAGAGGGACATAAATACAGTAGAGACTGGATTGATTCTTATTGTTTTGGTCATAAAGAGGTCATCTGTGATTGTATTAGATTTGTATGTAAGTGTACAAAAAGAAAGAGAGAGTGTTATTACCAATCTAAAAGAGCTAATATCCATTGTCAGCCAACTAAAAAGGTTTAGGTTGGCTATATCTGGAAAATTATAATCTTGTTTTGTATTAATCTTGTTCCCATCCTCAAATGGGCAGAACAAGAAACTCAAGAAAAATGTCAAAACAAGGAATAGCATCTCCCACCCAACATAAACAGACAATGTAACGGTCAGTGGCAAATCTAGAGGAGAGCCTTCTAAGTGCTATACAAATGCAATTGATGAACGTCATTAATGAAAAATGTGAAAATATAAAGAGAAAAGGGAGGAAGCCACAGCTAAGCAAGAGGAAACCATAAACAAGGTGATATGTGAAAAAGGGGTAGCCATAAAGGAGGCCATAATAAAGGTTTTTCGAAGAAAAATGGACAAATTCATAGAATCCACAAACAAAAAGGTGACTGAACTCCAACAAATGTCCAAAAAGTATAAAACTGCTGAGCTAACCACTCAAATGGAAATCAAGGAGCTAAAGAAATCCATACATGATCTAAAACAAGAGATGCAAGCCATCAAAAATGAGCAATTAGAAGCAAGGGAGATTAAGACTAAAGTAGATAGCTTTGATAGCAGGTTAGACAATGCAGAAGAGAGAATTTCCGGGGCTGAAGACAATTTAGTTGTCATAGAAAAAGAACAGCAAATGAGTCAATTCAAATCTAGGAAATATGAGAAAACGCTACAGGAGGTCCAAGATATAATTAGGAAGCCTAATTTAAGGCTAATTGGTATTGAGGAGGGTCTGGAGAAAGAGGTCAATGGTATTGGAAATATACTTCAGGGAAACATCTCAGAGAACTTCCCAAATATCCAGAAGGGCAGACCCATCCAGATACGAGAAGCTTTTAGAACCCCAAACAGACCTAACCAGAAAAGGACATCCCACCGCCACATTATAATCTGAACTGGATCAACAGAGGCCAAAGATAGGATCCTAAAAGCAGTCAGGGAGAAGAGAACATTCACCTATAAAGGCAAACCAATCAGAATAACCTCAGATTTCTCAGCAGAGACCATGCAAGCAAGAAGAGATTGGAACGATATATACCATGCCATGAAGTCAAATAACTACCAGCCAAGAATACTGTACCCAGCTAAGCTCTCATTCATAAATGAGGGAACAATAAAAACATTCCATTCCAAGGAAAAGCTTCAATATTATGTAGCAACAAAACCAACAATACAGAAAATTCTCAAAGATGTTCTACACATGGAAAACCAACACAAATGTAATACAGAGAAAGACATGGCACCTAAAACTCATAACATCTAAGTACCACAGAAACTATCAAGACACAGGCCCTAATGAAAGCTTGTAAAAATGGCAGGAACTACTAAATATTTCTCAATCCTGATTCTCAATATCAATGGACTTAACTCTCCAATTAAACAGCATAGTCGGTCTAGATGGATCAAAAAGCAAGATCCATCAATTCTGCTGTCTTCAAGAGACACATCCTACCCCAAAAAAACAAACACCTTTTGAAAATGAGAGGTTGGAAGAAACTCTATCAAGGTAACAGCCCCCATAAACAGGCCGGAGTTGCCATCCTCATATCAGATAAAATAGATTTCAAACTAAAATTAGTGAGAAAAGACAAAGAAGGTTACTACATACTACTAAAGGGATGTTTCTTCCAGGAGGACATAACCATCCTAAATTTCTACACACCGAATCCCGGAGCTACGAACTTCATCAAGCAAACTTTACTTTTACTGAAACCATATATAGATCGAAACACAGTGATTGTTGGTGACTTTAACACACCACTCTCACCTTTGGAGAGATCCACAAGGCAAAAACTCAATAGAGAAACCTTAGAATTGAACAACTACATAGACCAACTAGATCTAACAGACATCTGCAGATTATTCCACCCAGCAACAACACAGTATAGGTTTTTCTCAGAAGCACATGGAACATTTTACAAAATAGACCACATTTTAGGCCATAAAACAAACCTGGACAGATTCAGAAACACTGAAATTATTCCCTGCACTCTCTCAGACCACAAGGGCATCAGATTGGAACTGAATACATAAATCCACCAACGAAAAACCTGTAACTCATGGAGATTGAACAACACATTGTTGAATCACCAATGGGTCATCAAAGAGATCAGAACAGAAATCCAACAGTTTATGAAATTTAACAATAAGGAGCACACAAAATACCAGCTCCTTTGGGACACAGCAAAGGCAGTACTCAGAGGAAAATTTATAGCTCTGAGTGCCTACAATAACAAATTGGAAAAATTGCAAACCAACAATTTAATGTGTCACCTTAAGCTCCTGTAAAAAGAGCAACAAACCAAACTAATCCCAGTAGAAGGAGGCAAATTATTAAACTCAAAGCAGAATTAAACGAATAGGTGTTGGGCCCTGACCTACATCTCTGAAGCCTGATTCTGGCTCAGCTGCAATTAAAGGGCTTTGACCAGGCATTCGGTCTTTTGCATACCTCTCTTAAGGCATCTCTGTGTACATGACTCGATTGAACCCCCCTGCAGCTTCACGGTCTCGCAGCAGCTCAGGTCTCGTGAGCTTTCCCCCACCTGTCCTACCCAGTACCTGAAAACCCCACCCAGACCCTTAGTGGTAGCACAGAGGCCCTCTTCCTATTGGCTAGCTTCCCAGTTCCCACCTTCTCTTACCCAAAAAGTATTTAACTAATTGTCTGACCCAATAAAGGCATAAGAGCATCAGAGAACATGAGAGAACAGCAGATCAGATCAGCAGAGATCAGCAGAGAGGTCTGATGCACTTTCATGGTTAACACTGCTTCTGACTCAGCGTGGCTTTTTCTTCCCTGGTAATTGGGGGAGGGCTGGGTCATCGACACTTACCATCTCGCTCCGCTCCCGGGGGACTACAGGCTGGCCCTATGTGTCCCTCCCCGTTCCCATGTTGCTGCTCTGGAGAGGAGCAACAAATTGGGATCCAAAAAAACTATAGAAAGAATCAATAAAAAAAAGGAGTTGGTTCTTTGAAAGAATTAACAAAATTGACAAACCCTTAGCAAATCTTACCAAAAAAAGAAGAGAGCATACCGAAATAAACAAAATCACAGATAAAAATGGTAATATCATGACAGAAATTACCAAGATCCAGAGTATCATGAGGGAATACTTCTCAAACCTTTATGCCAACAAATTTGAGAATCTAGAAGAAATGGATGAATTCCTAGCCAATATTAACATACCCACCAAGAAGAACTTAGCCAACTCAACAGGCCTATTTCAAGCTCTGAAATAGAAATGGCAATAAGAGAACTTCCCACCTAAGAAAAACCCAGGGCCAGATGTATTCACAGCTGACTTCTATAAGGTCTTCAAAGCAGAGCTCACACCAATACTCCTCAAGCTCTTCAACAAAATTGAAAATGAAGGTTTTTTTTTTTTTTTTTTTACCAAACTCATTCAATGAAACCAGCATAACCCTCAACCCCAAACCAGATAGAGATTCATCAAAGAAAGAGAACTATAGACCTATTTCTTTGATGAACATTGATGCAAAACTTCTCAACAAAATACTGGCCAACCTTCTATAACAACTCATCAAAAAAATCATACACTATGATGAAACAGGATTCATCACAGGGAGGCAAAGCTGGTTCAACATACGCAAATCAATTAACATAATTCAACACATCAACAGGAGCAGTGACAAAAATCACGTGATTGTCTCAATAGATGCAGAAAAGGCATTTGACAAGATCCAACACCCCTTTATGTTAAAAGCTCTGGAGAAACTAGGAATCCATGGAACATTCCTCAATATAATAAAGGCTGTGTATGACAAACCCACAGCTAGTATTATACTTAACAGCGAAAAGATAAAGCCATTTCCTCTAAAATCAGGAATGAGACAAGGATGCCCACTCTCTCCACTCCTCTTTAACATAATATTAGAATTCCTAGCCAGTGCAAAAAGGCAAGAAGCAAGTATAAAGGGGATCCAAAGAGGGAAAGAGGACGTAAAACTTTCCCTCTGTGCAGATGACATGATCCTATATTTAAAGAATCCTACAGACTCTACTCCCAAGCTCCTTGAGCTGATTCAAAACTTTGGAAGGGTAGCAGGTTATAAAATTAACCCTCAAAAAACAACTGCCTTCCTCTATGCCAACAGTGAGAGGAATGAGGCAACAATCAGGAAAGCAACTCCTTTCACAATAGCCTCAATGAAAATAAAGTACCTAGGAATTAGCTTAACTAAGAATGTAAAGGACCTTTTTGATGAAAACTTTAAAACCTTGAAAAAGGAAATTAAAGCAGAACTGAGGAAATGGAAAAACCTCCCATGCTCCTGGATTGGAAGAATCAACATTGTGAAAATGACAATCTTGCCAAGGGCTATTTACAAATTCAACACAATACTTATCAATATCCCAATGTCATTCTTTAAAGAAATAGAAGAGGCAATCCAAAATTTCATATGGAATAATAAAAGACACTGTATAGCAAAAACACTTCTTAGCAGAAAGAACAGCACAGGAGGATTTTCAATACCAAACTTTAGACTCTATTACGGAGCTATAATTATCAAAACAGCTTGGTACTGGCACAAGAACAGGCCTGAAGACCAACGGAATAAAACTGAAGACCCAGATATTAAACCATAGACCTATGGCCACCGAATCTTTGACAAGGGAGCCAAAAAAAAAAAATAGAATGGAAGAAAGATAGCCTCTTCAACAAGTTGTGCTGGCAGAACTGGTTAAGCACATGCAGAAAACTAAAGTTGGGTCCTTTTCTGTCACCCTCTACTAGAATTAACTCCAAATGGATGAAAGACCTGGAAGTAAAAGCGGACACACTGAAAATTTTACAGGAAGGAATAGGAGATACACGAGGCCTGCTTGGCACAGGTCGAAACTTTCTTAATAAGGACCAAGAACCACAACAAATCAGAGAAAGGCTGGATAAGTGGGACTGCATTAAACTGCAGAGCTTTTGTATGGCAAAGGACATAGCTAGTAAACTAATTAGGAAGCCTACAGAGTGGGAGAAGATCTTCACCAACCATACAACCGACAAAGGCCTCATATCTAAAATATACCAACAGCTCATTGAATCACTCTAAAACTAATCTCCAAAGAAACAACCATCCCATTAAAAGATGGGCCAAAGACTTAAAGAGAGTCTTCTCTGAAGAAGAAACAAAAATGGCCTATATACATGAAGAAATGCTCAACATCTCTGGTCATAAAAGAAATGCAAATCAAAACAACTCTAAGATTCCACCTCACTCCAGTTAGAATGGCCAGGATCAAGAAAACTAATAACAACAGATGCTTGAGGGGATGTGGCCTGGAGGGATCACTACTACACTGTTGGTGGGAGTTCAAACTCGTTCAACCACTATGGAAAGCAGTATGGCAGTTCCTCAAAAGACTAAACATAGAACTCCCCTATGACTCAGCAATTCCACTACTTGGCATTTACCCAATCATCCAGAAACAAAGACATACTAAATCCACCAGCGCAATGTTCATTGCAGCACTATTTACTGTACCAAAGATATGGAACAAACCTAAATATTCCTCAGTTGATGAGTGGATCAACAAGATGTAGTATTTGTATACAATGGAATTCTATGCTGCTCTCAGAAAGAATGACATTGCCCCATTTGTTAGGAAATGGAAAGACTTAGAAAAAAATCATATTAAGTGAAGTAAGCCAGACTCAAAGGAACTTAGGCTCAATGGTCTCCCTCATTTGTCATAATCAGTAGAAACCTTGGGCTCTCCTAGTAGAGATTTTCATTAGAGCAAAACCTTGATACAAAAGGCCATATAGTAGGACGCTAAATGAAAGGATCTCTAGGATATAGAAACATAAGCCATATAATGAATAATTGTTGTTCTTAAGGTACTATGTTATGTCTCATCTCTTTTGCTGTCCCTTGGTTATCTCATATTGTTACATTATCTCACTTTGTTACCTGATATATCAGATATATTTGTATTTGGTTATTTGAAATTGGATAGGGAATGGGGGAAAACAAGATGAGGGGTGGGGATGGGGGGGGAGGGTAATGGGGACCAAGACATATGAAAGGGTATCAATGTATGGGATTTAATGCACTATCTATCTGGCAAATATCATGTAACCCTTCTATTGATTACAATAAAAAATATATGAAAAAAGAAAAAATAGAATGATTAAAATTGCAGAAATAGAATTAAAATCTTATGTAGGAGAAAGACATAGTGATGAAAGAAGTAAATTTGTTTGGAATAAACTATGAATGCATACATAAGACTACTGTAAAATTATTATCAGTGTCACATTCATTGCATGACTATTTATCATAGCCAAAATATGGAAGGGAATTTTGCTCATCCATTATAAATTTATATGAAATGAAAACACTGGGAAAAAGCTATATAAAATGAAGTAAATCAGACTTAGAGAAACAAGAGGTTGTGTGGTTTCTTTTATTAACGGGAACTAGAATATTCCTATGCATATATAAATAACTATGCTGAGTTATATACTAGGAGTTCCATATGAATTAACTAAAATACAGAAGATGTTATAAAGAGTTAAAAAGTTGTTCATTTTCTTAAAGAAGGAGTAAGTCAAAGCCCAACAAAACATCCACCAAGAAATGGATAGCTGCGGGTCTGGGGAAAGTAGATGTGTAGACAAAAAGAGGGGAAGTGAGAAGAATGCAGTCAAAATGTCATTTTATATACCACAAAATTAGGAAATATTAGGGAAGTGTTAGGTAAAAGGGGGATGAGATTGTTGAAAGGAATGATATAGAGCAAGATACATTATATTCATATATGGCCCTGTTATAGACTCCTGCCTTGTGCAACTACATAAAGATAATTTTGCAAAATTTAACACACATGATTATGGAGACCAAAAAGTTCCATGATACTCCTTCAGTTGCTCCAGAATGAATTAATTCTAGTCCACAGAACAGATACCACACAGAAATAAGATAGATGGGACAACCTCTTTTAAAGACATTTTTTTGTAGTCAAATAAAGCACTTAGTAGAAATAAGTAACTGCACGTATTCATAGGAATGTCACAATGAACTCTTTTATCTATAATACATGCTGTCAAAAAAGATGTTAATTGTACATCTTACTTTCATTATGCTACTTTGGCTGTATTACCTGTTTTTTTGCAAGTACTAAGTTTTGCCTCTCAAATATTAATTCTACAAAATATTGTTACATATTTTTATGTATTGTTGACATATATATATATAATTATTTTGTTGAGGAGTTTTGTGTCAATGTTGGTCTAGAGATTCCACTAATGAAAATATCATTGACATAGTAGTCAATATTCTTCCTGGGGTAATAAGCAATTGCATTTTCTTTATCTTTTTACTGTAAGAAAAAAACAGGTGTTTCAAAAGAGAATCCACCTGGTTAATGTGCAGCACTTGTTTGAGAAGCAGGAATGTGGAAATTATTTCTTCTAATTCTGCCTATTTATACCATTCTTGAGATGTGCTAATGTGGACTATTCCGATAGCATTCTGAGGAGGAACACCTGCAATATTTAAAAGCTTTCTATGTTGGTAAATGTAAGAATCATAAAGTGGCAGGAATCATGACATTCTTAGGGTTTATCTTCAGTCATGGTTTAAGAAATAAGTGCAAGAAATGGGATTTCAAACTTCTGCATTTTGTTTGATGAAGAAGGCAAAAATCAAATTTTAGTAAGTTTGGTGTTAGAAATTTTCACTTGTAAGAACTTGTATCATTTGGTAAAATTTTCATCTGTACTTTATTTGTTGGATTCTTTTATAGAATTCTATAAATTAATTATTTGAAAGGCTGGTGACATAGCTGAGCAGTAAAGACCTTACTTTGTATACATAGCCCATAGATTCAACCCCTAGTATTGAGAAAGAAGCCCACAATTAAATATACTTGGAATTAGGGATGCATTTCACATTGTAGAATACAGATCTATCAAGCATGAGTTCTTGGTTTCAATCCACAATACTAAAAATGGAGAGAAGAAATCAGGTGAATCTGGTTGTGAGCCTCTGATGGAATCAAAGAACTGTTTTGTATAAGAGCTCAAAACATATTTATCAACAACGAGGGGCATGTATACATTTATAATAAGTGGATAAGTAATGTACTTATTGAAGTTGTTTTGAGATCCAATGACATCCAGATAGCTGCCCTTGTATTTTCTGGTTCAAGGCCGGCAGGGTGAAGTGTTTGGTCTCTGTTGACATAGTCAAGCTCTGATGTTGCCTGGCTCACCCTGAGTTTCCGAGACTAATAATCAATGGTATTTCACCTATGTCATCAAAAAGCTGAGCTTTACGTGAATGTTAGTCCTAATGTAGAACCATAAGAGAAATGGTGTATTTGTCAATGTAATTTCAGGTAAATTCAGTTTTTACAAGCCCACTAAAGCACACTGAAAAAATAATAAACCTCTTGATTAATCACTCAGAGTGGTTATACAATTCAATAATAAATATTTAATAGAAACTAGATTTCAACATTTGAATGTGGATCTTTCCCTGAGCAGATGATAGGTAACATAATTTTAAAACCATTCTGCAATGGTTCTGTGGCCATTAGCCTTGTGATGAAAAGGAGACAGAATTGATTCTCTACAGTAATGTACATTGTGAGTCTAAGTTGTGAGGTTTGTTAGGTTTAGGTGTGTGAAATGTCCCTTTGATTTATTATATTTCTCTTTTGGGATGCACTTAGTAGCGGGATATAATTTCCCTTTCACTTGCTGTTCTGTTCTTGTTTTTGTTTGCATTTGCCAGTCCTGGGCTTTGAACTCAGGGCCTGAGCACTGTCCTTGGGCTTTCTCAAAGCTAAAGCTCTACCACTTAACCACAGCACCATTTCTGGCTTTTTCTATGTCTATGTGGTGCCAAGGAATCGAACTCAGGTCTTCGTGAATGGTAGGCAAATACTCCACCATTAGGCCAAACTCCAGCCTGCTGTTTTTTTGTTTTGTTTTGTTTTGTTTGTTTTTTATTGAAAAGTTTTCAAAGAGAACAAGCCTTGAAGAGCTAGGGGAAAACCTACCATTATTCATTCCCTAAAACCAGAGAAATTCCTTTGAGTCATGTCCTATTTGGAAAACTGAAGGGTTTTTTAAAATGCAAATTGATGTCTTAATTATGAGACTAGACAAATCTAATTATTGAACTGATACTTTGTGGTTGCACCTTAATGTCACCCTAATGTTATTATTACCCAAGAGTAATGACAAATTTATAGGGATATACATGTTATTCATTAGGAAGCTAGGAAATATTATTCCCTCCTGAAAACAGTTTTAAAGGCCAAAAGTAAAATTTCTACTTGATTACATTTCAATAATGTTGTACATTTAATAAAAATATTATGTACCTTATAAAACTAAGTAATATTATTTTATCTTACCATCATCATTTTCTACTTATTCATATTGTCGGGAACTATTCACATCTTTTGAATCATTTTATAATTGCATCCTAAATCAGAACAAAATGTCATTGTTTCCCTTGTAACATGTCTATGTAAAGACTCATTTATGAGTTCATAACAGGTCAAAGAGGAACTTTGAGAGTCTATAGACTTCCTGGTTTAGAATTCCATTATTTTGATCTATTTTAGCTGAGTTTATCACTTTGTCTGAATGCAGTTAATGGCAAGTAACAACATTTGTTACATTAACTGTTGTAATGTAGAAAGATGCACCTTACTGATAACTTTTGTAGCATACACAAGGTCCAGTGTTCAAACTTTAGAACTGAAAAAAATAAAATGATAATTCTTAGGGTCTAGTTTTAATTACTAATGTGGGTGTGTATAAGTGACAGGAAATTTAGTTAGTGTCTGAGAAGCCTTTTGAGCTATGGCACTGGGGAAAAATATTTAAAGAATGGGTATGTAGTTTAAGCATACTTCATCTCAAGCTTGGTGAATTCAAGAATGAAGTCACTTGATTCACCACAGGAACAGTCATTTGAGTAAGGAGTTCAAGATCAGCATGTGCAAAATAGAAGCCCAAATCTTATGGTCGCAAAAGCAAAAACAAATATACATCTTAGAAAATATCAAGTAGTCTCTGCACTAGAAAAACTAGTGAAATATCTACCTATCTACATATGAGAACCTTTGAGTTTTGAAGAAGACAAATCGCACTATTATTTCTATATTTCACTAAATGTATACTTTACTTCAACTACGGAGACATAAAGTTCTCATATATATTAGAAAAATATTTTTTCTAGCTTTTCCCATGACACTGGTCAGGTAAGTTGGAATCATACTTTGTTTAGATTCAATTAAAATGTGTCTATGAAAAATATCACTTTTTATATTACAAATGATCTTCACTACTACCTTTTTGAAAGGCACAAGTTGCTCTGGTTATGTAGAGCTCTATAATAGCAGGTCTGATCTTGCTTCTCCCATTGCTATAACTGTTTCCTGTCTCCAAAGGAGACTAGTTCTGGGATAAAACTAGGTGATAATTGGGCCGGGAATTTGGCCTAGTGGCAGAGTGCTTGCCTAGTGTGCACAAAGACCCGGGTTCTATTCCTCGGTAGCACATGCATAGAAAAAAGCTGGAAGTGGTACTGAAGCTCAAGTGGTAGAGCTCTAGCCTACAGAAAGTCCAAGGACAGTGCTCAGGCCCTGAGCTCAAGCCCAGGACTGGCAAAAAAACCCCCAAACACAAAGAAAACCTAGTTGATAATTGATTCTGGAGAATTTAAAAATGAAAGTGACAAGTTCAGCTGCTCTGATATTTTCAAAGTCCTCTAGCCTTTGTTTATTTATTTAATCATTTATTCTTATTGAAACATCACATAATATCTTCTCCTAACAGCATATATTAAAATTTTACAATGCATCAATATTTATATTATTAAAAATACAGAATTTGATAATAGAGTATCAGGTACACTAACTTCTTTTTTATAACTGTTTAAAAGTGTTAATCTATTTCATTCTTTGAAACACCTGATTCTATTGTTTCATTGGTTCTCCATTCCACAATGTGGAGGTGGAGTAAATAGTGAAATTTAAATAATGGATTCTCATAAATTTCCACTGGTAGTAACGTATCAAGATTGATTGAATTGATGAGTTGTAATAATCATGTAAGGCTCCAAAAGCCAAATGGCCAAGTGGAGAATATGTACTGTCTTGGCAATTATTCTACAAGCACAAAATTAAATATTATGAAGAAATACTGGCATATAGAATTTTATACCTTGTTTTGCATATACTCAGTGCAAGTACATAACCATTATGAAGGATACATTATTTAAACTAAATCAGTATTGGCAGAGGGTTATTCATCTTTGCTTTGAAAGAAGCAAGCCAGAAAACAGTCTCAAATCATGTTCTTAGTTTGAATTTCTCACCATTTTTTTTATTTTGGAAAATACATATACGTCATTGTCTAATTTACACATAGGTAGTGTATTATTATTTTTAAATTTTTGAAAAGAAGTATTCATGCTGAAAATGATCCTAAGCTATTTTTTTCTTCTTTCTCTCATGTAAAACCATCAGCCCTTGCCATATAGAATAGAATTCTTACAGTTTCTGAGGCTGAATGCTTTCTTGCTCAAGCAGATTAAGGCAATATTCTGAGAGGTCATCCGAGCAGAACAAGGATTAACTCCTGTACAGTCCATGTGTCTGTTAAATAACTCCAATCTCAGAGAAGGATATGAATCCTAGGCTCTCGAATCTCATTTCTGTAAATCACTCAAGGACCTTTAAACTTTAATATCTTTGTATGTTCAGCTGTCCTGAAAGCTTTCTGTATATCTTTTTAAAATTAATATAAATTAATCAAACCCTAATAAGTAAATTCTGGATATTTTTTATCATACAGTACAAACACATGTATCTTACACTATAAGTTGGAAACCAAAGAGTGGAATAAGTTAAACCAGAACGAAATTAAAAATAGAAGGTTGTAGGTGTTGCTGAACACTCAGTCACTGCAGGCTGGGGACATACTCTGCACAAGGAATGATTGAATGACATACAATTTTCCCCATTTTCAGACATACCGCATACTCACTTGATGGATGACAGCTTAGTTGAGAAAGCCCGACACAGGCTGATTGAACTGTATACCTTTCTCCTGTATATGTACCTTCTAGGCCTCAAGTCTTGCTTTTTCATTATTTCCTGAATGCTATTAATGCGTCCACTGCACATTTCATAAGAATTTTTGTCAATGATTCAGTTAGTTTTCTCTCTTGGTGGCTTAAGCATCTATATAAAAAGTATCTCTGTATTTAGTCAATGTGTATGAAACTGTTGCTAAACACATTTACTTTTATTTCCTAGTCATAGACCCTGAGATTAAATTTCAGACCATCAGAGAAAATCTTACTCTTAATTTTAAGCTTGTTCCAACATCTAGTTTGCATCTCAAATTTACCATTACAATGATTTCTTCTGAGTTTTAATTATTATTACAGTTTTTGTTAAGTACATTGCTACTTAAGAATAACTTTAGAGTTTATCTGAAACATTTTAAAGAGAAATCAGTTTTAAATTAATTTTAATAATATAAACTTTACAGTTTTGTCATTTTATCTACTTTGTAAAGTGTAGTTTTTCCATAGCCATTACACTGCTTTTATCTAAGTAAATTAAGAAATCAATAAAATTTTGATATATAACAAACCCAAATATTGTCAATATTCATTTTCCTTAAAACAGTATCAGTCTGCGAATCAGAAGTTATATTTTTAAGATTCTTCTTAGCAGATGAAGTCTAATATATATATATATATGTATATATATATGTATATAGTTTCTTGGTTGGTTGGTTGGTTGGTTGTGATACTTGAATTTTGGGCCTGGGCTCTGTCCCTGAGCTCTTTAGTTCAAGGCTCCCATTCTACCACTTGAGCCACAACACCACTTCTGGTTTTCTGGTAGTTAATTGGAGATAAGAGTTTTATGGACTTTATGCCTGGTTGGCTTTGAACTGAGGTACTCAGATCTCAGTCTACTGAGTAGCTAGGGTTAGGAATGTGTGCAACCGGTGCCCAGCTTTTTAAAACTGTGTATATTTATGTGTGTGCTAATGTCAGGGTGATGTATAGAGAGGTTACAGTTACATTCATCAGGTAGTGGGTACTTTACTTCTTAAACATCAATACCCCTTTCCATGCTTTTCTCCCAATTTTCCTTCCCCCATCCCCTCCTTAATTCAGAAGTAATTCTTTCAACAGAAGAAATACAAAAGTAAAATCATTTGATTTTTATCTTTTTCATTTTCCCCTCCCTCCTCCCTCCCTCCCTCCCTCATTCTCCTCTCTCTCTCTCTCTCTCTCTCTCTCTCTCTCTCTCTCTCTCTCTCTCTCTCTCTCTCTCTCTCTCTCTCTCTCTCTCTCTCTCCCTCCTCCTCCCCTCCTCCCTCTCCCTCTCCCTCTCCCTCTCCCTCTCCCTCCCTCCCTCCCTCCCTCCCTCCCTCTCTCTCTCTCTCTCTCTCTCTGTCTCTCTCTCTCTCTCTCTCTCTCTCTCTCTCTCTCTCTCTCTCTCTCTCTCTCTCTCTTTCTCTCTCTCTGCTAAATTTGTGCCTAGAGCTGGCATAAAGTTATTTAGTCAGCGCTGGAGTTAGAAATCTTAAAAATCAAGTTTGAAACTCTGGTAGAACTGAAACTTTGAAAGAGCAATCATAAGTGACCTATGTCACATCCAATTATTTTAATTGTTTATAAGCTTTGTTATTTTTTCTTTATATTGGGTCTGTTGTTTCTGAGGGTAGCATCAGTAGATAATTTCATGTTATAAAAGTCTATTTGCGGGACTCTAGTTTGGCCTAGTGATACAGTGCTTGCCTAGATCCATGAAGACCCAGGTTCAATTCCTTGGTATCACATACATAGAAAAAATCTAGACGTGGTGCTGTGGCTCATGTGGTAGAGCTCCACCCTTGAGAAAGTCCAAGGACAGTGCTCAGACTCTGAGCTCAAGCCCAGGACTGGCAAAATAAAAAAAAGTCTATTTGCGAGGACATTTTACCAAGAAACTTGATAATATAAAATGCTACTGTGTGATGTCAGAGGATTAATATCATACCGATCACTTTCTGCTATTGTATCTTATGTAGAGTTAGAGGAATGTTCAGTTATTCATTTTTTCAAACCCAGACTTTTTGTCCTGGAAGTTTTCTGTCATCTACGTTGTTCATATAAAACATTCCATTACGAGTTCATTTAAATACATTCAAATTGAATTAATTTTCTTGACTTACAACATTTGAAGACTTTAAGATAGTTGTTTTACATTGCACAGAAAGTGCTTATGAAATACTTACATTTTTATGCCTTTTTCATTTATAGTGTTACACAAATGCTATTGCCAACTACAGACATTAAAAGTTTTAGCCTGTGGGATGTTTGGGGTTTTTTTCCTCCTAAGTCATTTATCTAGCATTCTTGACTACTCTCTGACAATTCATTCTAAATAAAAGAAATGAAGATTAGAACTTATAATTAATATTGATGGGCTCTGTTTGAAAAATTCTCAGAGATAGAGATATTTAATGACGTTCTAGTCTATTACATTTTATTTGAAAAAAAGAGAAAAATAGAATCATTATTAGCATATAGAATAGAACTTGGAAAAAAAACCAGACATCGCAGAAATACTGAGAAAATTGCCTTATTAGAATAGAAAGTTCTAGTTAGGTGAATTAATAAGCCTTGGAACTATGCAAATAGACTTGTCATGAAAAGTTCAAGAAGTTCACTGCCAAGCTTCTGACCCCAGGCTCCTCTCCATCCTCAGAAAGTATGTCAACATAAAAAGGAGCATGAATATTAACTTCACATAGCTTCCTTTAGGTCAGTTGACACAGAGCAGGAGAACATTACACATGCTCTTCTGAGGAACACAGCCCTTACCTGTTCTACTCTGTTAAATGTCAAGACTTAAGAGACTATAGGTACACAAATGTGTGGCTGAAGAAGAATCCAAGATTTTGAGGGGGTTTTAGTGCCCTTTGTTTTCCTTGCTCATTTCCCTTCAGCATCACATTTTCAGTAGAGATAATAAGGGCCTGGAGTAAGATTTCAAACTGATTGCCAAAATAATATCACTTAGTGTTTCCCAATTTCTTCTCACATATTATAATTAATTTAGTATATTTTTCTAGAGAATGTTTTGACTATTATAACAGTTCATTTATCAAGTTATTCTGTTTATTTCAGTAAATACTCTTGAGTTATGTCAATCCTGACACTTGCTTGATTATTAAAAATCAAATTAAAAATTTCTGGTAAGCAATAATGGCTTCTTTTAGTTCTCAGATTTGGATGTTTGACTTATCTTGCACAACACGCAGCATCAGTAATTTATATTAATAGAAATAGACAAGATAAATGCCAAAATTTTAAATGTAGGCTTCTGACACATGAATTCAATTATTTTGCTGAAACATTTATTGTGAAGATTTCACAATTAATATTTTTACAACTAAAGTTCAGTTTTATTGATACACACTCAGTCTGAATGGATTATTGGATATTCACTCATATCCATTGAGTAATTTATATGAGCTTATTTTTTATTTTTATATTAGGATATGTTCTTTCAATGCATTGAGAAATCAGTATCACAAAATTTGCTCCCTGCATTCATTTCAAATAAATATAAATGTTCATATTAATCAAACTTAATACGTATAAAAACTATTTTTTGTTTATTATGCATTATAATGATGCATAATAACACATTATATTGAGTTAATGAATATTGTTTAATCATACAGCTCAAAGTCAGAGGAGAGAAGTAGGAGAAAGATGAAATCATCAACAAATTGACACTGTGTACACATGCAGATAGAAATTAGAGGATTTTAGTGCAAAAGAAAGGGTCAATTTCATGATAAAGATTCTTGTCATGAAATAGGAGTGTGTCTGTGAGCAGTGATGTTTTCCAGGTTACATAGCATTTGCAAGAGCTCTTCAGTGAGTTAATCAATGTACTTGTAAGGAACTAAACATTGACTAAAAATAAAGTTAGGGACTGTAAATAAACTAAATCCTAGGAATGAATGGAATGATTTCATCGTCTCTTCACTTTCCCAGTGAACATGTGATTTGACTAAATGGAAGTAATGGGAAAGCAAGTGGAGAAAGGTACCCTACTATGAAGTAGAGTGCTTATCTGTCCCTGTGTGACCTTGAAAAGAAGGTCTCAGGGCCATAAAGATCTTTGCACTTCCACATTTACACAGTAGTGAGCTGAAAATAATAGCTATGAAACCCCTTTTAAACTCACTTTCCCCAGAGAAGGATGAGAGAATATGCAGATACTAGAGAAATGTTTTGTATCAAAGGAGAACTGTTTTTCCCATTATTTAATTGGTTTAACTGGTTTTCCCATTATTTAAATTTCTCCGTTTTTGATTTCACAAAAGAGTAGTATGCATGATTAATCTACTATTGAATAGAACCCTTGGAATTGGCAGAGACTGAACAGAAAACAATAAGAAGGAAATCAAAGGAATCATCAAAGAAAAAGCTCTTCACACCAGCCAATTGGGAGCCTGACCTCTGTAATAGTATTCGAATTAGATGAAGAAAAACCATCAGATTTATTGTCAAAAGAGTACAATTGAAAAATACGTGGACACAGACAATCTGCTGAGGAAAGTTGGTTGTACATTAATGTGTGTGTGTGTGTGTGTGTGTGTGTGTGTTTGCTTTAAAATGCTTTTAATTTTTGTTTTACAATATAATGGAAATATTTGCTATTGAAAAAGAAATGTGAAGTAGAAGATTTTAAAGAAGACATCATGAAATAACCTCTGTGGAGCCTGGATTGATATATAGCACAGAGAGAGAAATGCTTGGTTCTTGGTTTTTAGACTTTGGTGGTGCTGAATAGCTTGAATTCAAAATAGAAAGTAGTTTTGATGAGTGATTTTCTTTAAAATTACTTAGTAACTTGTGCATAAGCAATAGAATACATGGAAAACACATTAGAATTTGGTCACAATTGTGGAAAAATGAAAGGAATTTGGTTACAATATAACAACTGGATTCAGGTCAGCTAGAAATAATTTGATAGAAGTAAACAAAATTGTTGAAATAGTATTGGCAAAAAGACTTTGATTAGAGGAAGGTCTAAGAAGTTAAAATCGGATAAAGTAGATTAAGAAAGAAGGAATTAAAAGGAAATGAGACTTTTGTAGCAAAAACACACGTACTTAAGTGTTTCTTTATGAAACATCATATATAATCAGAATGAAGCCAATGACAGTAAAACAACCCTAGTGTTTAAAGTGATCCAGATTTTAGGTATCAGAATAAGAAATTGTGTTGTGTAAAAATGTGGATATATAAATAAAATGTTGAAAGCTAAAGCCATTTTCTCTAAAATCAGGAATGAGACAAGGATGTCCACTCTCTCCACTCCTCCTCAATATAGTATTAGAATTCTCAGCCAGAGCAATAAGGCCGGAAGCAAACAAAAAGGGAATCCAAATAGTGAAAGAGGAAGTGAAACTTTCCCTCATTGCATATGACATGATTCTGTATTTAAAGAACCCTATAGATTCCACTCCCACATTACTCAAGGTGATTCAAAACTTTGGCAAAGCAGCAGGGTATAAAATTAACCCTCAAAAATCCACGGCTTTCTTGTATGTCAACAAAGAGAAGTCAAGGAGTAAGTCAGAAAAGCAACTCCTTTTGCAATAGCCTCAAAAATGATTAAAATACTTGGGAATTAACAAAGGACCTGAAGAACCTTTATGATGAAAACTTTAAAAATCTAAAAAGGGAAACTAAAGCAGAACCAAGGAAGTGGAAAAATCTCCCTTGCTCCTGGATTGGAAGAACTAACATTATTAACATACTGAAAATGGCAATCTTCCCAAGGGGTATCTACAAATTCAATGCAATACCCATCAATAACCAATGTCATTAATTTTTTGCTTTGGGGACATAGATCTTGAACCCTGTCTGGTTCTGTCATAGAGTTCTTCAGCTTAAGGCTACTACCCTACCCCTGCAGCCACAGCCTCACTTTCCATTTTCTAGTGATTAATTGGAAATGTGTCTCACATTCTTTAGTGCCCAGGTTGGCTTTGAACCTTGATCCTCAGATCTCAGCCTCCTGAGTAGCTAGGATTACAGGTGTGAGCCACCTCACCTGGCCCCAATGTCATTCTTCAATGAAATAGAGGAAGCAATCCAAAAATTCATATGGAATAATAAAGGACCCTCTATAGCAAAAGAAAAAAAATACTTTTTCTTTTTTTTTCTTTTTTGTCAGTCATGAGCCTTGAACTCTGGGCCTGAGTGATGTGTCTGAGCTCTCCAGGTCAAGGCTAGCACTCTAACACTTGAGCTTCTTCCGGTTTCCTAGTGTTTAATTGGAGATATGAGTCTCACTGACTTTCATGCCTGGGCTACCATTGAATCACGATCATCAGAGCTCAGTCACCAGAGTATCTAGGATTACAGGGATGAGCCACCAGAGCCCAGTCCATTGATAACTTTTTTCTCTTTCTTTCTTTCTTTCTTTCTTTCTTTCTTTCTTTCTTTCTTTCTTTCTGTCTGTCTGTCTGTCTTTCTTTTTTTCTTTCTTTCTCTCTTTCTTTCTCTCTTTCTTTCTCTCTCTTTCTTTCTCTCTTTCTTTCTCTCTCTTTCTTTCTTTCTTTCTTTCTTTCTTTCTTTCTTTCTTTCTTTCTTTCTGTCTGTCTTTCTTTTTTTCTTTCTTTCTCTCTCTTTCTTTCCCTCTTTCTTTCTCCCTTCCTTCCTTCCTTCCTTCCTTCCTTCCTTCCTTCCTTCCTTCCTTCCTTCCTTCCTTCCTTTGCCAGTTCTGTGCATTGAACTCAGGGCCTGAGCACTGTCCTTTGGCTTTCTCAAAGCTGGAGCTCTGCCATTTGAGCCACAGCCCCACTGTGGCTATATATGTGGTGCTGAGGATTAGAATCTGAGTCTTCCTGCATGCTAAGCAAGCACTCTAAATCCAAGCCAAATTCCCAGCTACTTTCTTTTCCTTTTTCTTTTTCTTTTTTTTTTTTTGTTTGTTTTTATCAGTTGTAGGGCTTGGTCTCTGGGCCTGGGAACTGTTCCTGTGCTCTTTAGCTTAAGGTTACTGACCTACCCCTGGACCTGGGCGTTGTCCCTGAACAAGTCAGCTCAAGGCTACCACCCTAACCCTTGAGCAACAGCACCACTTACTGTTTTCTGGTGGTTAGTTGGAGAGAAGAGTCTCAAGTTCTTTAGTGTTTGGGCTGGCTTGGAACCTCAATCCTCAGATCTCAGCCTCTTCAATAGCTAGGATTACAGGTGTGAGCCACTGCACCTGGCCGCTTCCTTTTATTTTTATTTATTTATTTATTTATTTATTTACTTACTTACTTACTTACTTACTTACTTACTTATTTTTGTGCCAGTCCTGTGCTTGAACTCAGGGCCTGAGCACTGTCCTTGGACTTTCTGTAGGCTAGAGCTCTACCACTTGAGCCTCAGCACCACTTCCAGCTTTTTTCTATGTATGTGGTACCGCGGAATCGAACCCGGCTCTTAGTGCATGCTAGGCAAGCACGCTACCACTAGGCCAAACTCCCGGCCCCGGCTTCCTTTTCTTATACTTGCTTTTGAACCATATTTTATGACACTTATTTTCCAGATCTCCACATGTAACACAGTTGAATCAAACTTCTTGTCATGAAGCAAATTGTCCATAAAGCTCAAATCTTCTTTTAAGAATATGAAGATTACATAGAATAAGAATATTTTCTAAGTAGAGTACACATGTAAAAGACTGGTTCAGATGGTTATCATGGAATATTTCCGTTAGTTTCAGTTGCCTGGGAGGTGAGCCATATCTACTGGGTTCCTCTTTATGTTACATTTACATGTACTGTTCTGACAACTGTTCAGTATTGCCTATTCAAGCCATTCCACTTGACATGCACAGCAAGGGAAAAAACTCAATAGAAATAGTCACAACTATACCTAAAAGACAAAAATGTGTCCTGAATAGTAAAATTCACAGATGAACTTCTTTTATCTTTTGTATTCAAATTTTCCTTCAGTATTATTACAAGAATTTAAATGACTGAAACAAATTCAGAACATGTGTTACAGAAAGATTGACATTCAGACCATATTGCACATGTCACTGCAGTATAGGAAAAAAAAACAAATTTCATATATTTAATAGAAGATTCCAGAGGAACAGAGGCAGTAACAAATGACTCTTTCCTTAGAAGGCATAGATCCAATTTAGAGTTTCTTCTTAGATGTTGATGCTTAGAGTAATCTACTGATTAGGTGATGTGGGAATCATAGTGCACATTGCCCCTGGAAATATAATGATTCACATACGAATATTCAAAAAGCATCAGAAAACATTATAAATGTCATTCAAGAGTTTGTTTTCTTATTTTTAAATATGAACAAAATATTCTTATGCTTAGAAAAGTGGGATAACATTTTAGATAATTAATGCTTTGAATTCTCAATGCTAGCATGCTTCTTACAAAAAGTTTTCAACTAATTGCTAGAGAAAATTTAGAATGAGAAATGTACTAATACTGACATATTTAAAAGAGTAAGGTTTATTTGTTATTTTCTCCAGAGGTTCTGAGAAATAGTTATATTGTGTTTAGTGATAGATTGGCTTTTATTTTCACAGGGTATCATTTCAATGCTAATATTCATTCTGTGGAAATTGCCACATTTTTCTAAGGTGCTATTTTGCAAACGTGGACATAAGAAGTATTTAATTTTAAAATAAAAGTTTATGGTCTTTATCAGTGAATTATAGAAAACAATGAAATGACAAATTGTCATCATTAACTTACTGATTTAGATGTAAATGCATGAAGACAACAACTACAGCTATTTTAGAAATGAGGTATTTTCTTTTGTGGAGCATTTTAATGTTTCATATAGCACAGTATACTTTTGTTAAAGACACTGACTGTTATGCATCTTTAAATATGAGGAATAAAGTGAACATATTCATGGGACTCATAATAGAAATAAAATATGGTAACTAAGTCCAAAATTCCATGTAAAATTAAATTTATTAAGACAAATGCAGAGGACTTTTTATCTAGCTTCATACATGCACTGTCCCTTGGTTTTCTATACTTTTGTTATTTTCTCAAGATACCCAAAAGCCATTTGTCCATTTAAGAGGGGATAGGGGAAAACTGAGTAAAGAAAGATGTATTTTCCTAAGGTTAAGATATCAAACTGATTAGTTTTATAGGTCAACATATGTTTTAAGTGATTTTGAATTGCCTTTCATAAATCATGAAATATAATCTGGGATAGCTAAATTCATACCTACTGGCTAATATGCTCTCATATTACAGGAGAGGAAAGAATGTGCTTCTTCTCTATCCACCCATTCTGAGACAAAAGGATGAGTAGCCCTGGTATTCAGTCATGCAGCTCATTGTAAAGATCCTGGCTTTGTAGGCAGAAGGCGTTGAGAACATATGATTCTGAATATCAATTTTCATACAGCTTCAATGTTTCTCTCTGAGTACTTTGTCAGGTTATTCAGCCATCTCAGAGTGTATCTGTAAAATAGATGAAACTTTACTTGCACACTCCTGAGAATGTTGATATAGTGTAGGCATGATTCCTATTATTTGGAATCATACCTGACATATAATAAACAGTTTCTGACAGAGAGTGATTATTATGATTACTATTTCATTAACTCGTTTGAATCAGAAAATGCAATACTGCTGTTCTCCATGCAAATCAAAATTGTTTGTGTGGCTAAGGACAAAGAGTAAACCAATGTAACATCTATTCTCCCAAGATACTACGCTGGGAATGAGTTTTAGAACTTAAGATGAAGTAGGAGAAGGGAAACAAGATAGGAGTAGCAGTGTTTAACAAGAAATATACTCATTAATTATGTGACTGTAACCCTTCTGACATCACCTTTACAATAAAACAAAGTTAAATTAAAAGAAAAGCTACTATTAATCATTGCTTGTGACTATGTTTTCAGGAGTTGAAGCAAACTCAGCAAATTAAATTAAACTATTACTCTAGAAAATTTATTCCAAAGGATACGAAGAAGATTTAGTTGATGTTCAATATCATGAACATTAAAATATTTACAAGAACTTTTCTGAAATGTTGTGGACTTTGGAAAATATAGACTCAGTCATCAATTTATTTTTTGTCTTAAATGAGTCAAATATGTTAAACAAGAAAATTAACTTAAATAAAAACAAAATTGAATTTAAAATATTTTATTCTAAATAATTCTTGATAATTCTTTAATATTTTATATTTTAAGTTCAAATGAACAAAGATAAAATATAATATATAATTTATATAGTATATATAATATATAATTTCTCAGTTTTATATAAAATGTATTTTAAGTATGTATATGACTTTGGTGAATGACTAGCATTTTAAGTTAAAAATCTTAGTTGATATGTGCATTCTATCTTAACAAGAAAATTCCTGAGGCCAGGAACTAGTGAGTCAATCCAAAATTCTAATCCGATAACTCAGGAGGCTGAGACCTATGGACTGTGGTCCAAAGCCAGCCTTGACAGGAGAGTCTGTTGGATATCTCAAATTATATACCAGGAAACTGGAAGTGGAGCTGTGGCTCAATATGGAAAATCCTTGTGCTAAAGAGCTCAGGGACAATGCTCAGGCCCAAAGTTCAAGTTCCACAACCAAACCAAATTAAAAAAAAAAAGGAAGAGAGAGAAAAGGGGGGAGGGAGGAGAAGGAAGAAGAGGAGGGGAAGAGGAAAAAAAGAGGAGGAGAAGGAAAGAAGGAAGGAAGGAAGGAAGGAAGGAAGGAAGGAAGGAAGGAAGGAAGGAAGGAAGGAATAAGAGAAAAAAGAAGGAAGAAAGAAGGGAAGAAGGAAGGAAAGGAAAGTAGGGAGAGAGAAAGAACAGAAAGAACAAAAGGAAGGATAGAAGGAAGGAAGTAAAGAAAATGGAAATATTTAGAAAAAACCATAGTAAGTGAAGTATGCCAGACTCACATTTGTAATAATTAGTACACACCTAGGACTCTCCTAGCAGAAATTTACAATAGAACAAAACCTTGAGACATAAAGCCATATAGTATGATGTTAAATGAAAGGACCTCCAGGATATAGAAACAAAAGCCATATAATGCATGACTGTTGTCCTTAATGTACTATGTTATCTCTCATCTCTTTTGTTGTCCCTTAGTTAACTCATATTGTTACAGTATTTTACCTTGTTATCTGATATATTTTATATATGTTTATTTGGTTATTTGAAATAGGATAGGGAAGGGTGGAAAACAAGATGAGGGGCAGGGGTGGGGGAGGGAAATAGGGACCAAGACATGAGAAAGGGTATCAATTCATGTGAAGTAATGCACTTTTTATCTGGTGAATATAATGTAACCCTTCTATTAATTACAATAAAAATATATGAAAAAATATCATTTGACCTTTTATAATGATAAAGGTAGTACATTGATCAAGATGCATAAACTGATATGTTGCATCATATCTCCTTGGTACAAATAATTACAATAGTAAAATAAAATTTCAAAACTGTACTTTGTAGCCAGGAAAACTTCAAATAAAGTAAAATAATGAAAAAAAGAAGGAAGGAGGGAAAGAAAGAAAGAAAGAA
Source organism: Megascapheus bottae (assembly GCF_031878675.1). Taxonomy (NCBI): domain Eukaryota; kingdom Metazoa; phylum Chordata; class Mammalia; order Rodentia; family Geomyidae; genus Megascapheus; species Megascapheus bottae. Next base: position 70,377,087 of record NC_143512.1, read on the forward strand.
AAAAAGCAAAAGAACAGGAAAGAAAATGAAAGAGGGAAAGAAAGAGTAAGAAAATGAAAGAAAAAGAAAGGAAGGAAGAAAGAAGGAAAGAAGGGAAAAAGGAGGGAAGGAAGAAAGGGAGGAAGGAAGGGAGAAAAGAAGGGAAGAAGAAATGAAAGAATGGAAGGAAGAAAGGAAAGCTCCTGAAGTAAACTGTATATGCAATAAAAATATCTCCTCACATAATCTGAAAAAGTCCTCCGATTTCCTAGTCTGTTACTCAACTCAGTATATTCCCCTTACCTTGAAAAGTGTTTCAGCTGTTCCGTTACATGCAGGTGTGCTGATTAATGTTGCAGTACTTCACTGCCATCTTACTTGTTTCTCACCAGTCTGAAAAAATGAAGGAGAATAGATGACGTGTAGTTGCATCCGTGTCTTGCAGTGTTTGTGAATTTACCACCACTATTCTGCAATCACGGACTAGCAGCTTTGCCTTCCCTTTTCCCCTTCAACTGATGTCTTATTCTTGAGTTTGTTTATTGTTTATGGTATTTACATTTTTTTTCTGATTGAAGGTGAGACTTTAACCTTCATGTTGCTATCATTGTATCCTTACAGACTTTATTTAACCTCACTAAGGCACACAGCTTACAATTAATAAAAATTATACTAAGTAAAATATCTTAAAGAAATTCTGAGATTTCTCTAGTGTTAATTGGAGCCATGGAAATTATTGGTGTTCTTGAAAGTGTTAATATTGGTCATATAATTTATGCCTGCTAACTTTCTTTGACTTTTCTGAATGTACTTTTCACCCCCAAAATTTAATTTATAGAATTATTATTACTTTTTGTGTGAGCCATGGGGCTTGAACTCAGCCTAGGTGCTGTCCCTAAGCTCTTCAGCTTAAGGCTACCACCCTACCCTTGAGCCAAGCCCCACTTCCTGTTTTCTAGGGGTTAATTGGAGGTAAGATTCTTAGGTCCTTTTGTGCCTGGGCTGACTTTGAACCTTGATACTCAGATCTCAGCCTCTTGTCCAGCTAGGATTATAGGTGTGAGCCACCTCACCTGGCTAATTTATAAAATTCTTTTTTTTTTTTTTTGCCAGTCCTGGGCTTAAGCTCAGGGCCTGAGCACTGTCCTTGGACTTTCTCAAGGTTAGAGCTCTACCACTTGAGCCTTAGCTCCACTTCCAGCTTTTTTCTATGTATGTGGTACCAAGGAATCGAACCCGGGCCTTCATGCATGCTAGGCAAGCACTTTAACCACTAGGCCAAACTCCCGGCCCCTAAAATGCTTAAAATATCTTTTTCTTTACACTGTATGAATGGACAATCTCATCATTGCATCTGGCCAAATTATTATTAATTGGATATATTAGGATGGCATATTTGTTCTTCTGGCATCCATTAACTAATCAACTAATATTTACTGTACCTCTGTCAAAGGTGTTATCTGTGTGAAGCCTTTCTCTTTTTTAATTTTTTATTGTAATTAATAGAAGGGTTACAGTTATATTCACCAGATAGAGGGTGCATTACTCTGCACACATTGATACACTTTCTCATGTTTTTGTCCCCATTTTCCTCCCCTTACCCCCTCCTCTCATCTTGTTTTCCCTCTTTCCTTTCCTATTTCAAATAAACAAATAAATGGGTGAAGCCTTTCTAAAAGAAACCTCTTTGTGTTTCTCTTCAGCTCTGGAGTCACGAAGTTTCTGCTATGGTGGCCTGTGAGAGAATTATCCATCACTTGCATTTCATAATCTTCAATTACTCATATGAAATCATTTCCTTCTCAAAACAATTATCATTTACCAACTTAAAAGTGTTACATTTGAACTCAACTGAAATTCATAAGATAATCACTTCCAGAATTGTACAGAAAGTCACCTCATGTGTCAGACTTTAGATAAGTCATTTCATAGTGCAACCTAAAATATTCTGCTGCTCACAAAATTTTGTGTTTCCTGAAATTAAAAAAATGAATATTTTAATTTTTTGTCCTTCATTTAGAAACTTTATTATTGTAGGGGTAATGTATAGAGGGGTTACAGTTATATTCACCAGGTAGTAGGTACGTTACTTCTCACACATTGATGCCCCTTTTCATGTTTTTCCCCCATTTCCATCCCTCTACTTCCTCCCAATCATCTTGTTTCCTCTCTTTTTGTCCTTCATTTTACAGAGAGAAAATAAGAAGTTGGGATATAGGTAAATTATGAAGTAGAGGTAGCATCTGGTTCTTGTTTGATTACATATTAAAATTAAGAACTTCTAGTGGCACATTTTATAGCGAATCACTCAGAACCATCAACCTTGCTGGAAATATGTGGTGGGAGGGAGTTCTCTAAAGGTAAATAGGAAATTGATGAAGCCTGCTGAACTTGAGTTTTTCAGTTCAATAGAATGTTTGGAAGTTCACTAGATGTGAGGATTTGTATTTAATCAGAAAGAAACTAGCATTCATCAAAGGGAACCAAAGAAGTTATCAGAGTATTTTTTTAACCAGAAAATATCCCAGTAATGGGCACTTAAGTATGCAGTCTTGACTGGAAATGCAAAGTGATTCTGCATAAGAAATGTTACCATGCAAGGAATCTAAGAGTGCTTCAAGAATTGAGTAGCATAGGTCATCCAAATGCAAAATTAAACATCTAGAGCACTGATTTATTGACAAATAGAATTGGAAAATGTTAAAACGGGACTGAAAAAAAATATGCAAGCAACAACTCAGAAGATAGTGGATCGGTAATGATTAATAAGCAGCTTTCTAGCTAGCTTTGGGGGGCATGTGGACTCAGAAAACCTGATTACAAACAGTTACTATTTCTCATACTGACACACAAATAGGAATAAGTAGGCATTAATGTCTTCACATCATCGTGAGACAACTCCACTAATGCCACTGGATCATGCTTAAACCAATCAACTGGAGATTTTCTATTAGTAGTTTAAAAAAAAAAACACTACTTTTAACATTATAAAGAAGTGCTCATTATCTTCTGCAAGCAGAAGCCAGGAGGAGAGGGGAAGATGAATAAAGAGGAGACAATGGGCGAATGAGAGGGGAGAATGCAACCAAGATGCTAATGTAGATCTTTAAAAAATTAAGAAAAAGTGGGGAAAGGAGTTTGGCCTAGTGGTAGAGTGCTTGCCTAGCATGCATGAAGATCTGGGTTCAATTCCTTGGTACCAGACACATAGAAAAAAGCTGGAAGTGGTGCTGAGGCTCAAGTGATAGAGCTCTAGCCTTGAGAAAGACCAAGGGTAGTGCTCAGGCCCTGAGCTCAAGCCCAGGACAAGAAAAGGTAAAGGAAGGAGGGCTTGGGAAGGATGGCTCAGGCTGAAAACGTTGTGAGGGGTGACATTGATCAAGATGCATTGTGTTCAAGAACACAATGTAACATGGCAATTCTTTTGTATAACTACTTACAGTTAATGAATAACAGAAGTGGCCATTAATCAAACTGCTTATAAGCTGCCAAATCATAGCTTTAGTCTAAACATGTCATATTATTTCTTCATGCTCTCATCTATTTCTGCTCATGGCCGAGGCACTACAGTTTGAGCAACATGACATGTTTGACATTTTGCTGGTTTGTCAGGGTTTTTGGTCCTCCTCTCCATCCCTCCCGACCTGCAAGAGGGATAGAGAGAACACACCCTGACCAGGATGAGCTGAGAAAGGAAAGGGCCGACTGATGGCTCCCACTCACCCCTCCCTCTCCAGAGGACCATCAGACAAGTCAGGGAGACCGGTCAAGGTAGGAACTCCTTTACTGAGGAAATCCATTCAGCTAACATAGGATGCAGGAGCCTATCAGCACAAAGGTGGGCAGGGCAGAGGGAGGTAGGTAAAGAAGGGGAATCAGGTGCTGTCTGAGAGGGCCGAAGAGTTCAGGGCCTATCCCAGAGGTAGCCTTACTTTATGTCACAAACCACAGCCAAGCCTTCCAACTGGGGACAGGCAGGTTGGGTCTCAAATCCAGGAAATGAGCACTGGGCCACGAGTTAGGCCTCCTTTTACAGCATAGGTTTCCACTTCCCTGATGTGACATGCCCCACACTGATTAATTGAAGATAGAATCTTGTTACTTTTGCCCAAGCTGGCCTTGTTCCATGATTCTCAGATTCCACCTTCCTGAATAGCTTGGGTTATATAAGGGCAAGTAACTAGTGATGGGAAGCAGGGTTGTTTCTGGAGAAAGTAATGGGGTAATTGACTCAAACAAAAGTTTGTTTTTTTTTGGAACTTCAATACCATAGAGCAAATGACAGGGTAAAGCCTGGGGGTTCTGCTTATTGTTTTTTTTTTTGTTTTGTTTTTTTGTTTTTTTGTTTTTTTTTATCATAGTTCTCCAGGAAGAGTTCTAAGGTCTATAAATATGGGAAGCTGATAGCATTAAGAGGAAAATATTTTCATTTGTATATATATATTTCTTTCTTTCCAGGATATATTAGAAACTAAGAATATTTTCTGTTCTTAAAAGTCAGATAGGGGGCCAGGAGTTTTGCCTAGTGGTAGAGTGCTTGCCTAGCATGCACTTAGACCAAGGTCCATTCCTCGGTACCATATATATAGAATAAAGCTGGAAGTGGTGCTAAGGCTCAAGTGGAAGAGCTCTAGCCTTGAGAAAGTCCAAGGAAAGTACTTAGGCCCTGAGCTCAAGCTCAGGACTGGCAATAAATAAATAAACATATCAAGTTCAATGCTTCCAACAGAGTGGCGGGAGAAGAGCTGAAGCGTGTGTGAATGTGCCAGCTATTTACAGTGGCACACATCTGTAATCCCAGCACTCAGGAAGCTACCACAGGAGAATTTAAAATTCAAGCCCAGCCTGGGGTACCCAGTACTAGGTATTGTGGCACATGCCTACAATGCCAGCTACATGGAGGCAAGATAAGGAAGATTAGGGTCCAAGGCAGAAATACTAAAGCAATGACTGGGGACAGGGTTCAAGTGATACAACCCTCACCTAGGAAGTGCAAGATCCTGAGTTCAAGCCCCACTACTGCCAAAAGTATAAGGGTGTTTTCGGATATGATATGGGATCAAAACACGAATACTTGTGTCCTAGAAGAAACAAAGGAGGTGTCAAAAAGAGTCCTTGAACTCAAAAGGGAGAGCAAAGCTTTCTGCCCCCACATACATCAAGTATGCAGATTCTTAGTGTTATCAGTTTCATCAAATGAAAGCCATTGAGACAGGAAAAAAACCCACACTCAGTTAGTATACACACACATATACATATGTGTGTGTGTGTGTGTGTGTGTGTGTGTATGTAAAGTCAAAATAAGTGGTTGAAAAAGATTCGAAATGATAGGTGCAGTGACCCATTCCTGTAATCCCACCTACTTAGAATAAAGAGCTTTGAAGGTACTCATTTGAGTCAAGTCTGAATGAATAAAGCTACCAAGAACCCATCTCAACCAACAAGGAAAGCATGTTTATGTGTGCTGTAATAGCTATACAGGAGGCATGCATAGGAGACTTGCAATATGAGGCTGGCCATAGGCAAAGCTGAAAAGCCATGCCTGAAATATAACTTAAAGCAAAATAGAGAGCTGCCTAGAAAGCACAAGATCTTGACTTCAAACTCTAGTACTGACCAAAACAGAAAGAAATCATGTTCTCCACAGTACTGGGAATCCAATCCAGACCCTCACACATGGAGACAAAGACTAACACTGAACTATACTCCAGTTCTAGAAATTTGTGTTCAGTTTTTATGTGCAAGCACTGTATTTAAATAAACTGAAGAAATCAGTGGTGGGCGGGAGTATGGCCTAGGGGTAGAGTGCTTGCCTAGCATGCACAAAGACCCAGGTACGATTCCTTGGTACCACATACATAGAAAAAAGCTGGAAGTGGTGCTGAGGCTCAAGTGGTAGAGCTCTGGCCTTGAGGAAAGTCCAAGGACAATGATCAGGCCCTGAGTTCAAGCCCCAAGACTATCAAAAAAAGAAAGAAAGAAAGAAAGAAAGAAAGAAAGAAAGAAAGAAAGAAAGAAAGAAAGAAAGAGAGAGAGAAAGAAAGAGTAAGAAAAAAGGATGGTCTCTGCGGACAAGATCCTTGTTTCCAGGGATCATATCATTAAGAAAGACTGTGTCTGTATGCAGGTTTATTGACTGAGCTTATTGATTCTTAATGTATTGATTCAAATACAAACATCTAATAAATCCAGAATATTAGGATATCAGATTTCATAGAAATAAAAGATTGGGCCATTTCAACACTTGCTCAATTTTCTGATGTGTTGGAAAATTAAAGGCACATTGGCAAATAAGAAAGCCATTACCTACATAGACTTTGTCTTGATACAGAAATAGTGACAATGAAACTTCATCTTAATTTAATTTAATTTAATGTTTATCTTTCTCTTTTCACAGTGGATTATATGAATATTATGTGGGATTGCTTGTATATAAAGTTGTAAAGTTTATGAATAAGTTGTTAGTACCAAACATGATAGTAGTTGATCTGACTCTATAGTCTTATTTTGGGTGACAACATATCTTGAATGTTATCTCAGAAGAAAGGATAGAAAGAACTTAGGTGTACTGAGTAATTTACTTTGATTCTTCAAATAATCTGCTATTTTTCTTCTGTCCTGCTCAGAGTTCACTGAAGCTAATTTTCTGGGTTCAAAAAAATAAATTTCATTATTTTCTGGCTTTCAAGTCGGTTTGTCAAATGTAGTAATTGAAAGAGATAAGAAAGTGATAACATTGCAGGGTTGGTCTATTTATAACACTTCCTATGTCAGTTTCTGATAATTTTCTCTTCCCTCAATAGAGTTATAAACAGGATTCTGTTTTGGCTATGTACTCAATTCCTTTTAATTCTGAGAGACTTTCTGAGGGGCCTAAAAATGCAAAAATAAATTTCAGGGATTTTAAAGCATAAATTGTGCAGCTGTGTTCTGTTTCAGATGTTATGAAAATATGCCTGGAGGTTGTCAGCGGCATAACTTCCATAGTTTCTGATTATTGATCTCACCAGCACAAATCAGACTTGAAGAGGATTATCTGAGGGGATGATTATACGGAATAAAAATAGAATCTCGTTGTTAGGTGCTTGAATTTGTGCCAAAAAAATTCACATGCAAAAACAGAAACAGGCTTGCTACTTTTGTTATTATTGTATGATATTAGAGAAAGTACAACAAGAAAAAAGCTGTATACATGTTGAAGATGAGATAGCAATATTGTTTTTCCCAGTAGTACTTGAATTTCTGTTGCACTTGGGAGAATCTACTAGGAAAACATTAAAACTAAATTCCAAAAGAAATTTAGTTACCATGTTCCTTTACATGAAAATCTACCAGGCACCATCCAAAGTCAGAACCCACTTTTCACAACTTCAGCATTAATATGATACAAAAGACTGGGGACAGAGGATTCCCTTATAGAAGCAATCGTTATCTACTCACTGGTTTAGGAAGAGCAAGAATATGGTTCCTTCATTGTTTCTATGGATACCACATAAATGTAAGAGAGAACAGGGCTAAGGAAAGAAAAATGTCAGGTTGTATTTTTTAATTAGGATTTGTATTCTAGTATACACAGTTAATTTTTCTCATGATTTTATAAGTGTAATTATATTGAGAGGAAACTTTTCAATGAAATACTTTACACAATTCAATTATCTTCCCAGTATGTGGACTCTGCATTTAGGTGTGCTCATGGGCATTGGACTAAATTCTTAGATCCAGGTTTTCTATATATTTTAATTATTTCCTAGTAATTCAGAGTGTTAATTGTAGATTTGGCTACGTAAATACCATATGTTGTTTCTAGAAATCAGAAAATGTTTTTTAAGTGTTATCTTTTGTCTTTTCCTTCCCAAGCTCTGGCTGAGAAAGACAGCTGTCCCCTAAAACTGAGTTTGCCTCATGAGGCAGTCACTAAGACATAGCTGCTCAGTGAGGCACTGCCCTTTTCAGACCCTCTTCTCGACTAATGGAACCATGTTAATAAGTTTTGCCATTGGTGTTCAGACCTGTGTTAAAAGTCTCTTCAGAAGAGAGTTGCTAAAATCAATGTGCCAGACATTCAGTTCCAATTCTGAGAAGTCAAGGGATTTGAAGGTTTTCCTACTAGTTTTACACACAAGGGGACAATATATTTTCTATTTCTCACAGTTTTACACCAAACCACCAGAGCTTCCATTGCAAGGGTACAAGACACAGACTGAATTTAAGAAAACATTCTTCAAGAAACCTGATGACAGTGGGTAATATCAACACAAGGACAAGAAAAATAAATTTTAGCATCAAGAATTTTAATTACAAAACAAAAATCACAACCAAACCAAAAATAAACAAATAGTTTATATAATAAAAAAGACATCAAAACCTAACAAGAACGCCTGTTCCCAAGTTGTTATTAGAAAGGACCTAGGGATTCTATGTAAGTACACAGATATTGTAAAAGATAATAAATAAATAATTCCCAAAGAAACAAAAATCTATTCCAATTTCATTCTTAATATGTATTTTGGAATTATTAGACAAAAAGTAAAATGATTATGATTCTCATAATCACTCATGGAAAATGTACAAATTATGTAAAATATGTGGGTGGATAATTTAGTCACTGCTAATCAAATAAAATCAGTCACAAAATATATGAAAATAATTTATAAATCCAGTAAGTAATCTTATGTCATACTAACAAAGGTATCCTAAAACTTGAACATAAAAATAGAACAGACTCTTGGGTAAAAGACTGAAACTATTATAGCAAATATTGTAGATATGAAGATGGGATATGTGGTATGGATAAGACGTATGTATGTCATAGTGCATTGCCAAATTCTGTTATAACATCATTCACTTGATGTTGTTTAAATTGAAAAAAGAGCATATTTGTTAAAGGGAATATCTAGAACAATAATAAATCTACTTTTTTGCCCCAGATTATGGAAAAGGGCATGGCATTTTAAAAATCAATTTGACAGTATCTTTAAAAGTGAGAATATTCCCATGATACATTCCATCCTTTGCATTCCGAAGCACTTATATAACATATCTTGAAACTTACTGTTATACCAAAACCTGTAAATGAATAGAAGTGTAAATAGTGAAAGAATGGAGTAACACATAATAAAACAGCAATGAACCAGGAGCATATATTCCTAGGCTAAGAACGCTGAATACTGTATGATACCAATCAGGTCACATATGAAAAAAATAGCAAAAAAATATAGAGAGAAAATTGGTGAGATGCTGTCAAAAGTTTCGGTGGAGGAGGAAGTGTGATTATCTGAGCACAGGCAGGGAGTACAAAATATTTTTAGAATGGTGTATATTATTTGTATTGTAACTTAAGTCAGGATGAATAACATAAATTTGATAAACTTCATGACACATTATAGCACAAAGAATATATCTTAATATAAAGGAAGAAAATTTAAGACTGTGAATAACCCCACAATACAAAATAGACTTTGATAAAATGACTGGATTATAAATACATAAATAAAGTTCAATGAATATTGATGAGTGGTAAGAGGAAGATACTGACTAAACAAATTAGAAATACATTAAATCTATATTAACAACGGGAAAATTATAATACATAATGGTAGTATGTTAGTGGATAATGTCACTCAAAGTAAAGTACAAGTAATTGATTCAAATACTGCTGTGAATAAGTTCTGGAACTTAAATGACAAAAGAAGACGATAGGTGAATACCAAGAAAGAAAGGAAGGAAGAAATTTTGATACTAAACAAAAGAGAGCCCTAGGACCCTAGTAAATGGGTTACATTTGAGCAGGAGAACAAAAGAAATGGAATTTTAAGGATTTCCATGCATTACTTCCACAGATTTCCTTGTGCTGACTTCAAAATGCAATCAAAATTATCTAAATTGATAGACTTTCTAACAGTCTTTATAATCTTTTAATAGTTATAATCTTATACTATTATCATATATATGCTAATTGTATATGTATATATATATATATCCAGAACAATATGCTTAAAGATTGAGAAATTATCTGAAGATTGAGAAGTTATCTGAAATTAACATAATACACACATCTCTCATAATTGTGTAGTGCTCCTTTATTGAGACTCAATTACTGAAAGATTATTATAAAATATGATATTAAGAACTCTTTGAAATAGGAAATTTGATGAATATTTAAGAGAAGTTTGATGAACAATCCATGGTCATTTTATGCATAATTTTAAGAAAATGAAAAATTATTATTACCTTTTTATTAGTTTACTCATGTTTTGAAATATTAGACATTAAACTAGGGCCGTACTCATGCAGGGGTGGTATTATAACATCAAGCTAATATCCTGAGATCATTTTCATTATTTTTATATTTTATGAGAAAAGTTCTTGATGTATGTATTCCAGGCTTAGCTTCAAGTAGCTAATATTGCAGGTTTGTACCACGACAACAGTAAAATTTTCCCTTAGTATTTAGATTTAGAGTTCATGAAGAATTATCTTGTAAAGCTAATTCTGTATATCACTTTAGTAACAAATAGTGGTTAGTATACTTGATGGTATAAGCAATCATTTTGAAGATGAGATTCTGACAAATGGGTAATTAGGAAGTTAAATGAAATCATGGCAAACATTAATATATAAAATTTCAGGAAAAATATTTAGTGATCCATAAAGACACTGACCTCTAATTCCTATTCTACAGAGAGATTTTTTTTGTTCATATGTATCACTGTAGGGAAAACACTATATGCTATCTAGACAAGATTTCTTGGCTTTATTTACTTAATCTCAAGAGAACTCTTAAATTTAGGATCTACAAATGAGCTGAAAAGATTCATGGAATTATTACAATGGTTTGTTATAGCACACCTTAAGTTAAATTTAGGTTTCTTAACTTGACTCTAAGAGAAAACAATTGAATGATTTTGTCTTATAATTGCTTTAATAAGCTTTAACACAGTTTATTTGAATAAGTTCAGTTAAATTTTCAAGGAAAAGAAAAGAATGACTTTACACAATCAAGAAAATGAATAATTTAAAAATTTATAAGCTAAAATATGACAGTAATTTTCTCAAGCATTCAGGCACATTGCCCTTTCATATTACCAGACCCAATGAATTATGAATGCTGGCTGAATAAAAAGCCCTAGGGTGACAATGGAGCCGCATTTTGTCATTTGCACTTACAGAATGTTCTCTGTCCTAGCTGCATTGCCAGATCTTCCCAATGTCAAGGAATGCTAAGGACAATGCAAAACACACAGGGAACTCTTTGGGGGGGAAAAGAACAGACAAAGTACTAATTGTTGGACCTAACAATAAGCCTAAAGCAGACAGATGTGTTGGTCTTTTGGACAATACAAGTAGTCAAGATCAGCATCCTCTTTGTTCCTAACCTACCTGAACTTAGAGAAGCAAACATGAAAATAATAAAGCAGTTTTCAAGCGACTACATCTCAGCTGCAGGAATTGTGAGTGGGCCGAGCAGGTGTTCTGAGAGATTCCACAGTACTTCAGTTGCTACGGTAACCACTTTCATCAGTTTGAAAAGGCTGATAAACTGGACTTTTGCTGCCAAATTGCTATCAACAAAGGTTGAGAATGGTATAAACAGGAATATGTAAACGGAAAGGACATGGGTAGTTTAAAAATAACTCAATAATAAGGTTGCACTAAGAGAGGCTAGGTGAAATAGTTGTATTATCAAACAAGAAAAATTTCACAATAACAATTAATAATAATTGCTAAATAATTTGAAGCTGGTTTGACTGAATATATGCTTTCAATTAAGATGCAAAAATAGAAACAATTTGTCATTCCAGTGCATAAAACTTTAAAGCACTTAATTCAATATGTTTTGTAATTATAGAATAAATCCTGATTTATAATTTATTGAAATGTTAATTTTATCAAACCTAGGAGAGGAATAACAAGGTAGTTTTATCATAAATTTATATGAACAAATCATCTGTTTCTGATGTTATTCCCCAGTTTTAAATAGTTATATTTGGGTGGGGATGTGTCAAATTTGTATTGATATAATTGATCGCTAAAAATGGACAGAAATATATCTGACAAATTTGGATAAAATTGTATTGTATTGTAATTGTTCTATACTTAAATCTTTGTGGCAATTAAATAGTATCTATTTTATGTATTGTTAAAACATGGGGTACAAAGAGATGCTGCATCTGTGCTTTGTGCCATTTCCATCAGTGATTTGTTTCTAAAGCTGTTATATAATTTTGGCAAAGTTTGACAGAACTGGCACATCTGCAGATAATGGGACAATTTGATATTTATACGCTATCAACTTTTCTATAAATATATGCTTCTAGTTTCCATGGAAATTTAATAATCACTAGGACTGATTTTTGTTTACCATCTTTTATAGAATTAAATAATGCTACTTAGCTGTATTTAAAAATGTTTAACAATTAACTCTTTGATTATCTTTTATATAATATCAATGAACCTTTGAATGTTTATAAGGTTTTCACACATTCTTCAATCATATTTGCCAGAAAGAGTCCTAGGTATAGTATAAATAATCGAATTAAAATTGTATGACATGATGATGTTCATTTTCATATTTTTTCTTTAGTTTTTTTTTTTTTTTTTTTTTTTTTGCCAATCCTGGGCTTGAGCTCAGGGCCTGAGCACTGTCCTTGGACTTTCTCAAGGCTAGAGCTCTACCACTTGAGCCTCAGCACCACTTCCGGCTTTTTTCTATGTATGTGGTACCGAGGAATCGAACCCAGGTCTTCATGCATGCTAAGCAAGCACTTTAACCACTAGGCCAAACTCCTGGCCCCTTCTTTAGTTTTTTTCATAGGTTATTCTTCATGTTTTATGTTTTTCTCTCTTCTCTTGTGTTGCCTTTTGGTTAATCTAACATTGTTACAGTACCCCACTTTGTTACCTGGTATATTATATAGATGTTTATGTTATATAGATGAGAGGAGGGTGGGGGAAGGATATCAATGTGTGAGAAATAATGTACCTTCTATCTTGAGAATATAACTCCTCTATACATTAAAATTTTAAAAAGAAATAAAAATACTAATCATTCCATTATGTAGAAAGGCTGGTATTGAACACATAATATTCCTCTCTCTTACCCTCAGCCTCCTAAAACTTCAATAATAGATTACATAAAACTTGTCAAATGAAATATTTACATGAACTCTATCATAAATGTTGGCATTAACTACACTATTATACATATAGAATTTAGAAATAAGGCTTTATCATGTTGGAGTTTGGGTATGTTCTTTTTTTTTTTTTTTTTTTTTTTTTTTTTTTTGCCAGTCCTGGGATTGGGCTCAGGGCCTGAGCACTGTATTAGGGCTTTCTCAGGACAAGAGATCTACCACTTGAGCTTCAGCATCATTTCTGGCTTTTTTTTTCCCTATGTATGTGGTACTGAGGAATTGAACTCAGGTCTTCATGCATGATAGGTAAGCACTCTACCACTGGGCCTAATTCCCGGCCCACGTTTTGATATTTCCTAAACACAATTTCTATCACGTTATGAATACTATAATAATAATGAATGTACAGATATATGTGAAGAAATTAATTTTTTCTTCTTAAAGTCTTGTTTTGATTGCTTAACATTTTAATTTATTTTAAAGAATAAGTTTTAGTCAGGTGTCTGTGTGTGTGTTTAGGTTATTTTGAAGTTCACCTCAGGAAATTTTAAATTGTCTGCCTTCTATGCTATACATTTACATATCTACAAAATTTTTAAACAAAAATTTACCAAAATTGTAAACATTTATAAAATCTAATTCAATATACTGATTGAATAGAACTTAGATTTATTCATTAATTTTTAATTATGCCAAAATACATACTACAGATACACCTGTAAAAAAAGTTGCTTTTTATATATTCTTATTGTAATTAATAGAAGGGTTATGTTATATTCACCAGATAGAAGGTGCATTACTTCACAAACATTGATACCCTTTCTCATGTCTTGGTCCTCATCTTCCTGCCCCGACTCCCGCCCCTCATCTTGTTTTCCTCCCTTCCCTATCCAACTTCAAATAATCAAATATGCATATAATCAATATATCAGATAACTAGGTGAAATACTGTAACAATATGTGATAATCAAGGGGCAGCAAAAGAGATGAGATAACATAGTACATTTTATAAAGCAAAGTTGTCATTCATCATATTTCTCATAGTGATGAAATTTACATGCATTTATATCCATTAGTGTAAGTAGAGAAAGCAAAGATGAAGAATAATTTGACCAAAGACATATAAAAATAAAATTCTACAATGCTATTGCATTTAGTGACAATACAATGTCTTTATTTTTCCAGTCCTGGGGCTCAAACTCAGAGCCTGGGCATAATCATTCAACACTGTTTGCTCAAGGCTAAAGCTCTGCTACTTGAGCTACAGAGACACTCAATTCTGACTTTTTCTGTGTATGTGGTGAGGGGTGGGGCAGGGGTCCTCGCATTTCAGATTCTTTGAGAACATTGGATATTGGATATAAGCTTTATCTGGATTTTTTTTCTGGTTTGTGTAATTTTCCATTGCTTCTTGAATTCGTAGTTGTGGGTTTCTTAAGATAGTTGGCTGGTGAGATTCCCTGATTCTCTATTTTTGTGGGAGAGACCTAAGCTGGGTCCCTATTGTCTTGGCGCCATCTTCCTCCCATTTTTATAGAAACTACTTTTTGAGCCAGGCATGGTGGGTCATGCCTGTAATCCTAGCTACTCAGGAGGCTGAGATCTGAGGATCACAGTACAAAGCCAGCCCAGCAATACAAAACCAAGAGACTCTTATCACCAGTTAATCACTAGAAAATGGGAAGTGGGGTTGTGGCTCAAGGGTAGGGTGGTAGGTAGCCTTGAGCTGAAGAGCTCAGGGACAGCGCCCAGGTCAGAGTTCGAACCCCATGGTCCCCCCACCCCCCAAAAGAAAAAAATATATATTGGCTGTTTGTGGTACCAAGGAATTGAACCTAGGCCTTCATGCATCCTAGGCAAGCACTCTATCTCTAGGCCAAATTCGCAGCCCCAGGTATGAATTTTATATAATAAAATATTCCCAAATTTAGGCAAGTGTATGAATAACTGTCCAAATTTCACTTATGTCACGGCAATCTGATTTATTTCTATCTTTATATCTGGATAATCAGTAATCTTGAGTAGCTGAAAATATGAAGCATTTGAAATGTATTTGGACAGGTTATTGGATAAATAAAACAAAGTCATATGAAACATATTTTTGTTAAAAATGAAACAGATCAAAATAGGAGTGTCACAAGCATTTTATGTTTCAGGGTAAAAGACAAGGGAAAGAAAGTACAGCCACATGAGATTCTCAACAGCAGAGAAAAGTGATTTTGGAGCAGAGAAGAGTGAATAAGTCAAGCAAATAGTTGAAATGTTTTGGTAAACATCCTTAGGTAATAAAGTATAACAATTTTGATACATAGATTAACCGTGGTAGTGTTTTTCTTGTGCAAATATAAAGGACATATTGTATGGGAGCAGATAGGCACATTATATGCATATATATGAATATATATATATGAATATATCATGTGAAGACAACATAATGAAAGCCACTAAAATGTGACTGCAAAAACTGAGAGAATGAAAGCTATGTGAACATAAGTAAGGAGCCAATTTTTTTCAAGTAAATTGTGCAAATCTCTCATATCACAATGAAATGCACATATTATAAATATACAAGTATCAGTGTATGTGCACTAAAATTAAAATGAAATCAAGTTGAAATTTATATTTGAGCTACCGTTGTATTATTATTAACTACATACTCCAAGAAAGCAAAAGCAATTAAATTTTACTTGGATTCAAAATACAAAAAATGAAAATTAGACCTATTCTATCACTTAGCTCCAGTAATCATCATATGCCATGATACATTAAAAATGCTTAAATACTTGCAACTTCAAAGTTCACATAATTTTATACCCGGCCACCAATGACTTACTTCTATAATCCTGACTACCAAGTTGGCTAACGTCTGAGTATCATGTTTTGTATCTAGCTCAAGCAGGCAAAACTGAAGGAATCATACTTTCAGTGCATTAGCCAAAATCTTGAAGTGGACACATGACTCAAATTGAAGAGCACCAACCCTGAAAGAAAAAGTCAAACAGGTACACTAGGCCCTGAGTTCAAGCTCCAGTATGAACACACACACACACACACACAAACACACACACATACAATCATTATAGAATACCCAGGTTCACCACAATTAAAATAGTTGATTGCATTAATCCAATAATTGCTATGAAATGGAATATGTGACACAGAGCTTGTATATGTTTTTGTAGCTTATGAATCTATTTGAGTCATATAAAAGTGTAAAGCTATTAAATCATAGGCATCCAAATTTAGCACACATTTACACTTCATTACACTCTCAGTTTATATGAGTATTAATATGAAATGTCAATACATGGTCATTTTATTATCTGCTCCTTTTCATAAATAACATTGTTCAAAATAAAATAAAATAAAACATTCACGGTTTGTGTAAGATGAAACAATTCCACATGAACTCTCAGAATAGTAAGAATTATCCTAAATTAATACAGTGCCATAGAACCTTCTTTAATTATGGAAATGTTCTATAATTATGGATTTTTTCACAAATTAGTCACTAGTCACAAGTAGCTTTTGAGTACTTGAATTTTGATTAACATGACTGAGAAATTAGTAACTGCATTGGGCAGAAGAGGATCTGGATGATAATGGGAGTAATTTTCAAATAGTACAATTATCCACAGGAGGCATGTTAGCTGTGATGAGAGACAGTGAAAAGGAATTTGTCATTTTGGCAAAATCCATTCCCTCAATTTATAGCCTTGAGAGAACATTGATGCATTTTTTTAAACCAAGATTTCTCACAAATCTTTTAAAGAAAGCCTTGGTCAGATGCTATGAGAACTTTTCCTTTACAAGAATGGTGTTAGAAATTGCAATTACTTACACAGACATTTTTAACTGAATATTCTTAGCATCTCAACTCTTTCCCAGATATTTTTATACTCAGAAAAATAATGCTCAAATAATAAAAAAAACTCTAATGCAAAGAAATCTCTTAATCTAGTATTTGATAAAATATATATTTTTACTTTGGTTAGTAATTCTCTTGCAAGGAAACAGTTTGAATATCAAACTTTATCATATCAAGACTGTTTCCTTTTTGTATCTACTGTTCTTAACTTTGTTGGAAATAATCCTTTTCATTCAGCACTCCTGGAGTTGAGCAAAATGCGCAGCCTGTGCAGTTTCACAAAAGAACATATCTTGAGATTTTTTTTAATCCTTTGATTTAGGAACAATATATGAGACAAAAAAGTTATACATGTAGTGATAAGAGATTTCAGACTTCCAGAAATGAAATTGCTTATGTCATTCTACTTCTCAGTGAATATAAGCCCTTATTGCCATAAAAACCCATGAAGATGCTATGATATCATCTTATGATTAGTGATTTCCTACAATCTTCCTCCTCCTCCTCCTCCTCCTCCTCCTCCTCCTCCTCCTCCTCCTTCTTCTTCTTTTTCTTTCTTCTTCTTCTTCTCCTTCTCTTTCTCCTTCTTCTTCTATTGTGGGTAATAGGGCTTGGACTCCTCCTGGAAGCTGTCCCTGAGCTCTTAGCTCAAGGCTACCACCCTACCCTAGAGCCAAGCCCCACTACCTGTTCTCTAGAGATTAATAGGAGATAGGATTCTCAGGTCCTTTTGTGTCCTGGCTGGCTTTGAACTGTGATCCTCAGATCTTTAGTCTCCTGAGTAGTTAGGATTACAGGTGTGAGCCACCAAGACAAGCTCAGAGGGCTAGGTATGTGCTCCAGTGGTAAAGTGCTTGCCTACCATGCATGAAGCCCTAAGTTGGGCTCCTCGGTACCACATAAACAGAAAAAGCCTTAAGGGAAGCAATGGCTCAAGTAATAGTGTGCTAGCCTTGAGCAAAAGAAGCAGAGACAGTGCTCAGGCCCTGAGTTTAGGCTCCAACACTGGAAAAAACTATAAATAAATACATACATGCATACATACATACATACATACATAAATACATACATACCTGAGTTTAGGCTCCAAGACTGGCAAAAAGTATAAAGAAAGAAAGAAAGAAAGAAAGAAAGAAAGAAAGAAAGAAAGAGAGAGAGAGAGAGAGAAAGAAAGAAAGAAAGAAAGAAAGAAAGAAAGAAAGAGAGAAAGAAAGAGAGAAAGAAAGAAAGAAAGAAGCAGCAGCAGCTCACAGAAAATGCCCAGGCGTTGCGTTCAAGTCCCAGGTACAGCAAAATAAATAAAACATAAAATTTATAAATATACTTCTTTCTAATTATTAATATATAATTTTTCTTTTTCATCAGGGAAGTACAAATGAAGTATTCAAGGGCTGGGAGTTTGGCCTAGTGGTAGAGTGCTTGCCTAGCATGCATGAAGACCGGGGTTGGATTCCTTGATACCACATACATAGTAAAAGCCCTAGCTGTGAGAAAGCCCAAGGGCAGTGCTCAGCACCCCCTCACACACACATACACCCAGTTCAAGCTGCAGGATTGGCAAAAAATAAATAAATAAATAAATAAAAGTAGCCAGGCACTAAAGTCTATAAGACTTATCTTCTATTAAACACCACAAACCGGAAGTATCACTGTGGTCAAGTGGTAGAGTGATAGCCTTGAGCTGAAAAGGTCAGGGCCAGCACCCAGGCCCAGGTTTCAAGCCCCATAAAAAACAACAACAACAGCAAAAACAAAGTGAGGATATTATTTATGTAGTAGAGTACCTAACAAGTGTTAGGCTATGATTCAAGCCTCAGTATTACCATAAAAATATCAAATAAAATAAAGTCCTATTTTGAAACATTAAATACACATATTGGTTCAGGAGTCTGGCACAATGGTAGAGTGCATGCCTAGCATGCATGAAGCCCTGGGTTTGATTCCTCTGGGACCACACACAGAGAAAAAGCTGCAAATGGTTCTGTGGCTCAAGTGGTAGAGCATTAGCCTTGAGAAAGCTCAAGGATAGTCCCCAAGCACTGAGTTCAAGTCCCAGGATTAGCAAAATAAAATATACATATTTTTAACTGAACAATAAAGTTATGCTTTTATGAGAAAATAAGTGTTAGTGGGACATAGTAATTCATGCCTATCATCTCAGCATTTGAAAGCATGTGTCAGGAAGATCAAGATTTTAAGGTCACTGTGGAAACTACATTGTGAGATCAAGGTCAATCTGAGCTACATAGTGAGAGCCTAGCTCAGAAAGAAGGAAAAGAGGAAGGAAAAAGACTTGTCAAATAATTACACTGTTTTCCAGAAATGAATTAAATTTTCAACCCTAGGAAAAAAATACTTTAGCTCTAAAAAAAAATATTTTAAATCCTGTACAATTGTATAATACTGGAAAAAAATGTGCTGAAAATAGTGTTCTGATTTCATCATCTCAGTTCTTCCTAAGTTTATCACTTAGAAGAGCAAAAGTGCTGCAGGGTTAATAGTGCACAAATCCTAGGAATATTCTGTGTTTTCTACTCAGAAACTGAGAAACCAGATGACTGATAATTACATAATAAATGCCAATTTCCAATTCCTTGCTTTCAATGAAGTAAGAAGTTACTAGAATTGGACCATTATAAGTAGCTTGAGCTCAGTGCCTGAGCACTGTCCTTGGACTTTCTCAAGGCTAGAGCTCTACCACTTGAGCCTCAGCACCACTTCTGGCTTTTTTCTATGTATGTGGTACGGAGGAATAGAACCCGGGTCTTCATGCATGCTAGGCAAACACTTTAACCACTAGGCCAAACTCCCGGCCCATAAGTAATTTTTTTACTATGAATATTTTGGCCGGTAACTTGAAAGAAATTTAAGCATCTGAATGGCATTAATATGATGCCATTCTTCATTCCTTTCTACCAATGAGTTACTCAGCAACTGACTCAGCAAAAATGAAATGTAGAAGATAACTGGCCAACATTGCCTAATTCTGCTAATAAAAAGTATTCAAGTTGGGCTCAGTAGGTCATGCCTGTAATCCTAGCTACTCAGGAGGTTGAGATCTGAGGACTGAGATTCAAAACCAATATTTTTAATATACAAAACTTATAATTTTTGTTTGTTTATTGGTTTGTTTATTTATTAGTGATGAGGCTCAAACTCAGTATCTTGCACATATAAAGGAAACTGTAAGACCCCCGACTCAGCGGGACGTCTTCCAGACGGAGCCCCCTTCCCAAGGAACAGCGAATCCACGCAGTCGGATGCAAACAGCAAGAGGTTTATTTGGGTACACGGGTGCCCGGGGCAACAAAGTCTCCTAGAAGACTTGCGCGCCGAGGCTGGGGAGAGGGGAGTATTTATGGGTAGCTGAAGCGTGGTTACAGAAGCAGAAGCATGGTTACAGGGTAGGGATTGGTTAATTCAAATGAGGCTGGGGGTTTATTCTGGGCAGTAGTGGAATTTTCCTTTTTGGCTAGAGAAGGGCTTACGTGTCCTTCTTCTGGTCATAACATGTTTTTCACATACTCCTTATCTTACTCCTTATCCTGTCTATACAATTTCAGTTCTCGGTCACTCTGACCGTGAACATCTTGCTGGTTATTTTTCAATTTCTTTTTATAACTAAACTGCAGCTGCTACACAAAATGGAGTCACTTCTGCTATCCTGGGAATTACAGTTAAGGCTATACATTTCTCAGAAACAATTTACACCTGGGCTATATCCTAGATGTTGTTGTTCTTTTTAATTTTTAATTATTATTATTAAGGTGATGTGCAGAGGTGTTATCATTTCGTAGGTCAGATAATGATTATACTTCTTATTGGTCAATGTCACATCATTTCTTAATTTTAAGTAATATATACACACTATGTATCTACAAATAGATATATAGATTAGCTATATAGATGCTATATATCTATATACAGATATATAAGTTAGCTATAAATTGGACAATATAAGATTGATATGAAACATACAATAGAATCATAGGATTCTATGCTGCCACCAGAAAGAATGGCATTGCTGCATTCGTAAGAAAATTGGAAGACCTAGAAAACATCATATTAAGTAAAATAAGCCAGGAACATAGACTTTATGGTTTCCCACATTTGTAATTAGTATATGTCTAGGAAAGCCAAGCAGAAGATTACAATAGCTGAATAGGTATATTCAAATGACCATATAAAATGATGCTAATCACAATAAACTCCAAAATATGGAACAAGAAGAAGTTTGTTGTTTATGATGCTGTTGCTTTTAATGTACTGTCTGAATTTTTTTCTTTTTTTTTCATTTTTCTCTTTGGTTTATCCCCTGCATCCTCTGTGTTTGATTCTGGTCTCCTGTGTCTTGTACATATATTTACCTAGTTTGGGTAAGGGAAGGAGAATAATGAAATAGAAAAATAAAGGACAAAGGGTGAACCAACACAACAGCAATACCCAGAAGACACTAGGTTGGAAATGAACTCTACTACTAAGTGGGGGGAGGGGAAAAGGAAAGTGGGAGAAAACGGGTGAAAGGTAACAATATTTGACAAGAAATGTATTCATTACTTTACTTATGTAACTAAAACCTGAGATTGGGAGAAAGTCATAAATTCCATGCCAGACTAGACAGAAAAATCTTTAGACTCCATTTTAACAGAAGATGCTGAGAGGAAGGGTGTCTGCTGTTGTCCTTGGTAAAATAGGTAGATAGCAGTCCTTGTGTGAACTCATGCAGGAAGCAAATGTGGTGTATATATATATATATATATATATATATATATATATATATATATATATACATACACAATGGAATTCTACATTGCCAACAGACAAAATAATGGCATTTACGGGAAGTGGATGAATCTAGAGTGAATCATATTGAATGAGACAAGTCAAGACCAAAGGAACAAAAGGCACATGGTATCCTTAATATGTGGCTATTAGATCCAAACAGTACAAGAGAGAGGACTCAATATTTTCATACCCAATGCTATGGATATGATACAGGAAATATAAACATAACTACATAGACATAAAAACCTATGATTCTATAGACATAATGTTTTATTACATAGATTAATATGTATCTATGATTTACAAACCTTCAGCCTAATTTTGATTATGTTCTAAAAACTAAGTGCCAGTGATTGTACAGAGAGATTCCCTTCTTGAATACTTGTTTGTTAAACATGTCATTTGAAATATGAAATAAAAATCAATTTTAATAAATTCTTTAATAAAAAATCTCAAAAATAATTATAGCAAAATGTGCTGGAAATGTAATTACCAGTACAGCTGCTTAGAAAGCATAGGGGTCTGAATATATACACTAAATAAATAAGCATACCTTAACTGAAGTTATTTTACTTAAATAATATACATGGAGACACTCAATGTGTCAATGGAGCAAGAATTTTATCACTCAATTACAGTCATGGTCATAACTTCAATAGTATTTTTGTCTCTGGGGTTCTTCTTTGCTTTGCTTTGCAGATTACCTTCCATTGCCATTGTTGTAAAATGTCACAAAAGGAGAACAGATTGGGAGAGGTTGTAATTTCTTCTAGCTTCTCAAAAACCTACATTCTCACACACATTGGCTTTCTGACAAAGAACATAGGAAACTAAGTGACTCTATGTATTTAATTCTTTCCACATTGAGTTTCACTGAGCTTTATTCTTGCCTCACACTCTGGTTGTAAATTCAGATGAATTTTTATTTTCTTTGATGCACTTGATTCCCAGTGATCTTTCCAAAACATTAACCTTCACCCCCTCAGGCATCTCAGTTTTGGTTGGCTTAAGCATGACAAATAGAAAAGAAAAAAATAGTAATAAAATTAAAATGTATCTCGGTTTCTTGATAGGTGTCAAAACCCAGAAAGCCTTAGGAGTATTTGATCTGGCAATTTACTTTGTAGGAAGAGGATGTATCTTTTCTTTTAAGTTGTATGAAGTAGAAAAGGAATGCAGTTTTAATTAGTACAGAGCCCAAGAGAAAAGAAGTAGAGACAAATGAATGCTTACACCTGGGAGGAATTTAATATTTCAGTCCATTCTAGTAGTTTTAAAATACAGAGGACATAGATAAAAATTGTAACAGAATTTACAAAGTAATATCAATCTTCTCAGGAGCCCTGCTGTTTCTTTTTCTGTTATCTGAATGTGGTTATTATTTAAGTTCTCAGCAGATCTTCAGGTTCCCACAGAATGCTGATTTGGGGGCCATGTTGACTTGACATAGGTATGATTTCAGAAACAATGTCTTTGAAATTTTTAATGGTAACATTTCTCAGTTGTCTTTGGATCATGTGTAAATCCTGAAGTTTCATGTAGGCTTAATTTCCATTGCTTTTTCCTCTTTGCTTTGTAAACATCTCAAGAGAAATAATTCCTATCTTCTAGACTTGTCATAGTTCAATCCAATGAGGATTTTGGTTTTGCCAGAAATTATGAAACTCACTCCCATTAGGAAGAGATGAAAAAAGAAACTTTGAATGAGGATACTTGGTACATGCAGATAGCTTCCACCTGATCTCAGATTCATGGCTTTTTAGATTTTATTATTTATTTATTATCAATGCACATGATCTTAATCCTTTATCATATCATAACCTTAAATGGAGTTTTCTTTGATCATTTAATTTTGTTTTATGAAATTTTTACTTTTCCAATATGTAAAATCACTTTTACATAATACCTGGAGTATTCAAATGAAATTATTTTCTTAATTTCATCTTCATGATGTTTCTTATTAGAATATTGTAATGCAATTAAATGTTAACTTTGTATGCTGCAACATTATTGAGTTTATTATTTCTTAATATTTGGGGTAATTTTTAATGTTTTCAAATTATAATTAATAAGGATGTATTTTATTTCTCCCTTTCTGAAGCAAGTCTATTTTCTTTTTATTTCCTAATTGCTCATATGGAACTGCCAGCATTTCTGAATATCAGGAGTGGGCAGCTATGACTTGATCTGACTGTAGAACAAAAATGTTCACCTTCTGTCCTTAAGACCAATGGGCCCTATGCTTTCTAAAGAATAAATTTTATTTATGTGAAGTTATATATTCCTTCCATGTCTAGTCTTTTGACCATTTTACTGTGAATTTGTATTCATTACTATGAAATGCTTGTTTTGTTTATTTATTGAAAGTCTGTGTAATCTCAACTTTTTTCTCTTAGTATGGTGTACCTGTTATTGGTCTACATTAGAATGTCCTTGGATTCTAGGGTAAAATCTCTGTTAAACTTAGTATTCAAATATTTGGTGAAACATTTCGCATTTGTTTTCATTACAGATATTCTCTTGTGATTTCCTTTACTTAGAAGTGCATAATGAATGAACAATAGAATGAAAAGGCAACCTACTGAATAGAGAAAATATTTTCCATAGCTTATATTTGATAAAGATTCGTCTCCAAATATATGAGAAACTTGTGTCATTTTTTGTGATGTGAATGTCTCCCCTAAGAACTCATTCTTTAGGACTTACTTTCTAATACCATGTGAGGAAAAAAAATCTCTTTTTCATAATCTATGTCAGGAAACTTTCTTATAGCAGTTTTAATAGACTAATGTATATCTTAACAAGAAAGCAACAGAAGAAGAACATAAAATTTTGCTACTTTTCAATTACAGAAAAATCAGTTTAAATGGGGAAAAATTACTTTAGGCTCTGTGTCAGAGGCTACGTTCCTCTCCTCTTCAGTTTGGATCCTTGGCAAGGCGGGGTATTGTATTTAGGTAGCAAACATGACTTTCATTTCAGTAAAATTTCATTCCTAAAATTCATTAATTAAGGCACCTATGAAATCATAGGCACCTACAAAGCTACCAGGACCTTCAAATTTGAACAATAACACATTTAATATCCCCAGCCAAACCAGAGCAAAAATAAACTGATTTTAGTATATGAAAAGTTCCTGCATATTTTAATGAACAAATAGACAAATCAGTTACTTCTGAAAGGTAAAGAAGTTGAGCAATTATATCCATTTATGAGAAATATTATGTGTGTATAAAATTGTGTGAGTACATGCATGTATAATTTTCATTTGTGTGTACCTCTCGAGTAAAAAAATGTAGAAAGATTTACAGCAAATTGACATTGATTTATAAGCAAGGTTATTGGGCTAGTTTTTCAAGGAGCTGGAGAAAACTGACTTTCATTCTGTAAAAAAATGTAATTATTTGTATTTTTGCTTTCATGTATTAGATTCATAAGCTGAATTTCTTAATTTGTAAAAGCTACAAAATGTTCTAAATAAATAATGGGGCAAACTTTTACTGTCATGGAATGAGCTGTGAGATGCTATGCTAATTTTAATATCTCATTTATGTATACATATGTATACATTTGCATATATGTATACATGTGTATATGCACATGTATTTCTAATTTTCATTTAAGATTCTAATTTAGGTATATTTATATTGCATACATTTACATGTATGTATACATGCATGTTTGCACATATATTTATAATTTTAGTGATACATTATTATATTTTAGTAAGCATGAAATATTTTATTTAGTTTTTAGAAATGAATTGTTTTTTAATTTAATTTAGCTTTATTGTGAGGATAATATAGAGGGGTTACAGCTACTTAAGTAAGGCAATGAGTAAAGCTCTGGTTGAACATTATTATCCTCCCTCTTGTTTTCTCCCAGTTCCCCTTCTTCTCGTTTACACTAAATTTGTAAAATCCATTTCTGACATAATGTCTTCTGAGCATTGCAGTTGCATTGGTTCACCTTTGTCCTTTGTCTCACCAATCATGAACTGTTTGAAATACAAATCATTTACTCTATATCCTTTGATATTAGATAGAGTATATTTATAACCATATATTATTAAGTCCTTTTCAACAAATTCATATTATAAATGATCATGTAGTTTGGTAGCTAGGATTTCAGTCTATTCTTTCAATCATTACACAAAACATATGAAACACACACTTGCACAAACTAATGAGTATGAACTTTTAAACTTCATTTCATTAGATCCTTGGGCTTGAACTCAGGGCCTGGGCACTGTCCTTGTGCTTGCTCAAGCTTTCTCAAGCTTTCTGTACCACTTGAGCACCACTTCTGGATTTTTCTGTGTTTGTGGTACTGAGGACTCAAACCCAGGGCTTTTTACATGCTAGGGAAGCACAATACCACTAGGCCAAATTCCCAGCCCTTTGATTTAATTTTTATAATTAATATTTACCCTTGAAATTGGCCTTCAGGTTCAATGTGTATTTTCATAATTGACTTTCCAAATTCTGTTAGTAAAGTTAAGTACATTGGGTACTACAATTATCACTTTTTTCTTAATTTCAATGACAGCTGGAAAGAATCAAAAATTGTTACGATAATGATATTTTTTATTAATGTTATTACACTTATAAACATTTTGGGGGAGATTTTCCAGTCAAAGAGAATCTAATTTATGACATTATTTTTTCTGTTACTGTGGGATAAATTAGGACTATATTGAGACACACTTTACAGCTATTTAGGCTTTAGGGATATCTTCTGTAAATGTGTGTGATCTTCACCACTGTTTGATACTAATATTAATGCATTAGCAAATTTTATACACTATTTTTTGAAGAAGTATATATTGGTGAATTTCTTTTTTATTGTATTTTATAGTCGGGGTTTATAGTTACATTCATCAGTTAGTGAGTACATTAATTCTTGAACATTGATACTCCTTCCCATGGCCAATAGACACATGAGGAAATCCTCGATATTGCTGGTCATAAAAGAAATGCAAATCATAACAATTTTGAGTCAATTTCACAAAGTTAAGATGGTCATCATCAATAAATATAATAACAACAGATGTTGGTATGGATGTGGCAAGAAGGGAATGTTTGTGGGAGTATAAACTTGTTCAACCACTCTGAAAAGCAGTATGGTGATTGCTCAAAAGTCTAAACATA
The DNA here is from genome assembly GCF_031878675.1 of Megascapheus bottae. Classification (NCBI taxonomy): domain Eukaryota; kingdom Metazoa; phylum Chordata; class Mammalia; order Rodentia; family Geomyidae; genus Megascapheus; species Megascapheus bottae. The sequence goes on from NC_143512.1 coordinate 70,404,002, forward strand.
AAGCCCCCCTATGCAATCCTACTCTTTGGCATTTACCCAAATGTCCATAAACAAGGCCATACTAAAGCTATTAGCACAAAGATGTTCACCACAATATTTACCATAGCTAAGATATGGCACCAACCCAGATGCCCCTCCGTAGATGATTGAATCAAGAAGATATGGTACTTATACACAATGGAATTGATGCTGCCATCAGAAAGAATGATATCACCTCTTTGGTAAGGAAATGGAAAGACTTGGAAAAAATCATATCAAATGAAGTAAGTCAGACCCAGAGAAACATAGGTTTCATGTTTCCCTTATTTGTAATAATTAGTACACATCTAGGACTCTCCTAGCAGATGATTACAATAGGTCAAAACCTATATAGATAAGGTCATATAGGATGAGACTAAATGAAAAGATATCTAGGATATGGAACCAAAAACTTTATCTTGTGTGATTGTTGTTCTTAATGTATTATGTGAAGTTATCTCTTTTCTATTTTTTGCCCTTATGGTTATCTCATGCTATTACTGTATCTGACTTTAGTGCTTGGTATATCATATATACCTTTACTGGTTTATTTGAAATAGGGAAAGTAAGGGGAAAAACAAGTTAATTGGGAGGGGGTGGGGGAAGAAAAAGTGGGAGAAAAATATACATTGGTGAATTTTATAGAAAGTAAGAAAAATGTCTATCCATTCTTTGTTTATACATATTTCATACATTTAAATAGGTGGCTTGCAGCTCTTTTTGTTCCTATGGCTGAGGTGTGACAAAGTGGTATCATAAAGAGCTGCCTGACTCATTTGTACATTCAGACAGAGTGACCTCCCAGGAGTGATAATTTCATGTAACTTTCTTACTGAAGTCAGATGATTCAGATTTCTAAAGGAATTTGTACCACCATGAACGTTGAACCTGGGTTCCAGAAAAATTCATGACAGACTTCGACAAATGAGAAAATAGCTTCTATTTCATTAAAACAAAAATGGGGTTAAAACAGTTTCAAATTCTTCTCTCTGAGTTGTTCAGACTCACCCTGCTCTTTCCAGCTTACCAAATATAATAGATTGAGATAAACTTGTCCAGGGAATATTCACCCTACATGAGGCTAGGAAACTAAAAACAAACAAAAATACAAAATAATCTAAAATAAACTCAAAATACATAATTTAATATAAATGTATTTCAAAAAGTTTTATATTATATGGTATTTATCATTAGGATTAAGATTGTGTAACTGGCTTAATTTATCAGCCACAAATATTACAAACCTGGCAGTAATATTTTTCTAACCATTTCAAATTTAATCCAGTACACTTTGCTGCTCTAGAGTTAACAGGTCCTTGAGTCCTTCACAAATGTAGATCTTGACTCCTTCAAAAACATATATATTTTGTCTTTTCTCTGATGATAGAGCATCACAGTTTCCACTTCTGAATCATGGTTGACTTGCATTTTTGCTTTGCTACGTACCTTTATTGTTCTATTATATTCTGACCTTGCCAAAGTCAATTCCATCCACAATTATACTTTATTGGAAATGAAATTTTTCTTCTGTACTTTGAAACAAATTGTTTTAACACCTAAATATCATCTTAAAAATGATAGTAAATATTATCCAAAAGACAGTAAATATTATCCTATAAGCACATATATATACATGCTTTTGCATGCCAAGACTGAGTCACAAGATGCCCAGATTCTTACGCAATAAATGCAGGTATATCTTTTTGTGTGTAATGGATGAGATGGACATTTGCATCATATAACTTAGTAGATTTCCAGTTCTACCTGATCAAGATTATCCGAATTTTTCACCAGCCCAGATAGTGTGTAAAAAACAGAGACCATACGTATGCATATACTAAATGCATAAATATATACATATATAACACACATAGATACACAAAACATATATATACCACATTTATAATACACACATATGTAACATACACATAGGGGTGTGTGTGTGCGTGTGTGTGTGTGTGTGTGTGTGTGTGTGTGTGTGTATGCTATTTTCCAATGAAAACATTCAGCATCTTACATCTTGTTTGTCTTTTCCTCTCTAGGCTGGGGCTGTAGAGCCACATATTCACTTTTGGTTTTGATGGTTAATTGCAAATAAGTATCCCAAGGACTTTATGCCCAGACTTGGCATCCTCATAGCTCAGCTTTTGTAGCTGGAATTACAAGCTTAAGGCATAAGCCCCCAGCTGACAATTAGCCTTTGAAACAAAACTTGACTCCCCCCCCCCCGCCACCCGGCCCTACCCTGATGCCAAACATACTTGCTACCTTTTTCTAAATGTGAATTTAACTATTGTAAAGTTTTCTGAGTCTCACACCTTAAAAATGCAGGCTGGAAGCAGGTATCATTGGTCTAAGCCTGTACTCCTAGCTATTCAGGAGTCTGAGATCTGAGAACCATAATTCAAAGCCAACTCTTAACAGGAAAGACTGTTAGATTCTTATTTAATTAACCACCAGAAAGCTAGAAGTAGAGTTGTGGGTCCAATCTGAAAGCCCAAGGTCAGCACCCAGGCTCTGAATTCAAGCTCCAAATTACCACTAGAATGGAAAAAAAATAACATTCTAGAACTGAATCATTATGTATCTTGTACCTAGTCCAAAATTAAGTATTAAATCATCTGAGTCTTTAGTGTTCTATTTTACCCTGTGACTGTGGAGACTAAGCCACTCTCCATAATTGAATTACCCAATTTGTTATTTCAAAAATCTCTCTATATATGTAAATATATAAATTATCTTTCTACACTTATGAATATTTCTGCATATATTTGTGTATATGTATGCATTTCTCTGTGTATCTATCGATCTTCTGCCTATCATCTATTTACTATTGTCTATCTACATGCTTTTGGGCCTGATTGTGTCTCATGTCCCTTTGTACTCTTAAAAACCTTGAATTCTCTATTCTGATGATTCTTAGAGAATTAGACACAAGTGATGAAAAAAAAAGAACACATTTTGATGAAGAAGCTATGAAAAGAACCAGACAGTATGATTAATTATATTTTAGCATGAGAATAATAAAAATAATAAAAAATCTATAAACACAAAAACATTCAAATTGGTGTGAATAATTGAGACTTTAGCCCAGTGGAGAAAAATCAGACCTGTAACTAATTAGCTTTTATAAAAAATCAAAACCAGGACCACGGAAGATGGCGCTGAGACAATAGGGACGCTGCCTAGCTCTCTCTCACAAAAAGAGAGAACCAGGGAGTCCCACGAGCCAAGTACCTTAAGAAATCCACAACAACAAACTCAAAAAGCAGCAGAGAAGGACTCAAACCGGAAAAGAAATCCAAATAAAGGTCACATCCAACTTTCTCAAAGAATTCGGAACGCGAGGACCCCCTCCCCCATCCCTCCCCGCCAGCTCTGAGCCTCGAAAAGGAGCAGCGGAGGGTACCGGGCCAGCCAGCACCGACTGCTGCAGAAACCAGCCATAGAAGCAGCGGAACCCAGAGGCAGGACCAGAACAGCAATAAGCAGAACCCAGAAGTGGACCACAGGCGGCAGCGGAGACCCGAGGGGAGTGAAAGACTCCCCACCAACGTGGAACACCCACAGATGGAACGCAGAGGCGTGAGTAACACAGTGGGGCCCCAAAAACATCGGGAAAGCAGAGCTGGTGCCAAGCAATAGAACTTAACTCAGACCCTTCCACCCCGCCAGAGAAAGACTGGCAGGAGCAGAGGGGCAAGGAATTTAGAATCCTGTCCCTTCCCTCAACAGCCCCCTCCCTCAGGCCATTGACTGGAGACTGACAGATGGGCTACCTAAGACCCAGCACCCCACCAGGGGAGGCAGAGCTGTCCCAGCTCCCACCCATACAATAGGTTCCTCTCCCAGGCCACTGGATCTGGAGAGTGGAGGGCGCTGAGTCCCTGCCTTACAGGAGCGGGTGGGGTGTGTGAGAAAATAGGAGCCAGCATCTGTCCCCCTCAAATCTTGAGCGGGGCATCCTCCAGCTGGGAATCCAGAGCAAGACAGCACCAAGGGGCCCCCCACAGTCACAGACTTTCTGACAAAGCAGTGGAAACACAGCAGGGATCTGAAGGGCCAACCAGGAGCCAAGCTCCCTTCTGAGAATCAGAAAGGCATGGCTCCACCCTTGGAGCCCATGTCCTCAGTTGGACACCGCCCCTGGGAACAGAGCTGTCTTCTGCTGGTCCTGTTGCAAGCCCCTGGAAACTCTCAAATCCCAGACCCTTGGCCAGAGGCTGCCCCTGGAAGCAGCACAGGAAAACTTCTGCCCAGACTGTAGCTTGCAGATACATCCCACAGCCCACTGTGAGGCCACTGGTTGGGCTGAGAGCTAGTCGTGCAGCAACACATAAGTTTTATCTGATACTTTCCAAACTTTGTACTGAAATACGATACCTACCTACCAACTTAGGTCAGTTATCCTTACGCTATAATTTTTCTTCATTACTATAATAATCTTAGGCTCCTACGTTAATCCTCTTGTACCTCCCCTGATCTCTCTCATTCTATTTTTCTATCTCTGGTCCTCTGTTCGTCTTTCAACCCCTATAATTCATGGATCTACACTTGATGGCTGTTGAGCAATAATGTATATCTAGGTGTTCAATTATACTCTAGGTTCAGAGGAACTTAAATACAATAGAGATTGGATTGAGAGGCTTATAGTTTTGGGTATAAATCGCTTATCAGTGGTTGTATTAGACTGGTCTGTAAGTGCACAAAAAGAAAGAGGGATAACACCAATCAAAAACTGTGAACATGTAGTGTCTGCCAGCTACAGAGGCCTAGGTTGGTTATATCTGAAAAACTATAATTGTGTTTAGTATTAATCTTGCTCCCATTTTCAAATGGGCAGAAAAAGAAACTCAAGAAAAATGTCAAATCAAGGAATAACATCCCCCACCCAATATAAACAGAAAATGGAACAGTCACTGGCAAACCTAGAGGAGAGTCTTTCAAGTGCTGTACAAATGCAATTGATAAACATCATTAATGAAAAATGTGAAGATATAAAGAAAGAGATAAGGGAGGAAGCCATAACTAAACAAGAGGAAATCATAAAAAAGGTGATAAGTGAAAAAACAGAAGCCATAAAGGGGGCCATAATAAAGGTTTCTCAAAGAAAAATGGATGAATTCATAGAATCCACAAATAAAAAGGTGACCGAACTCCAGCAAATGTCCAAAGAAAATAAAGCTACTGAGCTAACCACTCAAATGGAAATAATGGAGCTAAAGAAATCCATACATGATCTAAAAGAAGAGATGCAAGGCATCAAAAATGAGCAATTAGAAGCAAGGGAGATGAAAAATAAAGTAGATAGCTTTGATAGTAGGTTAGACAATGCAGAAGAGAGAATTTCTGGAGTTGAAGATAATTCAGTTGTTATAGAGAAAGAACAGAAAATGAGTCAATCCAAATCTAGGAAATATGAGAGAGCGCTTCAGGAGGTCCAAGATATAATTAGGAAGCCTAATTTAAGGCTAATTGGTATTGAGGAGGGTCTGGAGAAAAAGGTCAATGGTATTGGAAATATACTTCAGGGAATGATCTCAGAGAACTTCCCAAATATCCAGAAGGGCAGGCCCATCCAGATACAAGAAGCTTTTAGAACCCCAAACAGACCTGGCCAGAAAAGAACATACCACTGGCATTGGATCAATAGAGAGCACAGAAAGGATCCTAAAGGCAGCCAGAGAAAAAGGATCAATAACCTATAAAGGCAAACCAATAAGAATAACCCCAGATTTCTCAGCAGAGACCATGCAAGCAAGAAGTGATTGGAAGCATATATGTCATGCCCTTAAGTCAAATAACTACGAACCAAGAATACTGTACCCAGCTAAGCTCTCATTCATAACTGAGGGAACAATAAAAACCTTCCATTCCAGGGAAAAGCTGCAACAATATATAGCAATCAAATCAACACTACAGAGAATCCTCAAAGATGTTCTACACATAGAAAACCAAAATAAATGCAATATAGGGAAAGAAATGGCACCTAAACAGCATACAATCTAAGGACCACAGGAACTGTCAGGACACAGGCCCTAATAAAAGCTTTTAAAAATGGTAGGAACTAATAAATATCTCTCAATCCTAACTCTTGATATCAAAGTACTTAACTATCCAATTAAATGGCATAGTCTGTCTAGATGGGTCAAAAAGCAAGATCCATCATTCTGCTGTCTTCAAGAGACACATCTTACCCAAAAAAACAATCATCTTTTGAAAGTGAGAGGCTGGAACAAACTCTATCAAGCTAACGGCCCCCATAAACAGGCTGGAGTTGCCATCCTCATATCAGATAAAATAGACTTCAAACTAAAATTAGTGAGAAAAGACAAAGAAGGTTACTACATACTACTAAAAGGATCTTTCCTCCAGGAAGACAAAACGACCCTAAATATCTACACACCCAATCCCGGAGCTCTGAACTTCATCAAGCAAACTTTACTTTCACTGAAACCATACATAGATCGAAACACAGTGATTGTTGGTGACTTTAACACAGCACTCTCACCTGTGGACAGATCAACAGGCAAAAACTCAACAAAGAAATCTTAGAACTTAACAACTATATAGACCAACTAGATGTAACAGACATCTGCAGATTATTCCACCCAGAAACAACACAATATACATTTTTCTCAGCAGAACATGGAACATTTTCCAAAATAGATCACATGTTAGGCCATAAAACAAAGCTGGACAGATTCAGAAACACTGAAATTATTCCCTGCATGCTCTCAGACCACAAAGGCACCAAATTGGAACTGAACACACATCTCCACCAACGAAAACCCTGTAACTCATGGAGACTGAACAACACATTGTTGAATCACCAATGGGTCATCAAAGAGATCAGAACAGAAATCCAACAGTTTATGAAATGTAACAGTAAGGAGCACACAAAATACCAACTCCTTTGGGACACAGCAAAGGCAGTACTCAGAGGAAAATTTATAGCGCTGAGTGCCTACAACAACCAGTTGGAAAAATCACAAACCAACAAGTTAATGTCTCACCTTAAGCTCCTGGAAAAAGAGCAACAAACCAACCCTAATCCCAGTAGATGAAAGCAAATTATTAAAATCAAAGAGAATTAAATGATTTGGAATCCAAAAAAAAAAACTATAGAAAGAATCAACAAAACAAGAAGTTGGTTCTTTGAAAGAATTAACAAAATTGACAAACCCTTAGCAAATCTTACCAAAAAAAGAAAGAGAGCATATTGAAATTAACAAAATCGCAGATGAAAATGGTAATATCACGACAGAAATTACCAAGATCCGGAATATCATGAGAGAATATTTCTCAAACCTTTACAAAAACAAATTTGAGAATCTAGAAGAAATGGATGAATTCCTAGCCAATATTAACATATGCAAACTGAACCAAGAAGAACTAACCCAACTCAACAGGCCTATTTCAAGCACTGAAATAGAAATGGCAATAAGAGAACTTCCTACCTAAGAAAAGCCCAGGGCCACATGAATTCACAGCTGAATTCTATATGGTCTTCAAAGCAGAGCTCACATCAATACTCCTCAAGCTCTTCAACGAAATTGAAAACGAAGGGTTTTTTTTTTTTTTTACCAAACTCATTCTATGAAGCCAGTATAACCCTCATCCCCATACCAGACAGAGATTCATCAAAGAAAGAGAACTATAGAGCTACTTCTTTGATGAACATCGATGCAAAACTTCTCAACAAAATACTGGCCAACCTTCTATAACAACTCATCAAAAAAATTATACACTATGATCAAACTGGATTCATCACAGGGAGGCAAAGCTGGTTCAACATACAGAAATCAATTAATATAATTCAACACATCAACAGGAGCATGGACAAAAATCACATGATTGTCTCAATAGATGTGGAAAGGCATTTGACAAGATCCAGTACCCCTTTATATTAAAAGCTCTGGAGAAACTAGGAATCCATGGAACATTCCTCAGTATAATAAAGGCTGTGTATGACAAACCCACTGCTAATATTATACTTAATGGTGAAAAGCTAAAGCCATTCCCTCTAAAATCAGGAATGAGACAAAGATGCCCACTCTCTCCACTCCTCTTTAACAGAGTATTAGAATTCCTAGCCAGTGCAATAAGGCAAGAAGCAAGCACAAAGGGGATCCAAGTAGGGAAAGAGGAAGTAAAACTATCGCTCTTTGCAGATGACATGGTTCTGTATTTAAAGAATCCTATAGACTCTACTCCCAAGCTCCTAGAGCTGATTCCAAACTTTGAAAAATCAACTGCTTTCCTTTATGCCAACAGTGAGAGGAACGAGGCAATAATCAGGAAAGCAACTCCTTTCACAATAGCCTCAAAGAAAATAAAATACCTAGGAATTAGCTTAACTAAGAATGTAAAGGAACTTTTTGATGAAAACTTTAAAACCCTAAAAAAGGAAATTAAAACAGAACTGATGAAATGGAAAAACCTCCCATGCTCCTGGATTGGAAGAATCAACATTGTGAAAATGACAATCTTGCCAAGGGCTATCTACAAATTCAACGCAATACCCATCAATATCCCAATGGCATTCTTTAAAGAAATAGAAGAGGCAATCCAAATTTTCATATGGAATAATAAAAGACCCTGTATAGCAAAAACACTTCTTAACAGAAAGAACAGCACAACTTTAGACTCTATTACAGAGCTATAATTATCAAAACAGCTTGGCACTGGCACAAGAACAGGCCTGAATACGAAAGGAATAGAACTAAGGACCCAGATATTAAACCAGAGACCTATAGCCACCTAATCTTTGACAAGGGAGCCAAAAAAATAGAATGGAAGAAAGACAGTCTCTTTAATAAGTTGCCCTGGCAGAACTGGTTAAGCACCTGCAGAAAACTAAAGTTGGATCCTTCTTTGTCACCCTGCACCAGAATTAAATCCAAATGGATCAAAGATCTGGAGGTAAAAGCTGACACACTGAAAACTTTACAAGAAGGAATAGGAGATAGACTAGACCTCCTTGGCACAGGTCGAAACTTTCTTAATAAGGACCAAGAATCACAGCAAATAAGAGAAAGGCTGGATAAGTGGGACTGCATTAAACTGCAGAGCTTCTGTAGGACAAAGGACATACCTAGTAAATTAATTAGGAAGCCTACAGAGTGGGAGAAGATCTTCACCAACCAAACAACGGACATAGGCCTCATATCTAAAATATATCAACAGCTCAAAAAATTGAATCAATCCAAAACTAATCTCCAAAGTAACAACCATCCCATTAAAAAATGGGCCAAAAACTTAGAGTCTTCTCTGAAGAAGAAATAAAAATGGCCTATAGACACCTGAAGAAATGCTCAACATCTCTGGTCATTAAAGAAATGCAAATCAAAACAACGCTAAGATTCCACCTCACTTCAGTTAGAATGGCCAGGATCAAGAAAACTTATATCAACAGGTGCTGGAGGGGATGTGGCCAGGAGGGATCACAACTACACTGTTGGTGGGAGTGCAAACTCGTTCAACCACTGTGGAAAGCAATATGGCAGTGCCTCAAAGGCTAAACATAGAGCTTCCCTATGACCCAGCAATTCCACTACTTGGCATTTACCCAACCATCCACAAACTAGGGCATACTAAATCCACTAGCACAACCATGTTCATTGCAGCATTATTCACTATAGCAAAAATATGGAACCAACCTAGATGTCCCTCAGTTGATGAGTGGACAAGTTGTGGTATTTATACACAATGGAATTCTATGCTGCTGTCAGAAAGAAACGACATCTCCCCATTTGTTAGGAAATGGAAAGTCTTAGAAAAAAGCATATTAAGTGAAGTAAGCCAGACTCAAAAGTACGTAGGCTCAATGGTTTTCCTCATTCGTCATAATCAGTAGAAACCTTGGGCTCTACTAGCAGAGATCTGCAATAGAGCAAAACCTTGATACATAAAGCCATATAGTACGAAGCTAATTGAAAAGACCTCCAGGATATTGAAACAAAAGCCATATAATGAATGATTGTTGTCCTTAATGGACTATGTTATCTCTCATCTCCTTTGCTGTCCCTTGGTTATCTCATATTGTTACAGTATCTCACTTTGTTTTCTGATATATTGAATTTATTTGTAATTGGTTATTTGAAATTGGATAGGGAAAGGTGGAAAACCAAGATGGGGGGTGTAGGGGCGGGTAATGGGGACCAAGACATGTGAAAGGGTATCAATATATGTGAATTAATGCACCTTCTATTTGGCAAATATCATGTAACCCTTTTATTAGTTACAATAAAAAATTAAAAAAAAATCAAAACCAGTCAGTGGAAATGAAAAACCCAAAGGATATAGAACAATTAAAATACCGTTGGTTACAATATACCATTTAACACTTTATGTTAAAGTTATACAACATTGAATTGACTTTTTGAAGAGAATAAGTGTAAGAAATAAATATATTTTGCTCAATTGTTATAGTCATTGTTTCTGGGGCAAATCCAGGAGCTTGAATCTAAATGCTGTCCTTGAACTTTCTTGCTCAAGAATAGTGCTCTTCAACTTGAGCCCTAGTTCCACTGTCAGGTTTTTGGTTATTAATTGGAGATAAGCATTTCACAGACTTTTCTCTCTGGGTTGACTTTGAAAAGGAGTCCTCCGATTTCAACCTTGTGAGTAGCTAGGATTACAGATATGAGCTAAGGGCTCCTGATTTATCCTGCTTACTATTCTTTAGGCATTTTATGAGTCCTATATCTACAAAAGGCTTAGTACTGGTTGCAACTTAATGTGTTAGATGCAGAATCTAATTTCTAAGGACTTAGAAATTGGTGAAGCACAGTTATATTTGTGAATCTAACAGCAAACGTCAAAGAAAGGTGTTAAAGGATACATAACTCCATCATATTATAGTGATATAAAAATATAGTAGTCTACTTTATAGTCCTGAGGTAAAAATTGTTCAGAAGCACTAAGAAAGCCTTTCAAAGAGGCAAATACATGTGAATGGAATCTCATAAAATAAAACTAGTACAAAATAAATGACAGATGATAGATAAGTAGATAGATATATAGATTGATAGACAGTCAGACAGACAGATAGATAGACAGACACACACACAGACATCAACACTGGTTTGGTAGAGAACACTTTGGGCCATAGTAAATAATGAATACAGTAGTACAAGAATAAACTCAGTCTTGAAACATCAAGGTATATTTGGGAGAAGATCATTTCTCTCAAGTGGAATTATGTGAGAGGTCTTAAGAGAAATAGAAAAATACGGAGAAAAAAATTCACTGTAGAAGTTCTGTTAGCTTTCCAAACTTACCATAAACACTCTATAAAATATTTATTTTAATGAGACTTGTGCAGAAACCTTAGCCATCAATAAGTCAAGAAGAATAGACACTTTGCAGCATAAAACAACCAAACAAGTCCTATAGTTCAGAGTTTGTACAACTTAGCACTTGTGATGCTTTACAGCAGGTTATTGTTATATTTATTATCTTCAAATACTTGTACAAGGGTTTTAATGTCTGGACTACACTTATCCTTTCATCATTCTCCCTCAATCCTCAAGTATCCTATCCCTACCTCATCAAGTTTCTTAGTTCCATTTTTGCATAAGTAAATGACTATTATGACTGTGACTAGACTCTGCTCACTATAAATTAGTACTCCTTCTACTTTTTCCCTGTTGTGAGACCCAAAATAGTATTCAAATACTGCCATAAGCCACATCAGGGATAGAAGAATGAAGTAAATTTGTCCCATTTTGAAATCTATCAAGTGCATTCTCTTACTAGAAATCCATCCCTATTCACCAGTATTAAATATTTCTTACCAGAGGTCAATATGTCTGGTTTTGATATGAAAATGCTGAATGCATTAATTACTGTTTTTCAAAATATAATTATACTTTCAAGTGGCATATATTTAAAACTGGCATAATAAATTGACTTTTTTTAGTCTCAAGGACATTTTATTATCTGTACCATATGCCAAATTAGAGATACTAGAGAATCACCCTAATTTATTTTCTTTCCTATTATATTATATTGACTAAAACAAGCAGCCTTTTGTGTCTGTCTTTATTCTCTAGATATTCAACTCCTTCTCCAGGTCATTTTAGTAATTCATAATTAACCTAATCACAGATACTTCACAACAAAGGTCTTTTGCCACATCTAATTAAAAGGAAACAGTTCCATTTATACCTCCCATAAGATCTATGGCTTATATCATTGCCATTGCAATTGCAATTTAAATAGTACTGCCATAGCTTCTCTCAGAATGAATGGAAACATAGCCTCTATTATTTTACATAATATGTATGTATTATAGGAGGGCAGTCTGGGTTGCACCACTTTGACCATGCTTGCATTTAAGTGCTTTTGCAGAATCTCAGCTGACCCACTTTTTCAGTTCTAGTTCATACCCTTTGGCAGTATCTACAGCTGATTTCCTTGTTTGAATTGTCCTAAGATAAAATTGGACTCTGAACAAATCAAACGGCTCTATAAAAAGAGCTTTTATCAAAACCTTGGTTGATGTGGCAATAGAAAACCCTTGAGATTCTACTTAAATTGTGACAATTCTGAAGGGATATCCTATTCTCAGACTTCTCTGAAGATCAGAAGTACTTTGTTGGAAATGCAACATTATATTATGGATTTCCCCAAGATAATCCCATCCTCTCAGCATCTCTACATATGTAGAAGTGCTGGTAACAAGAGTCTTCCAGAGCAACTGTCTTTGAAGTAATTCTGTGTCTGAGGCATTTAATCCTATTTAGTTATTGTGAACTCAGGGGCTGTTCCTTGGACAATTGCTATCGGAAATAATTTGAAGAAATAGACCCTAGTATAGAATTTTAGAAATAAACTCAACAGCTAGGGAAAACTACATAAGACATCGTGATTGACAAAAATATGTCCAGGAATGATGGCTCAATAGTTTAGCGGTACTGATAACATCAATATCTTGAGTTGTGCAAGTATTATAACATTCTAGAAATTATGCAGGATAACAAATAGTTCTTTTTCTTACAATGGTGCAGAATACTCTGGAGAAGAATCCTCTGTGAGAAGAATTCTGAGGAGGAGATTGTCATTTAGAAATTTCAGACCATTGTACAACTGCAATTCAATATTAAGTCACATTGTGAAAGAAATTAAGGGGCAAATGGAAAGACAGAAAAAATCATATTAAGTGAAGTAAGCCAGTCTCAAAGGAACATAGGCTCAATAGTCTCCCTCATTTGTCATAATCAGTAGAAACCTTGGGCTCTCCTAACAGGGATGCACAATAGAACAAAATCTAGAGACATTAGGCCAAATAGTATGACACTAAATGTAAGGACCTCCAGGAGAAGGAAACAAAAGCCATATAATGAGTGACTGTTGTCCTTAATGTACTATGTTATCTCTCATCTCTTTTGCTGCCCCTTGGTTATCTCATATTGTTACAGTATTTCACTTTGTTATCTGATATATTGGATACATGTGTATTTGGTTATTTGAAATTGGATAGGGAAGGGGGGAAAACAAGATGAGGGGAGGGGGTGGGGGGAGGGAAATGGGGACCAAGACATGAGAAAGGATATCAATGTATGTGAAGTAATGCACCTTCTATTTGGTGAATATAATGTAACCCTTCTATTAATTACAATAAAAATATATGAAAAAAAAGAAATTAAGGGGCTTAGACTGGCCTGTGAGATTTATAGAATGCATTGATAAACAGATTTACATCACAGGCTTTCATTTTTCTGAAGTAATATCATGGCAAGAGATTACAAAAACTCTCTAATACATTTATAATTACTTAATCTATCATCGTCTTTTATCTTCATTAAATATGAAGAATAGCAGCAAGATGTGAATCGTCTGCTGTTTCAATATAATTTCAGATAATTGAGTCATATATTCCCTGCAATTCTGCATCCTGAAGGTTTCGTTCACTTACTTTTCATGAATAGACACATTAAATTATTAATTCTCATTACTTTGCTAATCTTAGCAAGAATACAATGTGGAAGTTAGAAAGTCCACTTAGATTACAGCAAGTAGGGCTGGGAGTTTGGCCTAGTGGTAGAGTGCTTGCCTAGCATGCACGAAGACCCAGGTTCGATTCCTTGGCACCACAGACATAGAAAAAAAGCCGGAAGTGGTGCTGAGGCTCAAATGGTAGAGTTCTAGCCTTGAGAAAAGTCCAAGGACAGTGCTCAGGCCCTGAGTTTAATCCCAGGACTGCCCCCCCCCCAAAAAAAAAAGATTATAGCAAGTAGTTACTAATTATAGTACATAACCTTGATCACCAGGAACAGGTCGTGATTTAGGTAATCTACATATCTCCTGGGGTTTTCTTATCCTGTGTTTATGGAAAAATCAAGCAATATACCAGTACTTTCTTGACAAGGGTCTGTAGATCACTCCTAAGACATTCTAATAAATAAACTAATGCACAGAGAGGAAAAATATGCCTATTCCTTCTGTCTACATTAATATACTCCTATTATAACTTAAGTGGTGTTTTTATAATTTAATGAAGAAAATTTATACACACTTTATTAAGTTCATTGCTCAATGAATTCTGTTTTATAATATAGTGATTAATGTATTAAAATATTTTAGTCAAAATTCAATTCTGATCATAGCTAAATGTACGTTGGTGTACTGCCTGTTTAGCCACACAGTGGCTTTACAACAGCGTAGTATGTAGACACATTTGTCAGATTGTAAAAATACCGCAAATGCTGGATATAATCAAGATGAATGGTTTATTTTGGTTCAGAGTTTTAGATGTTCCATGATGAGTAAGACCTACAGTTTTTGATGTATGTCAGCACAACATGGTATGATCAGTGAGACCTTCATAACTTGGTGGAACAAAATTCCTCGCTGAATTTTCCTAAAACTTAAGAGATAGGTTTCCCTGAGGGCCATGTTTTAAAAAATCTGAATAAAATAAAGGACATAAAATCCCTTAACATATCCATATCTTTCCACTCACTTCTACAACCACATGCATCTTTGGATAATTTAATATTCCAAGTATAACGCTGAATATTTTACTATTAAAAATAGAACATTTTCTCACCGTTTTGTAGGTTGAAAAGCCTATATCAAGACACTAGTATCTTTTGAAAATCTTTTTATTCCATCACTGCATGACAATAAACAAAATGGTAAATAAGGGAAAGTGACAGTCCGTTTGTCCTATAAAACTATTAACCCCAAACTATGGATGAATTTCTGCCATCCTCTGAGTCTTACACCAACACTCCTTAAAAATGATACTATAATTTGAAAAAACATTAAGTTATAGGAAACTTCATCAATCTCTAAATTGTTCCTAAGACTTTGGATAAGGTATTTAACTTCTACAGAGCTCTGATTTCCAATATAAAAATGACCATAGAAATAACCAGTTGATGGAGGTGGTGAAAATGAAATATTTTAGCCCTTGATAATGCCCACTTATTAGGTATATTTTGAGTTAAAATACAAGGTAAAGTTTCTAATAAAACTCAAACATTTAACTTTTTTACTACATTAGGAAGAGTTATTAAAAATGAAGAATTTCTTTTTGATGTGGTTATTGAACAAATTCAAGTGATATTTATTAAATATCACTTGCTTTGTTTATCGGACATCTATTTCCTAGAGCAAACATCACAGTTGGCCCATTGGAAGTCAATCTCCTCTGAGTAAAATGTTTTAGAAGTCATGACACACTTAATTTGATAGTCTGCATGCATACTTTGGTCTATTAGGGGTGTAGTGGTACTGTGAGTTTATGAAAAATATACTTTTCTATTTCAGTATTCTGAGGCAAGCATTCTCCCATATCTGCCTCCTCTATCCCAGCATGAAAGCTTGGTCATAACCACAATCTGTGGGGCCTTATCCTCCATCTGCCCATCTCTTTTAAGAGGTGGAGGAGAGAAAAAAAATTATTTTCTGCTATTATGAACATTTTGGAGAACAATTTGGTCCCTACATAAAAAGCTGGTTCTCTTAACCTAACTGTGGCACAAATAAGATGTTTTTGTTCCCATTTGAATTATATGTCTATCCAATGAAATTCTAATTAGTTAGAACTCACCAGGGAGGAACAGTAATTAATTAGGTTCTCCTGGACCTCCTATAGTGCAGAAATTAATTAAGTAACACATTTAAAAATGCTTTTCCACATTTCCAAAATGGTATTATCTCCTTCGGCAAGATAATTTCTATATTAGAGATTATTCACTGGGTTCCAGGAACACTGATTTCAAATTCTCCAGAAACACTTAAATTAATCTTCATTACATACATATCTCTCCATAAGATACATACATATTTCTGTGTCTATATATACATATATATTTCCTTGAAATTTATCCATTGAACATCTAAAGACTTTCTTTGAACAAATAAATTAAGTAGTTGTGGGACCTTTTCCCCCCTGTGTCAGCTTTAATTCCATATTTTATAATAGGTGAGGAAGATAGCAGTGCTCATACAGAATTAACAGAAAATTCTGAACAGTGATGATGGTTTGAAAAACCATAATTGGACCTTCATTTCACTTGACATTATCCTATATGTCCATATGTACAAAGCTATTGAGCTGTTGTGAGCCTCTTCTAAGTATGGCAAAAAGAAATGCTCAACATCTCTAGCCAAAAAGAAATGCAAATCAAAACATCAAGATTCCATCTCATCCCAGTTAGAATGTCCATTATGAAGAAATCTAATAACAAATGCTGGTGGGGTTGTGGCCAAAACTTGATGGGAATGTGAACTTGTTCAACCATTCTGGAATGCAGTATGGGGGTTCCTCAAAAGAATAAACAGAGCAATCCCACTTCTGATCATTCACCCAAATACCACAATTAAGACCAAATCAAAGCTAACAGCACAAACATGTTCATTATCTCATTATTTATCATAGCTAAAATATGGAACAAATCCAGATATGAATGGATGGAGAGAATGTGGTATATACATACACAGTGGAATTCCATGCTTCCATCAGAGAAAATGACATTTCCCCATTCCTAAGGAATTTGAAAGATTGGGGAAAAATCATATTAAGTGAAGTAAGCCAGACAAAAATAAATGCAGGCTCAATGTTTTCTCTTATTTGCAAAAAATGTAAAGAATACTATTCTGTTCAATATGTTTTCCTCTGATATACCTAAGCTACTAATTTTGATGCACTCATATGAGTATACTCAGTGAGTATAGTTTTCTGAACTTTGGAAATATTTCCTAGACATTTATTGTCTTTTCTTTTATTCTGTAATATTTTCTTCATTTTTCTTATGGTAGTTTAGTCTTCAGGTCCTGAATTCAGAAATTTCATCCATTTTGAGGGAGTGGAAGAGATATGGGGAAGTGGGGTAGATGTTTACTATGAGTTTTTATGCCAACACCATGATTTTTTTTCTTAATATAGTCATGTAGTATAACTTCAAGATTTATATTATGCTACTTACCACCTTCCTCTTTTTCCCAATTTTGCCTTGTCCTTGAGGAGTGTCATGATTCCATATGATCTTAAGTATTGCACTTTTTACTTACATAAATAATTACATTGTAATTTTATGGGTATTCAAATTGAATCTGCTCATGATTTTCAATACTATAAGATTTTCACTTAATTATTTCACCTTAATTAGTAATACTTGTGGAGAATAATTAAATCAAGGTATTTTTCTACCATCAAGTGTCTTCTTCAATTTTATTTTTAATAACTTATAATTTTTGTAGCAAAGATTTTTTCTGTTTGATTTTTTAATATTTTTTATTTCACTGTTTAGAGGGGTTACAATTATATCCATCAGATAAAAGATACATTACTTCTCACACACTGATATCCTTATGTTTTTGTCCCCATTTCCCTCCCCCTCCTCCTCCCCTCATTTTTCCCCTCCTATTTCAAATAAACAAGTAAACATCTATATACCAGGTAACAAAGTGGGATACTGTAACAATATGAGATTAACCAAAAGGCAACACAAGAGAAGAGAGAAAAAACATAATACATAAAGAATAAAAGTCACTTATAATTAAGCTCTTGTTTCCATGTCCTGGAGGTCAATTTATTTGACCATCCTATAAAACCTTATGTATGTAGGATTTGAGCTATTGTAGTCCTCTGCTACAAGAGTTCTAGATGTGTACTCTTTATTACAGATGAGGGAAACCATTGAGCCTATGTTCCTTTTGGTCTGGCTTACTTCACTTAATATGATTTTTTTCAACTCTTTCCATTTCCTTACAAATGGGTAATGTCATTCTTTCTGATGGCATCATAGAATTCCATTGTGTATAAATACCACATCTTATTGATCCATTCATCAGCTGAGGGACATCTAGGTTGGTTCTATATCTTCGCAATGGTAAATAGTTGAAGCAAGGATCATTAGCCTTCTGTATTAAACTAAGTACATTCCTAGGAATTTCTGAAGTTTAAGTTAGTAGCTAGAAGAGAATTATTGCACTGGAATTGTTCTAATTCTAATTCAGATTGTTCCTGTACATAAATTAAGAAAATATGTGTTAAAATGCAATTGTAGTATAATGGAATTTGTCATATCCTCAAATGTAAACTGTCTTCTGAATGGATTACATAAGAGTTCCAGTTTAATTTTGTATGGAGAACCTAGATTTTTACAAATAAATTTTACTGTTCATTATCTATAATGTGTTATAGGTATAAAAACTAATCAATTATATATCATAAAATGATTTTAATAACATGTACATTTTTTTAAATTCCCAAGTGGATAATTTTGACTTCAAGTGAAACTTTACTGAAAATTACAGACAATAATGTGGTGAAGGCCACAAAATCAATACATATTTTGCAAAATTAAGAAAAGCAATGGAAAGGACAGGTTGGGAATATTGAGTGAGAATTTTGGAAGTAGTGGCATTGATCAACACACACTCATTTATAAACTGTTTTATTGAATAGTACTTTCTTTGCACAGTGGTTTAAATAAAATTAAAATAGTTTTGGAAAAGTTCAAAGAAAATCATCTTTCAAAAATACTGATGAATATATATCCATGATATATGAAATATTATGTATGCAATATATAATATAAATGATGTCCATATTTGATAAATGAAGTTTAATTTTCATTGTCCTTGGGTATAGCTAGACAACTGAATATGTTTCATTGCATAATTCTGTATATTTTCAAACAAAAAGAAGATAAATGCTATGAAGTTTCAGTTTTGTATTCAAAGAACCCTAATATATAGGTAAATATTTATACATTGATTCTAATGTATTGATATCAAATGGTACTTTAGAAAGCCCTTTTCCAATGGATACAAGATAAAATTATTTTGTATTTTATGATAGGAAAGAAAAATAGCATTTGGTAAAATCATCAAGAGAATTTAGTATGGCCTTTCTGTAATTACTTTTTTTATGAAATGTGTAGGTACCTTTGATATCATTATGTCTATTTCCTAGATAGTTTTAAAGACATAAACTTTTGGATTATGTTTTATTGGAAAGGTAATACAGTTTCAAGAGCAATAACTGCTATTAACAATAATACCTTCTCTGGAGGTTGATATAGAAACAAAGTAACAAAGGCAATATAACCCATGTTGATATTTTCCCCTATTAGAGATTCTTTTATGAACTATAAGACACTGGTATGGAAGAGTAAGGAATTTAATTTTCATTCGTTGTAATGAAGTTACTTTCCCTGAATATGATAACTTGTAACTTTTCCATTTAGATATTATTAAAGCTCTAGCAATGTAATGGGTATGTGATGCTGAGAAGCTGAGGAAAAGCAGTAAGTTTGGGTCAACTGTGTTCTCTTGGATATAGCAATAAAGGAATTTTAGCTAACTTTGCTGGTGATTTCTAACAATGTAACTTCTAAGGGAAAAATTATAGGAAAAGAGCAATGTGTGCTCAAAATTCCTTGCTTTTTTCACATTCAAAGCAAAATCTCAGGCAAGAGGAAAATGAGCAAATCAGAAAGTGGAACTAGTATTTAAGAACGGAATCAGATCTTTATATATTTTCACTGTACTGGAACTAAAAACTTGTAACTCAAGAAGGACAGGAATGGAGAGATTTCCAGATGAAACACATGGAATTTTATACTCTTAAGATTAAATTAAAGGAGACATTGAGTAAATAAAATGATACAATATTATAGCTCATATCTTAATTCCTGATTGAATAAAAAAGAGAGCTGTTGTTTTTTTTTTCTTTATTTGGCACTAGAAAATGAACACATTGTCCTGACGTCGGGTAAAACAACATATATACCTACCTTCTTCCATACAGAATAAAAAAGTTTTCAAGCCTGACAGAATTAAAATAAAATAGAAGAAACAAAAAATGACTGGAATTTTGGGTAATAACTGTAGCACTAATTATGTGGTAAGTAGAGATGGATAGATTTAGATATGACCATCTCAGGAAAAAAAGGTAGTATGACACTAATCTCTAAGAACAGGATGGAACTTCATCAATTTAGGTGGCATACATAGCAAGAATATCAAATAAAGACCTTACCTGTAAAATAACCAAATGCAAAGGGCTAAGCTTAAAATTGAAAGCTTGAATTTTGATCTGTGCACAAATTAATCATACATGATGCAGTATTTGCCATGCTGGGCAATAGTCAGCCCTATGCTCATGATGTCAAAACACAAATTATATCATTACTTTGTTCATAAATTATCTGCTTTTTTAGTGTGAGGGATTTATAAAACTTCTGAATGATTTACTGCAATATAACTTTATTATATGATGAGTTATGTATTTACTTACTGTTAAAATTTGAAAAAATAAAATTATAAGGTAGAAAAGAGAAGATGCCAGTACAGAGAAGAGAATGAGGCCCAAAAAATGTCCTGTGCATTCTGTTATGTGTTATATTAATGCTCCAAATTAAATGAGACACAATAGAGAGTAATTTTTTTAATATTGGTTGGTCATGAAACTAATATGGGGTGGATTGTGGATCAAACTGAGCCTGTACAGAAATGTCCCTGAGATTCTTCTTGGAATACCTACCACAAAGCAAAGCCTGAGGCATGACTCATATAGCTATAAACAATCAAGCTGAACAAGAGGACAAGACCCTGAGTTCAAGCCCCAACAGAATTCAAATATACTATTTTTGAAATAATGAATCATTAATTTCCAGATGCAGCAAGCTCCACATATTCATCAAGTATGAAAACCAGGAAAATCTTAAATACAGTCATGTCATATGAAAGTAAAACAAAACCTCAAAAGTCATTAATAAAAACCATTCAGCAAGTTGGTTTCAATAGGGAAACAGATAAGCAAAAGACTTTAAAAAATGATAAAATATTGAAATGTTTGTTGAATGTTGAAAGAACAGCATTTTATCTGATTTTTTTGTTCAGATAATATTTAAATGATGAGAAAAACACACTAACCTCAAAACTATATACAGACAATGAAGTAGAATATATATTCTAAGTTAAAAAAATTTCCTTAGATTTAAATTTTATTATACAGGTGATGTAGAGAGGGGCTACAATTATATAACGAAGGTAAGGAATACATTTCTTTTTGAACAGTGCTATCCTCTTCATCATATTCTTCTATCCCCCCTCCACCTTCCTCCCCTCCCTAAGTTGTAAAGTTCATTTGCAATATTGTGTCAAGGGAGTATCACTGTGGAATTGGCTCATTCTTTGTTCAACCATTTCTGTGCTTCCTATTCCCTTCCCAAATCAGATAAACTTACATGAAAGACCAAGAGTACAGAAATCAGAAACAGAGACAACATGGAATAAACCAAAGGAGCAAAAAGAAAAGAAAAAAAGAAATAACTACAAGCAGTATAATTAAAATAAAACCTCTTATTTCCATTACTTGGAGTTCATTTGATAAGTACCATTTTACGTAAAGAAATTAAAAAAAAAAAGAAAATATTCACAGTGGTGTTATATATCCATTATATATAATAAGTTGAAATACAGAAATTGTTATATTTATGTCAAGTGTATAAAAGTTAAATAAGTAGCTATTTTCATTTATTTATTTTTTATTGTAATGTATAGAGGAGTTACAGTTACATTCACCACATAATATCTTGGAGTGGAGCCATAAATGAATTGTTAGAGCTCTACCCATGATCAAAACAAAGCTCAGGCCCAGAGTCCAAGCACCTGGACAAGTATGTGGCAGTGCATATAAGCGCGCGCGCGCACACACACACACACACACACACACACACACACACACACCCCACATACACAAGCACACACAGTGAAAAGACACTTTTTAGCATCCTAAAGGAGTCTAGTTCTATTTTTTAAATTTAATCCAAATATTTCAATTTTACACTCTGAAAACTAAATCTTTTAACTAATCAATTTTATCATTTTGAGCCACATAAAAATAGTCAAACTTTACAAATAAAAAGAAAACTAATGAGGGCCTAGGAGTTTGGCCTAGTGGTAGAGGGCTTGCCTAGCATGCATGAAGACTTGGGTTTGATTTCTTGGTACCACCTGCATAGAAAAAAGCTGGAAGTGATGCTGATGCTCAAGCGGTAGAGCTCTAGCCTTGAGAAAGTCCGAGAGTGCTCAGGCCCTGAGTTCAAGGGCCAGGACTGACAAAAGTTAATTAAATAAGTAAATAGATAAAATAGATCAAATTACACTTAAATGAGAAAAAGTGTCATCAGCATAAGATTCATAAGGCAGAGACTAAAACTTGTACTCTCATTTAAATGATGTCAAAACAGAAAGCCCAAGCACATTGTTCAGGCCCTGAGTTCAAGACCAGAACTGGCAAAAAAAAACATAAAGAAAAGTAATGAAAGAGAATTTATTCATAGTATAAAACATTATGTACTGGCACCATATGTTTGTATAAAATACCATAAAATAGAACATATAAGATACAGCTCAATAAAAATTAATGAATGGCATCATATGATTAAATATTTTATCTAGTAAGTTACTAATTTCTTCTAATGAGTAAAAATAGTTAAAGTATGTTGATATATTATAGTAGAAAAGTGTATCAGAGGCATGTTCAATTCATTAGAAAATGAAATAATGATAAAACTGGAGATGAATTCCTAAGTGGAAATTGTGCTATGTAAAGAATAATGAAATTTTCTGTAAATATTATGTAATAAAATTACAGAATCTGTGTTCATTAATTTCCAAACCTATTTTTTGGCCTACACACTAACTGGCTTCATACCAGTATTAGCAGCATTGGTACAATAATTTTATTTGTTATTAACAATCTCATTTACCCAATGAATTTTCATAATAGGCCAAATTGTGAAGGAGTAATGACAGTTCATTATATTATTGTTAATGTGCAAAGTAATATATTTGTTTATTTATAACAGTAAATATTCCTTTATTGGGCTTAGTTTGTCAGTCACAGGTTTTTCTTAGGAATCCAAGTCATTCTGTGCTTGTGGATTCTGTGCTGTGAATACCCAAAATCCATGTTATTCAACATATTCTACCTCTTGAAATAATTCCCCACCCAAAAGAATGACATTTTTCAAACACTGAGGAAAAAAACTAGAAAGTTGTTTAAGATTATAAAAGAACTCCAATCATAAACAAAACGAATAAAGTAGGAGTCATTGTATTATTGACTTCAGAACATACCAAGATTTATTAACAAAAAACAGCATGATAGAGTGTATGGGCAAAGAACATAGCTAGCAATATAAATAGAAAGCCCACAGATTGGGAGAAGATCTTCACTAGCCATACAACAGACAAGGCCCTCATACCTAAAATATATATACCTACAGATTAAAAAAATAAAACTCTCAAAAACAAACTCACAAAGAAACAATCATCCCACTAAAAGTGGGCTAAAGATACTTCTCTGAAGGGGAAATAAGAATGGTTAATAGATACATAAAGAAATCCTAGATATCTCTCACCAGAAAAGAAATGCAAATTGAAACAACTTTGAGATTCCACATCATTCCAATTAAAAGGTCATCATCATGACATCTAATAACAGCTGGGCACAAGGGCTCATGCCTGTAATTCTAGCTACTCAGGAGGCTGAAATCTGAGGATCATGGTTCAAAGTCAGCCAAAGCACTAAAGTCTGTGAGACTCTTATCTCCAATTAATCAGAAAACCGGGAGTGGCACTGTGGCTTGAGGGGGAGTAGGGCGGTAGCCTTGAGCTAAAGATCTTAGGGACAGGGCCCAGGCCCAGAGTTCAAGCCCCACCTTTTACACCCCCTTCATCCCAGGTCCCTCTCGACTAGTAGGAGGGATGGGGAAAACGATGCCCCGACCAGGATCAGACGCGAGAGGAGAGGGCCCACATCCTCCCACACTCAGCCTTCTTCCTAAACATAGAGCTCCCCTATGACAGAGCAATCACACGCCTTGGCATTTACCCAAATGTCCATCAACAAGGGCATTCTAAACCCAACAGCACAACCACGTTCACTGAAGAATTATTCTCCATAGCTAAGATATGGAACGAATTCAGTTTCTCAGTAGATGAATGAATCAAGAAGATGTGGTACTTACATACAATGGAATTCTCTGCTGCAGTGGAAGAATGGCATTCCCCCACTTGTCAGGAAAGAACTAGGGAAAAATCATATTTTGTGAAGTAAGCCACATTCGATGGCTCCAAGGTTTTTCTCATTTGTAATTCATATGCATTTAGGATGTTCCTAGCAGAGGAGTGCAGTAGCTCAAAAGAATGGGCACATGGCCATAAAGCACATGAAATGACATCTAGTATAAGGAATTGGACTCTAGGATATGAAACCAGAGATTTATCCTTGTGGTTGTTGTCTTTAATGTACTACATGAAGTTATTTCTTTACTCCTTTTTCTTTTTTTTCTTTTCTCTATCTTTTTTTTCTTTCCCTTATGGTTTCTCCTCTGTTGTTGCAATATCTGATTTTGGTGCCTGCTGTATTGCATACACATTTATTAGTTTGTATGAATCAGTGAGGTAAACAGTATAAACAAGATGAAACAAAGGAGAAAAGTCAAACCAGACAAACAATGGTGTTCACAAGACCTAATTTTGGAAGTGAACACTAGAACTTGGGAGGGGTGAAGGAACGGAAAGTAGAAGTAAAACATGGGAAGGGATAACAATGTTCAAGAAGTAATGTACACACTAACGAATATAACTGTAACCCCTCTATACATTACTCTAATAATAAATTTAAAAAATATAAAATAAAATAAAAACAATTTAAAAATTCCATGATGAATATATAAATCTAGACTAATGTAACAGAAGATTAAGCATAGATGTGAATTGCAACTCTGCCTTTTTCTACATAATAATATCCAGGTCACAAAATGGAGATATGCAGTTTTTTCATAAGAGGAGCTGACAAACTGGATTTTCACATACAGGATTGTGAAACTAGCTCTTTTGGTCTATGGTTATAATAGCAATTAAATGGATTCAAAACTAATATTTAAGAAAGAACTAATGAAACTATCATAGCCAAACACAAATATATTTAATTTATATAGATTTATATGGATTGATTGAACTAAGGAAATATATCTGACCCCTGAGCTTTTTCAGTCAAGGCTACTATTATACTGCTGTGAGTCACAGCTTAACCTCTGCTTCTCTGGTAGTTTCTTGTAGAGAGGAGTCTCACAGATTTTTCTGTCTGGCTGGATTTGAACTATAATCACCAGACCTCAACATCCTGAATACTTAGGATTATATGAATGAGTCACCACTACCCAGGTTCAGTTTCTTAAATTTGATGATGAGTAGTTGTGTAATATGCTGCTTCAGTTCAACAAATCAGATTATGTATTCAATGCATCTTTATCAATGCTACTCATTCCATTAAATCTAGATAACATGAGACATTCCAATCACTTATATATATTAGGGAATCCTTACCAATACAATTATAACTGTGTGTGAGTGTGTGCAAACAAGTTTATCTTTAAAATGATCAAGTATTGCATCTACAATCTCTCCCTAATTGTAATTAGTTCCTGAAACATATGGATTTGTTTACAAATTCAGCAGCAGATGATATAACATATTAACAGGTTGCAAAAGGATAAGAAAGGAAAATACACCTGTAATCCTTCATTTTTTATCCCACTATTGGTCAAAAGAAGGAAATCCTATTAGCCATGTTTCCATCTATGGCACTAGAAACCAAGAGCCCACTTCAAATAAATGAAGAAAAGCATAACAGCATAACGGATATGGGAGGACCTGCCTACCTCAATTCTACAGAGACTGAGCAAAAGAATATGAGATTAACCAAAGGGGAAAAAAAGAGAAGAGAAATAACACAGTACATTAAGAATAACAATCACACAAGATGAAGCTCTTGTTTCATATCCTACAGATCCTTTCATTTAGTCTCATCCTAAATGATCTTATTGGCATAAATTTTGAGCTGTTGTAATCCTCTTCTAGGAGAGTCCTAGGTTTGTACTAATTATTACAAATGAGAGAAGCCATTGAGCCTATGTTCTTTGGGGTCTGGCTTACTTCACTTAATGTGATTTTCATGCAAGTCTTTCTATGGCAATGCCATTCTTTCTGATGGCAGCATAGAATTCAATTGTGTATAAGTATCATATCTTGTTGATCCAATCATCTACTGAGGTTCATCTGGATTAGTTCCATATCTTCGTTATGGTAAGTAGTGCTGCAATGAACATTGTTGTGCTCATGGATTTATTATGTCCTTGTTTCTGGGCATTTGGGTAAATGCCAAATAGTGGAATTGCTGGGTCATAGGGGAGCTCTATGCTTAGTCTTTTGAGGAATAGCCATAGTGCTTTCCAGAGTGATTGAACAAGATTGCACTCCCATCAACAGTGTAATAGTGATCCCTCCTGGCCACATCCCTACCAACATCTGTTGTTATTGGAGTTCTTGATCAAGACCATTTTAACTGCAGGGAGGTGGAATCTCAAAGTTATTTTGATTTGCATTTCCTTTATGGCTAGAGATGTCGAGCATTTCTTCATGTGTCTAGGCCATTTTTATTTCGCCTTCTGAGAAGTCTCTCTTTAACTCTTTAGCTCACCTTTTAATGGGATGGTTATTTCTTGGAAGATTTGTTTTGAGGAGTTTCAATTATTTTTAGCAGTAGGTATATTTTAGATATGAGGCCTTTGTTGTATGGCTAGTGAAAATCTTCTCCCATTCTATAGGCTTTCTATTTAACTTGCTAGCCATGTCCTTTGCCATCCCAAAGTTCTGCAGTATAATGCAGTCTCATTTCTCCAAATTCTGTTTAGTTTGTTCTATTTCTGGGTTTCTATTAAGTAAGTTTTGACCTGTGCTAAGGAGACCTAATGTATTCCCTATTCCATTAATCTCATATTGATACTATATCTGACGATATTACCTGATATATTGTATATATGTTTACTTGATTATTTGAAACAGAAAAGGGAAGGGGGAAACAAGATGATGGGGAAGGGACAGAGGGAGGGAAATGGGGACAAAAACATGAGAAGTGGTATTAATGTGTGAGGAGTAATGCAGCTACTAACTCTTGAATGCAATTGTAACTCCTCTAAACATTACTCTGGCAATAAAAATAAATTAATAAAAAAGGGGTTAGCATATAAATGAATAATATCTACCACAGTGATTTTATTAGTAATCTAGTAAGTCTTCAGGAAATAGTGGCTTTTAAAGGTGAGCTGTTTGATATCTGCAGATTATTTCACCCAGCAACAACACAATAAATGTTTTTTTCAGCAGCACATGGAATATTGTCCAAAATAGACCACATATTAGGGCATAAAACAAACCTGGGCAGATTCAGAAAAACTGAAATTATTCCCTGTACTATCTCAAACCACAAGGGCATCAAATTGGAACTGAACAGCCATCTCCACTAACGAAAACCCGGTAACTCATGGAGCTTGATCAACACATTATTCAATCACCAATGGGTCATCAAGGAGATCAGATCAGAAATACAACAGTTTATGAAATTTAACAAAAAGGAGCACAAAATACCAGGTCCTTTGGGACACACCAAAGGCAGTACTCAGAGGAAAATTTATAGCTCTGAGTGCCTACAATACCAAATTGGAAAAATGCAAACCAACAATTTAATGAGTCACCTTAAGTCCCTGGAAGAAGAGCAACAAACCAACCCTAATCCCAGTACAAGGAAGCAAATTATTAAAAATCAAAGCAGAATTAAATGAGTTGGAGACCAAAAAAAAACTATAGAAAGAATCAATAAAACAAGGAGATGGTCCTTTAAAAAAATTAACAAAATTGACAGACTCTTAGCGAATCTTACATACCGAAATAAACAAAATCACAGATGAGAATAGTAACATCACGACAGAAATTACCTAGATCCAGAGCATCATGAGGGAATACTTCTCAAACCTTTACACAAACAAATTTGAGAATCTAGAAGAAATAGATGAATTTCTAGCCAATATTAACATACCCACACTGAACCAAGAAGAACTAAACCAACTAAACAGGCCTATTTCAACCACTGAAATAGAAATGGCAATGAGAGAACTTCCACCTAAGAAAAGTCCAGGGCCAGATGGATTCACAACTGAATTCTATAAGGTCTTCAAAGCAGAGCTCAAACCAATACTCCTTAAGCTCTTCAATGAAATTGAAAATGAAGTCTCTTCTCCAAACTCATTCTATGAAGCTAGTATAACCCTCATCCCCAAACCAGACAGAGATTCATCAAAGAAACAGAACTATAGACAAATTTCTTTGATGAATATTGATGCAAAACTCCTCAACAAAATATTGCCAACCATCTATAATAACTCATCATAAAAATCATACACTATGAGGGCCGGGAATTTGGCCTAGTGATTAAAGTGCTTGCCTAGCATGCATGAAGACCCGGGTTCGATTCCTCAGTACCACATACATAGAAAAAAGTTGGAAGTGGTGCCGAGGCTCAAGTGGTAGAGCTCTAGCCTTGAGAAAGTCCAAGGACAGTGCTCAGGCCCTGAGCTCAAGCCCAGGACTGGCAAAAAAAAAAAAAAGAGTCTCACAAAAATCATACACTATGACCAAACAGGATTCATCACAGGGAGGCAAACCTGGTTCAACATACCCAAATCAATTAATATAATTCAATACAAACAGGAGTAAGAAGAAAAATCACATGGTTGTCTCAATAGATGCAGCAAAAGCATTTGACAAGATTCAACACCCTTTATGCTAAAAGCTCTGGAGAAACTAGGAATCCATGGAACATACCTCAATATAATAAAGGCTGTAGTATGACAAACCCACAGCTAGTATTATACTTAACGGCGAAAAGCTAAAGCCATTTCCTCTAAAATCAGGAACAAGACAAAAGATGCCCACTCTCTCCACTTCTCTTTAACATAGTATTAGAATTCTTAGCCAGAGCAATAAGGCAAGAAGAAAGCATAAATGGGATCCAAGTAGGGAAAGAGGAAATAAAACTATCCCTCTTTCCAGATGACATCATTCTGTATTTAAAGAACCATATAGACTCCACTCCCAAGCTCCTAGAGCTGGTTCAAAACTTTGGAAAGGTAGCAGGGTATAAAATTAACCCTCAAAAATCCACTGCCTTAACCCTTCTATTAATTACAATAAAAATATATGAAAAAAACTTTAAAACCCTGAAAAAGGAAATTAAAGCAGAACTGAGGAAATGGAAAAACCTCCCATGCTCCTGAATTGGAAGAAACAACATGAAAATGACAGTCTTGCCAAAGGCTATCTACAAATTCAATGCATTACTCATCAATATCCCAATGTCATTCTTTAAAGAAATAGAAGAGGCAATCCAGAATTTCATATGGAATAATAAAAGACCTTGTATAGCAAAAACACTTCTTAGCAGAAAGAACAGCGCTGGAGGAATTTCAATACCAAACTTTAGACTCTATTACAGAGCTATAATAATCAAAACAGCCTGGTACTGGCACAAGAACAGGCCTGAAGACCAATGGAATAGAACTGAGGATCCAGATATTAAACCACAGACCTATGGCCACCTAATCTTTGACAAGGGAGCCAAAAAAATAGAATGGAAGAAAGACAGCCTCTTCAACAAGTGGTGCTGGCAGAACTGGTTAAGCACCTGCAGAAAACTAAAGTTGGATCCTTCTTTGTCACCTTGCACTAGAATTAACTCCAAATGGATCAAAGACCTGGAGGTAAAAGCTGACACACAGAAAACTTTACAAGAAGGAATAGGGGACACACTAGGCCTCCTTGGCACAGATTGAAACTTTCTCAATAAAATCAAGAAACACAACAAATCAGAGAAAGGCTGGGTAAGTGGGACTGCATTAAACTGCAGAGCTTCTGTAGGGCAAAGGATATAGCTGGTAAATTAAATAGGAAGCCTACAGAGTGGGAGAAGATCTTCACCAACCATACAAAGAACAAAGACCTCATATCTAAAATATATCAAAAGCTCAAAAAATTGAATCACTCCAAAACTAATCTTCAAAGTAACAACCATCCCATTAAAAAATGGGTCAAAGACTTAAAGAGAGTCTTCTCTGAAGAAGAAACAAAAATGGCCAACAGACACATGAAGAAATACTTGACATCTCTGGTCATAAAAGAAATGCAAATCAAAACAACTCTAAGATTCCACCTCACTCCAGTTAGAATGGCCAGGATCAAAAAAATCTAATAACAACAGATGCTTGAGGGGATGTGGCCTGGAGGGATCACTTCTACACTGTTGGTGGGAGTGCAAACTCATTCAACCACTATGGAAATCAGTATGGCAGCTCCTCAAAAGACTAAACATAGAGCTCCCCTATGACCCAGCAATTCCACTACTTGGCATTTACCCAATGGTCCAGAAACAAGGGCATACTAAATCCATTAGCACAATGATGTTCATTGCAGCACTATTTACCATAGCAAAGATATGGAACCAACCCAGATGTCCCTCAGTACACGAGTGGATCAACAAGATGTGGTATTTATACACAATGGAATTCTATGCTGCTGTCAGAAAGAACGACATCGCCCAATTTGTAAGGAAATGGAAAGACTTAGAAAAAATCACATTAAGTGAAGTAAGTCAGACTCAAAGGAACTTAGGTTCAATGATTTCCCTCATTTGTCATAATCAGTAGAAACTTTGGGCTCTCCTAGCAGAGATTTACACAAGAGCAAAACCTAGATACAAAAGGCCATATAGTATGACACTAAATGAAAGGCCCTCTAGGATATAAAAACAAAAGCCATATAATGAGTGACTGTTATCTTTAATGTACTATGTTATCTGTCATCTCTTTTGCTGTCCCTTGGTTATCTCATATTGTTACAGTATTTCACTTTGTTATCTGGTATATTGGATAAATACCTATTTGGTTATTTGAAATTGGATAGGGAAGGGGGGAAAACAAGATAAGGGGTGGGGGTGGGGTGGAGGGAAATGGGGATCAAGACATGAGAAAGGGTATCAATGTATGTGAGCAATGCACCTTCTATCTGGTGAATATAATGTAACCTTTCTATTAATTACAATAAAAATATTTGAAAAATGTGAGCTGTTTATAAGCCAAAGCCATCTATGTTTGATTATGAGGCATAATTTATTTTTTGGGGGGGGATGGGGTTTGAACTTGGCCTGGCCACTGTCCCTGAGCTATTCAGCTCTAGGCTACCACCCTACCCTTGAGGCTAGCACCACTTCCTGTTTTCTACATGTTAATTGGAGTTACAGTCTCAGGTTCATTTGTGCTGGGCTGCCTTTGAATCTTGATCCTCAGGTCTGAGTAGCTAGGATTACAGATGTGAGCCACCTGGCTTGGCCTGAGGCATAATTTGATTTATACTGTGTTCCTAATCTTACAATAACTTGTTCTTTTTCTTTGTAAAATGGAAATAAATATCTCATGTACCAAAAAACAGAAGAAAGCAATATGAATTCAAGGCAAGACTGATCTACATGGTAAAGATCCTGCTGACACAAACCAAAACTAGCATACCAAAAGAATAAGCAAATCATAACATGTTGAAAAATGGTGAATGATTCTAAATAGATATTTCTCCATAAGGAAACAGATTAATGACCAATAAGTACATGATTTAGTTATCTGGTATTACTAATTATCAAAGAATGCCAATATTACCTTACCCCAATAAAAATAATTCTGAACAAATATTTAAAGGGAATAAGGAATAATGAGTTAATATCAATAGACAAGATTCCTTCCAGACCACTGACAGACCAAAAATTAGCATAGAAGTTATGGGAAAGATTATGGAAAGCTTTCCAAACCTTTAAAAATAGAAATAGCCCTTGATCTACACTTCCTACTGTTTAAGAGTTTGAAGGAAATGAAGTCAATATAGCATATATATACATATATATATATTTATATATATTTGCATCCCATGGACATTCCAACATCATTCCTAATAGATAAGTAATCAGAACAACTGATCTCCATCATTTGATGCATGGATAATTTAATTATAGCATTGTACACAAAGTAGAAATTTATTAATACATAAAAATTGAAAAATATTCTCATTCCTGCTAAAATTGCTGAAAAATGATATGAAATGAAATAAGCCAAGTAGCCAAAGGCAAGGCTTCATGATTTCACTCAGACAGTTGGAGGCACACCTGTTGAGGAGATTGAAAATAAAGGGCTTTGTACTAGAGACTGAAGGAAGTTTAGAGTAGAGTACTGACTGGAAAGGTTGGTCAGCATGGATGTAATTTGTGGTTGGATAGGAGAGATCTTTGGTTGTGCAATGGCCAAGCTTACCTTGTCCATATCTAACAATAATCCACTGTACATTTCAAAAATGAGAAATTCTTTTAAAATGCATCCTATAACTCTATGACTTGATTTGAGTATACTGATATGTTTGCCTGATTCCCTGGTGAAATACATATTGTTTTTATTTATTAGCTAAAATAAATTTGATATTAAATTTTAAAATAAGTATCATGATTACATAAGTTTTCTTAATGCCTATGTTCTGTTTTGAACAAAAAACAGTTTCTCTGGACTGACATCTGTTTATCTACTGACAATTCTTATTTTATTTTACTTTTTTTGGCCTCAAATGTCAACATACAATAAGAACCCACATGCTCGTTATCCTTACCCATAACTTTTGCATGTGGTTTTAATTTTTCTTATTAATAGGAACAAACTATTTTATGCATTATTATAAGTTTCATCGAATTAAATTTCTTACTAGCACTTCGCATTATTCTCTTTTACTATTTAGTCACCTAAAAAAACCCTAAAACTTATATGCTTCACATTTTCTGTCTTACATCTGATAGATCTTGTCTCAATTCCAGAGATAAGTTTCCATATTTACTATTATTTTAATTCAAAATGGTATCTATATTTATGTTAAATTATCAATAAGTATAACTTCATATCAATTCCAGGACCTTTATAATTTTGATTTAAGGAGTTTTGATCTATTTTTTAAATTTCTTCTGACAAACATACCTGTCAAAAAGTTGTTTGTTTCTTTTTTTCCAAGCAAAGAAAGGTGTATTAGGATTGAGATTGG
This sequence comes from Megascapheus bottae, assembly GCF_031878675.1. NCBI lineage: Eukaryota > Metazoa > Chordata > Mammalia > Rodentia > Geomyidae > Megascapheus > Megascapheus bottae. Next base: position 70,437,515 of record NC_143512.1, read on the forward strand.
AACTTGTCAAATTTTGTCTGATATATATTTTGTTTATTTTATAAAGCTAAAGGTATATTATCTGTACTTATAAATTTCCTAATATATTGTACAGAACAAGATAATACTTGTGGGACTCTGGGGAACAAAGCATAATCCTGAAAGGATTGGGTGGATTTATCATTACTAGGCAAGATGGAAAAAATATAATGAATAGCTAAGGAGGATCAGACCTACTTCCTTTTTTATTCTATTACATATGAAAATTTCTTCATATTCAAACTTGCAGCATAATTCTATCTATATATTCTATTTATTATAGTTTATACAACATATTTACCCTTAATATTAATTGAATAATAACTACAAGTTCTACCTTTGGAAATCGCAAAATCTGTGATACCTTTCATGTGAAGTATGACAGGCAAGAAAATGTATTTGGTTTTATATTGCTATTGACCGGGAAAAGATGTTGTATTCCTGCTCTTTCCTTTTATCTGTATTTGATTTCCCTTTTCCTTCCCTTTACTGCCCGAAAGTTTCAAATATATTTAAAATTTTTAGATTTAGCATAGAATATGTATTATATCTGTCAATAAATAGCAGAAATAGAAACCATGTCTCAACTTTTTATTCCATTTTGATATTTCATTTTTCTACCTTAATTTATTTAAAAGTTATAGCTGCCTTATTGTGCTATCTACTGGGCCAGTTAATTAAACAGAAGTAAGATATGTGCTTGAATTTACTACTTATTCATTTATTTGATTCATGTGTATTTGTGACTTGAATTATAGCAATTTCATAATAATTGTTATCTTGATATTTTGAAATTTGTTATTACTGATTTATTGTTCCAATTACTAAGATAGTGTTCCAATTACTGACCTACACATATAATAATTTTATTTTCTCTTTTCTCTCTTGCTATGCCTTTCTTGCTCTTTGTTTCTGTCTCTCCCTTCCCCCAATCCCTGGACCTTCACATATCCTATTTCATAGTGATTAGACTTACTTTTTGTATCCCATGAATATTTATGGAATTATCTGTAAATTCTTGACTTTTATAAATATTGTTATCTCTGAACATAGTGGTATTATTTCTTTATTTCATTTCTTTTAACTCATACTTTTTAAATTGAATATAAATTAGGCTGAATTGTGCAGATCAAATGGGAAGTGAGAGAGATCCATATTGCAGTGGAGGTTTCAGGAGGAAGACCTCAGTAACTTACTATGACTTCCAATATCTGCCCTATGTAGTAAATACTTATAAATATAGTAGACCACACTTTCCAATTCTATATAACACATAATGACATTTTAATCATATAAATGTCATAAATTTTCGTATTAATTTTCCACATTTGTTAATAGCATTGCCGTTTAACACTATTCTCCTTTCTATACAAATGAGTGAGAGAGAGGAAGCATATACAAATCCAGCCATGGTCTTTAATATACCTTTGTGAAAATGGAGCCAGTTTGTTGAGGGTTTGGGTAGAAGGGTTGGGACATATGATGGAGAAGGCTGAAAGTAGTTATTGATACAATGAATATTGTTTATACAATGACACATTCAATGAAACTCCTTTTTACAAGTACTTTGAATAATTTAAATATTATACCAAATGTGGAATAAAACTTTATATTTTCAGTGAGTGAGATATTTCTACCTATTGCAAACTTTTTGTCATTATATCATATATAAATTCAGAAGCAATACTTCTAGGTAAATAAAAATGAACTTTTTGACTAGGTAAGCTTGTTGAGCTTCATAGTTGTTTCCTATAAATGGTCACAGAAGCTCACCACAGTGAAACGGAAAAAGTGTTGTCAATAGTGTTAGCTGAAAGAGTAAAGAATGTTTTGTGATTGTGAGGAAATAATAATGTCAACATCAAAGACAACACCCGTGAATAGCTAATATTCATATGAAATGGATTTGTTCCCTGAGTTATTTAATAGGTGCACATGTTTTGCAAATGTTTTTGATTATTGTTATATATTAGTACACTATATCCACTTCTCTTTAATGTAACTTGTGTTTATGGCTCTCAGAAATACTGATCTCACATAGCTTCGGGAGGTAACAAGATTAGCATTAATAACCTGATAGGGTGTTTACTATTTTATGCTACCAAAAAACTTCAGGAAAAGTATTTTCAATCTTATGGATTCAATGAGACGTTTAGTTTTGGATTCTGAATTAATAGTTCCATGATTATACTGGGCTTCAAACTTTTCTAATTAGGAGTTGAAACGATAGCAGGATTTTCAACTTTACCTGCCATCCACCTACATTAGGAACTACACCTAGGAGATCATTACCCAGCCTGCAGGCTCTCATTCCTGTACCTGTGGAACGAATGTCAGAAAGTCTTTCATTCAGGGATCTTGGATAGAATATCCAATTTCCATATGAGAAGGTCAGCTCTCTTCTGGGCCTGTCAGTCTGTTAGCACATATAGGTCAATATTTATCTGGCAGCATGGAATTGCTTCATTCCAATTACTTGCCAGGGAGTCCAATCTCAAATTCCCCCCTGCCCAATATCCATCTATCAAAGGCTCTTCTGAGAGAAGTATATTTGTGGCACATTTCTTTCTGCAAGCCTGTTCTGTTTGTAAGACTTTTTTTTTCCCCTACTTTGAAAACCGTTCAGTAGTTTAGAGAATCACAAATGTGAATTGTTGAATCATGTCATGATTTTCAGATTTCTATCCAAATTATTTTAGCAACTGAATTTTGCCTTGTCTAAATCCATCATCATTAGAAAGCATTAATCAGACATATTATTTATGGCTGTCAGCAAACGATAAGATTTCTATGAAAAGATATCTTTCTGTTTGTTTTTGTGTTGCTAAAGGAATGCTCATGCTCTTCCTAAAAGTGTTTCTGATTTTATGGTCTGGGCCATTTCTGCTATCTCATCCAAGCTGGATTCTCCTTTCTTTCCTGTTATTAAAAGGCTGAACTCTTAATTTACGATTATGCCTGTCAAATACATCACCACTTCATATATTATCATTATTGTATATTTACTATTTGAACCCAATTAATAGGCCACATTTTTACTCTTTTTATATCAGTCAGTTTATTATAAAACATAATTTTAATTTTTGTAGAATAAAGTAGGATAAAATCCCAAAATGACTTAATAGAAATCATTTTAAATAATATTTTTATAAAGTTTTTCTAGATTTGATTTTTCAAAACATTTTTGAATCAAAATCATATCATGAAAGAAATGATATTATGCTAATTCCTTATCTGAAAATGATTTTTTGATAATGTAGTAATTTTAGGCACATTTTCAATATAAGTGCAGAAAATTTGACCAGCTTTCAATTTCCTAACAAATGGGGTGATGTTATTCTTTCTGATAGCAGCTTAGAATTCCATTGTGTATAAATACCACATCTTCTTGATCCACTCATCAACTGAGGGGTATCTGGGTTGGTTCCATATCTTTGCTATGGTAAATAGTGCTGCAATGAACATCATTGTGCTAGTGGATTTAGTATGTCCTTGATTCTGGATGATTGGGTAAGTGCCAAATAGTGGAACCGCTGGATCACAGGGGAGCTCTATGTTTAGTCTTTTGAGGAGCTGCCATACTGCTTTCCATTGTGGTTGAATGCTTTTGCACTCCCACCAGCAGTGTAGTAGGGATCCCTCCTGGCTACATCCCCTCCAGCATCTGTTGTTATTAGATTTCTTGATAATTACCATTCTAACTGGAGTGAGGTGGAATCTTAGAGTTGTTTTGATTTGCATTTCATTTATGGCCAGAGATGTCAAGCATTTCTTCATGTGTCCATAGGTCATTCTTATTTCTTCTTCAGAGAAGACTCTCTTCAGGTCTTTGGCCCATCTTTTAATTGGATGGTTGTTTCTTTGGAGATTAGTTTTGGAGTGATTCAATTTTTTGAGCTTTTGATATATTTTAGATATGAGGCATTTGTCCATTGTATGGTTGGTGAAGATCTTCTCCCGCTCTGTAGGCTTTCTAGTTAATTTGCTAGCTGTATCTTTGCCATATAGAAGCTTCTCAAAATCATATTAAGTGAAGTAAGCCAGACTCAAAGGAACACAGGCTCAATGGTTTCCCTCATTTGTCATAATCAGTAGAAACTTTGGGCTCTCCTAGCAGAGATTTACAATAGAACAAAACCTAGATACATAAGGCCATATAGTATGAAGCTAAATGAAAGGACCTTTAGGATGTAGAAATAAAAGCCATATAATGAGTGATTGTTGTCCTTAATGTACTATGTTATCTCTCATCTCTTTTGCTGTCCCTTAGTTATCTCATATTGTTACAATATTTCACCTGGTTATCTGATATATTGTATATATGTGTATTTGGTTATTTGAAGTCAGATAGGGAAGGGACGAAAACAAGATGAGGGGTGAGAGTGGGGTGGAGGGAAATGGGGACCAAGACATGAGAAAGGGTTTCAATGTTTGTGAAGTAATGCACCTTCTATCTGGTGAATATAATGTAACCCTTCTATTAATTAGAATAAAAATGTGGAAAAAAAAGAAAATTTGACCAGCTTTATTGCCAGCTTCTTTTAAACAAAATGATAACATTTGATGGATTTTCTTCTGTAGATCCAAAATTTGTATGTTTAAAAATATTTTCTGACGGGTAACATAGGCTCATGCCTATAAACCTAGCTATTTAGGGGGCTAAGATTTAAGGATAGAGGTTCAAAGTGAATACGGTTAGAATAATCTGTGTGATTCTTATCTCCAAAACAATTACTCAGTAAACTAAGCCAGAAATGGCAATGTGGCTCAAGTGGTACAGTGCTAGCCTTGAGTTTAAAAAGGCTCAGTAACAGCAGTCAAACTGTGAGTCCAAGCCCCCAGGACTGGATGGATATGTGTGTGTGTGTGTGTGTGTGTGTGTGTGTGTTTGTGTGTGAATACCAAACATTATTTAATACTTCTACTTTGAAGTTACTATAACTCAATACTAATTTTCATCTCTAGTCTTATTGACTAAAAATATCAATACCTAATATGAAATATTGTTTTAATGATGTGTCAGATTTTTAAATGTGGCATTTGAACTTTGCAAAATACAGGTGAAAATATACTGTACATAGAATGGCTTAACTCTCTTTAAAATTAAGAATTGGCTTAGTATTTTGATACATTTCTTTATAACTCTAAGCAAATTTTGGCCTTCTTAATTATATTTAAATACAACTTGGAATTTTCTTCAAAGATTTTTAGTAAAGATATAGATAAATAAAATGAGTATACTTGAACAAATCATTTTATAATGGCCTTCATATATACATTGCGAATGGTTTTCTTACTTTTGGTTTAATTTTCAAAAGTAGTGTTCAAGTCCCATGACTGACAAAAAAATAAAAACCAAGAAACAAAAACCAAAAGTAGTGTAATGTGTTTGTGCCATCCTTCATTTGATTAATATTTGCCAAGAAAAATAAGTTAATGGAAGCCAAGCTGTATTTATATTTGAAATTTTTGAATTGATAAAGAGTATTCATTTTGTCATAAGGAGAACAAAGTGTCATATTATGAAATAGGCAGACACCAGACACTTGAATTAACATAATTTGTTCTTATTTATGGCTTTTTTCAGTACCAACAGTTATTGTTGAAAAAAACGTGTGAAAATTCTATCATACATTTCATCCATCCTTGCCATCCACTTGAGTCTAAAATGCTCACAAAGCTGCATAATGTATATTGAGGAAGGTAAATCCAAAGAAATATCTACCAGAGTTGTTAGAAATAGTTTTTAAAACCCGTGGGAAGAATATTCCTTAGATCTGGTCACATGGAACACGAAATAAAAAAGAAACACAAGCCGTGGGTATTCAGGTTACGTTCACTCTGTGGATTTCTCCTACTGATATCATTTTGTTGTGTGCCAGTGGTACAAAGGGGAAATTGAATTTAATGGGATTTTTTTTTCATCTCATTCCTTCATGTCTTGCATGCAGTGAAATGTAAATAATGTTGATAGCAACATTCTCATGGGGAAAACTACAATGATTCACCTGTTTCCTGATTAATGCCTTTTTGCTCTGCTCCTTGATTGAAAAAGATGTGGACATGTAATTTAGAAGCAAAGACCACTGGCTACAGTTCCTGTGAATATTTCTTCTTAGCAATCATGTCACCAGTGTGTGAAAGTATCACAGTGACTTTGAGTGTTCAGCAGTCTTCAAAGGACCTCACTGACTTAAATGAGGGGAGATCAAATCCGAAACCTGAATTTTTTTCTTTTATGTTTTATGCTCGTCTCTTTTACTGGCCCTGGAACTTATGTAGTCATTTCCAGTTCCTTTGCACATGTCCAGTGAATAAATATTTAATCACTGCACCAGTAAGAAGGTCTTATTCTTGTCCAACATTTGCCCCCTAAAACATAAAAAGATTTTTTTCTTTTATTCATTTTGTTTCTTATATGGTAAAATTTTATGAAGAAACAATGTATATCTACATTCAGTCTCAGATTTTATAATATTTAAAAGTTGGTTGCATTGTAACAACATTATCAAAGCTGGAACATTTACTGTTCATATTCTTAAATACCAATGTCTGGTATGTAAGAAAAAACAGAAAAAAATCATTCAAGATAGTATTTTGCGTAAGAATTTGTCATTTAAGATACTCTTAAAAATGTACTACACATCCGGATAAACTGCCATGAAGATAGTATTGTCCAATGACAATACTAGTGAATAATTGCAAAGTATTAATAAAAGTAAGCTTTATGATGTTTTGGTAGTGAATTCAAACCAGAAAGTCAACATTTGCTTTGGTAACTTTCAAACAGTACCGGCATTCCTGTGGGCAAAGGCATTCACCTAACATGATGGTGTAGGTGAATTCACCATCATTTAGGTGAATTCCTAAGACTGATGTTTTATGGGAACATCCTGATGCTTTCATTACTGATTCTGTTATAAAAACCAATCATATCTTAACACACTACGATAGTGGGTCAAAGAGAAGCTTTAAAATTGTATGTGTATATGCCCTAATGTTCTTATCTACATCAGTGTCCTTATATGGAAATACTATCTTTACAAAACAAAACAAAGGACCTCTGGCCAATACTCATCCCGATTGGGGTTGGACCCTAGAGGCAATTGAAGTGTCCCAATAAGAGGGAGGAAAAGTGGCACAGGAATTCTCAAAGAATTCCACATGGAGAAAAGACAGAGATTGAGTAGCTTGCACAAATCATGGAATACCAATAATTTCTTGAAGGCAACAGGAACTAATCAAAAGACAAGATAGAAATTATCCTCAGAGCCTCTGCCAACACCTAAATTTCAGATTCCTGGCCTCTTAATGCTCTTTTGAATGCTACTGATGTAGCATTTGAGCCACAATGCCACTTCCAGCTTTTGTGTGTGTGAGTAGTTTATTGGAGATAAGAATCTCATGAGCTTTCTTACCCACAATCTTCAGATCTCAGTCTCCCAAGTAGCTAGGATTACAGTCATGAGCCACCTCGACCAGCCACTTACATTTAATTTCTAATTTCATCTTTTTTTGCTCTGAACCCCGTGCAATTAAATGCATTATTAAAAGTTCACTCTAGGCAATTATTTGTGCACATATTTGAAATGATACCCACAAAAAAGATGAGAAAATACAAAGCAAAATGGCATTTTTACAGTGGGGTTTAAATCAACACTCTGTTAGATGACATAAGTGGTGAACTGTAGATGTGTGTAGAGCATTGGGCAGCTCTTTTAACTGCTGTCCATTTCATTGTTCTATATCACAACAGAAATAATAGGTAAATGTATTTACCTATAGAATCCAGACTAGGTTGACGTTAAAATGAATCCACTTAACCGTGCAACTTATTTTACTAAGTCACATGGACAACACTACTTACATACAACCAGAGTTAAGGTTGCAAGGTAATCTAAGTGCTGAACATGTGATATAAATAGAATAAAATACTGTTGGTTAATTTGTGACTTCTGAGAACTAGGAGAAATTTGACCCAGATTCAGTGAAGAGAAATTGCCAGGATATCTGTTCAAATAGAAGGTTTTCACTCATTCTAGTCTTATATTCACACTCTTAAAAGGCTTAAAGGATAGCAGTAAGCCACAGGCAGTACATTCCTGCACAGCTGGCCAAGAGTAGTCTCAAAGAACACATGTGGCCTCTATTGCTGCCCACTAGATTGCTACTGCCAGCTCGCTGTTAGTGCTCTGGTCATTTAGCTGGGTTCATTCTGAGTTCTGCCACAGAGAAGCCAATCAGATGTGATTGCTAAATCATCTCACCTCCAAATAGACACTGAGATAGAAATAAGTCCAATACCCACAATATCTTTTCACTTTGAAGAGAGAAGGGTCAAAGATATTGTAGTGATTTTTTTTTTGCAGTCAATTGAAGCAAACAACTGCAGGAAGATTTCTGAAATCTTGGAGATTAGTTCAAATGTGAAAACAGCCTCATTTTGTTAGTCTCCATTTGCCTATTGTCATAAATCCTACTAATTTGTGGGTGGTAACTCAAAGAAGCAGGTCCTTTGATTAAAACCAGGCAACATATTTAAAGGCAGGCAAGCATGCTCTGGATATTGATAAAATAGGTCTTTTGTGTTTAGTGGTTGAAAGATCAACACCAGAAGGAAGAATCACACAACCGCAAAATGGGAACTGTCTCAGACATGAGGGTCTCACATATTTTAAAGCAAAAACAGCAAAGGAAAGCAAAACTTCTCCAGGATTTTTCCTATGTCAAGTCAAATTAATGGCAAATGATCTTGGAAAAAAATATCGTGTTCAAAAATAACTTATTAGTTTATTTTGACATATATGTCAGATTCAAAATGTGTGTAGCCTATGATGGAGATAAAGAGACCTAATATTCGATGGAAGCAGGTACTACCAAGGCTTGGTGGTGTTGGGACAGACAGTCAGAATGATCAAAGAATGCTGTTGATTAAGATGGATTATACTCATACATGTTGAATTAAAACCCTTTGGCAAAACTATGTAAAGAGTTTCAACCATGGCTTTTATGTTATATAAAATTCCAGTGAAAACTTAATTTGATTTCTAAACCACTCTTTCATGATGGAATAAATAGGGTTACTTTTTTCTTTGTGTAAACGCCTTACTGGCATCTCTTACACACCTATTGCAAGATCCAAGAAAATGCTCCTCATGCAGTTTACAAATGAATAAAACTAAAAAGAAAGGTTAGAAGAGGGGGAGGCCGGGAGCCTAACCTAGTGGTAGAGTGCTCTCCTAGCATGCACGGTTCGATTCCTTAATACCACAAACTCATAAAAAGCCTGAAGTGGTGCTATGGCTCAAGTGGCAGAACACTAGCTTTGAGCAAGCATTGTCCAAGGACAGAGCCCAGGCCCTGAGTTCAAGCCCCAGGACTGGCAAAAAAAAAATACTTGAGGTGAAATTATCTGTGGCAAATTTCTTGCATACAGAAATAATTGTATTTTTAAAACAATTTTTTCATTAAATTGAATCATAAATATCAAGAATAAACCATTTCTTCCCTAATAATTGATAAAGCCTGAGAAGTATTCAAATGTCTTTGTGATTTGATCTTTATGCATATAAAAAGATAGTAAGATCTATTTTGTGAAGTCATTTTTGAGTATTAAAATATTTGACATTTATAAATTGTTTGACATATGAATGCAATAAGCAAATGTTATCATTTACATTTTACACATCTATAATGCCAACTCACTACTTGTGGATATAATTAATTCTCCTCTAAACTGTCTTGTGTCATCTGAATTTTAAGTGTAAATCTACCTTTGTACATTTGGTACCTAGTTACTTATTTTTCTTCTCTTCCTGTATATCAAGAAAAACTTCAGATGTTCTTCCTTATACTTATTGTTTCTATTAATGTACATACATATGTTTACACTTTGATTAGAAAGTCAGATTAAGATTCAGATTAAGAGATTCAGTAAATTCACTGCAGGTGGCTCACAACTGTTGTCTTGGCTACTCAGGAGGCTCAGATCTGAGGATGACAGTTCAAAGCCAGCCCAGGCATGAAAGTATGTGAGATTCTTATCTCCAATAACCTTGTCAGAAAAAGCCTGAAGTTGTGCTGTGACTCAAGTATTACAGAAGTAGCCTTCAGTAGAAGCTCAGGAATAGCATCCAGCATCTGAGTTCAAGATCCAGGATCAGAAAAAAAGAAAAAATTCAGTGCATAAATAATGTTTACACATTTGTTTGCAAACTTAAACAAATCTCTTGTGCTTTGTGTCAGACATGAATTTAGTGTAAATTAACTGAAAAATCAGGACTAAAACCCGAACATGAAATATGAATAGTAAAGAGAACTGTTAATTGTCCTTTATCTCTTTATGCTCAATGTAAAGCTAATGTCATGTATAAGAGACACATTTTTGTTTTTATAAAGCTGCACACACTAGCTAAGCTCTGTGAAAAGTGGAAGAGAAAAAACTTAGTTTGCTGTCCTATTCCAATGGAGTGAAGTAGCAAACCAGCAACACTGTTTGGGAGTTTCATAGCATTCTAAATCCTGCATCTGCACACTTTCCTTCACTTCTGACTTTACCACCTCATATTCATCAATTTCCTAGCTGTACACAACTTCTTCAAAAAGATTTAACTCCAACCAATAGAACAGGCTGGGTTTTGAGTGCAAAGAAACATTATTTTTGCTTTTTTTTTTAATAAAACGAAACAAGTTAACTTTCCATTTGTATCAGGCTGGCACCTAAGTCTATCTTCTGCACTTTCTGTACTGCACTACAGGCATGAGGGGATGTTGCAAGATGAATGTCCCAGCTTCCAGATTAGTGGAAGTGTTACAGCATCTCATGTTGAAGCCTTTCTCTTCCAAAGTTGAAAAGTTAACAAAAACTAAACTTGTGAGGTTAGAAAGACAAAATTTATGCTGGAGATTAAGATTAGCAATTGTCAGTGATGCTCTTTGCATTCCCTTTCCTTCCTTACTGGAAATATTAGAAAGGATGTTTGGAGAAACAATTATATCTCTGTGTTTAAGAACTTTGACACCAGTCTCAATCCCAGTTAGCCCTCTAACTGTTGTGTGATTGTTTAATAATGTATGCAAAGGTCTACATTAAGCATTCCTCTTTTCCAAAGACATTTCAGTCTCCACTCCCATCTGCTAGTGCATATAATAAAAGTAAGAAATATTCACACAGAGTCCTGGAGTAGTGTATATTTTCTCTATAATAAACTAGCAATATTCAAGTACTTTGTGATCCAAGCAATACTAAAAATCAATTAAACTTTCAAAGTTTGAATTAGCCATTCACATTACTATAATTATCCCAGAACCTGCTTTAGGCATATATACTAATAAACTTAACTGACAAAAATTCCCAATTCTTTCACCTTTGTCCAACACATATGTTCATATTTCTTTTTCAAAAGAGATGAAAACAGCTGTTTAAAACCTACCATAATTTTCTGTATGGATGGAAACTCTTCCTAGGTTATATTTTAATGTTCTAGGTCACATTAATTTTGAATCTGAAAGTTTGAGGGATGGTGAAGTTTGAAGGAATCTATCCTCAAAAGCATCTGCAGAGATTACTTCCAGTCAGCTATTATCCACTGTTAAGGAAAGAATCAATTGTCTCACACACACAGAAATTTTCTTTACTGATAAAAAAAATCTCGTTGGAGATTTTAAGAGTCCAAGGTTCTATAGATAGATAGATAGATAGATAGATAGATAGATAGATAGATAGATAGATAGATGGATAGATATGACCTAATATTGCTCCATTCTGTGTAGGTAGTATATATAAAATGAAAGGAAAGTTATATGGAAAGACATAGTCATAGTTAAGAAGATAGAAAAAAGTGGGGGGGGGGAAGCTTGATGGATCAAAGAGAATGCAATGAGGTTGACTGTTTCAGAGAGACAAAGTTAAGAACTTTTGGTCAATTGTCCATTTTTTCTTTGGAAAGTTTCCCAGGACTCGATGATATTCCAGATTATACCATTCTCTGAAAGCTCTTTAATTCTCTGTCACTTTCCAAAATTAAAACATGTAGAATTGACTTCGTATACTAAAAATTGCGTGGGAGACAAAAAATACCATTTACAGTGACATTAAAATCAACATATTGTAACTTAGAGAGGAATTCATTCACATTTTCTAAAAAGAATTATTGAATTTATGATGAGAATGATTATCTCAGAAAAAATGCCAGAACAATTATATTTTTAAAATCACAAACTAAAATATAAAATAGTACATGTTAGAATTTATTCTAGTTAGTACTAAAAGTGATGGAAGTTATATTTCTGTATCCAAAACACAGAAATGACTCACATTTAGCATATTTATCATAGAATTTGCTCCATTCCTACAAAACTGGCAGTATTTTTCTTTAACCACAGAAATGTTTGTTTTGAAACTTCAGAACTAAAATTTATATATGGTATCATAAGGTTGTGATTTAGATTATCTGTGTGTAGGAGTTACATTTTCAAAATTATTGTAACATTTGAGTAAATGCATATATATGTATATATTTATTCATAAGTGCTGGATGATATTGAAGACTAAAAAAATTTTCTGCACCTTCTTATCAACCGCCCTTCCATATTAGCAATAATATTTTATCACTATCATGTAGAATCATCAGTTATGAGACTACTGAGTTTTTGTTATAAAAATAAATATGAGCAACAATGACAGAGACTGGAAATGAATTCATAAAATGCATCTCTAAATACCATTAAGGATGTAACTGATATTGTCCTACTCCTTTGGTAATCTTTGTCATTTTGGGAAAAAAAGAAAGATTGTAATGTTTACTGGACCACAAACTATGTTTGGTATAAAATTAGATATACATTTGCATAAAATGTACAAAATATATTGAAATTTATATCTTACTGGGAACGGCAAGAAATTTATCAGGTAAATATGGTTTGCTTTTAAGTAAATAAGATGACAAAAATAATTGAGAGTAGATATAGTAAGTTGTATTTGATAGTAAATAAGCAATTATTTTATTCTACTTCTTTTCCAGTTACAACAAATTAGGTTCCTTGAAACATAAATGTATGTAATTGTTCATAGTCACATTTTTATATGTATACATTAATATCACATATGTATATCTATGTAATTGCAACCATTTTAGAGGGGATTTTGAATTCTCATAATAAATATTTTATATGCTGTTATAACTAGTCATTTTCTCCTTAAGCATTCTTCATTTCAACTTTTCCCCAGTTTATTCTCTATATTAATTGATCATAATTGATTGATGCTGACTAGTTTAGAGGAAGTGATTTAACTGTGAATGCCAAGGGACATTTAACTTTATTGAAAAGAACAGCATAGGGGGAATGATGGAAATCAATGGATATGAGTAAATGTGCTCATTCGCAAGAAAAATATGTCAGACACAGTATACTTCCTTATGTGGAATAAAAGTTGATTGAGATTAAGTTGACATAATTAAATACAAGTTTTCCTTTCATTCTGGAAACACAAAAATTAGAACATGAAGATTTATGAACTTTAGTAAGACATGAATACATTCATAGATTATTAATGAAAACCAAAAAAAAATAAAAAAGCAATTTCATCATATTTTAAAACCATTTCAGTAATATATAATATGGAGACAAATAATATTTATTGCTTTACTATTATAGCTTACATTATACTTGAAATACATGTATAATAAGAAATCTTTGTTTATTATCTTTAAGAAGTTGTACAAAGGAGTTGCCATTTAAGAAAATAATTATTGTGATCACCTTCTAGGACTATCCTAGACATACGCTGATGATTACAAGTGATAGGAACTATTGATCGTATGTCTCTTTGTATCTGGGTTACTTCACTTAATATGATTTTTCCAAGTCTTCTATATACTTACAAATGTGTGATCTTATTCTCTGATGGCATCATAGAATTCCATTGTGTATATATACCACATTTTCATGATATTTAATGAGAGGTGTCTGAGTTGGTTCCTTATCTTAGCTATGATAAATAATGGTGCAATGAGTATGGTTGTGCTAGATTTAGTACAGCCTTATTTGTGGTCAGTTGTGTAAATGCCCAGAAGAGGAAATGCTGGGTCATAGTGAGCTCTATGATTAGTCTTCTTTTTTTCTCTACTGCCCTTGGAATTTCTCAAGTCTGGAGCTCTACCACTTGTGCCACAACTCCACTTCTGACATTTTCTGTGTATTTGTTGCCTAGGAGTTGAACCCAGGGTTCCATGCATGCAAGGCAAGCAGTCTACGACCTGACCACACTCCAGTATGTTTAGTCTTTTCAGGAACCTTGCCGCTTTCCAGAGTGGTTTAAAAAGTTTATACTCTTATTTCTTTTATGGCCAGAGATGTCGAGCATTTCTTCATGTGTCTATAGAACATTCTTATTTCTTCTTCAGAGAAGAATCTCTTTAAGTATTTGGCCCATCTTTTAATGGGATGGTTGTTTCTTTGGAGATTAGTTTGGGAGTGATTCAATTTTTTGAGCTGTTAATATATTTTAGATATGAGGCCTTTGTCTGTTGTATGGCTAGTGCAGATCTTCTCCCTCTCTGTAGGCTTTCTAGTTAATTTGCTAGCTATGTCCTTTGCCATACAAAAGCTCTGCAGTTTAATGCAGTCTCACTTATCCAGACTTTCTCTGATTTGTTGTGTTTCTTGGTCCTTATTAAGAAAGTTTCAACTTGTTCCAAGGAGACCTAGTGTATCTCTAAGATTCCACCTCACTCCAGTTAGAATGATAATTATCAAGAAATCTAATAACAACAGATGCTGGAGGGGATGTGGCCAGGAGGGATCACTACTACACTGCTGGTGGGAGTGCAAACTCATTCAACCACTATGGAAAGCAGTATGGCAGTTCCTCAAAAGACTAAACATAGAACTCCCCAATGACCCAGCAATTCCACTACTTGGCATTTATCCAATCGTCCAGAAACAAGGACATACTAAATCCACTACCACAACAATGTTCATTGCAGTACTATTTACCATAGCAAAGATATGGAACCAACCTAGATGCCCCTCAGTTGATGAGTGGATCAACAAGATGTGGTATTTATACACAATAGAATTCTATGCTGCTGTCAGAAAGAATGACATTGCCCCATTTGTAAGGAAATGGAAAGACTTAGAAAAAATCATATTAAGCGAAATTAGCCAGACTCAAAGGAACATGGGCTCACTGGTTTCCCTCATTTGTCATAATCAGTAGAAACCTTGGGCTCTCCCAGCAGAGATTTACAATAGAACAAAACCTAGAAACATAGGGCCATTTAGTATGACACTAAATGAAAGGACCTCCAGGATATAAAAACAAAAGACATATAGTGAGTGATTGTTGTCCTTAATGTACTATGTTATCTCTCATCTCTTTTGCTGTCCCTTGGTTATCTCATATTGTTACAGTATTTCACCTTGTTATCTGATATATTGTATTTATTTGTATTTGGGTATCTAAAATCGGATAGGAAACAGATGAAAACAAGATGAGGGGTGGGGGTGGGGGGAAGGAATTGGGGACCAAGACATGAGAAAGAGTATCAATGTTTGTGAAGTAATGCACCTTCCATGTGGTGAATATAATGTAACCCTTTTATTAGCTACAATAAAAATATATGAAAAAAATATTTATACTCCCATCAATAGCTATGTACATACGATATGACTATATGAAATGATGCTAATCTAAATGAATTCCAAGATATGCAAACCAGAAGTTTTTCTTTGTTGTTGCTGTATTTTTTCATATATTTCATTGTAATTAATAGAAGGGTTACATTATATTCATCAGACAGAAGGTACATTACTTCACAAATATTGATACCCTTTCTCATGTCATGGATGTTGTTTAATGTAGTTTGTGAACTTATTTCTTTTTTCTTTCGCTTCTCTCTCTTTAGTTTATCCCCTTTTGTCTCTTTTTTAATATGGTTCCCTGTGTCTTTTATGTGTATTTATCTGACTTGGGGAAAGGAAGAGGAACAAAAAAATGATGAGACAAAAAGGGTGAACCAATCCAATGATAATATTCACAAGACATTATTTCATAGATGGACTTTGCTACTTTGGTGATGTGTGATTCAGTGGGGAGGAAAAATAGGAGAAAATGAGGGAGGGGATAACAACATTGGACACAAAATGTGCTCATTACTCTACTTATGTAATTGTAACCCCTATCTACATCACCTTAAAATTAAATTAAAAATATTAAATGAATAAAAATATTATTCAACATATTGCATTGTCATCCTTTCAAACAATATATTTCATTGCATTGCAATCACTTGTATTGCATTGCAATTAATATATTTCATTGCATCATTGTAATGCTTTAAACTATTCACATAATCTTAATTTGTTTGTCAATTGAGAACCACCTCATAATTATTTATATACATTAAGATACAGAGAATATAAAATAAAGAGCCAAAATGTGGCAATGTAAATATACCAGTTCAGATTGTATTAGTAGGTTGTTTTGGTGGTACTGAGTATCCTTGCACATTATATTCCTTTTTAGCCTTTAAAATACAATATGCTTCTGATAATTGAACTAGAGAGTTGACAATTAAAAAGGATATACCAAGCACAAAATCCCAGATGAAAATATTGGCATAACACTGAAATTAAGCTGGGCTCGAGTGGCTCACATTTTAATGTTACCTACTCAGGAGGATGCTATCTAAGAATTGTTGTTTGAAACAAGCACAGACACGAAAAGTTATAAATCTTCTATCTTCCATTAACTACCAAAAATAAAAAGAAGAAGTGAAGTTATGTTCTTGAGCAGGAGATGACTCTGGGCTTGATTTAAGTAAGTAGTATGTTACAAAATAAATCAGTACATAATTCAATAAGCAAATTAAAAGTAATTTTAATTGAACAATGTAGGCATAACAATTAAAATTGAATATATATATATGTGTTTTATATCTAAGATGATGTATAGTATCTAAGTTTTGGAATCACATTTAACATTCTTTAAAGTAATTTCAATGAAAATTTAGTGTATCAAATATATGCGGAAAAGTAATAATATCTGAATGTGGGATATATTATTTTTATTGTTTTATTTTTTTACTATTTAATTTAATTATTTTTTTAAATTGTAGGAGTGATGTTGCCACCTCCCTAAAGCCCCACAAATCCTCTTAGAATTAATTACTTACGAAGCAAATCACAAGTTACTAAACTTTGATTTTTACAAATTGATAACTCTTGATTTCATAATGATGAGGAAGAAGGTTAATGTGAAGTTTCTATTTACTTATTACTTATTCCCACAACTTCAACTATTATTTTTATATTATGTAATATTTTATTATTTATATTTTATTTTCTATCTTTCTATATTTTGCATTATATAGATATTGACATTCTGTTTTATATTGATATCTCTTGTTTTGTACCATATATTTTCTGCCTCCAATGACACATCAATTTTCTCTGTGAAAGGACAATACCCACTCATAAAAATGTTGTGGGAAGCCGTAAGAACAGTCACTATTACTTTTAAAAATTTTACGTACAAATGGAAAATCGAATAGTACACTGTCATGCAAGGGTTTCATATACTGGAATCTGTGGTTCAAAAAATCCCACAAACACTCCCATTAATCTTAAATAAGGAATAAATTGCAAGTAGAGGCATTAAGATGGACAGCCTTGGCAGCTCTGCATTCATGAGCAATCCTGGTTTATTCCCAGCATCATCGTTCACTGGAACCTGTCACTGTGGTGTTTTGATGAAGGTTGTCTGGATGTGATTGGTGGCTTTCATTTTTTAGATGTTAGAAACAGTCCAAGAAACAAAATAATATATCAAATGATGCAGGAGAAAATGAATTCTGGAACTTTATGAGTAGTATTTTGAATGATGAAAACAAACTTGCAGGAAAACCAAATTATGCTAGCAAATATATAGATGGCTTATTTAAAAAAAAGTAAATCTCAAATACAAAGTGAGATTTAGTAGCATAAAGCTGTACCTACGCATGCATACATTTGGTAAATTAATGTTATTTTATTAACTTGTCTTGTAAAGTAGTATCTTATTTACCAAGATATTCTCTTCTGTCCTCTGTAACCACTAAGCAACATTTTAGAAAACAGAAAGCAATGCTAAATACTGTCTAACATGACATAATGATTAATTAGCCTCTTGATTTACAATTGTCTTCATTTATATTAAAACTCTAGGGATTTGAATTAAAGTTATAAATTTTGGTCCTTGGTGTAAATTAGATCAAGAATAAAAGTGTTTCAATAAGTCTATTTTGAAATAGGCCCTTAGAATATTTATTTTGCCAGTCATGGGGCTTGAACTCAGGGCCTAAGCATTGTCCTTGCACTTTTCTCAAGGCTAATACTCTACCACTTGAGCCATAGCACCACTTCCAGTTTTTTTCTATGTATGTGGTAATGAGAAATTAAACCGGGGCCTTCATGCATGCTAGGCAAGCACTCTACTACTAGGCCAAATTCTCTGCCCCAGGCCCCTATAATATTTTTATGTCGTTTTTTTTCTTTGATGAAATAATAAGATCCTTAGTTTCACCTTCTTTGTGTAACTCTAGAATAGAAATAATCTCAAAAATTCTATGCCTCCACTGTTTTCTAAATGTAAGAATAAATGAATAATGAATAACTAAATGTCTGCCATGATAACATAGTTTGGAAAGCAATCACAAAGAAAAATATTATCATTTACACAGAAATGGGTGGACCTAGAATCAATAATGTTAAGTGAATTAATCATGTCTCAGAAAGACACATGGTGCATGCTTTTACTCAGATGAGAAAACTACATCTAAAACTACAACTAAAATGAAACTGTGTATGACAACATATATAAAGCTCCATGCATATATATACAAACAAGCTTGAAGAGGGAGAGAAAGGCATAATTCATCTGAAATATTAAAGTAGAGTTTACTAAAATGAATTCCAGGAAGTAGAACCATGTTTTGTAAAGTGGTTAAAGGGAAGTAACAGAACAAAGGGAGGAAAAGTGAGCAAATGTAATCAATCATATCTTCATTTTACATTATGTAAAAAAATGAACTATGAAACTCATGGCTGGGAACAGAAAGAGGAAAAATAGGAGGGAATGAAGAATAGGTGGCATTGACTGAGAAGCCTTTAACTTATAACTGGACATATGGAATTGTAATCTCTTTGTACATTTGCCAAATAATAACCAACAAATAAAACAGCAGAAGAAAACTCTGTTTGGGCAATATCAGAAAAATATGTAATAATGAAAAGCATTTCATTAGTATTTAATTTAAACTTTTTTTGCCAGTCCTGGGCTTGAGCTCAGGGCCTGAGCACTGTCCTTGGATTTTTCTCAAGGCTAGAGCTCTACCACTTGAGCCTCAGCACTACTTTTGGCTTTTTTCTATATATGTGGTGCCGAGGAATTGAACCTAGGTCTTCGTGCGTGCTAGTCAAGCACTGTACCACTAGGCCAAACTCCCAGACCTTACTTTCAACTTTTTCCATGCAAAATATTATTATCTTCACAGTCCCAAACAGTTTTAGAAGCTTACATATAGAAAAAGCAATGCCTTTCCATAATTATCTAATACCTGGTGTATTACTTCATAACTAATAATAAATAAATTGCTTTAAAAATTAATTAAAATGCTTATAGTAATAATGTTTCATATTCTTTTAAATAACTTTACTATTTTATTACTTTATTATTAACTAATTTAATATTTTCTCACAGGTAACTATATTTGAATCTTTGCTATATCAATGGATATATTGTCATGTGTCCACAAATATCATGTAATGATTTTAAAATTTTTATTACAACCATTTATTTTACTAACTATAATCTATTATATGCCTGTATATAAATAGATAGTAAATATTGTATCTATTCATATATGGCCTATTAAGAAAATGATGGGAAACATCCTAATATAAGATTTGAAACCTTGAAATACTAGTAGAAAATATAGGGAGTAATCTTCAAGTGGTCATCACAGGTAATAAATTCCTGCATAGGATTCCAAGTGCATAAGTAATAAGAGTAATATTGGTAAATTAAATTGTACCAAATTAAAAGCTTTTAAAAATAATCAAGAGCAAGAAGAGAGAATATAGAAAGGGAGAAAATGTTTGGTAGAAATAAATCCAGCAACAAATTAAGAGGTAGAATACACAAATCTCACAAAATTTAACAGCACAATGGAAGTAACCAAATCAACAAGTGGATAGTGAAATTTAAACATAAAGATTTCAAAGAAAGAACTGATATATATATATATGTATGTATGAAAACTGCTCTCTTCTTAACCATTAATGAAATTCACATCAAGATGACATTGAGATTCTGTCTCACAACAGCCATGATGACCAGCATCCATTAAACAATAAAAACAATGCTAGTGAAGATGTGGGGAAAAAAAATAGTGTTTATATACTTCTCGTAGAAAGGAAATTAGTGCAGCCATTGAAATTTTTGAGAACTTAAAATTTGAACCTCCATCACATCTGTCCATGTGTCTTTTGTACTTACTTCTGAAAGAGTCAAGTCAGTTTGACACAGAGATAACCAGAATGCCCAAGTTTATCATAGCACTATTTGTAATTGCTACATTATATATTCAGTCTAGGTTCCCAGCCGGGTATCAATGCATAAAGAAAGTGCGGAATATGTACAATGATATTTTGCTTCACCATTAAGAAAAATGAAATATGATTTTGCAGGAAAAATGATTGAACAGAACATCATTTTATTAAGAGACAAAACAGTGCTATGCAAAGTAGAGCAGCATTCATTTCCCTCATTGTGACAACTAATAAAATAATTTAAAACAATATAGTTACAAGTCCATGAAAAAACAGTTGAGCTACTGGAGAGGCAGAAGAAGAAAAAATGATGAGAGATAAAGATTATTAAAGGGTGTGAGTATGGTTCAACTATATGTACTTATGAAAATATTAAAACATTGATGCTGTTCAATTAGAATGAACTAAAAAGTAAACAAATGAAACTGAATGTTTGAAACAGTAACATTAAGTCCATGTCTTTGAAGACCACCCACTTGCACTAGCAAACAAAACTTTCCGGAATAAATCAAGAATAATGAACTGGATAAGGAGAGCTGCAGTGTGAAACATGCATCTAACTACTAAGAAAGCCTGGTCAATTTAACCAAATCGCTTACAAACTTTATATGTTGGCTCATCTCACTCAGCTCTCTTAACACCTGTCTATTTATTATGTATAATGACTCAATTCTTCCAATTGTTAATACCTAGATAAACTAGCACATTTTAAAGAACGATATATTTTCTTGTGGAAACTCCATGGCCTACAGAGAATATGATGGGCATCGTGATTGTTTACTAAGGAATTCAAAGGATTGAATACCACAGCCCTAAGTAGCTAGGTATTTAGCCCAACAATACATTAGTACTTGTGTGTATGCTTTCCTGAGTGAACAAATCTTTCCACCTGCCTGTTTAAAAGTAACCACTTGAGTTTGACACCAAGACATTTTCTCACAAACTTTAAACAATAAAGTCTCATTGTGACTGATGTAACTCATGATCCATTTAAAAACAAATGTCAAGAATATGCATGAATTACAGAATTCAAAATTCCTTGTCATGGTTTTATATCAGCCCAATGAAACAAACCAGGAAACAGATTTAAAAGAACTTCTATCATATTTTAAAACGAGTTATGTGAAACAAATTTAAATGACCTAAGTTTCAGTTCCAAGTTAATTCAAGGCAAATACTCTTTCTCTATATGTTTTTCAATTTTATAAAGGGAAGATATATGCTTAATGATTACTGGCAGCTATATAAATCTTTGGGGGATATTTTAATACTGTAGTAGGTTTTTTCTGGAAAATGACCAATTTGAGTCTCACTTCTGACATGTTCCATGTAGCATCTGGGGTAGCTAGCCAATTCTATTGACCATATTTCTTCAAATCAAAAAGCAAATGTCATTTTCACCTTACTATAATATTTGGACATTTTAAGGCAATTTTCTTGCTACCTTAATAATGACATTCATGCAATATGTATGTAATTGTACTAAATATGTAGGAAATTAGACTCCATTATTTATTCATTTAAACAACATAACATTTTATTTCTCAATAAGGTCCAATTGTATTAAAAAAAAGTAACAAGTCTCAATGAAGTTGCATATTCAGGGAATAAAACTGCTGGAATTTATTATATTTCCTAGTTTAGAAAATTAGCTTACAATAAGGATTACCTGGAAAGATTATTAATAATAGAGATTCCCCAGAAACCATCCAGATTTAATGAGGCTGGAACTCTATGGAGAAGGCCTGGGGATTCTGTTTTTAATAAGTCTCTGATGATTAGTATAGTCAGATGAAGTTCACTTTGGGTGTTCCTCATGACAGTAAGTGTTAGGATTCTGTCAAGCTAAGATGTTTAGTTTTCACAGTAGATGAATTAGTGAAATACTATTTGCTCTAAATGATTGAGCAAACATATACAACAGAAAGAAAATTCTGACAGCAAGGTGAAAAGTGATGGCTGTTACTGAAGCAAAAAAATTACAAATTCGTTCATGACCTAGTGAGGCAAAACTCTATCAACACAGGACCTGTGGAGCATTTTTATGAAGAGATGGTTTTGAAAGCCACAAGAAAATACCATGAACTTAACTGGCTGATTTATCAGATGGCATCAGCAATGGACTATATCAGGTTGTTAGAAATGTCACAACCTACAATAGAGTTCAAAGCAAATCTTTGTTTCTCAGGATTATGAATGCTACAAATCCATGATCAATGCTTTATACCCTTCAATTTTCCCCAAAGTCTCTTTCCTTGTTTTGTGTGTCTAATTCTATTGTCTCTTCAATGTGCAAAATTTCTCCCATAATGACAGCAATCATATTGGATTATGCCACACATTAAGGAATTCAAGATTTGTTTAAATTTAAAATGTCTTCTTTCTTTTTTTCTTTTTTCTTGGTCGTGGAGCTCGACCTCTGGGCCTGGGCTCTGTTCCTGATCTCTTCATCTCAAGGTAAGCTCTACACCATTTGAGGCCCAATGCTACTTCTGGTTTTCTAGTGCCTGATTAAAGTCTCACTGACTTTCCTGTCCTAGATGGCTTTGAACTGCAATACTGAGATCTCAGCCTCCTGAGCAGCTAGGATTACAGGCACCCAACTTTAATTTTCATTTTAAATGTTTCTTCCACAGTGGCATTTTGACATAAGAGTCCTGCCACTTTCAACAAAACAATTAGGATTAGGAGGAATATAGAAATACACTGTGGTCATGAAATGTATGAGGCTCCAAATATGTCATAAACGATGTCTTTAGCAGGTATAGAAGTGTCAGTGCTATTTTCAGGAATCAGGAATATGTAAAGGGACAAACAAGTGAAGCGGTCCATTTGAACAAATGACATCCAAATGTAGGCATACGGGAGAGGTTTGCAAGTCATGTAGCAGATCATTGCTACAAGCAGAAAGAGCCTCTGACCAAGGAATGTGGAGCTCATAGTTGTGAACACATCCATCCTAGAGGTTGAGAGTGGGAGGATTACATCTGAAACATGTCCAGGAAGAGATGTTTACAAGACTCATTCTCAAGGGAAGTTAAACTTAAGTCATATCAGTAGAAGCAAGACAGGATCTCAAATATAATCAGCAAAAAACAAGGTTGGAAACATGATATAGGGGTAAAAATGAAGAAAGGAAGGAAGGAGAGAAGGAAGGAAGGAAGGAAGGAAGCAGGAGGGAGGGAAGGAAGGAAGGAAAGAAGGAGGGAAAGAAAGAAGAAAGTAAGAAAACAAAGTACATGAAAAATATAAAAAAGGAAAAAATGAGAGCAAATGTATATGAAATTACGGAAACTTAAATAAATATTTCTCATATTTACATTTTGCAATGTTTTAAAGAACTATCTGCTTGGGACCAGGAAATTGGTAGAGTGTTTGTCTAGAATGCACGAAGACCCAGGTTCGATTCTTTGGTACCACATACAAAGAAAAAAAGCAGGAAGTGGTGCTGTAGAGGTAGAGGTCTAGGCCTATGAAAGCACAAGAAGGGCCCAGGAGTTTGGCCTACTGGTAGAGTGCTTGCCTAGCATGCACGAAGACCCGGGTTCAATTCCTCGGTACCACATACATAGAAAAAAGCCAGAAATGGTGCTGAGGCTCAAGTGGTAGAGCTCTAACCTTGAGAAAGGCCAAGGACAGTGCTCAGGCCCTGAGCTCAAGCCCATGACTGGCAAAAAAAAAGCACAAGAACAGTGCTCAGGCCCTGAGTACAAGGAACGGAACAGGCAAAAATAATAATTTCTTGTTTGTGCTAGATTTAATTTTGAAATATATTGTTAACACAAATTAATTGTACAAATATTTTTTTCACTATAGTATTTATGCATGTACATATAATTCACTTTAGTCCATTTCCTTCTGGTTATCTTACTTTTTATATCTAGTTCCCTTTTCTTCCTTCCTCTTTAGGACATTCTAGTGAGTTTCATTGCTGTATGTTTATAAGCTCTGCTCCTCTCAGCAGGCTGTAGTGTTGGGGGGGGGGTTCACTTTGTAGTATGGGATTGTGATCATAGTGGCCAGAGGCCTGCCATGGGAGTTTGGGCTTCTGCCATATACAACGATTTTGTTCACAGCCGGGCAGAATCCTGCAATAACTCACAATGCCTGTGTCATGGAAGATGAGCTGCCAGACTTTCATGTGCTCCAGAGAATGGTCAGTAAGGACAGAGAACCCTTTTGGCTCAATTTGTGCTTCCTAATAATAATCAACAATGAAGAGCAGCAAAATCTGAGTCAGGTCACCCTTCAATACTGAAATAGTGACAATGCACCAACAATTGTAAACTGAAAGGAAACCTGGCAGAACGATGAAACCTGGTACTGAAATAACAGGAGTGTTCCTAGGAAAAGAGAAATTGAGGAGCTTGCTTGGCATAGATGGAGATAGACACTATTAATGACAGGTTACAAGCACCATGAAAAAGATCCAATTCTTCAAGATCCTAATGTTTTGAGACATTTGAAGACACAAAAAGACAGAAAGGACACGATCTCACTCATAGATGACATATAATGAAGTATGTCATGAGCACTGGGGAGGTGGGAGAGTGTTAAAGTGTCAAGCCATGGGTGATAAACTACAATCTGTAAAAGTTAGAAGTTTGGTCTGTTGTTTCCCTCTAAGGTGAATGTTATGTATTTGAAAAAAATATATTAGAAGAAAGGATTTTGAATATTTTTACCATGCTTAAATGCTAATATCAGTTACAGAGGTATATTTAACTTAATGTTTGTTAACATAAATTGAAATAGCACTTGTTTTTCTTAAGTAGGTATGTGTAGGTTAAATATATGTTTAATAAAAGTAAATATATGCATAGTAGTATTAAATACATACTCTTCACCCCAAAAATATTTTACAAGAATTATTTATTTTGCCTTTTATTAAATTCAACAACAACCAGGGTTTTTATCTGTAGTTTGAATTATGCAAGTATATTAAACCATTCTATGTAAGAGACTTTGCATTAATTGAAGACATCATATTTGACAATGGATATTATCTTCAAATGGGAAAAGACTGCTGCATTTAAAAGCAGAAATAAACAAATTATGAGAGAAAAACATCTTTCCATGGGAGTTCTCCTTTGAGAAGATCATGAAAGTAATCTTAACAAAGAATACATGATTATACTTCAGATTGTTACATAAGAAAGCAAAATAAAATCCAGTTAGATATTTTAAAACTAAGTTAGTTTGAAAACATCTGTATGGAGTACAATGCTTATTGTTTTTATTTCAATTTGAAGCTCTTTAAATAAAACTTTGATAACCCACTTTTTTGTCTGTTTATATAATAACATAATGTTAAAGCTTATTGTTTTGAAAGAATAACTGCTCCTATCAGAAGTAATGCTCCAAAAATTGAATTAATATATACTCAATTGATGGCTTTGAAGTAAAATCCATTTAATGTGCTTCAAATTTAAATATCTTTCTTAGTAAGTGGATTACATACCTCATCACTTAGAGCCCAAACATCAATTCTGCTTTCATCTTTGAACAGCAATGTCACTTATGACATATAAGCAAGCTTGCATTTTGTTAGTAAGTTGGATGAGAGTCATCTATATTTACTGTCAAAGCAGCAGCAGAGCTACTGCATCTGTGGAAATAAATTCATTTCCAGTCCAAAACTATAAATCTCTTAAAAACTGGCTTTTACTGAGAAAATATTAAAATGGACCCTGCTTGCTACAGTTATATTAATTATGGGAATAGTATCAGTCAGTCCAACTTTCTATGATAAAGTAGTAACTTGGAACAGGTCACAAAAGTTTCAACTGAAGATATAGCTGTAGCTGAGATTGATGGTATGATAGGAAAGATATAGGAGAAGAAAAGGGTGATATTAAATATTAATCTGGGAATATTTTTGAATGACAATGAGAGATCAATTTTAATACTATGTACATATGTATGGGGATACCTATATATGTGCGTGCACATGTGTATTCAACACCGAAAGCAAGATACCAAAGTAGCATGTAGGTAAACTCATAGATACATATCATATATTCTAGTAGAAATACCCAGGAACATTGTAACCAAAGAGTAGACATGTGCAAATGACATTGATAAGAGAACCTTAATATTTTGATTGAAGCCATTCTAGCAGTATGTCTGCAGATTCAATGACCTAGTCAAAGTGTATGTAAATATTATCTTTTGGGTGTTAATTGAAATGTAATTTAAAACCTTTCAAGGAAAGGCAATAGTATATGCAGGATAGAATTACAATGGTACAACTACTTTGAACAACTAACATACAATTTATCAAAACGAAAGACCAGAAATCTGGAAATTGTGGTGTGGAAGTTGGGAAAATGAATGGAGAGAGGAAGGTTGACCATATATTCAAACTATCTGTGTGAAAATAAACTAGAGTAATTGAAGAAAAGAGTGTGGAGGGGGAGAGGAGAGAGAACAGTGAAAGCGGTATGACTGGTCAAGAGTCATTGTACTCACTGTGGACATGTTCAATTAAAACCACTTCATATGATTACTTAAAAATAATTTGAAAAAGGAAAAATTAATTTGGCTGAATGCAAAAATAGCTCAAGTGATGTATATTTACTACATTTTCTTTATTTGGCTAGAAGATCAAACATTCAGCAAATGAAAGTGAATCAAGTAATACAGCATAAAACATTCTACACTTATTCAACTGAATGTGCAGGATTAAATTATTAGTTGATTTATACAGTTAGTATACAAAATTGGGATTACATGTTACCTTTCTCAATATTAAAAAAAAGAATTTGACAATCTGCTTGAGGTCAAGGGGGCTACTGTAAATACTTGAACTAAAAAGAACATTATGAATTATCAGTACAAATAATATGTAAAAATAAGAAAAGCTCAGAGTTGAAGTGATTTATTTCTGGGTTTCTATACCATGCCAAAAGCATATTTGAAGCACAAATAGTGGATAAACATAGTATGGAACTGTGATAATACTGAAATGTATTATGTAAAGCGTGCACTAAAATATACCCTTGGTCTTCAGTGACAAAGATATGAACGAAAATCAGGGCTAGGCGAAAGAGCGTTTTCCTTCAAGGTATTCAGAGTGTAGTGAAGGAAAGAAATCTTTTGTAATTTCAATGCCACATAGGTGCTCCACTGAAGACTCACATAAATAGACTTTAAAAAAACAAGAAACATTAAATTATAGGATAATAAATGCTTTATGAAAACCTATTATCACTCATAAGTGGACAAGAGTTCTCTCAGAATGGACTTCAAGACAGGAAAGAAGGGAAATAATTGAGAAACATCTAGCAAGGAGCAAAGGTTACAGGAGTAGCATTTTGTCAATGGTATGAAGAAGAGAAATGAAGAGTGGCCCATGAACCTGTTTACAAAGTACGTCTACATCAGCAAAAATATTTTTCAGATTCATTTTTATTGTTTTGTCTTGCCAGTCCTTGGGCTTGAATTCAGGACTTGGGCATTATCCTTGAGCTGTTTTTTTCTCAAGGCTAGCATCTACCACTTGAGCCACATTTCTACTTCTGTTTTTTTTTCTGTGTATGTGGTACTGAGAAATTGAACCCAGGACTTCACGGATGCTAGGCACGCACTCTACAACTAGGACACACTCTGGGCCTTATTTTTGAATTTCTTAATGACTCATCTGAGAAATAAGGAAGATCATATTCCTTTTTAATGAAAAATCACTCCAGAACCTCTTACAGTCAGTTGTTCCTCAAATATTATCTTATTTATAAATCCAACTCAGAAGATAGCAATTAAAGTCATATACTATAAATACTACCATTTGAATATAACTTTATTTATTCTACCTACTTGCATAATACAACCTATTCAGTCAAATCTTTAAATGGATTCTTATACAATATAATGATATCTTGAATAATAGATATCACTTGTTTTCCTTACTTGGTTAACTGAATCAATACACATTGTATTAAAATATTTCAGTGGAATGAAATACACATTTTCAATTAAACACTTTGTTCTCTGTAGAAATGGTAAACGGAGAGCTGAATTTTTAAACGTGTGTCTTATTCTACTTCTATATCCAGAAAAGAATACTTTGGAGGTGACCAATGAGAATTTTTCAGTATATAACATTAAATACATGTTGAATAAAAACTTCATTGGGTTTATTGCCCAGTTTTGCTTGTTGACATACATAAAATCTCATGAAGAGACAACCAAATGATTAAATTAATATGATGAACATTTATATAGGAAATATAAAGGTTTGCATCAAATTTGTGCGTATTGGTGTACATGTGAGTATGTTTTCATCCCATACGGGTTGGCATGTGCCCATGCACAGCTAAGCGAATGAAATGAAAAGGCCATAAAACAGTTGCAGGGGGCAGATATGGAAAATTAAGCGATAGGAAACTCAAAGAAGATTTAGCTTCTGCAACACTTCTCATTGATCAGAGATTTTTTTTTGCCTTAACAAAAACACTTAACAACATTTTAAGGGAACAAAGATATCAATTCAAACTAACATTTATGCCATATATAAAGATATTGTCAATATGGCATGTGGGCAATAAATCATGAGTTCCCAATTGTAAACCCTATGAAATACCATGGAAAACACCTCCTAAAAAAACTACAAATTGCACATAGCAATAGCGTTCCATGTCATCAATTATGTGTGTCCCTGTGCATGCACATGTGTGTATCTATGTGTGCATATGATGTTGAGTATATATATACCTTTTAATATATAAAGCAAATATAATTGATGCATTAGAAGTTTCATTTAATTTGTCATTTATTTTAATTACAGCATATTAATAGTATAAAGTAAGAGAAGTTAAAATGACATTCATACATATATACATATAACGTGTTTTTATATTTGTCACAGCTATTTTCCTGTCTTATTGTGTCTCCCCCTTTAGCCATTTCCTTCCTCCTCTTTAATACTCCCTCTTTCATTTTTACCACATTGGATTTTAGGTATAAATATTGTTTGTTTTCCTTGGGATACTAGAAGTTGGGCTGGATTGTGTCACTTATCATGATGATCTCACTCTATTTAACAGAAAATAAGAAGTTTTTTCTAGTATTAATATCTGAGAAAAACTACACTATGGAATATGCCACATTATACATTCATAGAAATTATAGACTAGGGGTCAAGAGTGTGGCCTTGTGGTAGAGTGCTTCGCTAGCATGCATGAAGCCCTGGGTTTTAATTCTTTGGTACCTCAGACACAGAAAAGTCAGTAAGCAGTGGCTCAAGTGGTAGAGCACTAGCCTTGAGGAAAGGCTATATATGTACACATCTATACATATACATATATATATACTCTTCTATCTATAGATAGATAGATGATAGATAGATAAATGATAGATAGATAGATAGATAGATAGATAGATAGATAGATAGATAGATAGATTAGATAGATGGACAGACAGGTCTCAAACTTGGCTACTGGGATTAATTTGTATAGAACAATAGTATACAGCTATCTTTATAATTAGGTTACTGTGATTGTATGTGCTACAGGTTAATTATGGAAGTTCTATTTAAAACTTTTGAGGAAACTTCATCCATATTTCTGCATTGGAAGAGTAATTTCAGCAGCAGCAGTAAATAATTGCTTGTCCTTGCTTGCTTGACAGAATTTTTTTCTAGGCTTTTGTTCAACTGCCATCAGGCTAAATTTTAATACAGTTGGATTTTGTACTTCTCAAAAAGCTAAATAAAATTCTCAATATTTTTATAGTGCTATAGTCTTTTAAATACTAATTATTTGTTTGTTTTCTCTCCGTAGAATTTTAGGACTTAAATCAGAAATAACTAGGGGCCAGGAGTTTGGCCTAGTGGTTAAAGTGCTTGCCTAGCATGCACGAAGACCCGGGTTCGATTCCTTGGTACCACATACATAGAAAAAAGCCGGAAGTGGTGCTGAAGCTCAAGTGGTAGAGCTTTAACCTTGAGAAAGTCCAAGAACAGTGCTCAGGCCCTGAGCTCAAGCCCAGGACTGCCCAAAAAAATCAGGAATAACTAATAATTTAGGTAAATAGATGTGGCTATCATTTGACAATGAGTATCAAAAAACTCATATCCAAACTGTACATCTATATAAAGATGGCAGAAAATGGACATAAAACAATAATAACTATTTCTAAAGTTTGTGTATAAAGTCAATAATTAGACGAGAAAGCAGAAGCCTCATGTTAAGGAATGTTAAAACATCTGTAGTTTACAGGGAGGTTGGAAACATTAGTGAAACTGAAGTCAGAAATACAATCATCAAGTTTCAAGAGCCGAGCCTGAAGAGACAGGAAGCCCATCCCACAATATCTTAACCCAAATTTCTGACATATAATACGCAAAAGGTCAGTGGAAAATGTCCATAAATAGTGTCTCCACATGTTTCTCCCTCCAAATGTCTGCAAAGAACAGTATTTTCTTTTCCTTTCCACTGAAAATCGCCTTACAGTGCCTCTCATCATTAAACTCAGATCTGAAATCTCACAAGCAGCTGATTGTGGAAAAGGTGGTCCTAGCATCATCACTCATGAGTTTCAGATATTATAGAATATAGACATCCCTAGTGAGGCCACACTGAAAACAGATGTGTCACGAATCAACTTCCTGTACAAATATCTATGTGCAGTCATTTCAGACATACTTAGTTTCAAATGCAGTTGCAAAATGCATTATAGATTTATCATACTTGATGAAACTGTTTCACATGCAATCCAGTAGGATTACAGCCTGTGTCATAAAGGACCTGTGATAGGCTGTCTTGTCAGAAATGTTGCCTTGAGACAACAAATGAGAAACAAGCTTAGAAATACTCTGTGCTTAGACTGATGGAGTGACTTCCTTGGTCAAAAGAAACACTGTGAAAAATAAAATATTCAGCAACATTCTGTAATAAAATCCAGCTTTATCAAGGGGAATCTTCCAATGGCTACTGCTTAGTTCTAATTTGTTTTTAATACATTAAAAAAAACTAAAAAGAAAAATAAAATCCAAATGAGCCCAAATATCACAATGTTCTCTGGCGATTATCTAGCCATTTCATAACATATTAATTATGTTGATCTCTTTATAGTGGACCTGGTAATAAGCTTTAATTAGTAAGAATGCATATTATTTTGTAGATGTGAACTTACTATTCTAAGTCACAATGCTTGTAGAAAAGTCACCATTAATTTATTTTCCTAATAATTTCTTCATAATATAGTAAAATTCATACAGATTTATGAATTATTTGTAAATAGACCCTGATAACATGGTCAAATAACAACCTTCCTTTATTTGTTAATTATATTTTATTGTCAAGATAACATACAGAGAGATTACAGTGACATATATAAGGTAATGAGTACATTTCTTTTTTTTTTTTTTAGAGCAAGAATAGTCCTTTATTTATTCTTAATCCCAAACCTACAAGTTGGAGACAGTTGAAAAGGACATATTATCTCTTTTGCACACAGCATAAGAGTACATTTCTTGTCAAACCCTTCTCTGGTTATTCTCCCACTTTCCCTCCCACCAATTTCCCCCTCCCCCCAAGTTGTAAAGACCATTTCCACATATTGTCTGGTGAGAATTGCGTTTGTGTTGCTTTACCCTTTGTACTTTCTCACTCTATTTTGCTATTCCTCTTTTTCCCCAATTCAGATAAATGAATATACAACACACAGGATACCAGAATCAAATGTCATGACAACCAAAGGAGGAAAAAAATGATAGAAAATATAAATGACTTCACAGTTTAGAAAACAACAACAACAACAACAAAAGAAAAATTCTTGTTTCCAATCTTGGAGTTTATTTCAGTTAACCTCATCTTATATGGTAATACATATAACTATTGAGCTATTATCC
This sequence comes from Megascapheus bottae, assembly GCF_031878675.1. Lineage (NCBI taxonomy): Eukaryota > Metazoa > Chordata > Mammalia > Rodentia > Geomyidae > Megascapheus > Megascapheus bottae. Next base: position 70,469,976 of record NC_143512.1, read on the forward strand.
CAGACATATACCATGGAGCCTATGTTTCTTTGGGTCTGGCTTACTTCACAGAATATAATTTTTTCTGAAGTCCATTTGCTTATGAATGGGGAAATGCCAATCTTTCTGATGGAAGCAAAGAATTGCATTGTGTACATATACCATATTTCTGATGCATTCATCTGCTGAGGGACATCTGCCTTTATGCTATGAAGATTCTTGTATGCCTACGACTTTCTTTGTTTTTGAATTGTGAGTTGTATTATGATATTATGCTGTCACAGATGTGTCAACATACTTCAGCCCACTGGAAAAACTGACATTGAGCTAGATAACTTATTTTGTGAGCATCTCTCACACATTTATACTTCTACAAGAAAAGTAAGTTAGGACTTCGTTTTGTAAATTCTTATATTCTCCTTAAAGAGTGTAAAAACTAATTTAATTTAGAAAAAAATTACATCATAGTTTGAGACATGCCGGGGCCAACCGGCAGCAAACCAGGGTTCGCAGATTGGGATTCCTGAAATAGGGGGCAAGGACTAGGAAAAAATAGAAGAGAGACAAACAGATGGGGTTCAGGAGGGCTACAGCCCAAATCAGGAGCCACAGCTTAAGAAGCCTGTAGCCCAAGACCGTAGCCCAGTTTATTTCCAGTTCTCAATCTTAAATACACTTCTTTAAACTAGGGAACTGCCAGGGGCTACATTCGTACAAACAGTATCAAGTCTGAAATAGGTTGAATGAGAAGCTATCAAGTCCCAAACAGGTTAAATGAGAAACTATTGACACAGCCTAAAATCATGATAAGAGCTTACTTCCTTGTGTACTCAATTGTGCGGGTCCAAGGTCACTGACCCCACAGTCACGGTCACTGACCCCACAGTCAGTCCCCAACAGAGACATATACATTTGTTCACTTTTACCACCTGAAAAACTGTCACTCACTATTTCTCCTGTAACATAGTCAGCACTGTAAGAAGTTTCTATGTCATGTATATGACATCAATAATAGTAAGCATAAACAGAGGTTAATAAAACATCATTAAATGGTTGTACACACTGATTCAATTCTTCCTTCATTAAATTTCAAAAAATGAAATAAAAAAGAAGAGATAAACATATACATTATGGTTAATAGACCCAGAAGCTAGTGATAAGAGCAATATACTTTATGAAATACAATAAAATGAAAGCTTAGAAATTATTTCACCCATTCTGGTATTTGTTGTTTAGGTCTTCAGCAAAGCATATCGGAATAATATTCTCAAATCAAGCACATCTGAGATATTTCAATTATATTCAATTAATCAATAGACAAGAATCAATTCGGCAGTAACAAATATTAGGATTGATACCAAGTGAAGTAAGCCAGACTCAAAGGAACTTAGGCTCAATGTTTTCCCTCATTTGTGATAATCAGTAGAAATCTTGGGCTCTCCTAGCAGAGATTTGCAATAGAGCAAAACCTTGATACAAAAGGCCATATAGTAGGATGCTAAATGAAAGGATCTCTAGGATATAGAAACATAAGCCATATAATGAGTGATTGTTGTTCTTAAGGTACTATGTTATCTCTCATCTCTTTTGCTGTCCCTTGTTTATCTCATATTTTTACAGTATCTCACTTTGTTACTTGATATATGGGATATATTTGTATTTGGTTATTTGAAATTGGATAGGGAACGGGGGAAAACAAGATGAGGGGTGTATGGGAATTAATGCACCATCTATCTGGCAAATATCATGTAACCCTTCTATTAATTACAATAAAAATATATGAAAAAACAAATATTTGGATTGGAAAGTATAAGATAAAGATATTTTCAGAAGAACATAGACATAACATTAATTTAGTTTATTGTTCTGCTAATCAAATTAGCATCATCACAAAAAATATAAAGAAAAGCAGATTCATTAGAAGAATAAAAATACATATAATGGAAAAACTCTTCACATCAAATTTAGCAAGTTCATCTTCAGGGCCATATGTGCCTCTTCTGGGTGTATAGCATTGGAGTCGTTCTTTCCTTTTCTCTGAACACAGATTGTATATTGTGGACTTCTGCTAGATTGCACCCGCAACCACCTCCTAAGCATCTGTCAGCACTCTTTTCCTAATAACATTTCCTTTTGGAGGCAATCTCACTTCCCAACTTTTGTAGTGTTATTAGGAGTATATGTTCTAATGCCTAAAATATGCTGAGAAAAAGTCAAAGTATGCTGATAGTTTATCCAAACTCTCTGGAGAGGATTGAGAAAGACTAATGGAAGATAAAGTGACAAATAATATTTTTTAAAAAGTAATTAACATAGCATGCATCCAAAGTTTAGTATCATAAAGAGCTATTTGTACATGCAAATATCTCTGGATTTGCCATGGCTTATATTCATCATTATTAATAGTGTTACTCAAGCCTCCTCTCAAGCTATTTAAAAAGTGATAGTGTTTATTAAGCATGGTGATGTTTCAATAGTTGCCATTTAATATCAATTAACTAGAGTTTTCTGGATTTTGCTGTTTCATGATATAATTTAGAAACTATTGTTGTCTTTTATTTCATAGATAATTCTTAAGAACCTGATTTCTGCTCAAGATGAAAGAGAAAAATATTCTAGATCAGAGTCTCAACTAACTTAAAGGATCATTAATTCAGCAAACATGACTCTACAGATGTTGCCCAATCAGCATAAGATGTTATGTAACCCCTCTACACATTATCCCAACAAAAATATTTTTTAAAAAGTAAAACTCCACCACCTGACTCTCTACACAGATCTAGTACCTAGTAGTGGATCTGGTGGTTAATCGGAGACAAGAATCTTGTGGACATTTATGCCCAGTCTGGCTTTGAACCACGATCCTCAGATCTCAGCCTTCTGAATGGCTAGTATTTCAGGCATGAGCCACCAGGGCCCAGCTACTGAATATTTTTTAAACCAGCTATTATGGTCAAAAGACAAATATTCAGAAGCTCATAACATTCTAGATATATAGATAAAAATTTTCAAAGACAATCACAAAGATAAATGCTGCCTTCAATGGGGTTTGAAAATATTTTATATTAGGTTATGTAATTATGTAATTTTGTGTGTGTGTGTGTGTGTGTGTGTGTGCTTGCACATGTATTGGGACTTGAACTCTAGGTTTGGTACTCTTCCTTTGTTGTTTTTATGGTTGTTGCTTCTTTTTTTTTCCTTTCAGTGGGGTCACTAGCTCTTTTAAGCCATAGCTCTACTTCTGGCCCTTTGGTTGTTATTTACACAGAGAAAAGTTGCAGTAATTAATATATTTAGTCCTATTAACAATATGGTTGTGTTAGCTCATTTAAAAGTAGAAATGATGATAAATAATTCTCCAATTAAGTTAATAGTTGGGGTAAGGCTATGTTTGTTAGTGAAATAATAAATAATAGATAATAAAACAGATAAGTCTAAAGAACTTCAATGTCCAGATTGATGTTCAACTGTAATCTCAGGTTTCAGTTTCTAGAATAAGTGGGATTGCAAGCATGAGCCACTGGCACCACCCAGATTCATTCTGTAATATTCTCTGTTAATGAAGATACACTGACCTTAGTAAACTATAGTTACTATGAGATCTGAATTGATTCTCATCTCATTTATGGTCTGTTTCCTAAAAGGACATGTGATCTTATCCTATTACAGAGCTTTTGATTTGTCAAGCATCATTTTTGTCAGTTTCAACAAGTTTTGTGCAAAAATGAAAAGAAATTAGATTTAAAGGCAGTTGGTTTCTTCAGCACTATGCTACAAATCAGTTTTCACAAACCTTTTCCTTATCACATCAGAGGATTTTCCATTGATTCAGGATTTTGATAATGCATATTGAATATATAATTTGGAGAAAGAAACAGCAAGCATCCAAATGAAATGCTAAAAATTGGTGTCATGAGATTAGACATATTGTTTTCTCAAATACAAAGTCTGGTGCTTCATTGGAGTGACTAGTGGCTCATGGTTTGGCTGTACAGCAAACTAAACGACATTTGTAAAACTTGTGTCCACTACTTCAGTGAAAATAAAAATAAATAGTTCTGTAAATTTTGTCTGATATTACTGGAACATATAACAGGACTATAATGATCCATGAGGCCTTAAATTTTAAGAATTACAGTGAAGCTTATTTATTTTATCAGACTTAATACCTTTTCAGCATGAGTAATAACTAAGTCATCAGGTTTATGTAATCCCTCCTGATGACTTCTAAAGTAGCTGTAACAGATTGTAACATTTTCATTGGAACCATTAGAAAAAAATGAGTCACTAACCATTATACAGGCCCTTAGGTTTTTCACAAAACTGTATCTTAGCAGCCAGCAATTCTGGATTGATTAGATTTACTTAGCATGTGACAGAGTACAAATCTATTCCTTATCATCTGGATATGAGGATTGAGAAAGAAGGGTTAAATTGAAGTCTGTGATACTGTTTCTTTTATGTATTAAAAAAATAGATACGTAGATATGCCGAGGATCGAAGTTTTCAGCATGCGTGACTCTAGGAAAAGGTATCTGTATCACACAATTGGATAATATGAATGTCCTCATCATAGCTGCTTTCAACTCTCCTTGCCTGTCCTCTACAGAATACACTGGGACTGGTTTTAGGGAAAAAAAGGACAACAAATTAGTATGTGTTTTGTACTTCAATATGATCATTATAGAATAAAAACAAGCTGATTGTAGTTCAGAGAAGAATTTTAAGCTCTGTTTATCTTCAGTGTCCCCATCTCCACAGTGAAGGACTCCACGTTGTCTTTCATTGTCTTCACTAACAAAAAGTTTAAATGTTCAAATGTGTGATGGGGAATTTAATGGCAGATTAGGGAACATTTGGGGATATAGCTTCATTACCAATTACCAGATGTCTCCTTAGGCTACTGGGCTGGTGTGCATTAGGGAACTCCAAGCGTTTTGCATCTGGGAGAACACAACCTAGAAATGTTGCTGCCAGGAGGAATATATGATCCTCAAGGTAAATTGGAGGGGAAGGTAAAACAATGACAAAAGATCTGGATTTTCTAAAGAAGAAAAGAGCAAACTTCAGCAGGGATGTTTCAGCATATGCAAGTATAAATAGCCCAACATCACAAAAAAAATTCAAGGAAATAGAGGTAGTAATTGCAAATACAGTATTTGTGAAACCATGCTAAGTTCATATGAAACAAACATACTATTCAAATATAAAAAGTGATTCAAGTAAAAATGAATATTATATGTCAGGGAAGCAATTAAAACATTAAATGTAAATTTAAGCAAATGAAACATTGCAAATGAAATAAAATATATCACTTATTCAGTCTAAAATCTAAACAAAAAACATAAATCACCCAGCAAGTTTTAACTTTCCACACAAGCATATAAATAACTACATTAAGTATAAATTCTTTAAACTAAAAGATACATACTAGAAAGGTAAAGCAAAAACTATTATTGAAAAAACCTATTGTTTTACAAATATATTTAACCACATAAATAAACTAAAAGCATAGCAATGAAACATGCAAAATGAAGTGCATTTTTAAAAAATTAAATTAGTTTTTCCTAAGAAAAGAGCAAAGTATACTTTTAAAAACAAAGGAACAAGCAACACAAACAAAGCAAAACAGTGTAACTGGAACAAATTTTATTACTAGAGAAAAATGGGACAGCCCAATTATTTTCCAATAGTCAACTGTCTAAGAAAACACAAAATCATACAAAAAAGTTGTGGTTCATATAAAAAGTTTCAAATATGTGAAACAAAATTCAGTAGAGGGCCAGAAGGACTCTAATGGTAGAGTGATTGCCTAGCTTGCAAAAAAAGCCAAAGTGGTGTTGTGGCTCAAGTGATAGAGCACTAGCATTGAGAAAGCCTATGGACAGTGTGCAAGCCCTGAGTTCAAGTCCCAGGACAGGCACAAAACCAAAACAAAACAAAACGAAAATCAGTAGAATTACAAAGTAAAAAAGACTACTATGTAATTATAACTGAAAAATTATTTATTTTTCCCAGTACCCAGTAAAATAAGTTAAAGGAAAATAAGCAAAATATGGCAAAACTTAGCTAGGAGTATAATGCATCTATATCTAGAACAGAAGACATTATTCAAAAATAAGAGTTGTCCATATACATTGTCCTCTCACTAGTCACTATGTGGAAAATGCACTATACAATTTGTGGTAGGGCAGGAGGAAAAATGTGGGAGACAGCAAAGGATCAGGAGATACAGTTCAACAAGAATTGTACTCATTACCTCACAAATGTAACTGTAATCCCACTGTATATCACTTTTATAATAACAATCAGTATAACATCAATATACACAAAAAATATGTTGAAAAGGAACTTGACAACTTTGTGTGGAAGAGTTGGGTGGGAAAGAAAGTGGAAGAAAACATGGAGGGGATAACAATATTTGTGAAGAAATTACTCATTACCTTAAATATGTAACTGTAACCCCTCTTACATCAAGCATAAAGGGGATCCAAATAAGGAAAGATGAAGTGAAACTTTCCCTTTTTGCAGATGACATGATTCTGTATGTAAAGAACTTTATAGCCTCCACACACAAATTACTAGGATTAATTTAAAAGTTTGGTGAAGTTGCAGGGTATAAAATTAACGCTCAAAAATCATTGGCTTTCCTGTATTCCAGCAGTAAGAAGAATGAGGCTGAAATCAGGAAAGCAGCTACTTTTGCAATAATCTCAAAAACAAAGAAACAAACTTAGGAATTAACTAAGGAAGTAGAACCTTTATGATGAATACTTTAAAATCTGAAAAAGGAAATTAAAATATAACTAAGGAAGTAGAAAAATCTCCCATGTTTCTGAATTTGAAGAATCAACATTAATGAAAGTGGGAATCTTGCCAAGGGTTATCTGGTTATCTACAAATTCAGTGAAATAGCCATTAATATTCCAATATTGTTTTTTAATGAAATAGACGAAGCAATCCAAAAATTCATGTGGAACAATAAAGGACCCCAAATAGCAAGAACAATCATTAGTGGAAGGAACAGTGCCGGAGGAATATCAGTACCAAACTTCAGACGCTATTAAAGAGATATAGTAATGAAAAGAGCTTGGTACTGTCACAAGAATAGGCCGGAGGACCAATGGAATAGAACTAGAGTCATAGAAGTTAACCCACAGATCTGTGGCTACCTGATCTTCAATAACAGAGCCAAAGATATATGATGAAAGAAAGACAGCCTCTTCAACAAATGGTGCTGGCAGAAGTGGTTAAGCACTTGTAGAAAACTAAAGTTAGGGAAGCTTTTTAATACATAAAATATATTGTGCTCCACCTAAAAATGAATCCATCATTTCTTTTCATAATAGTATCTGTATCTGGCATGTTGAATATGCCTTTTACAATATAACACATGTGAGATAAAGCCTCTTAGACAGAGCAATACTGTCAGCAGTGCACAACACTGTGATTTTAGCTGATTGTACCACTACTGGAAACCGTGCTGAGAATTCTTAAAGGATGATAATCTTGATGTCTGGTGCCAGTGGATTATTCCTGTAATCCTAGCAACTCAGGAAGCTTAGATCTGAGGATATCAGTTTGAAGCCAGCCAGGCAGGAAATTGAGACCCTTATCTCCAAGTAACAACCAGAAAATTGGAAATGATACTATATCTCAAAGTGGAAGCGTCCTAGCCTTGAGATAAAGAGCTCAGGTACAGTGCCCAGGCAGTCCAGTGATGACCAAAAAAAAAAAGAGAGAGAGATGATAATCTTGGAAATCCCACAAGCCATGTAAGAAGGCATTTTTTTTTCATACGAAAGTCATTGGTAGTGATCAGTTTAAATTTCATTTAACATGTGGTTTTAAGTTAAAAAAATGGAAAGAACTTGTCTCTAAGCAGAATAATAATTTTCACATGTTGAGAATTCATGATTCATATCTGTTATCCATATACTGATTGATATGAAAATGGCAAATAATTCAGAAACCTACACCTTTGCATCTTTCTGTTGCTCGACCCTCACAATTTCTACTGCCATGTTAAAAATTTACTATTGACTATTTGCATAACAAAGGGTGACCTGAGGACCCTAGCCGGAATCCTTGCTGCCCACCATTGAGTGACCTGTCAGCTTCTCTATCAGAAAAATCTCATCCCAAATGCATTGACTGCCCTCACGTTGTTTTAGTTTTCATGCACATGAAATTGAGAAATTAATAACATTTCACTGACACTAGTTTTGTTTTGAGTGGTTGTGTGGTACATATGCACAATCTGTCAGTTTTCTAGGCTCAAATCTGCTGTTCAGATATGAAAAACGCATTTGCCAACAAAAGTCTATGAAAAGAAAACCATTAACATCAATTATCAAAAGCACTGTTATGACTTAACATTAAAGAAAAATAAAAATTAGAGGGAAAAGGAAAACATTTTAAATACTTATTCTGAAAGCATTTCTAAAATGGTATTGTTGTGTTATGGTAATATCCTGGATTTGTATACATCATATTATCTGATACCTAATGATTACTGCAACTCCATATACAAACATTGCCAACAGAAACATAAATGGACATAGTCACCGGCAGGAAAAAGGAGACCAGAGAACAGAGAGAGCACCTGAAGATGTCCAGCTGGTGTGATGTTGTTTGCTTTCTGCCAGGTTCTTCTTTCAAACTTGGACTCAAGTTTAGTTAGAGAGTGTACTCTGCCTTCGAACACGTAGGGGTTTGCCTCTTATTTTCTAACTTGTAACACAAAATCACATCTAAATATATAATTGTAGAGAAATTATAGATAGGTATTGATCCATAGGTCTGTAAATGTGTATCTATATCTTGAGATATCTGTATGATACATTTCATAAATCTATATGTACATCAATAAATATCTGTATAGACCTATCTAAATGGATTTATATAGATCTATTGATATGGATCCATTGATATAGACTGAAGACTGTAAATAGCGATACTATATCTATCTACCTATCTTTCTTTATATCTATATATTTGTCTCTGTGTCTAAGAACAGGCATATATGTATCTATATACATAGATATTGATACATAGATAGATATCTCTAGAGAAAATAAGAACAATCTAAAATACTGATAGAATAATTTATGTGATCAAAATAATACACTTCTGAATTCCCATGCTTCATTAACGTATATGCCAAAGGAAGCAAAAAATTTATAAAATTCATGTGTCTTCATGAAGAAATACTTGACATCTCTGGTCATAAAAGAAATGCAAATCAAAACAACTCTAAGATTACACCTCACTCCAGTTAGAATAGCCAGGATCAAGAAAACTAATAACAACAGATGCTGTCAGGGATGTGGCCAGGAGGGATCACTACTACACTGTTGGTGAGAGTGCAAAAGCATTCAACCACTATGGAAAGCAGTATGGCAGTTCCTAAAACGACTAAACATAGAGTTCCCCTATGACCCAACAATTCCACTACTTGGCATTTATCCAATGGTCCAGAAACACGGGAATACTAAATCCATTAGCACAACAATGTTCATTGCAGCACTATTTACCATAGCAAAGATATGGAACCAACCCAGATGTCCCTCAGTACACGAGTGGATCAACAAGATATGGTATTTATACACAATGGAATTCTATGCTGCTGTCAGAAAGAACGACATCTCCCCATTAGTAAGGAAATGGAAAGACTTAGAAAAAATCATATTAAGTGAAGTAAACCAAAGTAAACTCAAAGGAACATAGGCTCAATGGTTTCCCTCATTTGTCATAATCAGTAGAAACCTTGGGCTCTCCTAGCAGAGATTTACAGTAGAACAAAACCTGTATACATAGGCCATATAGAATGATGCTAAATGAAATGACTTCCAGGATATAGAAACAAAAGTCATATAATGAGTGACTGTTGTTCTTAATGTACTATGTTATCTCTCATCTCTTTTGCCATCCCTTGGTTATCTCATATTGTTACAATATTTCACCTTGTTATCTGATATATTTTATATATGCTTAATTGGTTATTTGAAATTGGATAGGGAAGGGGGGAAATCAAGATAAGCAGGGGAAGGGTGGGAGGGAAACCATGTCATGAGAAAGAATATCAATGTTTGTGAAGTTATGCACCATCTATCTGCTGAATATAATGTAACCCTTCTATTAATCCCAGTAAAAATATTTATAAAAATTCATGTGTCTTTTGATGCATATTCTTTTCATATGAGAAAAATCCTTGTTAATGTCTATCCACAGTAATTTTTATCTGAAATATTTTAAGCTAAAAAGTAACTCATTTCAATGCTGAAATTATTTTAAATATGGGAGTAAAGAAAAATAACCAGAAGCCTATTAATTCTGAATCCTTGTGTCTCATAGCCTCAGCTCATGGGAAGAAACCATTCACTGAATGGAAGAAAACATGATGCCATTCTGCTGTTGCTTACAATTCACTGGTAGAGACACATTAAAATATAAAGTTAATTATAATGAATGGGATATAGAGCTTAGATTCAAAATGATGAACTATTAAATATAATGCATTAAACACCTTTATGCTCTAATGATTCCATCTCACTGCATCTTGAGACCAAACAGTACATGCTTGAGATACTCTGTCCATCGGGATGTGGGTTGGAGATGGTAGTGTTCCCTTGCAATGGAAGAATGTTGACAATAGTTTCAGGAGTATTCAGTATTGAGTAAAATTACAGGAAAACAAGAACTAGAAAAATTGGTTGCAAATCTGTTCTATTGTTTATAGCAGATGGAAGCAAAGTCTGCTTTGAAATTCCCTCAATCAACCTAAACTCCAAGTATAACATTCTCATATATATATATATATATATATATGTATATATATACATACATAGAGAAAGAGAGATGGTGTTCTAATTTATTTTATTTTAATTTTTATCATCAGGGTAATGTATAGAGAGGTTACAGTTATATTCGTAGTAAGTACATCACTTCTCACACATTGATACCACTTTTCATGTTTTGTGCCCTTTCCCTCCTCCAACCCCTCCCAATCATCTTGTTTCCCCACCTTTCCTTTGCTATTTCAAATAAACAAATATATGTATATACAATATACCAAGTATCAAAGTCAGATACAGTAACAGTATGAGATTAACCAAAGGGCAAAAAAAGAGAAATAACATAGTACATTTTGAACAACAATGACACTTATTTCCATACCCTAATTTTAAATATAATTTGCTTTTATTCTTTTTACTAGTCATAGAAATAGAAACCTGTCGTTCATTGAATGTCAGATGCCAAATGTTCTTTTTTTTCATTTTATTTTGCTTATATACTAAAATATTCATGAAGGAATATTTTTCATTTTCTCCTCACTTCAAAAGTGGCACTTGCAAAACATATGATGTATTCTCTTGGATAAAATAAGTCATAGACCGCAGAATAATCATTTTCAATCAATACATTTCTTTCCATGAAGTATCATCCTAGTCTACTGAGCATAAACAATGGCTTCAGCTCAAGAAAATGTAAGCAAACAAAATAAATAAATAAATAAATGTGGAACTTGGAGCCCAGACTTCAACAGATACTGGTTATGATCTTATCTATTCCTCATGCTGTGATTTATATTTTAATTAAATTTCTTTCCCCACATAAAAGAATTATCATTGCTTTTAACATGATGGGGCCAAATTTCAAATATAAAGGGCTACCAAATTATATGTTTTGTGATTATTTTAAATAGGTTTCATATATGCTATGCAAATATATATGCTTTTGAAACTGAACTAAACAAAGAAGTAGAACCTCTTAGAATAATATCAGTGAGTATATAGGCAATATATATCAGTGATGATATTTTATCAAATGGAAAAAATATCCTTTGTGATGAGCAAAGATATAAAGTATGGAATGAAAATACAAAAGAAGTTGATCCTTAAAACTCATGAAAATATTTAGCTTGAAGTGTTCAGAGAAAAAAAAAGAGCACTTATACAATATAGCAGTATCATGGAATAACTTTAGAAACTATTTTATTGTATGTATCTAGTGTTTATTTTAAATATGTAAGCATGCTTATGGAAATACAAGTACAATTGTTCTGAAAAGACAGAGTTACTAGCAGCACAGATTACTTGAAAACCACAGAAAACTCCTCATGGATGACAAAATCCACTCAATGAAATAGTGTCTGTGTGGTATAATCATTTTGTGATAAATCACTATTAAATAATTCCATTAGAATATCTGAGTTAATTTTTGTATTCTTATTTATTTTGATGCATTTTTATGTTATTATATGGGTGATAGACTAATGGGTTACATTTACATTTCAGGTAATGAGTACATTTCTATTGGAACAACATCAACCCTTTCCTCGCTCTGTCCTAGATTCTCCCTCCCATTCCCATGCACAAGTTGTATATGTAGGTCATTTTTAACAGTGTCTCATGAGCATCACGTGAACATTTGTTTAACTTTGTCTCATCATTTCTGTGTCACTCCCATTCTCCTCCCAAAGACAGATAAATGAACAAATATGACAAAAATAAAAGAAAACAAAAGTAGCAACAAAGGAAACAAATCCTTGTTTCTATTTCCTGAAGCTCATTTCAACAAATATCATTTTATATGCTCAGATGCACATAGGTTTTGCATCTTTTTGTTCCTCTCCTAAGAATATCCTCCTATAGTTTACCAGTGTGTGAATACCTAGAAATCTGTATAATTTATCCTGCCCCAGTGCAAATGTGGCCCTAAAGGAAATGCAAATCAAAACAACACTCGGATTCCACCTCATATCAATTAGAATGGCCATTATCATGAAAACTAACAAACAAATGCTGGTGGGAATGTGGAAATGGGCAATTCAATTTTACTGTTAGAGAGAAAGTCAACTGGTCCAACCACCAATCATGCTGAAAAGCAATATGAAAGTTCCTCAAAAAACTAAACATAGAGATACTGCATGACCCAACAATTCTGTGCTTTAATCCAACAGAAGACAAACAAGGCCACACTAAACCACCAGCACAACCATGTTCATCAAGACATTATTTCTATTAATAGTCCAAGATATAGAATCATCCTAGATATCCCTCAAAGGACAAGTGGACCAAGAAAATGTGGTGTTATGAAATTAACCATAAGAACGAAAAAAGGGAAGAGAAATAACACAGTACGTGAAGAACAACAATCACACAAGACCAAGCTCTAGTTTCCATATCCTAGAGTTCCTTTCATTTAGTCTCATTCTATATAATCTTATGTACATAGGTTTTGAGCTACTGTAATCCTCTTCTAGGAGAGTCCTAGATGTGTACGAATTATTACAAATAAGGAAAGCCATTGAGCTTATGTTCCTTTTTTTGGGTCTGGCTTATTTCACTTAATGTGATTTTTTTTCCCAACTCTGCATTTCCTTATGAATGGGGCGATGTCATTCTTTCTGATGGTCTCATATTGTTACTGTATCTGACTTTTTCACCTGGTATATTATATATCTATGTTTATTTGTATAGGAAAGGGAAGGGGAGAAAACAAGATAATTGGGAGGGGGTGGGGAGAAGGAAATGAGGACAAAAACATGAGAAGGGGTATTAATGTGTGAGAAGTAATGCACCTACTACCTGATGAATGTAACTATAACCCCTCTCTATATATTATCCCGACAAAAAAGTAATTGGTTCTGAGGTATTTTTCTTCAGATATTATGAACTTATCTGGGTGTTGGTGGTGCATGCTTGCAATCCTAGCCTCTAAGGAGGCTGAAGCTGTTAAAGGCAACCTGGGTAGGGAAGTCTAAGAGACTTCTCTCCAATTACCAGCCAAAAATTCAGAAATGGAGTTGTGGCTCAAGTGGAAGAGAAGTAGCCATGAGCACCAAAGCTCAGAGACAGTGCCTAGGCCCTAAATTCAAACCCTAAGACAGGCATGCACACACACAAAATAAGGTTCTTATGCAATGCTGTGCTCTGTACTCAATTACTGAATGCAATAACACTTACAATTTATATAATTTCAAAGTCACTATTTTTACCTCCACTTAACACAAGAGAAAATGGATGGTTGTGCAGGTTAAATAAAAAACTAGATGATATTCCTAATATACATATTAAACCTCATCTACATTGCTATTTTTCTAACCCTTGTGGATTTTTACAGGTTAAAATGGATATTTGGCATACTTCCCCCCAATATAAAAATTATTTTAATTAAAGTAAAATTTTTAATTCTATTTTAATTGTTATAAAGGTGATGTACAAGTGGGTTTACAGTTTCATAAATCAAGTAATGTTATCCTTCACTCTCTCCCAGTATTTCTCTTTAGTTTCCACATGTAAGTTGGATAGTTCATTTTCAACATAGTATTCATCAAGTTCCAGTACTGTTTGATATGTGTCCCTCCATTTTTGTGCTCTCCCTTACCCTCCCAAAGACAGATAAAGAAAACAGTAACAACAACAAAGTTAAAAAAAAAAGAAAGAAAGAAAATGTGGTATTTAGGGCTGGGAGTTTGGCCTAGTGCTTAAAGTGCTCGCCTAGCATGCATGAAGACCCGGGTTCGATTCCTCGGTACCACATACATAGAAAAAAGACGGTAGTGGTGCTGAGGCTCAAGTGGTAGAGCTCTGGCCTTGAGAAAGTCCAAGGACAGTGCTCAGGCCCTGAGCTCAAGCCCAGGACTGGCAAAAAAAAAGAAAAAAGAAAATGTGGTATATAGGTATACATACACAATGGGATTCTACTCATTCATAAGAAACGATTATATTAATTATATTAATAGAGAAATGAAAAGGCTTGAAACAAATTATATTAAATGAAATAGTCAGAACCAGAGAAACATAGGTTCCATAATTTGCCTCATTTATGGTACCTACAATATGCCTAGGTATCTAAAAGTAAACACACTTAGTAGTAAAAAGAAAAACTAAATCCTAGATTTCATGTAGAAATTTTATCATCTTCACGAGGTCCTACCTATTGTCTGACTTTCATTTCTTCCTCTCTTCAATGTCTCCAGTCCTTCAAAGACAAGTATTTGAGAGTCCATGTTAACTGAAACATTCATGTTTTAGTTGGTAAAATCTATTAGGCAAATAGCAGATATAAAGTAATATAAAATGTTATAAACAGTATGAAAAAGATTGAAAGGAAAATAAAACTATTCCCTTACTAAGAGACAAGACAAATTCAGATAAAAGTTTTAAAAATTTACTTCATTGTAGCCTATCTTTGGTACTAGTTTATGTTGATTCTGATACTGTTACAAATCTTGCTTGCCATGCTGAGGTATTGTCTACCAGCCTTCTCTAGGGAAGCTACTTTTTTTTGGCCTTTTCATGTTATACTATTTAGCAAGACCTTTGTCATCAACAGTCCATTCATAAGGATTAGTTAAGAACTGTTGGTCCACACAAAATAACTAAAGTTCTTGTTCAGGGAAAATGTGTCTGTTTCCTACTGTTTTTCTTTACAAATCATTTACTTGTATCTGTATAGTCTACTAATCATATATATTCATCCTCATTTAAAATAAATAAAATTGGTTTATTTATTATATTGTTGAAATTACCGCCACTATCAGCATTGTGAGATTTGCAATTGGCTCCTGTAACATTTTTTAAAATGTGTTTAATTCCTTGATTGTTTTGTTGAAAAATAGTATTCAAAATTAGATCCTGACCACTAGTTGCTTTTTTTTTTATAATTGAAATGAGATTTCATTATGTGATTCTCTCTTTGATGAAATATGAAAAGGGTATATACATGTGAATTACTAAGTAATATATATGAGCATAAGAATAACCATATATATGTGTACATATGCATATATATTTACATATATGCATTAAGATAAATATGAGTCTTATAGGTATATTTAATTCTATCACTTTGCTCCCAAGCTTCTTGTACCCACAGAATCAACATCTGTAAATTTATTTTCCAGCAGTGTGATGGTTGTATCCATCTGTCTTCATTCCTTATAAATGTTTCATTTGCAGTATACAGTTATAACAAGGTAATTGTTTATATTTTCATTGCAAAAATGTACTTCAGTTAGCAAATCCTGTCGTTTTGCAATTTATTTTACATTAAATTATTTTTGTTGTTGTTTCCAGCCTTGGCCTTTGAACTCTGGCACTGCACCCTTTCCCTAAGTTCCTTTTCGCTCAAGGCTCGCATTCTATCGCTTGGGCTACAGCACCCCTCTGGCTTTTTCTTTTCTTTTGTTTTTCCTCATGAGGAAAAGCAATTTATTTGAATTGAATAATATATTGTAAGAAAGATAAAAGTTAATGTATTCATTACTAAAGAAATGCGTCATATTATTTTTGTTAGAAAACAAAATGAATCTGTTACCTATTTACATGTCATTTCAGAGCTCTGGGTTCTGTTTTGCTTTCCTTTTATTTAATAGTATTTTACTTTAATTTTATTGTAAAGGTAATGTATAGTGGTGTTCCAATTACATATGTAACATGAGTAAATTTCTTTCTGAAGTGTTATATCTTCCTCATTTCCTTCCACTTTGCCTATCCCCAATCCTCTCACAAATTGTAAAGTTTATTTCCAACTTAATTATACAATGCTCTAAACATTGCACAGTGAGAACCAAGGAGGATATTATTAGGAAAGGATCACAATGGCTTGATAATTATGTGGATATGACCAATATAAAATGATGCTTATCAAAATTAACTATAAGTAATTGAAAAAAAATGTGCTATTTGCATTTTTTTTCTTTCTTTTTTCCTCCTTTGGTTTACTGCCGGTTGCCACTGTTTTTTATTTTGGAAGCATTTGTCTTGTACACAAGTTTATTTGATTTGGAAAAGAGAAGAGGAGTCACTTCACTCATTTTTGGTGATTAATTGAAGATGAAAGTTTCATGCACCTTTCTACCTGTGCTGTCTTTGAACTTGCATTCTATAATCTCCTTTCCTCCTCCTGAGCAGCTAGAATTACAGGATTATAGGCATGACACAGCATACACACTCTCACACACTAGCGCACGCGCGAGCGCGCGCACACACACACACACACACACACACACACACACACACACCGAGAGAACAAAAAAACCCTTTTTATTTCAAAGTTATTTAAATCAACACAATTTAGTAGGCATCTCTTTTTACTATATATTCATTTCAGTAGGTTTTACTTAGATGTTTCTGTCCTCCTCTCCCTTTCTTTTCCACCTTTCCCTTCTCCTCCCGCTCTTTTTCAGTCTCTACTACTTATTCTCTTCCTGTCGTTCCCTTCTTCCCTCCTCCCATTTCTCTTCTTTTCCATTTCTACATCTCTTTTCTTTTTTCCTTTCTTCCTGTGTTGATCCTTGCTATCTTTTCTCTCCTCGTTTCTTTCATATACAGATGATTTTTTAATTTGTTTCAGTTAATTAGAGATCCAGATATATCATGGGAATATACTTGATTAATTATTTCTTATATATGTAAACTATTTTGAATTTTTTGTGATTCTCAATCATTTTTCTTAGTCTTGATCTTTCCTATATTTTCAGAAGAAAGCACTGATTTAATACAAGACAATAGCCATAAAAGTTGAAAAATGTTTTCTAAGTTTTTACATTAAATATCATTAGAAATAAAAAAAATATTCAGTAGCAGTATACTTCTGAAATTGTTGCTACTGCTATTTTTGGTGTGGGTGGTAGTGGAGAGAGAGGAAGAAGAAAAGGACAAGAAAAAGAAGAGACAGGCAGTGGTATATTGTTAATAGTGGTGGTGATATTGTATGTTTTCGTGAGTTATTTTTCCCTTCCAAACATCATGATAAGTAATAACCTCCAACTTGACATGAAACATAAAACAACATGAAAAGGAAGTTTGACTTTTTGCCTAAAATGGAATTCAGAAAAATGATAATATGCCTTAAAAAATCTTCATCTAACACAAGGTGCCTTCCTTAAGGAATAATGAGGTTATAGAATTCAGTAAAAAAAAAGTGAATTTAGTACTTTGATTAAATAAAGACTTTAATACTAAGATAGGATGTTGAAGTTCACTGAGTTTTTCAATCAGTAGCTCTGCAGTTTGCTATTACCAGACACTAAACTATATCCTCATATGCAGAACATGTAACAAAATGGAGCAGGACATAAAGGTTAGACACAGGCATAAAATGAATATGACATGGTAGATTCAATGTGCAGGGATGCTCCTGTGAAATGATGTGCTTCAGTGCAGCAGAACATAGAACAAAACTTGCAGAACAACTAGACCCTCAGCCAGTTTTCCTCAGGCCAGTTTATTTAAATGTATTTACACATGGGTCAGTTTTAAAACACTGAGAATATAGACTCTTTATGCTCTCTCTGTCCAGTCTTTGACAATAAAGATGATGAATATTTGCTTCAACTCTTGCCATACAAATTGAGTTTTATGGTGAGCTTGTTTTACTTCTGTGTGCTCTCGTGGTAAATTGAATGTTTTTCATTTAAACATATGAAAGCTTACCTCTTTAAGTTTAAAGCTCTCTATGTGCCCATGAGCTATACAGTGGTATTTACATATCATATAGTAGTGAAATAAATTGTATCTGAGAGAAAATTTCTCTGTTACTGGGGTGTAATCTAAAAGTGGGAATGACAGAGGAAGATTTTGTTTCTCACAGGAATGAACTACTTATAGGCAATATTTACTCCTTCTATTTTGACATAAGTATCTTAACTTCACAGTTATTTCATCAATCTTGCCATTAGTTCAGGTGAGTAATAGACTAATATGATTTATTTACATAATGTGTATAGAACAGAATGTTATGTTTCTGGAGAGACTTTTAGAAAATATTCTCTATGTGTTTTGTTTACATAACTTGTGAATTGGAAAATGTTTCCAAGTTAGAGCATTCACATTTCCATTATTAGACAAACATATAAGATGCAAAATTCAATAGCTCCTCATTTGAGTTGTATTTACAGAAATATTAAATATTAAAACTGTCTACATAGAATGTGAGTTACCGAGTAATATTTATTAGAATAGATCAAACTCATTAAAACATTGCCAATGTGTTAAAATCTAGAAAAATAATTTAGAATATTTCTGGAAGATGTAAGAGTATTTCCAAATAATGAGTGTGTTAACTAACAGATATTAACTACTTATTTATAGAAATTATATATTTTGTTGTCAAATTATTGACATAATTTTATTTAAAATAATTGTGAATGGTATAAACATAGATCATACTTTGTAATCAATCTCTAAAACAGAAAGAAAATGCACTTCATTCTGAGAATATTAAGCCATTGCTCACCCCTTTATTTCTTATCTATAATGATATAACTCCTATAGTTACTATAATGTATTAGTGTCTTACACAGGTCTCCAATTTATGAAATTATACCATCATAGAAGTATTTCCTCAATAGTACCTCACAAGTCTCCAATTTATGAAATTATACCATCATAGAAGTATTTCCTCAATGGTACCTCAGGTAATGCTCAGCAGAAAAAATAAACTGATCTTTGTTAGCTT
The DNA here is from genome assembly GCF_031878675.1 of Megascapheus bottae. Lineage (NCBI taxonomy): Eukaryota > Metazoa > Chordata > Mammalia > Rodentia > Geomyidae > Megascapheus > Megascapheus bottae. The sequence continues at coordinate 70,489,425 of NC_143512.1, forward strand.
ATGTATTACATGATTTGCAACATTTTTATTACACAATATGCTATTGATGAAGTTTGAAGTTAAACAAAAATTCAATGATGACAAAAAATAGAAGACAATATAAAAGCAACAAAATTTTCACAGTCAAATATTATTCTAGTAAGAGAGTTCACTTTTGAAGCTTATATTTTATTTTATTTTATTTTTGTTTGCTCGTAGGGCTTCGTTTCTGGGCCTGAGCACTGTCCCAGAACATTTCAGGTTAAGGCTACCACCCTGCTCTTGAGCCACAGTGCCACCTCCAGTTTTCTAGGAGTTAATTTGAGATAAGAGTCTTATGGTCTTTAGAGCCCATGGTTCTCAGATCTCAGCTTCTGAGTAGCCAGGATTAAGGTGGGAACCATAGCACCTGGCTCACTTTTGAATCTTATTCTGCATGTAGAAACACAAACACAGTTTGACACAAACCAGTTTTACTACAATCAAAAGTACTCTGAATAAATATGTGCCATTGTTACCGGATAAAAATGAACGTAGGTCCTAAGGAAAAGAAACAGATTTTCTGTGCATTATCACATTCTGAATTACATCAATTCCTAGGTATTTTATTTTGTGATTGGTACAGTTGTAAATAGAGTTATTTTCTTTCTTTCAATCTTAATCATCTTATTGTTGGTGTAAAGGATGACAACTGTCTTTATGTGGATTGATTTTTATATCATGATATTTTGCCAAGGTGTTAATCATATCTAAGAATACAGAGTAAAGTAGCTAGGGTCCTTCAAATATAAGAATATGCCACTTTCACCTGCCAGCTTCATGGAACCAGAAAATCCAGCAATTTGTGAGTACCTCCGTAGAGAAGTTTCCACTTCTGCTTGTGGAATGGTATTGGGAAGGAATTCCCTAAAACACAAGCTGAGAGCAGCGCCATCTTGATTGCTGGCAAAGACCCTGCAAACCGTCTGCAGCCTGAGAAGTAGTGCTGGCAGCGCCATCATTCAAAAGTTCAAAGGATTCCCCAGAGGCAGCTTAGCTGGAAGTCAGCCCCTGTGCTAGCGGAAGTTCCTCCTCCTAAGTGGGGCCGCAGTCCTGGTAAACAAAGCCACTCATGACACTATGGGTTTCTTTTTTTTTTTTTTTTCCGCCCAATCAAGCAAACTGATCAGAAAAACCGCAAAACGAAATCGCAAGAGAAACAGACTTTTTGAAGGGTTTGGATCACGAATTTAGTGGAGACACAAGTTTCCTATCCTGTCCCCCACGCTACACCCCCCCAAAAAAAACCTAAAGAATACTCTTTTTTTTTTTCTTTTTTTTTTTTTCCTACCCTTTTTCATTTGCATTTTTATGTGTTCTTACTTTTTTGGCCATTGTACCTCCATCTTTTTTTTTTAAGTTTTATCATTGAACTCTCCTACATATACCTTCCTATTTTCTCTATATATTCTTATTACTCTTCTTATTTTCATAAGCTTTACCTTATTTTTTGTAAATTTTGTAATCAACTATTTTACCTTTTTATCACCTTAGGTCAGTTATCTTTACTTACTTTCCCTTTTCTTCATTACTATATTAATATTACACTCCTACATTACTCTTTTCTTACCTCCCCTCTTGTCTTTCATACTATTTTTCTATCTTTGGTCCTCTGTTCATCCTTCAACTATTATAATGCATGCATCTACAGTTGGTGGTTGTTGAGCAATGCTGTGTATCTAGATATTCAATAATACTCTATGTCCAGAGGAACTTAAATACAATAAAGATTGTATTGAGGAGTTTATTTTTTTGGTCATAAAACAGTGATTGGTGGTGGTCTTAGATTTATCTGTAAGTGCACAAAAGAGAGAGAGAGAGAGTAATAATACCAATCTAAAATTGTGAACATCTATTGTCTGGCTAGCTAAAGAGCTCTAGGTTGGTTATATTTTAAAAATTGTAATCTGTGCGTATCAATCTTGCTCCCATTTTCAAATGGGCAGAACAAGAAACTCAAGAAAAATGGCAAATCAAGGACTAGCATCTCCCATCCAATAAAACACGCACGGAGCACTCAATGGCAAAACTAGAGTCCTCTAAATTCTATACAAATGCAATTGATAAACATGATTAATGAAATGTTTAAAAACATACAGAAAGAGATATATGAGGAAGCCATATCTAAATGAGATGAAACCATAAACAAGGTGATACATGAACTAGAGGAAGCCATAAAGGGGGCCATAATAAAGGATTTACAAAGAAAAATTGACAAATTCATAGAATCCACAAACAAAAAGCTGAAAGAATTCCAACAAATGTTCAATGACAGTAAAGCTGTTGAGATAACCAAACAAATGGAAACCGAGAAGTTAAAGAAGTTTATACATGATCTAAAACAAGAGATGCGAGGCATCAAAAATGAGCCTCATATCTAAAATATATCAACAGTTCAAAAAATTGAATCACTCCAAAGCCAATCTCCAAAGAAACAACCATCCCATTAAAAGATGGGCCAAAGACTTAAAGAGAGTCTTCTCTGAACAAGAAATAACAATGACCTAAAGACACATGAAGCAATGCTTGACACCTATGGCCATAAAAGAAATGCAAATCAAAACAACTCTAAGATTCCACTTCACTCCAGTTAGAATGACCACGATCAAGAAATCTAACAACACTGCTGGAGGAGATGTGGCCTGTAAGAATCACTACTACACTGTTGGTGGGAGTGCAAACTCATTCAACCATTATGGAAAGCAGTATGGCAGCTCCTCAAAAGACTAAACATAGAACTCCCCTAAGATGCAACAATTCCACTACTTGGCATTTATCCAATCTTCCAGAAACAAGAACATACTAAATCCACTAGAACAACGATGTTCATTGCAGCACTATTTACCATAGCAAAGATATGGAACCAACCCAGATGTCCCTCAGATGATGAGTGGATCAACAAGATGTGGTATTTATACACAATGGAATTCTATGCTGCTGTCAGAAAGAACATCACCCCATTTGTAAGGAAATGGAAAGACTTAGAAAAAATCATATTAAGTGAAGTAAGCCAGACTCAAAGGAACATAGGCCCAATAGTCTCCCTCATTTGTCATAATCAGTAGAAACCTTGGGCTCTCCTAGCAGAGATTTACAATAGAACAAAACCTACATACATAAGGCCATATAAAATGATGCTAAATGAAATGACCTCCAGGATATAGAAACAAAAGCCATATAATGAGTGATTGCTGTCCTTAATGTATTATGTTATTTCTTATCTCTTTTGCTGTCCTTGGTTATCCCATATTGTTACAGTATTTCACCTGGTTATCTGATATGTTGTGTATATGGGTATTTGGTTAATTAAAGTCAGGAGGGAAGGGAGGAATAAAGGTGAGGCGTGGGAGTTGGGCGAGGGCATGGGGACGAAGACATGAGAAAGGATATCAATGTATGTGAAGTAATGCACCTTCTATCTGGTGAATATTATGTAACCCTTCTATTAATTGCAATAAAAAATATAAAAAAAACAACACTGCAATTTCCTTTCACGCCAATTAGAATGATCTACATTGACAACAGCAGAGTTTCAATAAGCATGGGTGTGCATTTATGTCTTTGGTATGATGATTTTGTGTCCATCCAGTGTGTTTGTGAGTGTGTGTGTGTGTGTGTGCATGTTAGCTATACACATATGTTAGATTGTTGTATGTTTCAGTAGACTGATTTATCTCAGATGAAGAAGTCAGTCTGTACAGATACACACTCATTTTTCTCAATTTTTAAAGAAATATAAAATTGAAGTTCTCATACTATTCTTTTGTTTTTCTTTTCATTTTATTTTTTATTACTGAGGTGATGTATAGAGGGGTTACAGTTACAATCACCAGAGAGTAGGTGTATTGCTTCTCACATATTGATACACCTTCTTATGATTTTGTCCCTATTTCCCTCCCCCACCCATTTCCCCCCCTTCCCTTTACTATATCAAATAAACAAGTAAATGTATATACAATATACCGGGTAACAAAGTCAGATACAGTAACAATATGAGATTAACCAAAGGGCAACAAAGGAGAAGAGAAATAACATAGTACATTAAGAACAACAATCACACGAGATAAAGCTCTTGTTTCCACATCCTACAGATTCTTTCATTTAGTCTCATCCTATATGACCTTATGTATCTAGATTTTGTACTATTGCAATCCTCTGCTAGTTTTAATTTATTTTAAAACTAGCTGGAATCTCTCTAAATTAATATATTTCTAATATTTCATATCCCATTTAAAGCTGTCAGTAATGTTATCTTTTTGAATTATAAAAATTAAACATCAAATTATTGTTTACCTACTTTTTCATAAAACATTTCCAAAATAATTTACTTTCTTCACACTATCCTTATAAAAAATCCTAAATATATTCTTAATTATCATGTATGTGATTATTTAACAAATCTTTCAAATTCTTTCTAACTGCCTTAGTTAATTAATCCACAATCCCAAAGAAATAATTGAAATATATAGTTAATATTTTTTTTGCAAATTACCTTTACTTTGGATTTTCAATATTTGTTCACCTGGATGAATTCCAATCCTTTCTCCATTGTTTGACTGAATTCATGCGAGAATCTTCCTTTATCACTTACCACATTAACCTACCCTTTCTTCTCCTCCAATATAACTCTATTATTGCTGGTATAACTTGAAAGTATCCTCATTTAGTATGTAATCTAAACTGCCATTAGGGCATTGATACTATTTCATATAAGTCCATTGTAATTTCATCATCAAGTTACCTGCACCATGGGCAGGACTTTTGGCCTAGTATTAGAGTGCATGCCTAGCATTCACAAAGACCCAAGTTTGATTCCTTGGTACCACACACATAGAAAAATCCCAAAAGTGGTTCTGCGGCTCAAATGGTAGAGCTCTAAGCTTTAGAAAGCCCAGGGTAGTGCTTAGGCCCTGAGTTCAAGCACATGGATGGTCAAAAATAAAATCACTAGAACCAGGAAAGACAATAGAACACAGTGGTTGAAAAATGATTTGTAAACAGTAATTAGGCATTTTGTTTAGTAGACTTCCTTGGACAATGGCTATACAGTTTCATTTTCTGTGCTTGCTAAAAATGAGTTTTTGTACAAAGCACTGAATGAAACTCAACAAGGTTTATATTGCCAAATGGATTTCAACAGATTGTTTTATTCTCAAGTTAATATTAAGAGTACGCTGAAATCATCATCATGGTCTCAGTTCTGATTTATTTTCCAATTTTGGAAAGCTATTCTGTCTATCTTCAATTTCTCAGGCAAGGTGAAAAAAAGTTCATAGTTCCCTTAAAAATTGCTTTAATATTTTATAGCAAAGAAACAGTCAGTTCTAACTTTTTTTTCTTGATCTGAGACCATGAAAAATAGCTTTTCTTTATTCTAATAACACAGCTATTACAATTTGTTATATTCTAATATAGAAGGGAACAAATATTAAGTTTTTTTTTAAATCTCACATTTTAATTCTGTCCCTGAATTTCAGAAGTTGTGAAAAATATCTTTAGGAATGAATGTACATGACCATGTAGTACTTTATTCTTCTATTATTTGAATATCATATTCTTCTATTATTTGAATATCAAAGCCATCAGTAAAAATTCAATGATAATCATATGACAAATGTCCAGGAAACTGGGAATTTTTCTATAGTTTGTAGAAACTTGGTTGTAATAGAATTTTACCTCCTTCAATTTACAGTTATTATGTATCTATGCATATATATACATATAACAGCAAAATGTTTGCAAATGTAACTTATATTTCTTCAGCATCATAGTCAATTATCTTTGAGGGCCCAATGTAATCACTGTAATTATTTCCCCTGAATTTGATTAAAAAAACAAACAAAGAAGGATTTCAAGTTTGAGATGAACTAATTGTGACATGCTTGCTAGACTGGCATTTTGATATCATCTTCCTCTGACTCTAAGTAGAGAACAAGTTGAGAATCTACTAAAGTTGCTGAGAAGGGATAGGTATGTGTATTTTTTATATAAATTCCTTACTATATGTTCGGTTTTCAAAGCATAAATAGATTACTAGTTTATCATAAAGCATCATTCCTTTCATTCTTTGTCAACCTGCTGAAGTCAGTTCTTAAGGTCCAGCTTGAATGGAGTAAAGCAGTTTTCCCAGTGCGATAAGTGCTTGTATGGCATGTGCATACAAAATAGTATTTTTTTCATATATTCCAATATTACAAAAAAGACTGTAGTCATTATTTACTAAGAATATATCACTCCCCTTCCATCCCTGCTGCAGTGACTGACACAACACAGAGGTCCACAATACTGTTTGGCTATTCAGGCTTACTTTTTCTTCCAAATTTTATAGATGACTTCCTTTGTGTATATACTGATATTTGCTTATTTATTCATTTATTGTATTTGCTTAGCTCGGCATTATTTATATTGAGTCAGAACACTGCCACTGAAGGATATCACAATCTTACATTGACTGATATTTAAGGATGGCTAATTCTGTGTTCAATTATGTTCAGGAGAGACACAAGTGAATGATATAAACATAAACATGCTCCCCCCCGGTTTATAGTCCAATATGTTCATGCTAGTTAGAGTGTAGAATAATCAAATTAATGAAAATTATAAGTTTACACATTAAGATTGAACATGTGGAATGATGAAATGTAAAAGGAGCTCTTTATTTGTACAAAAGGAGAGTTCCATGAATGACCTTGAGGCTGTATTCACAATGACTTTGATCAAGCAGACATGGCAAATAGAACAAGAAGAGCTCAGGCTGTTGGAAAAGAATGCCATGTACCTTTGAGAAATGCTAAGAATACTAAAAAAAGAGAAGAGAAACGTCCTAAGTAGAATGAAAGCCTCATGTCAAGAAGAATATATTTCAGTCTATCTAAATAAATGTTCATAAATGAATTATTCATGGTTTATCTCTGTGCCAACATGCCTAATATAAAAAGGACTTAAGACATGGATATATACAAAACACCATATACACATCATTGAACTAATCTAATTGGACCTCAATCACTGTAAGAGAGCCGAAATATAACATTGTATCTGTCATACCAGGAGGGTTTTGTTGTCTAAAGACTAAGCTTAGGTTCAGTTTCTTATATATTTCTTTGCATTTTGTTTGTCTTTCACTAAGAGAAAAAAAATACATTTGTAGATTCGAATGTATAGAGTGTAGACACATTCCTTCTTCAAAAAAATGCAACATTGCTCAATGGTAGGAAAGTTTAAAATGCATTTCAGTATGATAATTAAGCAAAAATATTCTAGATTCTGAGTGGTTTTGTAGACTCATTAGGTTATTTATTTTTCCCCAACAATGGAATTCCATTTCCTTCTATGCAAAGTATGATATGTAACAAAGTGAATTTACATCTACTTTAGCTATATAAATGTGTGCTTCTTGACAATATTTTAGAAAAATTTCTATTCTAACAATATATACGTATATACACATAGAAATAAAAAAAAGTCTGTATTTTCCAAAAAACCTTTATTTAAAAGGACTGTCTGTGTTCGAGGGTCTAAAGGCTTTGGAGAGTCACAGATTTCAACTATTCATCCACAGTGAGAAATTCATCTTTTGAATTCATCTGTGCATTCAAAAGGTATAGGCCTACGAATGTATGTTAAAAAATAAAGTTGAATTCAGAAACGCACATTTAATTCATTTGACTATCAAAATAACAATAGTTCCTTTAAAATTAACATTTGACTATATAATTGGGAGATCCAATCATAACATTTTAAAGTAGGGATCATTTACTTTAGAGTGTCCACCTATTCCCTTCTTGTATTTGTCTTTGTCTTTCAATAATTCATTAATATATGCTGCCTGAAGCTTTCTTTTTACTACAAAGCGTAAGACTTTTGACTTTGGTGTCAAAAGCCTCCAGGGAATGTGAATACAATGTTTCAAAAACTTAAACCAAGGATATAATTTCATACCCTGGTTTAGTGTCTGTCACATTTTCCTTTCAGAAATAGACTCTGTAGCTTTACACAGAATTGTATTTCTGGGTTCTTACTCACTGCCATCATTTGGCCCTCTGTCTTCTGAGAAACTTTTGGACTAGTTCAAAGTTGGGAAATGCCTACAGGCTCAACCCTCACTGCTTTCCATCTTCTTATATTTCTGTCTGAGTTTCAAATTTTATCTCTTCACTTTCCAGCGGCTTGATATAGAGCAGTTTGTGTACCACATGTTGAAATGCCAAGGCTTTGGCATGTCTGTTACCCAGGGACAGATGGCATTTCACCCCTATTCTGAGCCCACCAATTCAATTTTATTCAACAGACCCATTTCCCTATGTATTGCATTTTTCTACAAGTCAAATGGCATTAAGTATATTAAGTTTACAACTTAATTACAGGCCATCCTTTGCAGTCTGCTGTTTTCGGTTCCCTCCCCCCCACCTTTTTCTTCTTCATTTTTTCTTTGGTTTCCTTTTCATTAACAAACAGAAAGGATCCTCTTTACAATTTTAAACTTTGTATTTTCCTGAAAAAATATCTACTGTACATTTTATTTTCCTATTTCATTTCACAGAAGCTATTACCATATTTTTCATTTTTGCTGTAAGGTATGGTTGATGTAATACTTCATTTTCAATATTACTTCCTAAAGGCTTTACAATGGAATGCATCTGTTAACATGGGACTGCTAATCATAAGTTTTCATCTGTAAAGAAGTCTGGCACTCAGTAAAAACTCCAGTCAAAAATAGCAAAAGTCAAACCGACCACTGCTCATCTGTGTGTAATCGCAAATTCCAATATACAATGCCTCTTAACTTATAAAAAGGCTGTGAGCTTAGTTATTGTGGAAGGCAGTAGAATGTTCTATTAAAATTAATATATATTTAATTTCTAAATTAAAATCTGAAAGTGGCATGTGTATTTCAGAAACATGTATAATCCTACACTGATTATAAAAAGGATCTTATAAATATAAAATCTAATCCTCCTAATTTCATACTCACTTTACTGTGTTACAAATTGTGCCTTTATTAAGAGCAGGGACTCTAGATATAAATCATGATATTGAAATTGCATAACTTGTATTTAGAGGAGTTGAATATTGAGCAAGTAAGTATGCCTCTCAACTCAACTTGTGTTTCTAATAAATGTGAGTAATAATCTCAAGAGGAAACATGGATGATAGAGAGATAGATACTTACTCAATTACCATAAATATTTGGATCAACCCAGGATAAAATTATGTGATTGTTTACCTCTACATTATTAATAGTGCAAAATTTTTATTATATTCTAGTGACAACACAACCACTTCAATATTACAGTGAGGATAGTATAAACTTAGAAGTATGCTTGCCATAGTAGTTTATAATGAAAGGAAATCATTGAGTTCCTAGTTTATGTATAAAAATATGCATTTTATTATTATTTTAGAACACACTTCTTAATAAACATTACTATGAACTGTATACTTTTTTGCAATGACAATAGATAAACTTCAAGTTTGTCAATTGATTACATCAAAGATCACTAAGTGATGATCAAACTGCTCATACACTATTAAATATATTGCAGTGTATGCAGATAAAATAATATACTGATATTTCAAAACTGAAAGAAAATATTTTGAATACTTTCACTATAAATGAGTGATAAAAAACATATTTACCTTGATTTAAATATCATAGAATTAGTGCAAAAATATAAATGTTTTGAAACAATGTTTAGTGATGCATTTAGTACATAAACAAATTATAATTTAAAAATAAGCAAATGATTGAACAGCTCCATATGAATTAGAACTTGCTATGAAATAGTGAAGAAAAGCTCAACATCCTTAATCATAAATTAAATGATAATTGAAATACCATTGCAATTTTATTCTTATCTGTTGTTAAATATCCAAAAAGAAGGAAGAAAACATGCTGGTAAGAATATGAAGAAAAAAGTATTTATTCAATTTTGTTGGGAATGTAAACTGTATAAACACTGTGGAAATCAGAATGATGTTTCCTTAAAATTGCAAAGCATAAATCTAAAATATTATGCTGACATATGACTCTTGGACATAATTCTGAAACAATGTTAAGTCAACCTACACACAGGGCTAAATGATATCTATACGATCATGTTTAATGAAGCAACAGTCAAAATAGAGAAAATGCAAAATCAGCCTGCATGATTGTCAGATAATGAATAAGAAAATTCTATACATATATAGAATATATAAATATAATATCTATAATAATACAATACCTATAATACAGTATTATTCATCTGTAATAGAACACGAATTATACAATTTGAAGAAAAATGGAGAGCACTAAAAAATATCCTCTTTTGTAGAATAAGCTAGACTAAAAAATTCAAATGTTACATTTCTCTTTTATGTAAACTAGTGCTTCATGTCGTTAAAAGGTTATAAGGGTATAAAACAAGTTCTATTTGGAGGTGAGTTTTTTGCGGGGAGAGAGTGAAAGGAAGGGTTATAAAGGCTCAATATGGTTGAAGTAATCGATATACATGTGTAGAAACAAAACAACAAAATGCAACAAACGTATTCCAGGTGAGGGAGAGTAAATGGAGGCAGCCTGATTGAGATGATAAGTTGACAGGAGATACAATATATACATATATGGTAACATCACCATGACGTCCTTTTGTGTAACTAACATCCTAATAATAAGTGGAAAAAAATAAGGAGAAATGACTGTATAGATGTGATCAACAGTACTTTTTTAGCATGTTATTTTTTTGTTGCTGGTCCTTGGGCTTGAACTCAGGGCCTGAGAGTTGTCCTTTGCCTTTCTCAAAACTAGAGCTCTACCACTTGAGCCACAGCACCATTTCCAGCTTTTTTCTTTATATGTAGTACCCAGGTCTTTGTGCATGCTGGGCAAGCACTCTACCACTAGGCCAAACTCCCCACCCTAGCATGTTATTCTTTATGGGACCATTTTGACATTTCATTTATGGATAGATTGAGGAAATGGGTGTCATATGAGGTGAATGACAAGAAATCAAAGGTGTGGTGGCCTTCGCTTCCTACAAAGGTAAAGAACTGTCTATGATACTTTTGTTAGCTGGCTAGGAAATTACATGTATTAAATAGTATGATTTTGAAGGAATTAACTTGGTAATGTATATGTGTTAAAAAATGTTGGTAGGCAGGAAGGTATATGTAATAAATGTGTTTGGAATCAATGATTGGGATCCAATACAAGGGAATTAGGAAATTCCAACTGTGTTATAAACCCTATACAATCCTGACCCAATTACTCTGCACTGGCCCTATGCCTACATACACATAGTTACAGTGATTTTCAGTAGTTAATCTGTGGTTGTGTATTAACTTAGAAAGAATTTGTTCTTGATCAAATCAGTCATTTGTATCCATAGGAAACACTAGAGTTGCTATCAGTCTGTTGGCAGCACTCTTAAAATATAGTAGCATGTGCTTTCCTATAAGGTGAACTAAATAGTCCAATCTAAATCCAGAATAGATGCTTGTCTGATCTACTCCCATTGGTATCATACATTTGGAACGAAGTCTTGCAGGATTCCCTGATCTTTCACCCTGTGCAAAATGTGGAAGAGTAGTAGTAATAGCATGCTGTGGCTAATAGGTTCTGCAGAGGTATGTAAAGTCATTCTAGATCCTCATCACCCCAGTTTTTATAGCTCATCCTGTTACTTTTACATTAGTTATCACATTTGATGACCTAGTGACTTTCTTAGGCATGTAGTCTGAGCCTGAGCTATTGCTGCAGTCCTCAGTTATGTTTTAAAATTTATTCGGTGGAAAAAAGGTTGTTAAAAATTATTGATTAATGGGGCCAGGAGTTTGGCCTAGTGGTAGAGTGCTTGCCTAGCATGCACAAAGACTCGGGTTCGACTCCTCGGCACCACATACATAGAAAAAAGCCAGAAATGGTGCTGAGGCTCAAGTGGTAGAGCTCTAACCTTGAGAAAGTCCAAGGACAGTGCTCAGGCCCTGAGCTCAAGCCCATGACTGGCAAAAAAAAAAATATATATATATATATATATATTGATTAAAAAAAACTACACATGTATCAGTCATAGTTCAATTTATATTCAGCCAAGACAAAGAACTGTAGAAAAAGAACACAAAACTTTGAAGGAAGGAAGGAGGGAAAGAAGGAAATAATTTTAAAATACCTTGAACCACTCTCTATCTTCAACATCACTAATATATTAAAGCCTAAATTTTTAGAGTTATTGAAATTTGTTCCTACCACTAAGAATAAAACTACTCTGATGATATACATTAAATATCACTTGTCACACACTCATCAACCTGATTGACATAGTTTATATACTTAGTTGGCAAAAGGGACTAAAAGATTAAATATGGAAGTAAAACTACAAAGTGACACTTTAAGTCTCTTGATCTGGGCATTTAATTCTTAGGAAAAAATGAATTCATTTTCTTAATAGAAATTTGCTCATTACATAAGACCCAGCTGAGAAGTATAGCTATATTGTATTTTTCATTCTTAGTACTTTGGTACAACATTCCACTGACAGCAAAGTATTTCCTGCTGTGACACATATTGATCTGAGTTTCCCTTTGAGATGCTTAATAAGCCCAAACTTAGCTTCCTAAAATATTCAGCTGGAGAAATGGCTTATTATAGCTGTATGTTGAAGAGAAATTTACCTTTAGATCGCTAAGTGAAAATTAAACACTATTAGTATTTTACACATATTTAATAACTGCATAATTTATTTACCAAGAATGATCAATGCTTTGAGGCTAGTTATTTTTTATAACCATTACTAAAAATGTATATGAGAAGTTGTATAGAAGAGATGATTAACACTTTATTGTAATGATAAAAAGAATGCAAAAGTTTAAAAGGTATATCCTAAAATACAGCAGAAAAATGATATTTTAATGAGCACTTGTAAAGTTTTTTATACATACAAATGTTTGAAATTAAATAGTCTACTTTGGAACATATATTTATAACTCATATTATGCTTTTATAAACACTGTGAAAAGGTAAAACAATTAAAGGCATTTCATATTTAACATATTTTTAATGTAATAACATATTATATTATACATGATGAACAATAAACATTTTTGTAGGGTCAGAGCTATTTTCATGCCAGGTAAAAATATAATAGTCCCAAAATTATATTTATTATTTAAGCAATGAAAATTCTTTCTACATATATTTACCTTGGAATAAAATGACTTGTCTTGTGCTGAGACCTTTCATAATTTCAAACATGGTCTGAAAGTAAAAGTTGATAAAAACTTTTAAAATCTTTGTTTCCTTTTCTGGACAGTTAATACGGGAACATTTCCATATTAATCACATAAACTGGTAAGTTACACAAGAAGTAAATTATCCACCTATATAATTATAATTCATTTACACTATCTTTTGTGATTATTTTGATATGGGTAGTAGATATTTGAAGCACTTTATTGAAAATCAGAAGTAGAAAATAGTCTACTCCATTCAGCTCAAATAAGGTACCAGATGTTCCACTCAACAAACTAAAAAGACACTTAACATATGATATTTGGAAAATGGCAATTGAGTTTTTCACTGTTTATAGATGAACAAATAGTTGTCAACCATGATGTAGAGATACATGGTTGAGAGGCTTACTATATATCCAGAAAGGATCGTATCTTAGAACATGCATGAATATGTAGATTATTCCAAAGAATAATGGGTGAAACAAATTAAAATTTTGGTAAGAGTTTATTATATACAATTTCCACACAAAAATAGATGGAAATATTGTAACACAAAATGTTGGTGGAACAAAAACCTTTGGTGTTTCTTCTACCATTCTGTAAAGCTGTAAATGGAAACTACAAGAGAAAATTTAAAAGTGTTACGTGACTGATCGGGTGACTCACACCTAGCTTTTCAGAAAGTTGAAATCTAAGGATTGTGGTTTGATGCCAACCAAGACAGAAAATCCATGATGAACTTATCTTTAATTAAATAGTAGAAAACTGAAAGTGGATTTATGGCACATGTTGTAGCATAACAGTATTAAATGAAAAAGTCAAGCAAGGCCTTGATTCCCTGGGTTTAGGCCCCATTACACACACACACACACACACACACACACACACACACACACACACACACAATAAATAAATTAATAAACGGTAAAACAGTTTGTGAAACTGAACTTTCAGTTATTCTAAAATCAAGATAGTCCACTAGCCACATGTCCAAGAGAGTTTGATGACTATACATACACTAACTGTACACAAAAATGCAATAGAAGCCCAACCGCCCATTTACATGAAGATGAAGTATTTTTCATTTTAAGTATTATGCAATAATCTATGCCACAATTTATGAGATGTTAATATTGAAATTTTTTATTAAAACTTGTCTCAGAACTACATGCTGGTGCTTTTACACTTGCGATTCTAGGTATAAGAAATGCTTCTCCTAACCAACCTTGACAGGAAATACTGAGAAACTCTTTTTTTTTTTCAAATTTCTGAGTAACTCTTATCTCCAATTGATTACCAAAACAAAAACCTGGAAGTTGAGCAAAAGCATCACCCAAGGCCTGGCCTGAGTTCAATCCCCAGTTACAGCTCTCTCTCTCTCTCTCTCTCTCTCTCTCTCTCTCTCTCTCTCTCTCTCTCTCTCTCTCTCTCTCTCTCTCTCTCTGCCTCTTTCTCTGCCTCTTTGTCTCTCTGTCTCTCTGTCTCTCTCTTACACACACACACATATGTGAAATAAAAGGAAGAGAGAGAGAAAGGAAAGAAGGAAGGAAGGAAGGAGCAAGAGAATAGGAAAGAAAGAAAGAAAGAAAGAAAGAAAGAAAGAAAGAAAGAAAGAAAGAAAGAAAAGAAAGAAAAGAAAAGAAAGAAGAAAAAGAAAGGAAAAGGAAAAAAAGAAAAAGGAAGGGAGAAAGAAAGAAGGAAAAGGAAGAAAAGAAGTAAATGCTAAGACTCAAAATGCAAATAATCACATCACTGTCAATATTTTTTGAACATATAGATATGGACATTTGGGTAAATAAGTGAGTAAACAAATATTACCTAATGGGCTATTATTGATATACATAATTCAAACTTATTATTTACTATTATAATTAACTGATATAAAACACAGCTACAATTATCCAAGCTTTATTTTCATCATCAATAGAAAGACAAAGCTATTATTTTTTGCACACAGTATAATAGTTTAATGGGGGAGGAAAAGTGTCCCTGAGCAAATTTTCTCATCTCATTGACAAGAAAAAAAAATGAAGAAGCTGAAGGAATCAGAGATGGAGAAAAAGGAGGAAGAGGAGAAGGAAGAGGAAGTGTAAGAGGAAGAGAAGGTAGAGGAAGAAAAACAAGAAGCCAATGACCCCCAAATTCCTTCTAGGTCATCCCTTCAATGCCAGCAGATCTCTGCCTCAGCTCTATCTCTTAATATTTCAACCATCTCCCAGTAATGCCAATCTGTGGTCTAAGCCTTATTAATAGGCCTTGGAAAGACTATTAGGATTGAGATTATAAACCTCATTGATAATTTTGTGTTCCAGAAATTGGGTAGGTTGTGACATTGTATTTAACAGTCATGCCTCTTATGCTTGTTTTTATCGTGGCTGTTTCTTGTGTGTTAATTTCTCAAGTTCATAACAATCTTGTATCAGTGCTGGTCAGAAATTCTGTGGAAAATTATTCAGCAGAGATGATCTAGATTTCAACACAATTATACTGGATTCTAGTTTTCATGTGGGAATAAGAAAGATAAGATGTCACTATAGAGTATCATCTGAAGGGTACAAAGACCCAATATGAAAATGGTTTTAATCATGCTCTCCAATGTGATATAAAAGATATCCCAGGGTCCTCCACTATAACTTATACTTTCTCCCACATAAAGTAGTATAATTTTTCTTCAGAGAAAAATTAATACAGAGAGATCTCAACTTAGAGGAAGATAAAATATTGCAATGAAGTCTTTGGAGTTTTTCTTCATTTGAGATTTATCTGTTATCTACTGTGTATTCATTTATTCAATTCATTAATTATAACACTATGGAAACCTACCAATTTTTCACTTTACTTTCAAAAAGTGTGATTTAATTACACAAGGGGGTCATAACGGTTCTCGTCTCAGCTTGGCACATTTTAATGACTGTCATTGAATCCATTATTGAAGATACACTGCTTTTACTTTCACTACCTGGCCATTCATCATACATTGATCTTCTTTATCTTCCTTGCACCATTTTCTCACCATAATGACTTTATACATGCCATTTACTCTGATTGAATGTGCTCCAAACACTCTACCATCCCCATATATCACCTTAAGCATCTTCTTTTTGAAAGCATTCCCTGACTGGAGGCCACCATCCTGAAAGGAACAGTCTCCAAGGCAATAATGATAGGAAGTGAGGATTTGGAAGATGACTAGTTAATGAGAAACGATCCCTCATGAATAGAATAGTACCCTGGTGAAAGGGATCCACAAGAGATCTCAATTCTTCCATGTGTGCTTCAGTGAAAATGCTATCACTTAGGATCTGCTTCCCATTCCTGCATTCTGAAATTCACAATCCCTAGATCTGTCAAAAACGAAATTTATTGCCAATGATGCATCTTTTTTTTACTGAACATATACATTTTTATTGCAATGTACAGAGGGGTTACAGCCACATTCACCAGATAGCAGGTACATTACTTCTCACACATTGATATCCCTTCATATGTTTTTGTCCCCACTTCTCTCCCTCCACCCACTCCCAATCATCTTGTTCTCCCCCATTTCCTTTCCTATTTCAAATGATCAAATAAATGCATATACAATATTCCTGATAACAAAGTCAGTGACAATATGATTGTTGCCAAAAGGCAACCAATCACTCAAGATAACATTCTTGTTTCCATAGGCTAGAGATCCTTTCATTTAGCCTCATCCTATATGACCTTATGTATCTAGGTTTTGCACTATTGTAAACCTCTGCTACGAGAGTCCTAGATGTGTACTAATTACTACAAATGAGGGAAACCATTGAGCCTATTAAACATATACATTTTTTTCAGGAAGAGGCAGAAAAATTTAATCTTCTCAGAACTTGAGAAAAACTAAAAAAAATGCTTTTTTATGCAGCTGAGAATAATAAGCACAACAAAAACTGGGATATAGGAAATACTTGGGTTTCTTTAGTTTCTTACCTTGACCAACTCATATAATTTAATTATCATAGTCCTGAAAAAATATAAATGACACTTAAGGTTGAAAGGTATCTTTGTCTACTTGGCTGTAGTTCTGGACTGAAAACATTTCAAGGATGTCAAATAATCTGCCCAATCTTACAGAAAGATTTTTTTGGTGTTTTATTTTTGAAAAATTACGCATCAAGCTTTTCAGATCTAGGGAGGACTAGAACAGTATTTGGGGTTTAACAATAGACTTTTGCTTTGTATGTCTCAATGTCTAATTTAAAAAAAAAACATATCAGCAAGGCACTACTTATGTTTTAATGTGTGCATAATAAAAATTAAATTAGGTTATCCTATCTAGACCAGAAAGGTACATTTATTAAAAATTTCCAGGAAAAAATACTCCAAACTTTTAAAAATTGTTTTCTTTTCCTAAAATTATTTTTCTCTGCAGCCTTCCTTACTATCTTTTATCTATGAACTTGATTTTAGAAACCAATTTTAATGTGAATTTAAAAATATAGATTTGGTTAAATGCAACTGTGCACATAGAACTTTGATTTGCTTTCATTTCTTTGAGAAACAGCTGTATGTTGCAAGATTATGCACGAACCGTAAAACAGCTGTTGAAGTGTTTCCATAGGAAGGAAGAAGGTGAGGACTGCATCAGATCTTAGTTGCCTCATTGTCAATGTGGGTCATCTTGGTAAATTTTAGACTATAATTACAAATGAGTACAGTGTCCTTGTGAGGAATAACTAGTGTGAATCGATGCACATAGCAAACCCTGGGTAAATGTCAGGTGAGTTTGTTCCTTTCCCTGTTTCTGCTGCCTGTATTAGGCACTGATCCTGTTTGGATCAATTGTACAGAAACCCATCATCCCTTTCTTCACAGCTCCCTAATTTCCCTTTAGGGAACTGCCATTCCCACTTTGGCTAGCAATGGTGGGATTGTAAATTCAGATGTCTGCTTTTCCACTAGAGAAGGTAGTCATTAGATCCCTGGAGATTCAAGAAAATCAGAGCCTTCCCTCTCACAGCTGAGGCTACTGGGACCCTCTAAGTTCAGCCCAGCACCTTCAGAAGTGTAAATTCTGGGTATCATGTGTGCTGGGCCTTATTTTAAAAATATACTCATTACCTATTAACTTCAACCCCTCTTGACATCACTGTTAGAATAAAAATTAAAATAATAATTAAAAAGCCCCATGTATTGTTGTTATATTTGGATTTCATCTTCATATCTTTTCCTCTCTAAAAGTGAATTTCTTCCTTGCTCTGCCAGTGAGCAGGGACAAGAACTCCTTCTTAGTTGAAATATTTCATTTTCTTATGAAAAATTCTGTTGTCTCAAGGAACTGTAGTCTTATTTGATTATTGATTTCATTCTGATTTGAGTATGGTATTTTGTCTCCCCTTAGCACAGTTTTCTCAGTCATGGTTTTCTTAGACTTCATACAGTCTGGATTGAGTGGAGGAATCGACATGGGAACTGTGGAAGGATAGATAATGATGACAGGGGAAGGAAGCAGATGACTTTCTCAAGTTACTGCCACAGTGAGCAATTATTAGAGAAGCCAGAGATTGTAACTGACTCCCGCTAGCATTACATCACTCATTCCTGAGAGAGAGGAGACCTTAAAGTCTCCACTATGGAGGCGCAAGTCACATTGATATAATCAATGATGCATCGCATGTGATGTTTTTATTATAGCAACTTGAACCAATTATGATACAAAGATGTAACAATTATTATTTTACATAACAGGGATACATTACCTTTATTTCACACATTCACATGCAGTTCTTTCTGGACATGTTTTATTACATAGATTAATATGTATCTATGACATACAAACCTTCAGCCTAATTTTAATTTTGTTCTAAAATCTAAGTACCAGTGATTGTATATAGAGATTCCATTCTTGAATACTTGTTGTTGCTATGTCATTTGAAATATGATGTAAAAATCAATGTTAATAAATTATTTAATAAAAAATAAAAAAGATATTCCTGCATAGATATCACTTCACAGTAGTTGAAACATTTTAAAATATATTTTTATTGTAATTAGTAGAAGGGTTACATTATATTCCCCCGATAGAAAGTGCATTACTTCATATACATTGACACCTTTTCTCATGTCTTGGTCCCCATTTGCCTTCCCCCACCCCCACCCCTCATCTTGTTTTCTTCCCTTCTCTATCTGACTTCAAATAACCAAATACACATATATACAATATATCAGATAACCAGATGAAATACTGTAACAATATGAGATAACCAAGGGA
Source organism: Megascapheus bottae (assembly GCF_031878675.1). NCBI lineage: Eukaryota > Metazoa > Chordata > Mammalia > Rodentia > Geomyidae > Megascapheus > Megascapheus bottae. The sequence continues at coordinate 70,508,887 of NC_143512.1, forward strand.
CAGCAAAAGAGATAAGAGATAACATAGTACATTAAGGACAACAATCACTCATTCTATGGCTTTTGTGAAACATTTTTTGCCTCTGCATCTTGCGCAGTTATTTATTGTGCATTTTTCTTCATAATTGTCAACTTCTGTGTGTCTATTGCTGGCCACAGTTTTCGTGTGAAAAGCTGTTTTCTGGGTTTGAGGGTGAGAAATAGAGTAGAAGACAGGCAGCAGAAGTGTCAGTAGCAAGAGAATAATGTAGGATATGGGGAAGATATGATGTAGAAGTGAGGGAATCCAAAAAGACTACTATAATAAGAGAGTTTAGTGTAGTGAACTGTCTCAGGCTTTCAGTTTTTTAGTAAATTCTGATAATCCACATTGAAATGGCCAAAGCAAGTGATGCATTAACAATGCCAGAAGTATAGATATGGGCAAAAGGGTAAATACGGAATCACTTCCTTAGATTATACAAAGAGACATAGTGAACACAAATACATATACAGTATTATTCAACTACTTTTTTAAATAAAAAATATTTAATGCAGAAAAGTACTTGTCATTTCCAATAACATCTTGACAACAAAATTGTGCTAAAATGTTATCAGGGGCTTTATTTAGTACATTGATGTGAGTAATTAATTTTGAGCTACTCCTATGTGAAACAGCTCAAAAGTTACAATCTGAAAATAGAAATTGGGGATAATTAGTTCAATTAGATTAGGAATTATCTTAAAATAACAGATGAGGATTATGACCTGATCATAAAAATGAGATGTATTTCTCTACAGAGCTTTATCATCTCAGTCCATCTTAGCAATACCTCATGTGATTATTTTGCAACCAGTTCAGGGATAAAAGATTGTAACATAGCTTAACTAATTGAAAAAAAAAGATTGTGCAACTGGAAAATTATTAAGTTGACACACAAACTAGCTCATTACAAAGGAACTATGGTTCAAACTGATTATTTTTAATTTAACATGGAGTCCATCCATCAAATTTTACATGAACTTTTATAAATTATTTGAATGGAGTATATTAACATAGTGATAGCTAAAATATGTGAAAGCACATCAATTCTTAAAATGAATAGTCAAATGTAGATTATGAAAGTAGAAAATAAAATTAAAACAAGTTAATTGTAGTAAATTATTTATAAAAATATATTATGTCTTAAAATCTTTGCTACATTAAATAGATAAGCAAAAGATGTTTTCCTACTACGAAGCAAAGAAGGAATCATCAAACCAAGCCAGAATTAATGACGGAATCTAAAACTCTTAATCCTACATTGTCTTTGCTTTCATAGAACATAAAACTAGAGCTACATAAATTCAAGCAATAAAAAAGGAAATGTCAGGACCAAGGGTTTAGTCTTGTGGTAGAGTGCTTGCCTAGTATGCACGAAGACCCGGGTTCAATTCCTCGGAACCACATATACAGAAAAAAGCCAGAAATGGTACTGTGGCTCAAGTGGTAGAGCTCTAACCTTGAGAAAGCCCAAAGACAGTGCCCTGAGTTCAGGGACCAGCGCTGGCAAAAAAATGTCAAAAAGAAAATGTCCAACTGAAAATATTGTTAAACATCAGATAAAAAGAGATATTTGAGAAAATTAAATTAAAGAATAATACTAAGGAAGGAGAAAGTATATTCTGATGGGGGGAATTGGAAGTGTTGATGGTTTAAAATTGCTTTAGATCTCTTACACAGTTTGAGAAAATGCTACTAATGTGGATGAGCCCACATTCACTTTCTCTTTGGCTCAGGATCTCTTTCCTTTTAATTTTTAAGTTGATGGTGTACTCTTTAAAAATGACAAAATGATTGCAAGCAATTCTGTTATGAATAAAATATTTCCCAGGCTCAGAAATTAGTCATACATATTATCTCTGTAAAATTCTGGTACAGTCTAAAATTTAGTGGATGCATTTCTTTCTGCTGTTACCTACTGAAACTTCAATGAACTGAAGAATTATAAACCATTCTGGGAGTTCAACCCTAAAATAATATCAAACCTTACCATTTGTTAACTTATATTTTCAAAAATTACTTTAAAAATCTCAATAGTAGCTACCTGCAAGCTCTATGACTAGAGTGCCATTTCCCATAGTGGAACAATCTTATACATGCTGTCATCATTGCTATTTTTCCATATATTTTATTGTAATTAATAGAAGGATTAAATTATATTCACCAGATAGTAGGTGTATTACTTCACAAACATTGATATCCTTTCTCATGTCTTGGTCCCCATTTCCCTCCCCCCACCCCACCCCTCATTTTGTTTTCTCCCCTTCCCTATCCTATTTCAAAAAAACAAATATGCATATATAAAATATATCAGATAACCAGGTAAAATACAGTAACAATATGAGATAACCAAGGGACAGCAAAAGAGGCGAGAGATAACATAGTACATTAAGGACAACAATCACTCATTATATGGCTTTTGTTTCTATATCCTGAGGTCATATCATGCTATTTTTAACTGATTCTTGCTACCACATACAATTTTTATACTGTTTCATTTATTCGTCACTGTTTGTTCATTTATTTATTTATTTATTTACTGCCAGTCTTGGGCTTGAGCTCAGGGCCTGAGCACCGACTGTCCTTGGACTTTCTCAGAGCTAGAGCTCTACCACTTAAGCCTCAGCACTGGCTTTTTTCTATGTATGTGGTACCAAGGAATCGAACCCATGTCTTCATGTGTGCTAGGTAAGCACTCTACCACTAAGCCAAACTCCAGTATTTTATTTTCCATTAAAATATAATAAGCCTGATATAATTTTCATTCCCATTTTAACATATTTCAATTATCAAGTGTTTCTTCCCGGTGTTTGGATCTATGCAAACATGCTCAATCTCGTTTATAAACAACAAATGTCTGATCAGTCGTTGGCAAAAAGGAAGCCCAGAATTGTGTCACCAGATCAAAATGAAGACTCAGATTTAGTCCACTGCCTTCTGTGACTTCCAGGCCATGATGCAGAGTGCATTTGAAGTTGTGAAAGAAGATAAAAAATCACTGAAGAACATATACAATACATCAAACTGCGTGGGAAAATATGCATATATATGGATATTTTTTTCTCTTAAAGCAGTGGAAATCTTCAGAGTTGGATACTGTGCAGAAAAGGTTTCTAGAACCTGGAGCTTCATAACAAATTCATGGAAGGCTACATCCATATTCATAAGATGAAACTCAGAAAGTTCCCAAGAGAGCAGCTGCTTCAGAACATAGATAAAGAGAGATATCATCGTGAGATCTGGACAGGGCTATTAGCACTCTGTCTCAGCCTTTCTGGATAAACCTCATTGAACACTTAAGGACTTGAGTGAAGCCTAGCAGAATCCAGGTCTTAGAAGGAAACATTGTAGATAATGCAGCACAGGTTGACACTAAAAATAGAACGGAAACTAGTTCTCTACACCAAAGGAAAAGACCCAGCCTGACAAAATTAAGATAAATCCATGAGTGATTTTGGTGGCCTGCCAGAAGGAAATCTTAACACTCTTAAGAACATAATAATGTAGTACATTAAGACAACAAGCACTCATTATATGGCTTTTGTTTCTATATCCTGGAGGTCCTTTCATTTAGCGTCATACTACGTGGCCTTACGTATTTAGGTTTTCTTCTATTGTAAATCTCTGCTAGGAGAGCCCATTTCTTTTGCTGTCCCTTGGCTATCTCATATTGTTACAGTATTTCACCTTGTTATTTGATATATTGTATATATGTGTATTTGGTTATTTGAAATCGGATAGGGAAGGGGGAAAAATAAGATGAGGGGCTGGAGTGGGGAAAGGGAAATGGGGACCAAGACATGAGAAAGGTTATCAATGTTTGTGAAGTAATGCACCTTCTATCTGTTGAATATAATGTAACCCTTCTATAATTACAATAAAAATATATGGAAAAAAGAACATAATAACAATTTTCTGTTGATACTTGAAACAAATAAAATTCTCATTTCAAAATACTTTTTTTTTTGCTAGTCCTGGGTTTGAGCTCAGGGCCTGAGCACTGTCCTTGGGTTTTCTCAAGGCTAGAGCTCTACCACTTGAGCCACAGCACCACTTCTGGCTTTTTTCTATGTATGTGCTACCAAGGAATCAAACCTGGGTCTTTGTGCATGCTAGGCAAGCACTCTACCACTGTGCTAAACTCCCGGCCCTCAAAACACTTTTAAAAGAATTAAATCTACCCCTATAAAAATCCAAAAAGAAATTATATGTGTTTTCTAAGGTACAATTCTCAGTGGATTAGGGAGTGGTAAACCACTGTCCTATTTTCAAGGAGTTGTCCCCGCTCCTCTTCTTTTCCCTCCCTCTGAGCAATTTGTCAGATGCTGAGTGGTTTCTTTGAAACAACAAGACTCTTCTCGGGGTGGGGGGTGGTAGACACAGGATGATGACTTGCTGGAGGGATGGCATGGGTTATGGCAAGACACAAGACCCTTCCCTGAGTGGTCACTACCTGTTGAGAGGCGAGGGTCGAGGGGGGAAGAGGTAGGGTATGGGGATGCAAGCTGACCAGAACTTTTGGCCTGAAGTTTTCCTTCATCTTAGCTCCTGAGATTTCCTTACTGTTGTGGTTGTCCGCTCTACCTCCTTTCTCCTGAATGGGCATGATGGAAGGGCTCAGGACAGCTGCTGGGAGAGAATCAGGAAACCAGGGGCTTCGCAGCAGTTATAGTGATGCCAGTAAGCAGGTCATTGTGTGTTGGTTTTTATATCTGTGGGTATTTGCAGTTTAAATGGATCTAGGAAAGAGAACACAGATTTTGTTAGTAATTTAAATAAATATGGTCCAACTATGAGGACTGTGGGCAGGCCTATCACTGGCCCTTCCAATGTCAGTTTTCTCAGTGTTTGTGATCCTTTTTGTTAATACCATGTACAGCCAGAAAGCCCATGCATTTAAGTGCCTGGCTTGTTTCACTTAATAGAATCCCCTGTTCCATCTTTTGGGGGAGGAGACAAGGTTCTTTGCATTGACTACCTAGTAGTTCCCTGTCTATGGAAACCACATGATGATGATGATGATGATGATGATGATGATGATGATGATGATGATTAATTCAATACTGGATGGGCACCGAAGGTACTTCTTAGTTATTGTGAATTGTCCTTCAATAATTGTGAGGATAGAGCTCTCTCCTAGACTCATTTTTCTGAGGATATATTGCTAGTAATCAAATAGTTGAGGCGCCTATTTGTATTTTTTAACAGTCTTCCTATTGATTTAAACATGGCACCATTAATTTACAATCTACCCAGGTTTGCTAGGGTTGATTTTTGTGTCTGCATGTTCCCTTTTATTCCTTTTGATTATAGTTCTTTATAGAGAGGTGAGACAATATTTCTTTGCTGCATGGATTTGCCTTTTCCTGCATCTCTGTGTATATCTATGTGTTTATTTATACATATATTCTTATATAAATGAGACATTTGCAAGTTTTAGAAATGGTTATTTATGTCTAGTGCCCATTTTTAATTGGGATAATGTACTTTTGTATTGAAATTTTGATGATCTATATACTGCAAATTCTGGTTTGTAATTCCTTGTGTGATGAATAGTTTCAAGTAATTTAATATTAAGATTACAGTGCTTTGCCTCAAAATTTTCTTTTTTTTCATTTAAGTTTTCTGCAGATTTGGTCTTACAACAAAACATTGAGGGCAGGAAGTCTTAGCAATGTAGAAGTGGCTTCAGAAACGTGCAAAGAAAGTAAGGGAAGACAAAAAAAAACGGAGCTTGAAGAAGGGAAGGAAAGAAAAGAAGGTAGAGAGGAATTGGGAAAGAGACAGAAAGAAGGAGAAAGGGTGGAAAAGAGGGAGAACAGTAGAAGTAGAGACAAAGTCATGGAAGTATGTTGATGAATTGGTTATTGTTATGGTAAAGACTTGTTAATTTTTATTAGAAACTTAGTTGCAATTTTTATAGTTATTTAGACTGTTGAGATTATGTTTCCTAATTTATGTGGTATTAGTATTTGAACTCAAGTTTTATTCATGCTAGGCAGCTAGTCTTCCATTTGAACTATGACTTTAGACCATTTTTGCTGCAGATATTGTTGATAAAAATTGATTCCTACTAGGTATGCAACTGGACCAACTTTTCTGTCAGCTCCTTGAAAACAAGCACATGCCATAATTCCAGCTCTTTGTTGAGAAGATCTTCTGAGCTTTTCTGATCAAGCTGGCCTTGTTCTGTAATTTGCTTCTTAATTATCGAGGACTGTAAATACTACTCACTAGATCCAAGCTTACTTTTTAAATGCTTTAAAGAAACAATCCCCAAGGGAATATTTACATAATCACATAAGTAAAGATGATTGTGTTAAAAAAAACCTCACAGTAGTTTGTCAAATGCTGCAGTATTTATTTATGCATAGCTTTATAAGTTAAAATGTTTAATTTCCCTATATTTTTTTTTGAAAATTTGATCACTATTTTGGACATGAAGCACTTCATGGCTGTTAGTCTTTACTAACAGACAATTAAATGGTCAGGGATAACACATGTATTGATAGCTTTCACGGAAGATACACAGCAAAAGCTGGGTTGTAGTTGAAACAAGCCTATAATCCTTGCTATTGAGGATACCGATGTCTGAAGATTATAATTCAAAGCCAGAACAGATAGAAAAGTCTGCCTGAATCCTATTTCTAAATAACCTGAAAAATGCCAGAAGTAGAGTTGTGAATCAAGTGATAATGTGGTAGCTTTGGCTATGAGGTCCTGAGTTCAAGCGCCAGTATTGGAAAAACAAACAAACAACAACAACAGCAACAACAAAAAACCAGCACTAAGCATTACAATACTTAGAATGTCTCATTAGAATGTTCAATAACTTATGCTTGGCTCTCATAAACAGAGATCTGGGTTTACTGTTCAGAGAAAAAGAGCAAATTAAAGACCCGTAAATTAAGGAAATTCTTTAAAAAGTGTTATAAAAATGTTAGAATAGGCCAGATGCTGGTGGTTCTTTCCTGTAACCCTATCTACTCAGAGGACTGAGAGCTACGTGTGAAAGTACAAGGCCAGCCAGCCTGGCATGAAAGTCTATGGAATATTTATCTCTACTTAAGTCACCACAAAAATCCCCATGTGGAGTTGTGGCTCAATTGGTAGTATAATAGCTTTTAGCACAAAGTACAGGGACAATGCCCAGGCCCTGAGTTCAAGCACCACTATCAGCACACAACCATGCAGTTATAAATTACTCTTCCTATTGTTTTTCATCTCCAAATTTCAATTTTGTCAAAATTGTAATGTTATCTTAAATACTATTAGCAATTCACATTACTTGTTAAATGTTCAGCACACAATTATGCTTTGATAGGTCAGGCAGAACAAAAATTTGAGTTTTCCAATTCAAAACTGGACTACAGCTTTGTGTTAGGATTATGGTGAAAAACACCAGCAAAACTCAAAATCTGATTGCCTAAGTATCACTGTTTGCCATCTGAATGATTTCTGGTTTTCATTTTCCTTTGTATTTTCAGAGTAGGAATTGAAAAGCGTCCTAGGGTTTTTGTCAATCAATAGTTTGTTCTTTACAAATTTTGCTAAGAATTTTTATAACTTTTATTACTATTGTGTATTAGCAGTAATATCATGGAAACTGTGAGTTTCCTCTTTTATTAGTTTTGTGTGCAGCTATAATCCTAATTTGATTCAGAAAAGCAGGAAGCTGTTTCTGTAATGTGCCATTTGGTATGTAATATTCTTTCATTTTAGACAATATCAAGCTTTCAATGCTTTAATTTATCTCCTGGCTCTGTTTTCTCTTGAGGAAAGTAGCAGTGATAAGATTACAAAACAAAAGTCTGACTGTGGTAAACCTAGATTCCCTGAGCTAATGTTAACTGACACCAACACTCTTGTCAGCAATTTCAGGTGATACAAAGACATTGTTATAAAAAAAAAATAATGTATTTCTAACTAAATGGCTCACTTCCCTTTTTATCCTTGCAAACTTGATTTGAAGCACAAAGTGTTCATTTACAGGGGAAAAAAAAGCCACCTGAATTGCAAGTAAAGATGAAAGTGTATCAAGCAACCCGAGGGAAGACAGAAAACACCAGGTATTGTGACTCAAGGTGAAAACATTTTGGAGTTGGAAGGACTACTTTCAACTCCAAATTTAAACATTTGCTTGCAGGACTATGGAATGACTTGTTGTAAGACATAAATTTAGCAAATGTGAGATTGGGCTCAGAACTCACATTTTATTTTGTATTTTCAGAACTAACAAGAATATATAATTAGAGAATATGCAGCTATAGATGTAGCTTGATGATCTATTCAGTGATGTACATAAAATATCATAAGTAATATAATTTGAAAATATGTAGATAAACATTCATTTTAACATAATGTGGTCAAGAGTTAAAACAATGGACCAGTGGAAGTGAAAAACAAATCATTTAGTTCCCTTGTTCATAGGGATGCTAGAGAAGTAATTCCCTTTGCTTGGCTCTCCATTCCTTTCCCAACCTAACCACCCTCTGCATGTCACTGTCCATTTCCACTTTCGACATCCAGCTCAGAGTCAAATATTCGAGGCAAGTTATATCCAGTTTTTGCATGTTTTGATTCAACAAACAAAATTTGTAGTTTTACATTGATAGGTTCACATTTTTATAAGTTCTAGTAACATAGGAGTTACTGAAGTGACCTGAACACATGTCGGGAGCAAGAGTGGAAACAAACTGTACTTTGATTTGCATCAGATAATTGCTTGATTGTCTTATTGTTTTTTGGCCTTCTCCTGTTCAATTGATCTGAGATTTACCATATGAATGTAACCCTCAACAGCTCCCTGATTAACGATCTGGATGGAACACCTGGGAGGGCCCTGGTCTCGGGAGGGGATAAAAACTTTGTGTTAAGAATAAACGAGGCGGCAGTTTTTGCTTGGGCTGCAGACCTCCTGGACCCGATGTGTTTGTCTCTCTTCTAATTTTTCCAGTCCCTGCCCCTTATTTCAGGAACCCCAATTTGCTGCCGGGAGGCCCCGGCATCTGGCGCCCGAACAGGGACTGGAAAATCTGGGACGAAGGTGAAGGACCCCTCCCTGTGGTGAGTAACACATCGTAGGACTATTAAGAGAGTATAGTCAGGAGTAATAATTATGGGTCAAGCTAATAGCCATGAGTTATTTCTACCGATCTTAACAGGCCTATTTGAAGCCCACGGAACGTGGGTGGAAGAGGGGGTGCTTCAGAGCTTCCTACAGTTTCTCGAGGAGGCATGCCCGAGGTCTGTAGAGGAGGCATTCCAAAAAGCCTGGCAGCGGATAGGAAAAAGAATTCAAGATTATTATGAGGTATATGGCCCCGAAAAGACCCCAATAGAGGCTACTACTGTATGGAATTTAGTAAGTAAATACATAGATCCTCTACATGAAGATGCTGAATTAAATCTTGAATTAAGGGAACTTTATGAGTTAAAGGACCCTTCTGAAGAACCTGAGGCTGAGCCATATGCCGCAGCCCAAGAGAGTCTAAGTGAGATCTTGCAAACGGAACAACAACCAGTAGATATTGAGTATCAGAATTCAGGTTTGAATACCAAGGAGGAAAGTTATGATGAGTCAATGGAGGGCCGAATGGCTACGATGGAGAAGAAGTTAGAAGAAATCCTACATTTTCTATCGAAAATGGGGACAGAGCAGAGAGCCCCCTCAGAAGTAGGAAAGAAATATGACCCTCAGGCCACTATGGTGTCTGATTCTAAACCTTACCCCTCACACCCACCGCCTCCGGCTGCAGCCTTACGGCCTCAATCCCTTTCTCAACCTTTAGGCAAGCCTAAAGGCCCTAGCAACAAGTCCCTTTTAACAGGCACTACAACCAGGCACAGTGCATCGCAATTAAACCTGACTCAGGCTGCTAGAGAGAGGGAAGGTATTTCAGGGCCTCGATGCTTCCCTAGTTTAGTTGATCATGATGAACAAGTATACCATCAACCTGTTCCTGTTAAACTATTACAGGATTTAAAAAATGCCTGCTCCCAATATGGGCCAACTGCCCCTTTTACTCAAGCAATATTGGAGGCCGCGTGTGCTGGTATTGCATGCCCAAATGACTGGAAGCGGCTTGCCAGAGCATGCCTTAGTGCGGGAGAGTACTTATTATGGGAGACAGAGTTCACTGCACAGTGTCGGGCTAAAATTGAAACAAATAGGTCTAAGAACCTGCCTTACACTGTTGATCAGTTGTTAGGAGAGGGAACCTATAAAAACACCAAAGATCAATTGGGTTATGCAAAGGAGGCCTATTTACAAATAAATGCTGCGGCGAGAGAGGCTTGGAAAAAGTTACGCAATTCCAATCGTACAAAAAATCTAGTAGAAGTTAAACAAGGACCAAATGAGCCTTATTTAGAATTTTTGTCTCGATTAATGGAGACTGCAGACCGCCTAGTACGAGATGAGAATGCAAGGGAGATTATAGTTAGACACATAGCCTATGAAAATGCCAACGCCGCCTGTCAGGCAGCTATCAGACCCCATAGGAATAAGGGAGGAATCACGGACTTTATTTCACTGTGTGCTGATATTGGACCCTCCCATGTACAAGGCCTTACTTTAGCCGCCGCTCCTCAAGGAAAGACTGTTACTGAGTCTCTAAAATATAGAGGTCAGCGGCATTCTCGGGCTGCTAGACCCCCAGGGCGTTGCTTCTCTTGTGGACAAATAGGACATTGGATGACGCAATGCCCATGCCAGGCCAGGCAAAAGAGAGAAAAATCACCTGGCACATGTCCACGCTGTGGTAAAGGGAAGCACTGGGCTAAAGATTAAAGGTCAAGAACAGATCGCAATGGCCGCCCGCTTTCGGGAAACTGGAGGAGGGGCCAGCCCCTGGCCCCGCAAAACCATGGGGCAGTCCCTCCCTCTTCTCGGCCACAAGTGCATCTTCTAACAACCCCCCAAGATCAGTCTCCGGCCTCCTCCGTGCCACCCCAGGAAGTGCAGGATTGGACCTCTGTTCCTCCACCTGCTCAGTATTGACCCCAGAGATGGGGACACAAGCTCTCCCCACGGGGGTCTTCGGCCCCCTTCCCCCGGGAGTGGCTGGATTGCTGTTAGGGCGAAGTAGCTCAGCCCTTAAAGGGATACAGATTACACCTGGCAAAATTGACCAGGATTTTACTGGAGAAATCAAAGTTATGGCCTCTGCCCCGAAACACGTGGTATCGATCCCAGCCGGTCAAAAATTAGCACAATTAATACTTGTGCCTTTACCTCCCGGGGAGACTGCTAATTCCCCATGTGGACAGAGAGGATTTAGATCTTCTGATATCTATTGGGTACAAAGCATAAAACAAGAGAGGCCTGAGATGACTATATTTATACAAGAAAAGCCCTTTAAAGGAATATTAGACACTGGAGCAGATGTGTCTGTGATATCTAAAAAACATTGGCCAGCCCAATGGCCCCTGACAACCTCTATGACTTCCCTACAGGGGGTTGGGCAAGCAACTGACCCACAGCAGAGCAGTGCGATCCTTGTTTGGAGAGATGAGGAAGGGCACTCTGGTCATTTTCAGCCATTTGTCTTGGATCATCTGCCAATTAATTTATGGGGTCGTGATATCATGGAAAAAATGGGAGTGTATATGTTTAGTCCTAGTGCTGCGGTCACTAAGCAGTTACTTGATCAAGGCCTCCTCCCCTTTAGGGGACTAGGCCGAGCAGCACAGGGGGAGCTAGAGCCACTCCAACCCCAGTCTCACCCTACGAGACAAGGATTGGGGTATCCCTTGACGGGAGCTGTCGTTTGCCCTCCCCCTCATGCTGATCCCATAAATTGGCTCTCTGAACGACCGGTATGGGTTGAACAGTGGCCTCTTTCACTAGAAAAGATCATTGCAGTACAGCAGCTGGTACAGGAGCAGCTGGATTTGGGGCATGTGGCCCCTTCTAACTCTCCATGGAATTCTCCAATTTTTGTTATAAAGAAAAAGTCAGGTAAATGGAGGCTGTTACAGGATTTGAGAAAAATAAATGCCACAATGGAACTGATGGGGGCCCTACAGCCTGGCTTGCCTTCACCCATGGCAATCCCAAAGGATACTTATAAGATTATTATAGATTTGAAGGATTGTTTCTATACTATACCCCTGGCGCCTCAAGACTGTAAGCGCTTTGCCTTCAGTGTCCCCTCTGTTAATTTTAAAGAACCCATGAAGCGATATCACTGGCTTGTGCTCCCACAGGGCATGGCAAATAGCCCAACTTTATGTCAAAGTTTTGTGGCTAGAGCCATTTCTTCCACTCGTGAAAAATTTTCTTCTGTTTATATTGTTCATTATATGGATGACATCTTGTTGGCTTGTTCTGACCCTATCGTCGTACGACAAGCCTTTGGACAACTGAAGCAGGATCTGAGCCTCTTTGGCCTTGTAATAGCAGCTGAAAAGGTTCAGGAACACCCGCCTTTTACATATCTAGGCCATATATTAGGCCCACACTATTTTAAAAGCCAAAAAATACAATTAAAAACTTCACACTTAAGAACTCTTCATGATTTTCAGCAATTCTTAGGAGATATAAATTGGCTTCGGCCTTATCTAAAGCTCTCCACAGGAGAGTTAAAACCCCTCTTTGATCTCTTAAAAGGAGATACCAACCCTACATCCTTGCGCGAATTAAATCCTGACGCCAGGAGGGCCATCCAAATTGTAGAAAAGGCAATTTCCCAGCAACAAATGACCTATTGTGACTATTCTAAACCCTGGGGAGTTTACATTTTAGCTACTTCTCACTCCCCAACTGCTGTATTGTGGCAGGATGGCCCACTTTTATGGCTTTATCTACCATCAACACCCGGCAAAGTGCTGACCCCCTACTACGAATTGGTAGCTAATCTGATACACATGTGCCGAGTGGACTCCCGTAAATATTTAGGTCAGGAACCTCATTTTATCTGTGTCCCATATAATTTACAACAACAAGATTGGCTATTCGCCCATTGCGATTCTTGGGCCATTGCTTGGGCCAATTATACGGGAAAAATTTTGCATCACTACCCGTCTAACAAACTTCTCCAATTTGCTGCGTGTCATACGTTTCTATTTCCTTCCATAGTACAGGCCTCGCCTTTATCTTCTGCCGCTTTGGTATTTACAGATGGATTCTCAAATGGAACGGCTGCTTTGACCATTAATGGGAAAACTCAATCTTGGGTTACAGGTTTTTCCTCCGCCCAAGAGGTGGAGTTAGAGGCTGTTTTACAGGCACTCGTCCTGTTACAAGACGAGCCCTTTAACTTATACTCAGACAGTCAATATGTAATTCGTGCTCTTCAAGTCATAGAAACTGTTCCCTTTATTGGAACTACTAACTCCAATATTCAGACCCAATTTCGCCAAATACAAACTTTGCTTTGTTCTCGCAACCACCCCTGTTTTTTTGGCTTTGTTCGAGCTCACACTAATCTTCCTGGCCCTTTAAGTGAAGGCAATGCGGTCACTGACTCTGCCACCAGAGTTTACTTAACTCAGGTTGAACTTGCTAAGCAGTCACATGCCATCCACCATCAAAACAGTCGAGCCTTGCGCCGACAGTTCAAATTATCTAGGGAAGCAGCGAGGCAAATAGTTAAGACTTGCTCCAACTGTGTCCCTTTTTCACCAGTCCCCCATTTAGGTATAAATCCACGAGGACTGCTTTCTAATCACATTTGGCAGATGGATGTCACGCATGTTCCATCATTTGGCCGATTAAAATATGTTCATGTTACTGTAGATACTTATTCTAATTTTATCTTGGCCACCCCCCTTGCTGGGGAAGCCACTAAACATTGTATTTCTCACTGCATTCGATGCTTTGCTGTGATGGGGATTCCCTCGCAAATAAAAACAGATAATGGCCCTGGCTATGCAAGCCGAGCATTTCAATCCTTCTGCCGTTCCTATAATATCACTCATATTACAGGCATTCCTTACAATCCTCAAGGTCAAGGCATCGTGGAGAGAGCTAATGGATTATTAAAACATCAAATTGCTAAAATACAGAAAGGGGAGTCGTATCCCGCTACCCCTGTGAATATACTTAATCATGCTTTATTTGTTTTAAATTTTTTGAATTTGGATTCAAATAATTTATCTGCTGCTCAGCGATTCTGGGAAAAAAGAGAGCAGCGTGCTTTTGCCTTAGTAAAGTGGAAGGATCCCCTAACTGGTGCTTGGCATGGACCCGATCCTGTTCTAACCTGGGGTCGAGGGCATGTATGTGTTTTTTCACAAGGAGAAAATGACGCCCGCTGGCTGCCTGAACGCTGCGTTCGGATCGTGGAGAGTGACAGTGGCCATCCAAGCAGCGACTCACTGGGCCTACACCCCCAACCCTCCAGTGGTGCATCCTGCGACGTGGAAAGGACCTGAGTTATTTGTGCATGTCTATTGGGACTGCTACTGATCCACTTGTTCCACACATTCATATGAGCTGTGTTTCTCCTCCTTTTACTATTATGTAGGGACCTTTTAACATATTCATTGACTCTACACAATTTAATATGTGACATTATTTTGTCTTTACCATCCCTCTTCTTAATAACCTTTTTTGTAAAAGATGCCCAGGTGAAAAGCAAAGGCCTCCAGAGGTAAGTAGAAGTCGGCCGACCCCCTGTATGTCTGTGTTTTGTTTTATTTTTTTATTCTATTTTATTTTATTTTATTTAAAAAAAAAAAAAAAAGGGGTGCACTGTGGGCCTAAAATAGAGGCCTGGGTGGTCAAGGGACGCCTTGACCCCCCTTCCCCTTCTGAGTTTCTTGTCAATATCAAGGCATACCTGAGAGTCCCACCAGCAAGACATGTCTAAATCTAAAAATAGCTGTTAAGTGTATCTGATTGAGTCCAATTTTCTTTTTATATGTCAATGTCTGATTATTTAAAAGTCTCCGCTTCTCTGTCTTGTTCATGTTACATATTTTTCTTTGTCCAGTTTTTGTCTTTAAAATTGGTACCATTTCTAAGTGTGGGTCCTTATGGTTTTTCTGTGCGTACTCAAGCACACATCCTTGTTATTTATTTGAACATTTCTGGGCCTAGCATGGCCGCTCCCCCATGTCTGCAGTTGTAACAAGCCCTGGAAAAATAAATTCCAGCTAAGTTGCCTTGCAAAAAGTTTTGTTTCGAACCTGGTTCTCACCTGTAAGAGTAAAATTGGCAAAACTCTCTTGACACAAACTTCCGGAAATTGAACGGCCGATATTAATTTTGCGCGCTTTATGATCTTTGAGTATGAATGTGTGTGAATGAGTGAGTGAACATGTTCAAGGTTAAATTGTCAGCATGCTGAAAAAAAAAAAAAAGGGGATAAATTTATACTTAAACACAAAGACAATTGGGTAAATCTAAGCTTAAAACTTCAAGAAAAATATTAGGTTTGGGTGTTTTACAATGTCTCAAAGAATTATTGTGTTGTCTTAAAGAAAAACTGGTAAATATTTTTCTAGATCCTGAAATCTGCATTTTATTGCAGGGCATACAGCTGTTTACATTGTAAACATTGTATCCTGTTCAGCTCAGAGGTGTTAGGGAATTTGGGATTTATTACTTTAAGTTAAAGTTTGGAAACATGTATTAGAGATTTAAATGTAAAATTGTTCATTAACGTCAGAAACTTTGCCTGTCCTTTCTTGCAAACTGACACTAGAAATCTGATGGTAAAAGGTGGATAATGTGATTAGTATTTTAAAGGAATGTTTAAAAAAAAAAAAAAAAAAGGAAGAAAACTAAGTCCAGACTTGGACTTTTGGTGCACTGATGTCTATAGTTCTTGCATTAGGGAAAAACTGTTATTTGAGTTTAAACTGTCGTTGGAGTTTTAGACAGTAATCTAAACTGCATAAGAGCCCCTTTTTTCTAAAAGGCAAGAGGAGTGCCTTGGGCCCTAGGGGGCCTGAGGGCAGGAGCTCTTTGTGCCCTTAAAGGTTTTTCAATTGCAAATAAAGGCTAAGGTGTTAATTGTTTAAGCCAGTATCAGTAAAAGTTATTAAGAACATTGGAAATGGGTTTCTAAACAATATTTGAAAGTGAAGTTGTCTTATATGTTTAAAGAAAGAGAGAAAAGGAAAATCAGGACTACCTAAGTAATTGCTTAATTGCTATTTCAGCTTGCTCTTGTAACTTCCAGCCAGCCCATTGGAGAAGAACAGCAATCCTTATTCAGATGTAACTTTGGCCTTTTCCAGGTTCTAGGTAAGCTCATGCTTAGAGACTATTTCTGTGTCTACCACCTTGTTGCTCTAATTGGAGATACATGGCCGTTTGTAGACTCACTGATCTGAAAACTGCAGTTTTGAGCCAACCCCGGGCAAAGCAAAGTCCCTGTGAGATTGTGGTGTCTAATCTGGCAGCAGAGTGCTATTAAGGCAGAGTTGCTTTGGAGCTTGAAGCCGCAGAGTGCTAGCTCTGAGCTGAACAGCTGGGGGACAGCACTCAAGCACCAAGCTCAGGACTCACAGTGGCAGGGTGCTAGCCTTGAGCTGGAGAGCTGAGGGACAGTGCCCAGGCCCTGAGTTCAAGTCCAGCAACTAAGCAAGTGAATTGCCAATGGGACATTTATCCCTGTGTGGGGAAACTCTACTGGGACACGACGCAGAAAGCCTCTGCTTGGATGGCAGAGATGGTGTCAGATCTTAGTCACTTGTGCTTGGCCGATCAAATTAATCAGAGCCGGGAGGTCATAGAATAGTTTGTAAGCATGCCTTACTAATGCCCGTGCCTTTCATAACTGGGCAGGAACTTGTCAATCTTCTGTGATAGTGGATAGTTTAAAGCCCTAATTAAGCAAAATTTTTATTTATTTATTTATTTATTTATTTATTTTTGACACCAGCCACAAATTCAGGAAAAGTTTGTGGATCTGAGACTTGTGTCTCTATTAATCTGTTTAGATCTGACAACTGAAGCATTGTTAAGGTTGCAGAAATTTAGTTCCCCAGACAATCAAGAAAAGGCTTTTGCAAATGGGTGCTATGTAACTACACTATTGTAGCCAAAGATGGTTTGTGCAGTTGTTAAATGTCAAATATGATCTCTAGTTTGGAGTAAACTATTATTCCTGATATCTAATCCTTGCAATCCCTAATAAACAGGCTATGCTTTTTAAGGTCCCTGGTCAAGCACAGAGACAACGCCCCTGAGTCAGCTTGAAGAAGTCACAGAAGCCGAATCTCCGCCCATCTATCCCCTTTAGATGAAGGGACCAGTCATTTTTGGAAAGTGAGACAGGATAATGAGATATTAGAGATAGTGAAAAGAATAGAAATTGCACTTGTGTTTCTTTTAAAATAAAGACGGGGGATATGTCGGGAGCAAGAGTGGAAACAAACTGTACTTTGATTTGCATCAGATAATTGCTTGATTGTCTTATTGCTTTTTGGCCTTCTCCTGTTCAATTGATCTGAGATTTACCATATGAATGTAACCCTCAACAGCTCCCTGATTAACGATCTGGATGGAACACCTGGGAGGGCCCTGGTCTCGGGAGGGGATAAAAACTTTGTGTTAAGAATAAACGAGGCGGCAGTTTTTGCTTGGGCTGCAGACCTCCTGGACCCGATGTGTTTGTCTCTCTTCTAATTTTTCCAGTCCCTGCCCCTTATTTCAGGAACCCCAATTTGCTGCCGGGAGGCCCCGGCAAACACATCAATAGGAGTTTATTGGTTGGTTTGCTTTTTGCTGTAGTTTTGTGTGTGGGAGCTTAAACAGTGGCTTGGCCAATGCCGCTTATCTCATCAGTGCAAGGTAGGCAATCTGCCATTTGAGTTAAGGCTCCACTTATGGCTTTTTATTGACTAACTGGAGATAAGAGTCCCACAATATTGAGTAACGAGATAAGAGTCCCACAACATTTTCTACTGAGATTGGTTTCAACTCATGATCTTCAGATCTCAGCATCCTAAGCATTTAGGATTACAATCATGAAGTGATATCTAGCTTGTCAAGCTATTGCAATGGTAATATTTGTAGATACTATTTAACAAAATGTTTTTATTAACTTTTGGAATGGAAAATATATTGGAAAATATATTGGATATTTTTAACAATATAGTCATTTAGTAATGTACAGTGATTATAAACACATGCTTTCAATAATGTAATTATGTTGAAGGATTATCTCCAATTTTACAATTTTCTGCTTCTTTAAAATTCGGTCATCTCATATTGTTATAGTAGTTCACCTTGTTATATGATATATTATAAATATATGTATTTGGTTATTTGAAATCAGATAGGGAAGGGGGGGAAAAGATGAGGGGAGGGGGTAGGGAAGGAGAAATGGGGACCAAGACATGAGAAAGGGTGTCAATGTATGTGAAGTAATGCACCTCCTATCTGGTGAATATAATATAACCCTTCTATTAATTACAATAAAAATATATGGAAAAAAAAGAAACAAAAGCCATAAAAAATTCAGTCCAATACTTTCATCTCATTAGCTGTTAGGGAGTAGTTAATGTATCTTTGGAGTTTAATTTTGTTTAGAATTTATTATTTTTATTTACCCAACCGTCCAGAAACAAGGGCATACTAAATCCACTAGCACAATGATGTTCATTGCAGCACTATTTACCATAGCAAAGATATGGAACCAACCCAGATGTCCCTCAGATGATGAGTGGATCAACAAGATGTGGTATTTGTACACAATGGAATTCTATGCTGCTGTCAGAAAGAACGACATCGCCCCATTTGTAAGGAAATGGAAAGACTTAGAAAAAATCATATTAAGTGAAATATGCCAGACTCAAAGAAACATAGGCCCAATAGTCTCCCTCATTTGTCATAATCAGTAGAAACCTTGGGCTCTCCTAGCAGAGATTTACAATAGAACAAAATCTAGAGACATTAGGCCAAATAGTATGACACTAAATGTAAGGACCTCCAGGAGAAGGAAACAAAAGCCATATAATGAGTGACTGTTGTCCTTAATGTACTATGCTATCTCTCATCTCTTTTACCATCCCTTGGTTATCTCATATTGTTACAATATTTCACCTTGTTATCTGATATATTTCATATGTGCTTAATTAGTTATTTGAAATTGGATAGGGAAGGGGGGAAATCAAGATAAGCAGGGGGAGGGGGAGGGGAAATGGGGACCATGTCATAAGAAAGGGTATCAATGTTTGGGAAGTTATGCACCTTCTGTCTGGTGAATATAATGTAACCCTTCTATTAATCACAATAAAAAATTAAAAAAAACAAAAAAACAACAAAAAAAAGAATTTATTGCTTTTAATTCCTAAAAGTTACATGAAGTAATTTTATGTTCTACTTATTTGCTCAAACTGTGTATATTCCACACATTTCTTTGATAGATTATTACATGTAATTGTAATCCCATTATCTGCCTTTTTCATTTCTGTGTTGAGTATTCATATGGTAAATTATTATTTTGTTTTTATAATTTGGAGAAAAATTGTAGAGATAATAATCTTGATTATTTTATTCTTACCCATAAACAATGTGTTTTTTTATATGTCAAGCAAGCTAAAATGAGATTACATTATTCCAAAAATTTGTGTTCTTTCTTGCTGCTGCCTTGATATACCTAAATGTCTTTCTAGTTTTTCCACCTTTACTATGTTAGCACTATGAGAACATTTTTTTTCCTGTTTGTTCTCTATGAAATTGATTCATTTCATTCATCACTTTTTTGTGGGATTTTATTTTTATTGTATTTTAGTGATGTTACAGTTGCATTCATCATGAAATGAGTGTATCACTTCTTGAACATTGATACCTCTTCCCAGGTTTTTCTCCCACTTTCAAGCCTACTGAAATATACGTGTTCTGCCAGGATCCCAAAGTGTTTGCAAAGTCCTAAGTTCTATTTTTGTTCTTATGGTCCTATGAAATTGTACTTTTCTCATGTATCCTCACATCCCTCACATGGACAAACTATTAATTTTATTGTCAAGTGTGGGAAATGTCACATTAGGAAACTGGGCCAACCTGCCTGTCGTTGGGAGGTTTGTCTGTGGTTTGTGTTGTAAAATAAGGCTACCTCAAACCCACAAATTGGCCCCACCGCCCTCTCTGACCGCACCTACCTCCCCCTGTCCTGCCCACCTTTATGCTGATAGACTCCTGCATCTTACTTTTGCCCCTTGTACTTTCCCAATAAACGAGTTTCTGCTGTGACAGTCTCTCTGGCGCCTCTGTGTCTTCCTCTGGAGAGGGAGGGCTGGGTGAAGGCAGCCATTGTGCCCTAACCTTTCTCGGTCTTGTATTAGTCAGGGCGCGTTCTCCTTGCCCTTCCTGCAGGTCAGGAGGCAAGAAGCGCTGAAAACCCCGACAGTCAAGGTAATATATAGAAGAGTTACAATTATTCCTATAAAGTAATGATTACACTTCTTGTTGAGCATTCTTACTCCCTTCCTTGTTTTTCTCTGGCATTCCCTCCCTCTGATCCCCTTACTCCAATTTGTAAACTTCATTTCAAATACATTGTCTTGATAGTGTCGCTGTTGCATTTTCATCCTTTGTCCTTTTCCTTGCCATTTTGTTGTTTCCCTTCCCTTTTCTTCTTCTTTTTTTTATGATAGTGTAATAGCCTTTTGATCCCTAAATTTATTTTCTGTTCCGAAATTACATTTAACGAAATTTTGTGTTTTTACTTAATAGTGTAGATATTCATGTTAATTAGAAAGCTGAGACAATGAACTTCTTTGTAATATTTCTACAATGAGTGCTAGATAGGTAATAATGTTCAACTTCCATTTATTTAATTCAGTCTTCTGGATTGTTGAGGAGATGACTACTTCATAGCCATGCAGCTTAATTTAGATCATATTTAATCATGACATAGAACATAAATTTTACTAAATCAACATTAGTTTCATTGTGATCATAGAGTATCATCATAAACTTAGGTATCTGAGTAAAATAAATTTTCAATTATGAATCCTGTACATACAGACACAGCATTTTTATGCATGGAGAAGTATTAGTTTAAATAGCTGTTTATTGACTAATTTAAATATATTAAGCACTGAAAGAAGTTTCATAATTTAGAACAGATGCACATGTTTGTGAGAATGAATATTTTCATAACATTTCCATAAAGATTGAATTCCTATAAAACAAATTCTACATGAACAAATATGTTGTTAATATTATATACTGTTAAGAAAATATACAGATTTAAGATATATTCAAATATTGCCACTTGATGTCATTTTGATAAAATATTTCACAATAAAATACCATTGTAAAACATTATTAGAATACTCATGTAGTTTTATATTTTTATGAATTCACTATTATTAAAGTTAACTAATTGCAGCCATTGAAACTACTTGCAAGGCTAACAATAATATAATCCTCTTAGGTATGGTGGCTGGAGTGGGAATCAATTTTGGTAATACAGGAATATTAAGGGCACTCTGCTTTCAGGCAGAAGGCATCAGTCAAGTGAGAAATCATAGTATCTCAGGCATTTTTCATAAGGAACATTAAGGTAATTCGGGATCAGTGAGAATGTCATGGGAAGGTGATGTATGCTCTTCCTGTTTCTTCTGTCTTCTGAAGGCTGTATGTAAGTCCCACAGTGTAATAATTAAATACAGGCAAAACAAACCAAAAATGTTATTCCTTCATGATGGCACTGGTCTCACATAACATTAACTGGGTCGGGAAATGTACCTTGACATTTCAAATAATTTTCTTTAAAGGGAAGTGATGAATCTGACTTCTCACACTAAGTATTTTGAAAGGGTATAATTATATATTCATAGCAATGTTCTGGTACCAGAACCAAATAAAAATAAATATACTGTCTTCATAATATGCACCATTTTCAATGCCTCCAAATTTACTGGTACATTTAAAATATTCAATCCTAAAGCAGTCTAAAAGAGGTCACATTGGAAGTCATTTTGCATTTATGGTGCACAGAAATAAAATTTTAGAGTTTCGTGTATATCGTTTTCTAACCCTCTTTTTTAACAGCTTTCTAAGTGACAACCCCTTTATCACTTTAAGTAGGCATTCAATATGAAATATAAAAATTCCTAAGTTATTGTCTAAGGTGGGTAAAGCTAGCTTTTATTTATTTTACTTCAAGGATGTTGTATTAATCTATAGCTGTCTGTTTCGTATAGAAATTTCATGTTGTAAGACTCATTTAAACAAGAATTTTTTCACTAAAATATGTACTTGTAAAGCATTAGATTCATCTTATGTTCTATTCATTCAAAGAAGTCAGCGCTAGTGCAATGAGACAATTGACTTTTCACAAGGTGCTACTTAGTGATGGCAAATGACTTAATACTGACCAGGTAGGATTAGCAATATTGCTAGGTGGTGACCTGCATTTCATTTACTTAAGCAAATTAAAGATAACCATCTGAATACTTAGACACAATATCTTCTAAGCAAATACACAAACAGAATACTTGTGCAACAGTGTACCATTTCAAAATTAGTAAAGAGAATAAAAACACTGGACTAAAGACATTCAATTAAACAAATGTACACACACACTCACACACACACACATACATACAGAGAGAGAGGGAGGAAAGCAAAGAGGAAAGAATATGAATTCTAGGACCAATTTGTCAATTTCTACAAAATAAAGTATGTTAATAAGGACCACATTGAAATTTTATATCAATTTGAGAAGTGTAATCATATTTATACTATTGAAAATGTCAACTTCATATACAAAGTATTTTTCCATTTTAAAACCTTTTTAGATTTAGTATTTTATAATTTTATAGTGTGCTACTCAGACATTTCTTTTGTCAGATTTATTTCTAAATATTTTAACGTTGATAAGCCACTGTAAATAATGTTATACCACTAATTATAACTGTGGTATTGATACACATAAATTATATACAACCTGCAATATATATTTTCAGTAAATTCTTAGTGATTGTCTCACTGATTAAAATTAATGTATTAATTTGGCTCTAGGATAAATTAGTTCCAGCTTACTTTTTATACTTTACAAAATCAGTGCCTTAACCTGGTGCCAGAGGCACCTGCCTTTAATCCTAATTACTCAAGTGGCTGAGATCTGAGGACCCCAATTCCAAAGATACCCTACATAAAGATATACTACTTGCAGCACAGCTGAGGAGAGAAGTAGAATATTAAATAATAAGCATTTCATTTCTCATTTCATGATCCAGCCTTCCTGAAGAAGTAGATATTTGATTGTTACCATCTTTACATTAATTCCTGGAGTTTGGGGAAAAAACTTTATATACATTATTTTTCTATTTTTTTTTAATTTTCTTTGCTTTAAGTCAGAAATTCATGGTATAGGAAGCTCAGAGATAGTCTTCTATTCTATTTCTTGTTCTATTAAAAAATACTACTTACAGGAAAATATATGGCATTTAATTAATAAGATTTAATAGAAGTAACATGAAGTTTTTAAGTTATCTTACAATAATTTAAAATAAAGACAGGGCTAGGAGTTTGGTCTAGTGGTAGCGTGCTTGCCTAGTATGCACGAAGACCGGGTTCAATTCCTCAGAACCACAAAGAAAAAAGCTGAAAGTGGTGCTGATGCTCAAGCGGTAGACCTCTAGCCATGAGAAAGTCAAGAAGAGTGCTCAGGCACTGAGTTCAAGGGCCAGGACTGACAAAAAAATTAATTAAATAAGTAAATAAATACATAAATAAAATAGAGCAAATTTACACTTAAATGAGAAAAAGTGTCATCAGCATAAGATTTATAAGGCAGAGACTAAAACTTGTACTTTCATTTAAATGATGCCAAAACAGAAAAATTTAAACATTTGCTTTCTATGCTATAAAAGACAGATTGTCTTTTACAATGGCAGGCTGAGAGAGCCCATGGAAATTATCTACAACATATATTCCTTGAAAATATCACTCCAAAACGTACACACACGCACATACACACACAAAGTTATATAGTCTATTATTTTGTCAGTTGTGGGACTTGAACTCTAGCCTGGACACTGTCCCTGAGCTCTTTAGCTCAATGCTACTGCCGTGCCCCTTTAGCCAAGGCGCCACTTCCTGTTTTCTGGTAGTTTATTGGAGATAAAAGTGTCATAGGCTTTAGTGCCTAGACTGGCACTCCTCAGATCTCAGTCTCCTGAGTACCTAGGATTACAGGTGTGAGCTACTGTGGCTGGCTTATACAGTCTATTTTTAGAAATATAATAAAATATCTTTTCAACCAGAGGTTAAGTTAATACTTTTATTGATGTTTCTGTAATTTATTTCAAGATTCATTTGTGTATTTCCATGTTTTTCTCATTCATTTTATTGAATATTGAAAGCAATTGACCAAATTCCGACCATATTGTAGGGGTTTAAGTTGTTCAACATAATTGTTAATTGCATTTTATATGAGATTTTGTCCTTAATTTAGGAACTGCCAATAGAAGTTAGAAGAAAATATGTTCTTTAATCAAACCGTAGTCCTTGGATTCTAAATTTGTGTTAGATTTTGTTTGTGTATGCATGTGCACACACACACACACACACACACACACACACACACACACACACACACAGAGGTAGGAGGATAGCAGTCTGAGGTTGACCCAAACAAATGTATAAGACCTAACCTAAATCAAACAAATCCACACACATCAGAGATAGTAATAAATGGCAAATAAACAAAGGCTTTCAAATTAAAAACAGCAATGAAACATATTTTACCCAAAAAGTATGAGTTATTTTTAATGTCAATTGCCAGAATTCATTTAAAAGGAGAGTTTAAACTTTCACTGACAAACACAATCATGTTTTTATTTCATGTTTTTGTTTTCTATGTTTTTTCTTATCCACACTCTTTCTATTTCTCTGGTTTAACTAGAATTTTTCCATGTGACACAGTTCTCAGCTCTTCAGGAAAAAAAAAAAAAAAACAAAAAAAAACTGAATCTTTCTTTATTCCCAATATCAAAAGCTTAGTCAAGGACTCATTAATTCAAGTAATGGCTGCTGGCATCCTTGTGGCAAGTGAATGTGGCTGTGGCCATGAGAATTGAGACACAGGAGAACAAACAGCTCCAAGAAGAAACTAATGATCAGACATGAAACAAAGCAGTAATTAGAAGAGAGATCACTGTGTAGAAAAGCCAAAATATTGCTATTCAAACTAGTTTTTTTTTTCTGTAAGTTAGTTCTAAAAACTTTCCAGAAAATAACCCCCATGTGAACTTCTTGGATTAATTTATATCCTGCTTTCACTATCTAGAGGTGAGTACCATCAAAATAAGAGCTTTCGTTAAGATTTTTGAGTGCACATTCTGTGTACTTTTTTCTTTTATAGCATTTCATCAAGATCATTTTACTGCTGTCTTTAAGTAAGTGACTATTTATTTCCCTTGTCATTATAGCATGAATAGTGTCTTATTTATAAAAAATGTCAGGTATGGGGAAGGCTAAATCAATTACTTGGTAACATTGTGAATTTTTTTTCTCAAAACTTGTTATATTTCATGAAATTTAGCTGTGGTGGTTATAATACTGATTCTACTATGTAAAGGCAAAATATTTGTTTTAATATGTAAATTATAAATGTATGAATAACAATGGAGTTTTAAATTCTAAGTGTTGTTTCTTTTCTCTGTGTAGGTTCATTGTTGTGTTGAAATGGAGTCAAAGTGTCCTGAAATTCCTCTTTCCTCCTGACTCATTCTGTCAGTTTCCTCTTTAAGTTCCTGAAATTCACAGCATCTCCCTTGCTCTTTGAAATTATAATGACAATAAATATACTTTTAAGGTTCATTGAAACTAATTATCACATAACTTTTTGATGTGCAGCTGTTCTTTTCTTTTCTTTCTTTCTTTTCCTTTTGGCTTTGTTAAACAAAAAACTTCAGTTTTTATCTACTTTCCTCTTTGCTTTCTGTTTCCATTTCCAACAGAGATGAACTTTTCATCTTTGTAAAAAAAAAGTTTGTGTAATAATTGAAATTAAGAATTCCTTTGTTCCTGTCTCTTTATTTATTTAATTGTTGATTTGTCTTTTAAAGTCCTGGCTGGTTGATTCTTTTCTGCTTTCAGGCTGATGTTGAACTCTCTCCTTTCTATCTTAGGAACTCATTCTTTTTTAGTGAGGCTTCTTTGTTTTCTTCAAAGGTGGCCATTGATTCGTGAGTCAGTTCTGAAGGGCTTATGGGGAAAGTGAGGTACTCCAATTTCATTCAAAGTGAGAAGAGGACATGCTATCAGCACATTTTTGAGCATTATTTTTCTCAGTGACATTGAGTGATTTCAGTATGCTGGTAAAACAGATTTCAAAGTACAATCCATAAGGAAATGGGCTAATCTGAGGAAAGACTATGGACTATGCTGGGTTTTTATTATTGACATTTAACTTATTTTAAGTCTGTAACAAATGCTTGCTTCAGAACATGACAGTTTTCTATAGTAAACTGTTTGCAGCTGATATGGAAATATGTATCTTGGCATACATTAACTAGGGATGGATACAAGAGGTTTTGGAGCAACAGGACCTCATACAATTTTCATAACCTAAAATCACAAAGAATATCTCACAAATGTTTCCAGACATAATAGTTAATTCTATCAAGTCTGGAAATGAATAATTATAAAGAGCTATTTTATTCTCTCAAACTATTGTCATTTTGAATGTTTTATAAAAGGCATGCAAATTGAGGAAATTATCCTGAATAGTTCTTCTTAAACTCCTTTTGGTAATTTTAAAGGATTTGATTCTGGTCAGTACATCAACTTTCATAGCATAATATAACTGAAGAACAGAAAAAAAAATGATTTTATTTGATCAGTATAATCTCTACCATTTGATTTTGCCTCTAATATAAGTGAGTTATACTTATTTTTCAAATCTACATTATAATTATGCAATACTCACCTGAGTAAAATATGTGCATACACATTGGTAACATTTAAGTCCTGTAATTTACCTTGTTATAGGGACATAGATACATAGATACATTGACATGATTTTCTGACCAACAAATTAAGTTCTCCATTATAAATCTCACCCCAGTAGTCTGAGTATGTGACATCCAAAGAAAAATAAAAGTACTGGACACACTTAGAGACACAGACACTCAGAGAACCAATAATTACATGGTAGTGAAAACTATGAATGGGACTCGCAAAATTATATATCAGAAAATTCACCTCACGACGCCTCATCTTGAACATGGATAAGCTGGCAAATCATAGATAGCAGAATGAAGGAGTTATGAAAATGAATAAAAAACATCTACTTTAAGGAAAACCAATTGTGCAGGATAAGAGTGTGGTGTATTCTCTGGTTGCCCAAGCTCTCTGCTAGAGGCTTGTAGCCTCTTCTATATTGTTCTTCCTGACTTTAAGGAGGAAACCTTGGGTAAACTAGAAATAACAAGGAGTCTATGTCCTTCCTTTCTGTCCATCCATCTTCATAAGTCCAAGTCAGAAATGAAATGCCTAAGCAGTATATTTAAAGGAAGGGAACAAGAACTTCTATGCTTCTATCTCTAAGGCAAAGCAGATTGCATTGTTTAATAGAAGAAATGCATTTTTTAATAGAAGAAATGTAAATACCATCATAAAAGTGGAGCTACACATAATTTTTAAATATTTCAGGTGATTGGGGAGTTATGTAGAATGTCCATGAATATGAATATAGAGTATTCTTATACAGAGTATTCAGAATAGTAAGGGGAATTGTCCATGAAACATATATAAATATTTCAATGTGCTACATTCACCCATATGGCTGTGCTCAAAGAAAAATATTTAAAAAAATAATCACAAAATCTCCTGGTATAAAGATGTTCATGGGTCCCTGTTTTGTAAATGAAGGACCCAAAGACAAAATAATGCATATTTTCAGTGGTGTCGCTTGATGTGGCCTCTAGTGATGATTTAATCAAGAGAATTCTGCTCTAGTAATTAAAATTAACACCTTTACAAAAATAAAGTGAAGAGATTTCTGTCCATATTGTCTTTCTGATCTTAGACCAAGTAAGAGCATGTCAGTCACTGCAGTTGCAGGAGCAAGACATGGTCTGTGACTCAGAACACAGTCCTCCCCAGACACCTGAATGATACTTTATTATCATGGGCATCCTTGCCTCCTGAGCAGTAGAAAATAAATCCTTACTGCATATACATTGCCCATTCTGTCAATGTTGTTTACTGTAGACAAACAAGGATTATATTGATATTCTGAAAAATCAAGTTAATTATTACAATTTGGGCCTGCTTTCTGAGATAGTTCTTCAACCTTCAAATTAAGCAGAAAAAAAAAACATTTTATACCGGTTCCTAAGGGCGTTATATGCCATCAATAACATTTCAGAATAACTGCATTCCAAATCATTCATTAAAATATATTTGAAAAAGAAAACCTGCGTAACACTTACAGATGGAGTATGGTATTTTTAAATATACACAAAATGCCCTCTTCATGTGTGAGAAATTAACCATCTTATCATTTATCTATCTATTTCTTGCATTAGTGATAATTAAAGTCAACTTCTATGTTTGCAAAGAAAGCAGTTTATCATTTGATCTTTGCTGATAGTCCTTTTGTTCATTTGATTTAGTGGCCAGGTGTTTTATGACAGAAATTTTCACATATGTTTTGCCCAATTATAAGTTTCTGAATCTACACATTTAAGAACCCTTCTATTAAGCAATTTTTTATGCTTCCCATATAGTGTAATTCACAATGTAGGCTATATTGCATTCATTAATGCACCCCAAATATACTTATAATATCCACAAAATTTCAGCTAAAACTAGTCTAATTAAGTTCGAGTTAGTGAGCCTCTTTCTAACTTACATAATTTTTATTTCTACGAAGCAATTTAAAATACTATGAAATTATGTTGTAAGTACATTTAATAGAGCTTCTTGAAATTCTATACTGTTTTAGAAAAGCTTTCTTTAAATCCGTTTTTTAAATTATTCCTGCTTGGTAATCATAGAAATATCACTACCTCTACAGGCATTTGAAATATATAATGCTAATATTTTATTAATGTATATCAGTTGTGAAATGATTAAATATACTTTTTTATCAAGTGAAAAAACACAAAATGGCTATGTTTCACTATATATTTTTTGTGAAATAAAAACAAAAAAAAGGTGAACACATTTTATTTACAATTCATAAATAAATGTTTACATTCTTAATAACAAATTACCTCTTAGAATTAGGTAATTAAGACATTTATTACAGGAGAACTGAAAAGAAATAGAAAATAAAATAACATAATTGAGTAGCAATATAATATAAAGATGATTTAGCTTAGTATTAACAAGAATCACCATCTTATTTCATCAGCCCTTAAAAATATACTGTTGTTTATTGTTCACATCAATTTCAGAAAAGGTAATTTACTCAAATACCTTAAAAAATTACTCCAAGTATGAGAAAATTCACTTAAATCTAACTTTGCATAACATTGCAAAGTGCTTTGTAAAATAAAAATTGGATGGAAACAAGGCATTTAAAAGGTGAAACTATTATTTTAAATTCTGTTTTAGAACTGCCTACTTAATAATAAGTTTTTTCAAAGTCAAATAAATGTTGCCATTTCAACTTTTAAAATGACATTTTTTATTATGTTTAATTTCATTTTAAAAATAGGCAAAAAGGGCCGGGAGTTTGGCCTACTGGTAAAGTGCTTGCCCAGCATGAACCAAGACTGGGGTTCGATTCCTGGGTACCACATACATAGAAAAAAGTTGGAAGTGGTGCTGAAGCTCAAGTGGTAGAGTGTTAGCCCTGAGAAAGCCCAAGGATAGTGCTCAGGTCCTGAGCCCAAGCCCAGGACTGGCAAAATCAATCAATCAATCAATCAATCAAACAGGTTTTGGGGGCTACTCAGGAGGCTGAAATCCAAGGATCAGGTTTCAAAGCCAAGCAAACAGAGTGGAAGAGTACTTGAAACTCTTCACTAAAATACAGTACAAACAAAATATAGTGGATTTCATTCTTCTATCAAAAAGAATCACATTGCCACATTTGTAAGGAAATGGAAGTTCTTGGAAAAAAATGTTATTGAATGATGTAAGCAGACACAAAGAAAAATGGACATTGTTTACCTCATTTGTAACAATCAGAATGTGATATAAATCTACAAGGAAACACAATTGATAGTAAAAGACAAAAGAATTACAGTTAAACATGATCACTTAAACTGTAAACATTAACACAGCAAGACACAGCAGATAGTCTTGAGAGGATCCCAAGAGCTCATGCACCATATAAAATGACACTTATCAAAATGAAATGCACGAAGTGGAAACAAGAGATTATTTTATTGCACTGTTTTCAGTTCTTTTCAGTTTTCTTTTGCTTTGTTTAGTTTTCCTTGGCTTAATCCCCCTTTTTGCACTGTTTTGACTTCTGTACACCCTGTATTGTGTATAAATTTATCTGATTAGAGCAGGGGAAGGGAAAGCACCGAAACAGTGGGACAAAAGTTGAACCAATTCAATAGTGATACTAATTACACACTACGTTGGGAATGAACTATAAAATTTGTGAAGGAAGGGAATCTGGAGAGGAAGAACAGAGTAAAGGATGGAGCAGATGACACTGTAAAAATAAATATACTCATGATCTGACTTATGTAACTGGAACCCCTATGTATATCACATTTACAATAAAATTTTATAAGGAAAGGAAATCTATAAGTAGAGCTGTAGTTTAAGTGCAAGTGGGCTAACCTTGAATAATCAATCTTAGGGACAGTGTCCCAAACCTAAATTCAAGCCCCAGTATTGACACAAGCAAACAAATTAAAAAGTAAAGCAAGCCGGGCACGGTGACTCATGCCTGTAATCCAAGCTACTCAGGAGGCTGAGAACTGAGGCTAAAGATTCAAAGCGAGCCTGGGCACTAAAACCTCCACGAGACTATTATCTTCAATTAACCACCAGAAAACCAAAAGTGAGGTAGAGGTAAGGTGGTAACCTTGAGCTGAAGAGCTCAGCGACAATGCCCAGTCCCAGAGTTCAAGCCCCATGACCGACAAATAAATAAATAAATAAATAAATAAATAAATAAATAAATAAATAAGTAAAGCAAAAATAAGCAAATTCACATAAAAATTAAGATTACATATCCCCTTCTTTAAAAAGTAGTTATTGGCAATTGGAGTCACAAAAAAGGAGAGGAAGGGTGTGCAAATGAAATGCACTCATTCTATTTATAAAATATTATGCCAAAACGGAACTATGCAACAGTGGGGGAGAACAATGGAGGGGTGATAGTAGTCTAAACACATTGTACTCATAACCTGACATGTGGAAGGATAAACTCTTTGTATAATTACTTCATAATATTTTAAGCAGAAATATGTATTTGAGTGTCACATCTATTTTTTTTATTATTGTGATGTATCCAGGGTTACAGTTGCATTTGCCAAATCGTAGGTGCATTACTTCTCACACGTCGATCCCCCTTCTTATGTTTTTGTTCCCATTTCCCTCCCCCCACTCCCTTCCAATCATTTTGTTTTCCCCCCTTCCTTTTCCTATTTCAAATAAATAAATAAATAAACCCATATACGTACAATATTCCATCACTGCTCCATTCTTGACTACTTAGAAGGATATTCATCTGAGGACCAGTTCAATTTCATACCAAAGACATAGAGCCCTAAGAATCTTGCCATCAGCAAAATCTGAGTGGAAATATTAAATTTTGAGGTAGAATACTAGGTTCACTTTAAAAAGAAAAGCTAATTGAAGGGCCCAAGACTGGCACAAAATAATAAATTAATATAAAGTAGAAATAAAATGGGAACCGATTTAATCATGTTTTAGCTTTTATTACAAATATAATTATCCCAGGTACTCTTACCATCTTGTGTACAATTACAATAAACATAATTTCTATTAAATATTATAGTTCTTTAAGTTCTCCTGGACATGAGTTGCACATCAACTTTAAGTTTTCCAAGTATGACATAGTTAACTTAAATAAAAAGTTAAAGTGAATATGATTGAACATTGAATTTTACTTTCTTTTTTTTTTTTTGCCAGTCCTGGGACTGAGCTCAGGGCCTGAGCACTGTCCTTGGACTTTCTCAAGGCTAGAGCTCTACCACTTGAGCCTCAGCACCACTTCCAGCTTTTTTTTTTTTTGGATGTATGTGGTACCAAGGAATCGAACCCGGGTCTTTGCACATGCTAAGCAAGCACTTTAACCACTAGGCCAAACTCCCGGCCCCATAAATTTTACTTTCTAATTATGAAAAATTATCTTAGGTGAGATGGTCATAAATCAAATAAAACTTCAATTGTAAAATTAAATATTTCTATTAAGAGGCTGTTGCTCACAATTTTTGAGAGATAAAATGTTAGTTCTCCTTATACCATTGTTTAATATAAATTTTGTACACATTTTTGTGCACATAATTGTGAATATAATATTTTACCAGTAATTTAAAAATAAATTCAGCATTCATTGTTTTGTCCAATTGCAGAATTTGTTAAGTGAATTTCAGAACAGGTGGTTGCTATACCTGTTTCATGTCTTGCATTTATAGTAACTCAAAAATAATTCAATCACATTGGATGCCAGTTTTAAAGAAGCATTTTGCACCATTTACTACTACATTTACGACAGCGTGTAGGTAAAGCTCATTCTCTGACAGAAACATTGAATATGCTTGCCTTTCTTCTCTGAAAAAAGCTATGGGTTTGTAGAATTATGCACATAGTCATCTGCCTGCCTTCCTTCCTTCCTTCCTTCCTTCCTTCCTTCCTTCCTTCCTTCCCTCCTCCCTTCTTTCCTTCCTTCTTTCCTCCCTTCCTCCCTTCCTTCCTTACTCCCTCCCTCCTCCCTTCCTTCCTTTCTTCCTTCCTTCTTTCCTCCCTTCCTTCCTTCTCTCAGTTCATAATACCTCCCCTCTCACTTTTTTCTTCTCTACCTCCATTTATTTTTTAAAACTGCATCTAGCCTGCCCTTTCTTTAATCTCTGCTATTCAGGAGGCTGAAATCTGAAGCTTATAATTCAAAGCCAGTCCAGGCAGAAAAATGATGTGAGACCCACTTTTAATTGACCAAGAAAAGCAGGATATGGGATTGTATGAGCAACTCAGTATCGACCTTGAGTTCTGCTGGCTTGATGAACAGCTTCAGATATTTTGATTTGAGCCAGAATAACTAAATAGGGTCTCCTAAAAATGAAATATTTCTTGATCATTTTTTAAAAAAGTAGCTGCAAATAATGTGGAACAAATTATGTTGAACACAAATTTAGTATTCAAGTGTTTATGTGTCAAATAAAGGTATGTTTATAAATTAAATTATCTTTCTTATCTCCACATACAGGTTTTGAAATATAATTCAAATAAAATATAGACTCTAAAGCATCTTCATAATATTGTAAAGTTTCTGAACTGATGGTGTGTTATAATCTGTTTGGAGGAATATCTTCATCAGTAAAATATTATTTTTTTCTTAGAATGATAGTACCACGTTGTGATGAATACATGTTCAAATGCTTTTTAAATAACTCTCCCTTGGCTTATTATACATTTCCCTATAAAAAATCTTATATATTTATTTATTTCAGCTGTTAAATATGAGTAAACAAAAGCACCAGGACAAATATATTATGCTCTAGAACATATAGGTAAAATTACATTTGGAGACCAACTACAGTCATTATGAATGTTTTTTATGGAAAGAAGTGTTTCTCGTCTTTTTAAAAAAGAATATATTAAAAGATGCTGAGTTTCCACAACATGTTCCTGACAGCGGTTTGTATGTAGGCAATATATCACGGGGTGATGGCAATCTGATGATGTATTAGAACAATTCATCACTGTGGTGACTGCACCTTAATGACAGATGAGTAATACATCTTCAGGTAAAGCTCTCAATTTAGGCCTGCCTGGAAAATAGAGTTTCTGGAAGGAGAATACATTTTACCACTTTATAAAAGAAAGTGAGTGTGTGTGATAAAACATAGCTTGAGAAATCAGAAGACTGTAAGTTTTGTGGTAGGAATGATATGTCTTCATGTTGCTCATGACACCTTATAATATGTTTATGTAAAAAATACCCTATAATAAAAATAGTTTCCATTCATTTTTGCATTTTCTTACATTTCTTTTCATTGACATATGTACTGTTGACATATTTCTGGTGTGTATTTTATATATTTAGTGGTTTTACGTTGGGGATGTATGTGTGTGTGTCTGCATGTGTGTGCATGCATGTGCACCAGCCTGCTTGTACTGGGTTAAAACTTGTTCTTGTTCCCCCTTTTTTTTTCCATTCAGAGCTGAAGCTCTGCCATTTGAGCAATATTTCAATTTCTCTTGAGAATTAGCTAGAGATGAGTCTCATGGACTTTTCCTCTGGGATGACTTTTTAAAATGATCCTCAGATCACAGACTCTTGAGTGGAGAGGAATAAAGTCATTCATAAAGCACCACAGCCAGCTTGTTTTATTTATTTTTATTTCACTTAGAGCTAAAATAATTTTTTAGTTGAGGGTTTAAGGAAGACCAGAGAACTTGTCTTCCTGAACAAAATCCCCTAATTCTGTGCAGGTGAGAATAGTGACAAACTTCTTTTGTTTTAAAATAGAATGTACAGAACCGCTTTTTTTTTTTTTTTTGGCCAGTTCTGGGCTTGAGCTCAGGGCCTGAGCACTGTCCTTGGCCTTTCTCAAGGCTGGAGCTGTACCACTTGAGCCTCAGCACCACTTCTGGCTTTTTTCTATGTATGTGGTACTGAGGAATTGAACCCAGGTCTTTGTGCATGCTAGGCAAGCACTCTACCACTAGGCCAAACTCCTAGTCCCTAGAACCACTTTGTATCACCTAGTATGCTCCCTAAGGGTCACAACATTTGTATACCAAGTAGTATTGTACTTATGTACATTTTAACACACATATATACTATTGGTACTTAAGATTATTCTCAAATTTACTTTTATATTTAGTGCATTATGTTTGTAATGTGCACACTTATCTAAAAGCATGCATACTAGTATTCTAAAACCAAATACATTCTTGGAAAATAGTCAATAGTATAATAAAATTTACATTGAGATTACTCCCTTTTGTCCATGATAAACATCAAAATGATATTTACATTAGACAACCTTTAAAATTCTTACACTGTAAGAGGTCTTGGAAATATATGTATATATATATATGTAAATGCAATAATTAAAAGGACTACTGGAAGAGCCCATTTATATCAGTAAATTAAGGTGGCAAATCTAATATCCTGTAATTCAGATTTTTAAAAATCAGATTTGAATCAAACTTGCTCAAGAATGTCTTGACCTATCAGCTGCAAGTCTCTAAAAGATTCCTAAAAAGTGAGAAGGTAAGAAGTGAATATACCTTTGACTTTAAGTACTATATCTCATAAAATACAGGTTAAGTAATTATCAGAATGGTGTGTCATGATGTGCTGAAATTAGAAATTAAGGGTTGAATGGTTGTGACTTTTCATTCAAGTACCCACATTTCCAGCACTCTGCCCTCTGTTTCAACTTTATGGAGGAAGGGTTTCTAGATATCTGAATCCTGATGAAAGATGACAGTAGAAAGGATTTAATTTGAAACAAGGTATCTAGAGAGAAATTACTGTCCTTAAATTATACTTTAAAAGTCTTTAAAAGAGAATTTATCTGAACCCCTTCTCCCCATTATGTGAAAGATGAGTGCTTAGTCCTCTTCTCACTGGTATCTTTGCACAGACTTAGTTGTCAAAGCCAACCCCATAATGAGAACATTGCGGAGTATTAGCATAGTCTGGGTTAATGTATCAATTCTTTCTAACATAAAGTGCGTTCTTATAACCTTTCATTGCTGTGTTTAAATATCTACCTGGACAACTTTAAAGGCACAAAGAAAAAGCACAGTAGATTACACACATTTAGTAGGCCTATTACTTATACAGGCATCATACCATTGGTGACCCTAGTTACAAGGTAACATTTTTATTATGTAATAACATTGTGTCTAAATAAACAATTAACAAACAAAGGTACCATTTGTAAGTTAAAAAAAAAAAAAAATAGGGGCCGGGAGTTTGGCCTAGTGGTAGAGTGCTTGCCTAGCATGCATGAAGACCCGGGTTCAATTCCTCGGTACCCCACATACATAGCAAAAAGCCGGAAGTGGCGCTGAGGCTCAAGTGGTAGAGTGCTAGCCTTGAGAAAGTCCAAGGACAGTGCTCAAGCCCTGAGCTTCAAGCCCAGGACTGGCAAAAAAAAAAAAATAGAAATAAATGAAAAAGAAACAAGCAAACACTTAGCAATACTTGTCTCATCATGCTATGCAATAAACCCACATCTCTAAAAATATCATTAATAAAAGAAAAGATAAACCTGAAAAAAGCAGTTGATTTTACATACATTTAATTTAAATAATTTAATAATTGAACTCTGAGGCATATAAAATCATGACATGTAGCCTGAGATCAAATTGTGTGCCTGGAACCAGACACTAATTCTTCGGTTCCTAATTTCACATGCTCCCAGATGGCTTTTTGCTTTGCCTTTAAATTTTTAAAGAGAATAACAAATGTTCAATGCATATTTATATGTAACTTTAGAATGTAATCCAAATTGGTGGAGAAAACAAATGACCAAGGCATTTTCTTAAACAGTAGTTCAGGCTTTATCCTGGGCTATGAGAGGAGGAGTAACCATTCTGCAGTGTAGTTTCGGAGTGAAAGGGTGATTGGATTCGACTGCAAAAACAGAAGGGAAAAGTGGCTATTTGTAGCCATGAGTAAACTTAAAAGTGAGTGCAAAGCAAATTACTAGGTACTAGTAAAGCCAAAAGAAAAGCTTAACACTTCTTTTTTTCCAAAAGGAAGGCCAGGGTTAGTAGATAGCAGTGTCTGGTGGACCTGTCAAATGAATTTGAGAAGATTCTTGCTACTAATGAGCTTGGGGAAGAGAAGGGAAGAGGTGAGAGTAGTGGAAATTTGGGAAATTTGGTCTAGAAGAGAATCTATGTCAAAAATGAATGGGAGAAACAACCTTGAGATACTTTTTTTCTAAAAATTATTGGAGTATTAAATGCTTAATAGACAATAAAATTGAAAATTTAAATGACTATACAATGAAGGCATCCATAAGTAAACACCTGGTTGGTATGCAAGTGGTTACAAATGTATTAGCTGAAATATGGTAGATTCTAGGGAGAACACAGATTGTGAAATTCCTGAGAAAGACAAAGGCAAAACCCAACAAAATAAGCACCAGGAATGGATAATTGCAAGGAGGAGGTTGGGACAAATCAGATAGGGATAGATAAAAGAAGCAGGATGAAAAGGAAGTCAAGAAATCATTGTATATATTTTGTAAATAAAGTATAAATTTGTATAAAGTTTGTAAATTAAGAAAAAGAAGCAAAGGTTAGGTTGGAAGAAGGTTGTGCATGTTGAAATGGATGCCACTAAACAAGCTGCAGTTTTTACATTCACTTCCTGGCTAAAGGGCAACTCCTTTGTGCAAATATTTAAAGATAATTTAAAAATAATGTGCATTCGTTTCTTAATTGTATAATATTGTATACCTCAAAATCTAAAATGCAAAATGAGTTATAGTGAAGTTAATATCATATTGCTTTCTCTAAACATAGTATGAACTATCAAGAAAGAAGGTATATTTAATTTGACAACATTTATGCACTCACATTAAAAAATGTGGTACATTTACTGTCAAAAATGCCATTCCTTTGTAAATGTTTCTTTTAAAATCATGTGCATGAAGAATGACTTCTCTTTAGCTACAGACAAAAGGGTACAGATAGTGAAATAAAAACTATTGATTTAGAGTCACTTGTAATTTAAATTGTTTTTGATGACTTTTATTACAGCCATTGTGTTTTCTTCATTTGTGTAAACTACTAGCATGTTTGTTGTCATGTATACACATCAGCTTTAATAGTTACAAATTACTTGCTCAAGGATTTCAGAGCATCATTCTTTCCCAGGGATGTTTCATTATCTAAACAAAATGGCTAAACTGCTTATCATTTAGGAAAATTAGCAGTGTGAAACTTACCAGGTTTCTATGGGATAAGTCATTCTAGAGATTATACACACAGTTCTCTGATAATTAAATCTATGATATAGCTTAAGAAACTACATGGGATAGAGAGAAGAAACAGGGTAGCCACAAGAAACTAATTTGTAGTGGAACTTGAAGGATAAAATCGGTTCTACTCTACACAGATTGCCTGTCTTCTATAAGGCTGAGTCATTTCAGTAATTTCAAAAGGAAAGAATGCTACAACATGTCTCTAATCTAACAAGTTTAGTTGGAAATATGTGTAGGCAGAATGCTATTGAATACTGTGTCTTCCTGGGGTTAGGCACGATTGACATGGGCAATGTTGGAATCATTTTTCTTAGTGTGTTTGACCTAGGAAACAAAAATAACATGATACATTCTAAAATGTCCAAGCAATCAGGAAATAGTTCTAACTATATATGTTCGTAAAAATTTCTTCTTTTTTGTATTGCTAATTTGTGATAAAACTTCCTTTTCCTACACTGTACAGTGCTGCTATCATCCAATATTATAAGTCACACTTACATTAGGACTTTCAAGTGAAATTTAAGTGTTTGTACCTAAACAATCTAATATAGTGACTCTTGATGAGATGCCATTATTGGGCATTCAAAATATCACTTGTGATCAGGGAAATGTACTATAAATGTAAAATACACACTAAATTGCCTAGTGTAAGTATGAAAATATAATTAAGGTATCTCACATATACCTTTCAATGTGGATATGATTGAGGTAGATCGAGTTATTTATATAGAATATCAAATTATTTTAAATCTACTCATTTACTTTTTTAACATAAGAACCAGAAACTCAAATATTATATATAGCACATATTACATTTACATTTAATGGTGTTATTTTGTGTCATTTGGTATTTTGCAAAATTTAAACAGTAAAAATTCTCATTTATTCATCAATAAACAAGGAAAACAAATTCAAAGAGGTTAATTGACTTGAGTAAACTCATTAAACTAAAAATAAAGTAATCATCTTCCTTAAAGCTCTTTCATTTAATTTTTCCAGTGCTCTTGCAAAGAACTTTGCCTAAAAACGGCCTACTTGTCATTGGGAAATAGTTAAATGCCACTTAATTAAATCACCTCATTTTTCTCTAGTTATTTATAATTTATATTTTACTAGTAAAAAATAGTTATGTTATCCACTGATCCACACATGTAAGTAAAATAAATAAATGAGTGCTGTCAAAAAATGTTATATATTGGCAAAGCTGAAGAAAAGCCCATGAAATGCTTAGGTATATTTTCATTTGAAAATGTTTTGTAGTAATTTATTTTTTTTTCTGGTTCATATAATAAATACAGTTTTATTTATTTATTCATTATTATTATTACTTATTATTTTATGTATTTGTTTATTTCTTCTATTGATCCTGAAGCATGAATTTAGGGACTGGATGCTATTCCTGAGCTCTGTGTTCAATGCTTTCACTCCACCACTCCATTTCCAGCTTTTTAAATAGTTCATTGAAAATAGAAAATCTCATGTACTTTCCTACCTTTGCTGGCTTTAAATTTTGGTTGTTAAATGTCATTCTTCTGGGCCACAAAAGTCTAACTTATTTTTTTTACATTTTTTAAATATTTTATTGTTAGAATGATATATAGAGGTGTTACAGTTACCTTCTTCAGGTAGTGGGTACATTAATTTTTGACCAGTGTTTCCCATTCTGATGTTTTTAATCTCACTTTCCCTCCCTCTCCCCCATCCAAATTCTATGAGCTATATTTTTGAGAAAATTAATAAAATGTTAATGGTCATGATTTCAACTCTAAGGAAATGTATAAAGACTTTTCTTTGGGGAACATATTACATCTTTGTTTTTTCAACAATATATCAAATGATTGAAGTTTAGATCATAAGGTTTATATGTCAGTAAGAATTTGTTAATATTAACAGTCTAATTTCAACACTAAGTAATTATGGCCCATGTGTTGATATAAATGTAATATACTATATCAATGAAATATTATTTTTTTCAAAAATACGGATAAACTTGGCAGAAGTCTGAAAAAATATATTAAAAAGCATTTTGAGATACATGACAATAAATTTAAATTACCATGTTCCCTTTAAGTTGTGTTACTAAAAATGATCAACATTATTACCCTAAGTACAGATTGCAAATATATTTTTCCATTCCTGGGGCTTGAGCTCAGTGCCTGAGTGCTGTCTTTGGGCTTTCTCCAGGCTAGAGCTCTCTCACTTGAGCTACAGCATCACTTCCAGCTTTTTTTTTTTCAGGGACCTCATGATTTTTAATTGTGCTAATGTTGCTTATTTACAATATGCTTTTCCTTTCTGTTGTACAGATTAGAACATCAATATAAGCTGAGCATGGTGGCTCATGCCTGTAATCCTAGCTATTCAAGAGGCTAAGATATGCAGATCACAGTGCAAAGCCAGCCCAGGCACTAAAGAACATGAGACTCTTATCTCCAATTAATCATTAGAAAATGGGAAGTGGGGTTGTAGCTCAAGGATACTGTGGTAGCCATGAGCTGAAGAGCTCAGGAACAACATCCAGGCCCAGGGGTAGGGTAGTAGCCTTGAGCTGAAGAGCTAAGGGACAGTGCCCAGGCTCAGAGTTCAAGCCGCATGACCATCACCATCACCAACAAAAAGAATATCAATATATAAAATACCCTTAGGATATATATAATACATATTATATGTATATGGTGTGTGAAGGAGAAATGTAGATGATGTTGTAGATACATAATTCTGTATACTGGATTTCTGAAGGATATCGTGCGTCTTTCTGTTGAACAGACCTGTGTTGTTATTTAGTTTTAAAGCTGTATCAGAAGGTGAGTATCTGTCTTCAGTACCGACTTTGACGACAAGTACATGATAGAAGAAATGGGCTTTTAGTACCTTGGCAAGGAAGCCCGGGCATTTGATAGGCATTTGGGTGGCACATTTCTTTGCTATTAGGAGCTCCCTTGAGGCTCTAATGCTTCCTTCTTCCTTGGCCAAGACATGTCACTGTGCACAGGTGCATCCTGGCACATTGAAATCAGTATGGATCCATCAGGGGACTTGGTAAGGGGCAGCATGGAAGTAGTCGATGAAAGCACCAGGAAGGTGAAGAGCCAGCACTACAGCCAGCTGAGGTGTGGGGTAGAGACTGGGGAGGTCCAGGGGCTGGGTTTTCAGTTTGAATCACTGCTCCAAAAATTACGTTTTATTTTTCTATTTATTATTTGCCTTTTAAACAAATGGTTCATGAAGACAAGACATCTTGATCAATGTCACCCCTTCCCTCACACTTCTTAGTTTTGGAAGATATGCATGGATTCCTGACTGCATTCTTCCCCTATTCTTTTCATCTGTCCACCCTAAACAATTGAGTCTTCAAGAAGCTATGCGTAATGACATGATTTTCTCCCATCCTTCTGTGAAACCAGACCTACTACCATTATTGAATAGTCAGGTGCCAGATTGCCTGGTATCAAATATTGTTCCTGTCCCTTAGTCACTTGTCATATTGGACAAATTTCTAAACTGCTCTGTTCTTCATTTCCTCTCTTTGGGAACAAGAGGATAAAGTAGCAATGTATCTACCCCCTAAGTTTTTGTGTAGATAAAAACATGTGTGCACAGGAGACAGCCTGGCACATAATGAATGTGATATGGCATGAATGAGAATGTGATTTAACACACTTTATTTTCTTATACTTTTTATTGTAATTAATAAAAGGGTTACATGATATTTGCCAGATAGGAGGAGCATTAATTAACATACATTGATATCCTTTCACAAGTCTTGGTACCCATTACCCTACCCCCCCCACCCACGCCTAACCCTGTCTTGGTTTTCCCCCCTTCCCTATCAAATTTCAAATAACCAAATACAAATAAATTCGATATATCAGATGACAAAGTGAGATACTGTAACAATATGAGATACCCAAAGGACAGAAAGGAGATGAGAGATAACATAGTACATTAAGGACAACAGTCATTCATTATATGGCTTTTGTTTCAATATCCTGGAGGTCCTTTCAATTAGCTTCATACTATATGGCCTTATGTATCAAGGTTTTGCTCTATTGCAGATCTCTGCTAGAAGAGCCCAAGGTTTCTACTGATTATGACAAATGAGGGAAACCATTGAGCCTAAGTGCCTTTGAGTCTGGCTTACTTCACTTAATATGATTTTTTTCTAAGAATTTCCATTTCCTAACAAATGGGGCAATGTCATTCTTTCTGACAGCAGCATAGAATTCCATTGTGTACAAATACCATAAGTTGTTGATCCACTCATCACCTGAGGGACATCTAGGTTGGTTCCATATCTTTGCTATGGTGAATAATACTGCAATGAACTTTGTTGTGCCAGTGGATTTAGTATTCCCTAGATTCTGGATGGTTGGGTAAATGCCAAGTAGTGGAATTGCTGGGTCATAGGGGAGTTCTATGTTTAGCCTTTTGAGGCACTGCCATACTGCTTTCCATAGTGGTTGAACGAGTTTGCACTCCCACCAACAGTGTAATAGTGATCCTTCCTGGCCACATCCCCTCCAGCATCTGTTATCATTTGTTTTCCTGATCTTGGCCATTCTAACTGGAGTGAGGTGGAATCTTAGAGTTGTTTTGATTTGCATTTCTTTTATGACCAGAGATGTTGAGCATTTCTTCATGTGTCTATAGGCCATTTTTGTTTCTTCTTCAGAGAAGACTCTCTTTAAGTCTTTGGCCCATTTTTTAATGGGATGGTTGTTACTTTGGAGATTAGTTTTGGAGTGATTCAATTTTTTGAGTTGTTGATATATTTTAGATATGAGGCCTTTGTCCATTGTATGGTTGGTGAAGATCTTCTCCCACTCTGTAGGCTTCCTAATTAATTTACTAGCTATGTCCTTTGCCATACAAAAGCTCTGCAGTTTAATGCAGTCCCACTTACCCAGCCTTTCTCTGATTTGTTGTGATTCTTGGTCCTTATTAAGAAAGTTTCAACCTGTGCCAAGGAGACCTAGTGTATCTCCTATTCCTTCTTGTAAAGTTTTCAGTGTGTCAGCTTTTACCTCCAGGTCTTTGATCCATTTGGAGTTAATTCTAGTGCAGGGTGACAAAGAAGGATCCAACTTTAGTTTTCTGCAGGTGCTTAACCAACTCTGCCAGCACCACTTGTTGAAGAGGTTGTCTTTTTTCCATTCTATTTTTTTGGCTCCCTTGTCAAAGATTAGGTGGCCATACGTCTGTGGTTTAATATCTGGGTCCTCAGTTCTATTCCATTGGTCTTCAGGCCTGTTCCTGTGCCAGTACCAAGCTGTTTTGATAATTATAGCTCTGTAATAGAGTCTAAAGTTTGGAATTGAAATTCCTCCGGCGCTGTTATTTCTGCTAAGAAGTGTTTTTGCTATACGGGGTCTTTTATTATTCCATATGAAATTTTGAATTGCCTCCTCTATTTCTTTAAAGAATGCCATTGGGGTGTTGATGGGTATTGAGTTGAATTTGTAGATAGCCCTTGGCAAGATTGTCATTTTCACAATGTTGATTCTTCCAATCCAGGAGCATGGGAGGTTTATCCATTTCCTCAGGTTTGCTTTAATTTCCTTTTTCGGGGTTTTAAAGTTTTCATCAGATAGGTCCTTTTCATTCTTAGTTAAGCTAATTCCTAGGTACTTTATTTTCTTTGAGGCTATTGCAAAAGGAGTTGCCTTCCTGATTGTTGCCTCGTT
Organism: Megascapheus bottae; assembly: GCF_031878675.1. Lineage (NCBI taxonomy): Eukaryota > Metazoa > Chordata > Mammalia > Rodentia > Geomyidae > Megascapheus > Megascapheus bottae. Next base: position 70,552,629 of record NC_143512.1, read on the forward strand.
CCTCTCACTGTTGGCGTAGAGGAAGGCAGTTGATTTTTGAGGGTTAATTTTATAGCCTGCTACCCTTCCAAAGTTTTGAATCAGCTCAAGGAGCTTAGGAGTAGAGTGTATAGGATTCTTTAAATATAGAATCATGTCATCTGCAAAGAGGGATAGTTTTACTTCCTCTTTCCCTACTTGGATCCCCTTTATGCTTGCTTCTTGCCTTATTGCACTGGCTAGGAACTCTAATACTATGTTAAAGAGGAGTGGAGAGAGTGGGCATCCTTGTCTTGTTCCTGATTTTAGAGGGAATGGCTTTAGATTTTCACTATTAAGTGTAATACTAGCAGTGGGTTCGTCATACACAGCCTTTATTATATTGAGGAACGTTCCATGGATTCCTAGTTTCTCCAGAGCTTTTAACATAAAGGGGTGTTGGATCTTGTCAAATGCCTTTTCCTCATCTATTGAGACAATCATGTGATTTTTGTCCTTGCTCCTGTTGATGTGTTGATCCAGTTCGGATTACGATGTGGCAGTGAGATGTTCTTTTCTGGTCAGGTCTGTTTGGGGTTCTAAAAGCTTCTTGTATCTGGATGGGCCTGCCCTTCTGGATATTTGGGAAATTCTCTGATATGATTCCCTGAAGTATATTTCCAATGCCATTGACCTCTTTCTCCAGACCCTCCTCAATACCAATTAGCCTTAAATTAGGCTTCCTAATTGTATCTTGGACCTCCTGAAGCGCTCTCTCATATTTCCTAGATTTGGCTTGACTTGTTTTCTGTTCTTTCTCTATAATAACTAAATTATCTTCAGCCCCGGAAATTCTCTCCTCTGCATTGTCTAACCTGCTATCAAAGCTATCTACTTTATTTTTCATCTCCCTTGCTTCTAATTGCTCATTTTTGATGCAGCTCCTTGATTTCCATTTGAGTGGTTAGCTCAGTAGCTTTATTTTCTTTGGACATTTGCTGGAGTTCGGTCATCTTTTTATTTGTGGATTCTGTGAATTCATCCATCTTTCTTTGAAAAACCTTTATTATGGCCTCCTTTATGGCTTCTTCTTTTTCACTTATCACCTTGTTTATGGTTTCCTCTTGTTCAGCTATGGCTTCCTCTCTTATCTCTTTCTTTATATTTTCACATTTTTCATTAATGATGTTTATCAATTGCATTTGTATAGCACTGGAAAACTCTCCTCTAGGTTTGCCAGTGACTGTTCCATTGTCTGTTCACATTGGGTGGGGGATGTTGTTTCTTGATTTGACATTTTTCTTGAGTTTCTTGTTCTGCCCATTCAAAAAATGGGAGCAAGATTAATACTAAACACGATTATAGTTTTTCAGATATAACCAACCTAGACCTCTGTAGCTGGCAGACACTAGATGCTCACAATTTTTGATTGGTGTTATCACTCTTTCTTTTTGTGCACTTACAGACCAGTCTAATACAACCACTGATAACTGATTTATACCCAAAACAATAAGTCTCTCAATCCAATCTCTATTGTCTTTAAGTCCCTCTGAGCCTAGAGAATAATTAAACACCTAGATATACATTATTGCTCAACAGCCATCAAGTGTAGATCCATGAATTATAGGGGTTGAAAGACGAACAGAGGACCAGAGATAGAAAAATAGAATGAGAGATGTCAGGAGAGGTATAAGAGGATTAAGGTAGGAGTGTAAGAATATTATTGTAATGAAGTAAAGGTATAGGGTAAGGATAACTGACCTAAGTTGGTAAGTAGGTAGCGTATTTGAGTACAAAGTTTGGAAAGTATTAGAATAAAACTTATGTTTTGCTGCACGACTAGCTCTTAGCCCAACCAGTGGCCTCACAGTGGATCATGGATGGATATGCGAGCTTCAGTCTGAGTGAGCTGGGCAGACGTTTTCTTGTGCTGCTTCCAGGAGCAGCTCCCAGCCAAGGGTCTGGGGACTGAGAGTTTCTCTGGGGTCTCAGCAGGACCAGCAGGAGACCCCTCTGTTACCAGGGGCAGGGCCCAGCTGAGGACTTGGGCTCCAAGAGCAGAGCCACACCTTTTTGATTCTCAGAAGAGGAACTTGGCTGCTGGTTGGCCCTTCAGATCCCTGCTGTGTTCCCACTGCTTTGTCAGAGAGTCTGTGAATGTGGGGGCCCCCTCAGTGCTGTCTTGCTAATGATTCCCAGCTGGAGGATACCCCGCTCAAGAATTGAGGGGGGGTAGATGCTGGCTCCTATTTTCTGGCACACCTACCCGCTGTTGTAAGGCAGGGTCCCAGAGCCCTCCACTCTCCAGATCCAGTGGCCTGGGAGAGGAGCCTGGTGGGTGGGTGGGAGCTGGGACAGCTCCGCCTCCCCTGGTGGGGTGATGAGTCTTAAGGTCCGCTCACCTGTCAGTCTCCAGTCAGGGGGCTGGGAGTTGAGCCTGTTGGGTGGTTGGGAGTTGGGACAGTTCTGCCTCCCTTGGTGGGGTGCTGGGTGTTAGCACCGTCCACCTGTCAGTCTCCAGTCAATGGCCTGAGGGAGAGGGCTGTTGAGGGAAGGGAAGGGATTCTAAATTCCTTGCCCTCCTGCTCCTGCCAGTCTTTCTAGGGCGGGGTGGAAGGGTTTGAGTTAAGTTCTATTGCTTGGCACCTGCTCTGCTTTCCCTATGTGTTTGGGAACCCGCTGTTTTACTCATGCTTCTGAGTTCTGTCTGCGGGTGCTCCACGGTAGTGGGGAGTCTTTCACTCCCCTCGGGTCTCCTCCGGTGCCTGTGTTCAGTGTCTGGGTTCTGCTGCTTGCTGTTCTGGTTCCACGTCTGGGTTCCGCTGCTTCTGCGGCTCGCTGGCCCGGTCCTGTGCTGGTTTCTGCAGGGGTCGGAGGCTGCCTGGCCCGGTGCCCTCTGCCTGCTGCTTTTCACATAGCTGGCGGGGAGGGGTGGAGGAGGGTTCCTCACGATCCGAATTCTTTGAGAAAATTGGATGTGAGCTTTATCTGGATTTCTTTTCTGTTTTGAGTCCTTCTCCGTTGCTTTTGAGTTTGTTGTTGTGGATTTCTTAAGATAATTGGCTCCACTTCCAGCTTTTTTCTATGTATGTGGTACTGAGGAATAGAACCCGGTTTCCGTGCATACTAGGAAGGCACTCTACAATTAGTCCAAACTCCCGGCCCCTAAGAGCATTTTTATATAAATTTGAAATTATATACTTTTGACAAAAACGTATGTTCAAATTTTGATAGATCATAATTTTAGTTACAATTCTACCTAATATAAATTCTATGTAATTATCTATTAATTCTCAATTTACAAACATAAGAGGAATTATTAGGAAGTTAAACATTTTGTTAAATTAAATGTTTTATAAAATTATGTAATCATATGTTATGAAATTCAGTTATAAATTTAATGTTATACTATTTTCAGGGAGATACTTTTCATTTACTGGGTTATTCACATTTATTCATAATAGTTCTGTAGCCCATTGTGCTCAGATGAAAACAATTAGAAGCAAATTATAAAATCAAAGAAAATTTCCTCTTCATAGTCCCTAGGATTGAAGAGATTTTAGGAAAGAATTAACAGAGTAATATTGTAAATATTGTAATTATTCAAAACTAATTTACTGTATTTGTCTTTTAAATACTCACATTTTGCTTATATAATTCAAACTTTCCCTAGAAAAGCATGCCAGCCTATACTCACCCAACACAGATGTCACGATATGTCATTATATGTCCTCAATAACAAAGGACAGATAGTGATTAAAAAAAATCAGTGTTCACACTAAATTGTATAAGTAAATACAAGTATTTATTTTGATAACTAGCATAAGGTAAACTATTTAAAGTTTTGCTTAAGCCCTATTTAATTTCTGAAAGTAAAAATGTGTCTTTATAGCCAATTCTTTCTTCTTCAATGCTTCCAAAGTATTTCTTATTGAACTACAGAAATAAAATTATTGCAATCTCTATTGCAAACAAGTAGAAATAGAGATTTCCATTGTAGTTCCAGTAAGCTTCTTCCTTTTAAAGCCACTGTTGGGGAGAAAAAGCACAAGTGACAATTTCATGCATGATATAGAAAATGCTGATTTAATTAAAGTGGAATTTTTTCAAGACTCATATCTAGAAGTCAATGTAGTGGCCAAAAATTATTGTATCTTTTAAGAATTGTCTTTGTACTTGCACACCCATGTTTATGGTTGTGCTATTCACAATAGCCAAGCTATGAAAATGGCCCTAATGCCCTACAATAGATGGATGGCTCCAAGAAATATAGTTCCCCTACACAAAGGAATTTTACACAGTCATTAAATATAATAATATTATTTGCAGGGAAATGGATGGACCTAGAACAAATCATGGTAAGCAAGGTAAGCCAAGATCAGAGAGACAAACGGTGGATGCTGTATCTCATATATAGAAGTTAAATGTGAAATGCACTAGAATATGTTAAATTATACAAGACTGTGCATTCACATACCATAAGACCATAGAGGGATACTATTAGCAGAGAAGCACTAAGGTATGATGCCTATGTACCTTGCATAGGTACATGAAATAATATATATGTCTAAACAAACTCCAAGATAGAAAAATAAAGGATGGCTTTGTTGTTGTTTCTGGTTTCTGTATGTTTATTCTTGTGTCTCTCTTTGGGAGAGGAAGGGAATGAGCACAAAACTAAAGAGAAAAAATGGTGAAAAAGTGAAGAAATGAAGTTCACTAGACACTGGGTTGAAAGTGAACTACACAACTTGTGGTAGAGTTGGGAGGAAGGAACTTGGAGGAAGGGAGGGAACTGAATACTCTGATTCATGTAACTATGATCCCTCTGCATATTACCTTCATAATAACAATAAAGTTTTCTAAAAAGAAGAAATTGTCTTGGTTGGAATTTGAGCAGTACTGAAGCTGGGTGATAATACATTTGACTTTGTTTAAAGTGTATATTTTCCTGTATGTGTTATATTCTACTTACTTTGCTTATGTCTTAATGGATTCCAGTTAAACACTTAATAAGTGAATTTCAGGAGAATTATCAGGGACATGAAGAAAAGGTTTATTCTTCACAATCTTTTCTCTTGAGGTCACTGATTGGCTATATTTGTGTTCTTATATTACTACATGCTGACTTTATACGTAGTGAAGATCTTGTAAAACTATTTAGTCACATGGTTAATGATATCTATTATTATTATTATTATTATTATTTTGCCAGTCCTGGGCTTGGGCTCAGGGCCTGAGCACTGTCCTTGGGCTTCCTCAAGGCTAGAGCTCTACCACTTGAGCCTCAGCACCACTTCTGGCTTTTTTTCCTATGTATGTGGTACCGAGGAATTGAACCCAGGTTTTCGTGCATGCAAGACAAGCACTCTACCACTAGGCTAACTCACAGCCTAGTAAAATTATTTTCTAAGAAAAGTTTCAGGCTTATATGAAATACGCAAATTCTCTCTAAAAGTCCATTCATGTATTTATCTCCTTTCATGAATGTCACCAACCTAGTTACTTTATAAATACATGTCTTTTTTATAATAAAGGCAAAATTTTTAAAACACAATTAAGCATTACTGGGTTTGTTAAGCAATGGTCAAACTAATAAACATGAGTCATCATTTTTCAATGCTGTTTATTAAATGCTTGTATCTAATTCCAATATCTTCACTCCTTTCTTTTCATGTTATCAGCTATTTATTCATTATCTACCATGTACTTATTATAAGCAAGTACTCAATCCTAATGAAAATGTTCATTAATTTTTTTTAGTTTTTATAATGACTTTATATATTAGGTTACCACTCAGTGTTATTTGTTTAGATATTCAAGAAGTCTTCATAAAAATACATGATATCTTAGATCAAATAGCATGTTTCCTATTTTAAAATAGTTTAAGCATTTTAGTAGGTTTAATGTTGCTATCAAGGGTTTATCAAAATAAAAGTGTCATAAATAATGAAAGAGTAGGTTTATTCCAGAAACCTATAATTTTTCATCCTCCATGCAGAATATTGTATTTGGTATTTAAGTTATTAATACTTTTTAAATACTGAAAATCATACATAGAAATGTTTGCTTCTGTTTCAATTTATAGTCCAAATTATCGTGAACACTTACGTTAAATTATAGAAGATGCACTAGCTCTCCTCACAATGTAGAAAGTAGAAATAATAAATGATTCATTCTTTTAGAAATCTAAAAATTTATACATATACAAAAGTGAGCCTATAATGATTGGCTCACAAAGTGAACTACAAAGTGAACTACAATGTAATTCACATTAGTTGAAGAAAAATAAAAGACAGCCTGAATTAGAGACATGACAGAAGTATAGTTTTATTATTTTCAAGTAGACAGAATAAATGAAAGGCTGCATAAAATAAAAAAGTACTTAAATAAATTGCCTTATTTAAGTATTATAAATTAGACTATCAATAAATGAAATGTACTGGCAGAGGCTGGTATCTTATATAAAACATCTTTCTTAACAATCCAGCTCGCAAATAGGTATTCCTTGAACAACTTGATTTCATTTGTCATTTGTGTTATTTTTACATTTTGATTTTTCCCTTTTACATATGGAAAATGATCCAGCTTTACACTGTCTACTTTCTGTTCTATCTACTAGCCATTCCTTTCATTGTTATTTAATTTATCCCAATGTGTTCTAGGACTTTAAAATCAAGATATTCCACTGATCAAGGCAAGTGATAGTGTGAGGGTTCTCAATGCAAGAAAATATTAAGGAATTTGAATTTTCATCCTACCAACTGAATGTGTTATCTCTTCATGTGTAATGTTGTTCATATTGACACACACTGATTATACTGAAAATGTCATCTTATTATCAGAGTTATATTAGCAACAGCCAGACTAAGTTTTTAACTTAAGAAAGAAACAGGCAAGTACTGTATCTTGTGATGTTTCTCAAATTGTTCCCAAATGATCCTCAAAGTGATGATGTGATCTAAAGTCTACCCAACAAAGAAGCTGAAGACTCAAAATTCTATAACAATACATGACATGTCTTGTCAATTGTAAAAGCCTTGAACAATACACCATTTTTGCAATTTAAAGCAAAATAAAAGCAAAAACATAAGAAATGAAGTTACTATCGCCCCCATTATGAGGATTCGTAGACCATTTTGACTAAATTATTTTAAAAGCACAATATTAATAACAATTTTATATGTGTGCTAATCAAATTTGTTTTTTATTTTATGTTGACCAAAATTATTTCAAGTATTACAAAAGCACAAAATATTATGCTGGAGGAGTGGATGGGAAAAAGCAGTCAAGTGTTCATATGCATACTATAAAATTCAGAAAAATAAGGAAAGCAATGTATCCAGAATGATTGAGAATGTTGAAAGGAAATGTACTGTATTTAAAATTGTTCTAGGGTGGGGAGTTTGGCCTAGTAGTTAAAGTGCTTGCCTAGCATGCATGAAGACCGAGGTTCGATTCCTCGGTACCACATACATAGAAGAAAAAAAAAGCCGGAAGTGGTGCTGAGGCTTAAGTGGTAGAGCTCTAGCCTTGAGAAAGTCCAAGGACAATGCTCAGGCCCTGAGTTCTTTGTAAACTATTTAATGATAGCAAACATTTTGTTTTGTTTTGTTTTGCCAGTCCTGGGCCTTGAACTCAGGGCCTGAGCAATGTTCTTGGGCTTTCTATAGGCTAAGAACTCTATCACTTGAGCTACAGCACCACTTCTAGCTTTTTTTTTGTTCTATGTAGGTGGTACCGAGGAATTGAACCCCAGACTTCATACATACTAGGCAAGCACTCTACCACTAGGCCAAACTCCCAGCCCGACAGTAAGTATTTTCAAAGTAATAAAATTGAAATAGTTAACATCTTTTGTTGTGTTTGGAGCATACTATAACATTAATACTGAAATCTTTAATAAAAATGTAATTTAAACAAATCAAATACTTTGTATAAATTTTGGGGGATATTTAATTTAAAGTATTATTAGTTTATCTCAGTAAATTCATGAATTCAAAGAAGCTCCATAAAATTTATCTGAGATTTATATTTTGGATCATCTGGTTTGAAGAATTAAATTGTACCAATACCAAATTTGGAGGAAAAAAGAAAAGGAAAGAATGTCTAGAAAGAAGAAATGATAAGGAAAATCATTATGGAAGATGTAGGAATTGGCCCTTCCTGATGTACAATCTCAAATAAAAGTAAATTTTACAAATTGATTCTGTGAATTAATTCAGAGTCTAGTGTGTATGTAAAGGTGTATATATGTTTATTTGAATTAGGAAGGGGAAGGGGGAAAACAAGATGATGAGACAAAGCAAAAAAATTTGAACCAGCATAACAGAAATAATCATAAGACACACTGTTGGAAATGAACTTTACAACTGGAGGGAGGGATGAAAGTAGGAAAAAAACATGGGAGAGGGTAAAAATGTTTATGAAGAAATGAATTCACTACCTTACGTATATAACTGTAACCCCTGTGAACATCATCCTGATAATAAAAATTAAGTCTAATAAAGAATAGAGCATATTGTGATATAACACAGAATATACACAAATGCATAAAATGTACAAGCAATATTTCAAAAGGTAACTTTTCCGGTATAAAGAGGCAACATTGGTTTTTATGTGAAAATTGATGTACCATGAGGAAGTACACATTTTTAATGGGGATTTCTTTGTAGTAAACAATAGTTTAAGGAGCAGTAAAAGCACTTTTGGAAAACCAATTCACATACTATTGTCTTAGCATAAATGAATTATTATGGTAAATTTTTCAAGAAGATTATGGAAAGAAGACAAATAGTCTCTTATTTAAGCTCATAGTGTGGCTTTCAGGCATGTTATACTAAATAAATATTGACTTTTTCTGTGTTATTTTACACTAATTTAGCCACATTCAAGTTTCATTTTACTTTCATTTCACTTAGTTTCATTAGCCCAGTTCACAGTTTCAGCAAGCAATATTTTGCAGTTCTGTGAACACATATCTTGAAAAGAAGTTTGTGACTTTACCAGTAAAAACTTCCAAGGGAAGAAAATAAACTTATTGACACTTGATATAATGTTCTGTTTATTTGTTTGATTTTTGGTCAATCAAAGGGCTTGAAATCTGGGCCTGGGACCCGCTTCCCCCAGCCCCACTTTCTGATTTCTACTGGTTAATTGGAGATAAGAGTCTCACAGTATTTAGTGCCTGGACTGGCTTTGAACTGTGATCCTCAGATCTCAGTTTCCTGAGGAGCTAGGAGTATAGGCCTGAGCCACTGTTCCAGGCTTTATATTATACTATATGGAGGACATATTATATCGTAAAACTTTCTATATTTATTGCCATCCAAAGATAAAATCATAAAATCATTGTGCAAATTGTTTTATGAATACATGTCAAAGACAGCATAAATACAAAATTCACTTTGAATGAATGAAAGCTAAATACAAAATCTATCAAATATAATCACTTTGGGTAGTCCAAATAACTTTGAGAAAGTAGTAAATATTATATAGCTTAGTGAATATACTAGAAGGTCCAGGGAGACATTGTTATATATAATCTCATCTACAATCTAGTTATGATTATCAGGGAGTTTGTATTTGAGAAAATTTCATCCAAAAATATAAGAGAAGCAAGAAAGCAATATTGAGAAAAACTAAATTATTTTTAAATGTCTGAATTCCAAAATTATGTGGTATGGTTCAATCAAAATCCTACAAATACACATTTTAGTTGCCTAACAATTGTACACATCAAAAGTTTAGTAGTCAAATGGTGAACAAAGAATTCTATATACATACACTGGAGCATGGTAGGTGTTAAAAAGCAATGAACTAACAAATTATTAAAAGGACAAGGAGTTGGGCTGGGTTGCAGTCCAGTGCAAAGTGCTTGCCTAGCCAGCTCAATGTCCTTGATTCAATTCACAGTACTAAAAAATAATTAAGTGGACAAAGTATTTCCGTTAGTGATTGTAGTCTCTTTTGGACTACAAGCAATGAGGTAATACAGAAAATAGTGTCCCATTCCCTTACCTGAACTTCTGATGTTGGCTTTTGCAGGTTATTTCTTCCCATATAAATAAAAAAGAATAAGACAACAAGCTGTGCTTCTTATGAAGTTAGTTTTTGTTCTGATGGAAAAATCTACAAATGTGACGGGGAGGAATAGTTGCAGTCATGAGTAAAGATGATATTTGTTGGGATTCAAAGCTCAGTTGAGCTTACCCTGTGATCAGTATTGCCCTATGATAGATGCTCTTCTGCAGAGTTCTGAAGCAAAAGGTGCCATTGGAAGCAGACAAAAGAATCTGTCATTTATAAGTCAAGTAAAGGCGTCTGGATGTTATCATTTCTGCACGGTGACATAAGAAAATGATATGGTTTGAAACATTCATTTTGAAGGCCAAGACTCCAAACCTGTGATAAGCTAATCTTGCCTAAAGCCATCTCTTCTGTGGCATTTGGCTAAGCCAACCTTAGCAAATGATCATTGTTTCTATAAGCAATTGATGGATGTAGTCTCCCAAAGCCTACCTTTTCTTTCTTTCCAACTAATAGTAGTATATACCTAGTGCCAACCTAATGAAGTCCTCAATGATCTTAAGACTACATTTTTGGTTTCTGAGAGAATAGTATTCAGAAGAGGCCTTCTCCAAGCTCTTTCCCTGCAATGTATCTTCATTTAACAATATGTATATAAGCATACCTTGTATTATTGCTAAGGTCATAGAGCAGTACACTTGCTTTGAAACACACATGCACACACACACACACACACACACACACACACACACACACACCATGAAAAGACATTAATGTTGAGTTATTTTGAGAATTTTTCCTCATTTCCGAATGTAAAATTAAGTATTTCCTCTCTATTGCAATAGTTTCATTAGCATAAAGTTGCTCATTAAAGAAAATACTATCTACCTAGTTTGGTAGGTACATGCCTCTAATCGTAGTTAGTATGAGATAAAGATAGGTAATTGTGGTCTGAAGCTAGGCTAAGGAAGACAGAACATCACAAAGCAGAAATGGGAGAGAGGAAGATTACAGTCTTAGGTTTTCCCCAGGTTAAAGCTTCAGAACTTAGTCTTAAAAGTTCATGGGGCAGGGTTGGCACTCTGGCTGAGTGGTAGACAGCTTGCCTAGCATGCATAAAACGCTGTGTTCCATTCCTTGTTACTACCTTAAAAAAAGAAAAGTCACAGTGGTTTTGTGGCTCAAGTGGTAGAATATTATTCTTGAGCAAAAGAAGCTCAGGAGGTTGCTCAGGACCTGAGTTCAAGCCCCAGGACCAGTGAAAAAAACAGAATCGAGTGTGTGTCTCAAATAATACAGCACTTACCCTAATAAACATTATGTCTCGAATTCAAATCCCAATTGAGCCAAAATTTATTTTAAAAGTGTTATTTAAATTTTTAATTTCACTTTATCAAATTCAAAATTATTTCTCTGTTTATTTTAATAGCACAATTCCTATTCTTTCCAATTCCCCCTACATTTTTTTTTTTTAGTTTTTCAGGTGTAAGCCTTTTCATCTACTGTTCTATTTAAACTTCTCCCATTCTGGTGGATAGACCTTAAGAGTTCATGAATTCTGCTACCTGATATTTGTGATTTCACATGATCTGAATACACTCTGGGTGGAAAATGTCTTGCATTTAATTACTTCAGAGCAGACAAAGTGAAGGTATATGCATACTAGCTTTCAGTAAAAATGTACAATTTTCCCAAAGGCTTATTGAGAGACTTCTCCCTTGAGATCTAGTATGGAAAAAAGGATCATTGAAGAGTCACATGACATGTAACTGAAGATAGCATCTAGGCAGCAAAATCCTGACCAATCACCACAAAACTTGGGGCTATGAATGGAGTTTCACACAGACGCTGAAACATGCTGTGTACCAAATGAAACTGGGAAAAAGATTCATTCACCCTTGAGATGAAATTCAGTAGACACCTCTGTGGCATCTCACCATGTCTTCTGGCATAGATTTTGATTAAATTTTGCACAGGATCCTGACTTAAAGACCCATCAGATTTTTGTTGTTGTTGTTGTTAGACGTGGAAATTGAACTCTGAGCCTGGGCGCAGTCCCTGAGCTCTTCTGCTCAAGGCTACCACCCTACCCCTTGAGCCACAACCTCACTTCTGATTATCTAATGGTTAATTGGAGATAAAAGTCTCACGGACTTTAGTGACTGGTCTGTCTTTGAACCACGATCCTCAGATCTCAGCGTCCTGAGTAGCTAGAAGTACAAGCATAAGCCACCATCTGATTTGTCAGCTTTTTTTTTTTTCCACTGTATTTTTAGTTGGTTATTCTGGGTCAATATAGTCCCGTTAAAAAGATCATGCCAGCTGGGAATGTGGCTTAGTGTTAGAGTGCCTGCCTACCAGGTATTAACCCCTGGGTTGGATTCCTTAATACCACATAAACTAAAAAAGCAGGCAGTGTTGCTAGTCTTGAGCAAAAAGAAACTCAGCGACAGTGCCCAGGCTCTGGGCTCTGAGTTCAAGCCCTGTCTTTTTCCCCAAAACTTTATGGTGCAGAGTAAATACATCCAACAAACTATTTAAAAGAAATGCTTGTTTTTAAGATATTGAAATTGTATTCTATCTTAAGAAAGGAGAAATATAAGAGAGAAGTAAATAAATCAATGTACCTTGAATAACAAGTGACAACATGTAAGATAGATGTCCAAGTATTTGCTTGAATACACTGAAATTTGAAGGAAATATACATGTTTGTTTGTTGTACCTATGAAATTTTAGTGATTCTTATCTGAAAGTATTTAATTTTCAGCTGAACGTAATTGTTTATAATAGCAATCTAAAAAAGAGTTGATTTTGAGACAAAAATGTGAAAATAATACATCATCACAATATTAAATCTAAAGTTGGTGGATTTTGTCCTATTGCATCAGAATGTCCTTGGGAAAAGCTAAAGGACTGCAATATTTTAACTTCAGAAAATATTTCTGAGCCAGACAGAGGTGACTCAGACTTATAATACTAGCTACTCAGGAGGCTGAGATCTGAGGCTTGTGGTTCAAAGCCAGCCCAGCCAGAAAAGTCCCCATGAGACTTTTTTTAAATATTCATTTTTATTGTAATTAATAGAAGGGTTACATTATATTCACCAGATAGCAGGTGCATTACTTCAGAAACATTGATACCACTTCTCATGTTTTTGTCCCCATTTCCCTCCCGCCTCCCTCTCCCCTCACCTTGTTACTCCCTTCCCTATCCTATTTCAAATAAACTAATAAACATATATACAATATACCAGATAATAAGGGCCTCTTAACTTCACTTGATCACTAAAAACCTGGAAGCAGTGCTGTGGCTCAAGTGGTACAATGCTAGCTTTGACCCAGTGAGGTTCAGGAGTACTCAGGCCTTGAGTTCCAGCTGACTCAAAAAAAAAAAGAAGTATGCATCCTTGGTAGAAGATTTATACTTTGTTAAATAATAGATGTGTATAATTATGAAAAAGCTTCCATTAACATGTGTCTTAAGAATGTAATATTCAGAAAATTACCATTACAAATCTCATTATTTATCACTTTGAAGAACGTATTTCTTCAAAGTGAGTCCACATCATCATGCATGGTTTGGACCTACGGATGTCTTGTGAAGTTCTTTATGTCAAAGATGATTGCTTTGTGCAGTTTGCACCGCTGCTGTTTTAGTTTACATCATCCGCTGAAAAACCACTTGTTTTTCTGAAGTAGAGTTCTCATTAAAGTTTTGATGGCTGATTGCAGTTGATGTGCACTGTATAATCACAAAGCTTAGTCACAGATCTTGAAACAAGTATGGCATCCTGTCTTTCTTAGAAAGCAATTAGGTAAAATTTAACATCTTTATAGCTAAGATTGGGTTGCCTTAAACACAAAAATCTGTTCCACCTGTCATCAATTTTATTTTCTTTTCACTTTATAGCTTCTTTAAATCTCTTTATTGTTTTCATTTACTTCTACTTTTAATTTTGATTCCACAAATCTGAGTAATGTATTATTTTTTTAATTAACTTTTATCACTTTTATGTGGGGCAATACTTTTTGTGTCTTAGGGTGTAAATTTTTATTTACTTTCCATTTACATGTGTATGTATAGATGTACACATCACAGAAAAAAACATTAAAAATGGATAGATGATATATAGCAACAAAAATAGACGTTCCATGGCTGCTGTGTTCATTGAGTCATTTACAATTATATCCTTTATACATAATGACTGTGTAGATCCAAAAAGACTTTTTTTTTACATTTCTTTCCATCTCACTTTATAATCTGGCTTCTCCATTAGAGCAAAGTTTTGCTTACTTCATTTAGAAATGGAATAGTAGTAGCTATTACGGAATTTTTATGCAAGTATATATGGTTGTGTGTGCATGTGACAACCCCAGAGCTGAACTCAGGACCTTGAATTAGTGCATCCACAATTAGTACATAAATACTCGAGCCTCAACTCCATGTCTGCCTTTCTGCTGCTTACATGAAGGAAAGAATTATCTGCTCAGGCTGCCTCCAAATGGAAATTGTCAGATCATATCTTCCTAAATATCTGAAATTGTAAGTGTTAAACAATAGTTCTGGGCATGAACTTTGTACTTTGAAATGCAGTTCATAAACCTAGCTATGTTGCTCTGCAGAGGAATTTGTGTAAACCTGGGTTGACATTGTAATAGTTACATTGGCATGGTATAGACAGACGAGTGTCTCCAACAATACTTATGTCCTGAATTCTATTATAATAGTTTCTCAAGGTATAATCATCTATACAAAATATTAAACTTAGATATATTGCTTCATTGTTTATTGCCTCTTTGTTCATGTTTTGAGAATACCCATGACGTTTTCAAGTTATATATATTGTACGGTTTTTATTTAGCAAACCAGATGTGTATAAACATCTGGCCCCCAGTAACATTGTGAACTGCAAATTCCAAGTATCTCAGAATAGTGAATATGTTTGGAGTAGGATTATAGGGAATTTAACAGTAAAAAAATACTCTGCATGAAGGTAACTCCTTGATTAAGGCCCAGTATGACTAGTATCTTTATAATAACATATGCAAGGCCAGAGACAGGAAAAAATAATACCATGCAATGAAAGAAAATGACACTAGCATTTTGTTCCTAGCTGAAAGTCAAGGAACACCAAAGATTGTCACATATCAGAAAGTAAGAACAAATAGTTAAAAGATTCTCTTCTATAACTCTAAGAGGCAGACTGAAAACTTGCTTTTAGATTTCTTATATTCAGAACTATTAATTAATAAAACTTTGTTGTATTTGAAAACACAACATGTTGATGCATTCTTGAAGCAGTTGTAAGAATCAATAACATGGAAACAATATAATACATTAAATCTGTGTTGGGTTTAATGGGAATATAGGTCCACAAAAATTATCAAGAAATAGGAAAATATTATAATCAATATTACTTTGCTTCTTGGTTTGTTATTGGAAATACTGTGACATTATATTGACAATATAATACAGAATTCAAAGCTCTACCCATATTTATCAATAGAGCTGGTAAGATAATGATAGAGTTTATGTTTTCTTATGCCTATATTCTTTTTTTTTTTTTGCCAGTCCTGGGCTTGAGATCAGGGCCTGAGCACTGTCCTTGGACTTTCTCAAAGCTAGAGCTCTAGCACTTGAGCCTCAGCACCATTTCTGGCTTTTTGCTATGTATGTGGGGTACCGAGGAATTGAACCCCGGGTCTTCAAGCATGCCAGGCAAGCACTCTACCACTAGGCCAATCTCCAGGCCCATATTCTGTTTTTTTTAAACAACTGAATCTTTATCTTGTTCCTGGGATTGTAGTACAAAGATAAAAACAATATTCTATTGTTTTAAGACACTAATATAGATTCAAATATCAGCCAGCAAATAGAATTAATACGAATACATAAAAACATAATGAGATCCCAACCTTCACCAAGATGTGACCAAGGTTCAAAGTAACCCAGCATACAAGGTACAGATAAGCCAGTCTCGAAAAATAAAAGAGGACATCACAGAGGTGATAAATGAGTTTATATTAGATAAATGACTGAAAGCTTTTTAGGTGAACAGAGGAGGGGAGGATGGCCCCAAGGCAAAAGGAAGAATGTGTATAACACACAATGGTATCTTTCTGAGTACAATTGGACATCAAAGCTGTAAGTAAATCAAGCCAAAGGCTACTCAAGGTTTTACATTCTTTGCACAGTTTGATCATAGTCCCTTCAATCTCTGGAAGTTGGGAAACGACTATCCTTGATCCTGAAATCTTCCTTCTACTTGTCTTATGCCTATATTCTTATTAGCCAATATTCATTCTATATTTGATAATCATGACTTTGAACAATGCTCCTGGAACACCTTCAAATTCATCATCTTTGAAATGAACAATGAAAAGGACAATGCCCAATAGTTAATTGAACAGAAAAACCATTGAAAAAAAATAAAACTATTGATTTCACAGGAACAGCAACAACAAGAACAACAATAAAACCAAACTCAAATACTGTGAAAAATAATTTCTGAAGTGCATTTTTAAATACTATAAAATAATTTTACTGCTGGGAGCTGGTGGCTCATGCCTGTAATCCTAATTACTCAAAGTTTGAAGCAATCCTGAGCAGGCAAGTCCCTATGAGACTCTTATCTCTAACTAACCAGTCAAAAACTAGAATGGTTCAAAGTGGTAGAGCACTAGACTTGAGCAAAAACAGAGCTCAGAGATAGTACCAGGGTCCCAAATTCAAGCCCCAAGACTGACCAAAAATAAATAAATAAATGGAAACATAAAAAAAAATATTTTACAGCATTAACTCATTGCCTTCTTAAAAATTACTATGTGTATTTTATTAGTATAATTTCAAAGTTATTATACATATATACATGCACATTTGTATATGTGTATGTGTTTGTGTGTACAGCAGCATTTGATCAGCTTCACTATTTACCAAAGGAACAGTTGCATGTATAATTATAAGTCTCTAAAGAAATAACTTCAGTCTGTATCTCAATTACTGATACAGAATAATCAACCTGTACTTAAATGCTTTCCTAGATGTGAAAGATTATTTTTCCCTCCGCAGTCAGCTTAAGTTAATTGTAACACCATTCAGCCTTATAAATTTGTTTGAATTGATTAATATAAATTTTCTACAAATTGTTCAGGCTTCTGAATTTACTCAAAACATCATGAGTAAGTTTGGATTCTTGATATTACATGTCAAAGAAATCCATTTTTCAGTCTTCTTGCTGTATTTTATTTTATTTTATTTTTTTTCTGGTGGTGGTGGCAGTGAGCATTGCTGGGTTTGCTGTCTTGCTGGCATGTTAATCAGATGGGGACCACCCTGCTGGGAGGAATAGTAATTACACTGGGAATAGTTCATCTCCTTTTGAACTCTCTCTAGGTCTCCATTTTTTCTAACAGCAAAAGTGATACTAATTAAAAATTGATGTTAATTATAAAAGTTTAAAATAACTTTCCATGGAAAGTTATTGTAATTTTCTCTACCAATGACATAAACTCTGATGCTCCTACATTCCTTTTATCTAATTATTTGAAATTTGGAAATAAAACGTTTCAGTGTGACTGTTATTTGTGCAAATAACAAATGTTGCCTTATACAGGAACCTATTTTTCTTCTTTACTTAAGCATATTTTCTCCCTCAAGTGTTTTCATTTACTAATAAATGCACTTACTATTAACTTTCATGGTTTATAAAATGACATCCTGCCTGTAAAAGAAGTGTTTATTGAAGCCTTGAAAAACTATCATTATTTATGAAGGATTACAAAATATCCTAATTAGTTGATGTTTTTGCAAGAGTAATAAATGCAATCCTCTTTGCTATTGAAATTAAATTAGGAAAATACCTGGTGCTTCAATTCAATGTGAAGAATATTTATTAATAAAACTCTATTGCTGAAAATAATAAAATCATCCAAATACCTGAAATGCATTAGTAATTCATGCTGGCAATTTATAATGGAGAATATTGGAAGCAAAATGGTGCTGAGGAAATTAGAATAGGGATATTACACAAAAAGTCATGCTCATTTTATATGTTTAATTTAAATTCAAACAGTGGTTGTAACACTAACATTATTAGTTGTTTTCCATTCTAATTTAATATATACTTCTTGTAGACACCACTAGTATAATACAGGGAACATTCTCTAAACAAGGTGAGATTCTACCAATTATTCTATGAAATTTGGGACAAAGGATTGAGTATATATATATATATATATATATATATATATATATATATTTAAATTCTGGTGGGAGAAACAATTTCAGTAGGAAATTTTATTAATGTTTTATTATATCTCCAACCCTGGTCTGGAAGTATGAAACTAATCACTAAAGAAGAGATCCCACTGTAGATGATAATATCTTCTCACTTGCTAATAAAAACTTCATCTAAATATTACACCAAGACAAGCTAGGCTTTTGAAAGTAATCTTCCATCAATTTCTTTAGATAAGCACATGATTCAAATATATAGCATATATCAATATATCTTAAATTTATCTCACACAATTTATATACGCAAATATTACAAACAAATTCTGTAATTTTCAGTGTGGTTTCTTAGATGTAGTTTATGTATAAATATATTTAGCAATCAGGTTATTAAATATTAATTCTGGACTTCAGTGAGTAGTTAAGGATTTTAATGTATATAGTTAAGATTTTCTCTGGGATTCACTCCAGAATGAGCCAATTACAAAGGCCTTAACTTCCAATGTCCTCTTTAATCAAAATAAATAAGTTTTGGTGTTTATAAAATCAGTGAAAGAATTCTAAATTCACGCTAATATTTTAGAGATAAATGAAATAAATATATAAATGCAAACTTTAATCAGGATTAGAACTTTTAACCACGTTCTTTTTTTTCTTCTTTTTTTATTGTAATTAATAAAAGGGTTACATGATATTTGCCAGATAGAAGGTGCATTCATTCCCATACATTGATACCCTTTCACATGTCTTGGTCCCCATTTCTCTCCTCCCACCCCTCCCACTTTGTTTTCCCCTCTTCCCTATCAAATTTCAAATAACCAAATACAAATAAATTCAATATATCAGATAACAAAGTGAGATACTATAACAATATAAGATACCCAAGGGACAGCAAAGGAGATGAGAGATAACATAGTACATTAAGGACAACAATCATTCACTATATGGCTTTTGTTTCAATATCCTGGAGGTCCTTTCAATTAGCTTCATACTATATGGCCTTATGTATCAAGGTTTTGCTCTATTGCAGATCTCTGCTAGTAGAGCCCAAGGTTTCTACTTATTATGACAAATGAGGGAAACCATTGAGCCTAAGTTCCTTTGAGTCTGGCTTACTTCACTTAATATGATCTTTTCTAAGTCTTTCCATTTCCTAACAAATGGGGCGATGTCATTTTTTCTGACAGCAGCATAGAATTCCATTGTGTACAAATACCACAACTTGTTGATCCACTCATCAACTAAGGGACATCTAGGTTGGTTCCATATCTTTGCTATGGTGAATAATGCTGCAATGAACATTGTTGTGCTAGTGGATTTGGTATTCCCTAGATTCTGGATGGTTGGGTAAATGCCAAGTAGTGGAATTGCTGGGTCATAGGGGAGTTCTATGTTTAGCCTTTTGAGGCACTGCCATACTGCTTTCCATAGTGGTTAAATAAGTTTGCACTCCCACCAACAGTGTAGTTAACCATGTTCTTAAAAACACGTTTTAATTTAGGAAGTTTATTTCTGAATCACACATTCATTTCCTTACATGTTATAGGAATGCTATGATAGAATTTCAGTTAGAAAAATATATGCAATATAAAATATACATACATATGAACTATAAATAGCTTCAGCTGTTTTGACTTTATGAAATATTTCAGTATTTGATATATTAATGGGATATGTGTAGGTTCTGTAAAAATATTGTTTCATTGGAAAATATATGAGAAGTTATTTGGTAACCTATGAACCAAATCTAATTATTATGTACTTTCAAAAATTCTAGTTTATAGCAAGCTTTCCCATGGTGCTTTTGACTAACCACATCTTCCATTTTGAATCACCTATTGTTATGAAAATTCCAATAACAAAAACAGACCAGATTGGCAAAGGAAATTATATGTACAGATATTAAAATTCTAAATGATTGGCAATTCACCATTATAGCGTATTCACATTAAGTCATCCAAATGTAACAAGAAGTTCTTCTGATATTGATGATGTTATTTATCATTTATACTGAAGATATAATGTAGCATTCTCTTACAGATTATTGTAATGAATAGATATAAAACTTCCAGAAAATAGTTCACATTGAAAGTGTGAGATATACTGTTTGTGTTTTTAATCCTGTAATATTTCCTGCCATTATTCATTATTCACAGGGTCATATTTTCTGAATTTCTCAATTTATGAAGATTTATTTGTAAGATCTAAGTCATTGTTCATAGCAAGTGATTGAGCAAAGGCTTGAGAATAATGCAGTACGCCAGGGCCTACATTCCTAATTCTCGTTTAATGGAGGTACACTTTTTGTACAACTTATCACACTGCAAGTGTCTTTTTATGTGGTCAAATTTGTTTTATAGTTTTAGCATCAATATGCTTTTCTTGTGCTACTTGTGGTGCTGAAGGATTCACATTTAATTAATACATGTACCTAGTAAAGAAAATATGTATCGCATAAATTCTTTTCAGGAATAAATTCTAGTAAAGAAAATATGTATCGCATAAATTCTTTTTAGGAATAAATTTTGCTTTTTCTTGCTCTGAGTTCAGTGGTACTGACCAAGTGCTCAGTAAAGTTTCTTTATGAAGAAACACTTAAAAATGAGGCCAGAAATTTGGCCTAGTGGTAGAGTGCTTGCCTAGCATGCACGGAAATCCGGATTCTATTCCTCAGTACCACACACATAAATAAAGCCAGAAGTGGTGCTGTGGCTCTAGTGATAAAGCTTTAGCCTTGAGGAAAGACCAAGGGCAGTGATCAGGCCCTGGGGTCAAGCCTCAGGACTGACAAAAAGAAAAAAAAAAAAAAGAAAGAAACAGTTTATATGTATTAATCTCTTCAACAAGACTATGTTAGTATAGGATCATAACTCTTCCTCTCCCTTAGAAGTAATGCTTCGCTATTCATTAATTCAGTTTTGTAGGATGTGTAACTCTTAAAAATAGTGAACACAGTGGGGCCGGGAGTTTGTCCTAGAGGTAGAGTGGCCAGGGCTCGATTCCTCGGTACTACATACATAGAAAAAAGCCGGAAGTAGTGCTGTGGTTCAAGTGGTAGAGCTCTAGCCTTGAGAAAGGCCAAGGACAGTGCTCAGACCCTGAGCTCAAGCCCAGGACTGGCCAAAAAAAAAAAAAAAAGTGAATACTGACGGTTTTCTCTACACTGATCGTTTCTTGCTTATATAAAAACACAAACAAATTAACTATATATAAAAATGAATGTTTTTCCCACTTTTGTATTCCTTAGTGTTTAATCAAATGACTTTAAGCTGTCCACATGGAAACTATAACATGCATATAACCCAATTTATTGACATCATCCAAAGCTTAGAAGCCACTATTTTGCCTTTCAACAGTGAATGGATATAAAAATAATAATGAAGGATACAATGGAATATTAACATACTAGGTATTTTTAAATCAAAAAGTTCTATCTGAAAACTCTTTATATTATATAATCACAATTGGGTAAGAGTATGGGAAACAATAATAACTATAGAAAGATTAAATTATTGGTGCTTTGGGGGGTTATTTTGGTGACAAGGATAAATAGAAAACAAACACATTAGGCTAGTAAGACAGAATGAATTAATGTACGACAATGGACATTTATTTTCCCCATCCCATGGGGTATACAACAGTGTATTCCTCAATGCAACTAATAAACTTTAAAAATGGTACATTAAAATGGATAAAGTAGATAGAGTACTCCTCAGTTATTTTAATCATCTCTGTATTTCTAATTTCTTGCACCATATAATCCAAACATCACAGTGTATACTTAGGAATGTCCTATAAACAAAACTGAAATGTATTCCTCATCTAGGATCATTTTATATAATACAGGAATTTCTACTACAAAAATGCAGCAGAACTTGGATGTCCTAATGTTCACTATATCCTTTTGCATCAAAGGCAACCTACCTGGTCTATCGCATCTTTTTTTCCCCTAAATACTATGGTGTTTCTC
Source organism: Megascapheus bottae (assembly GCF_031878675.1). Lineage (NCBI taxonomy): Eukaryota > Metazoa > Chordata > Mammalia > Rodentia > Geomyidae > Megascapheus > Megascapheus bottae. The sequence continues at coordinate 70,574,818 of NC_143512.1, forward strand.
CATCTCCTTTCTATTCTCAAAGCTATAGTTAAATTCTTATTTTATTCCTCATTTGCATTGTATTTTAATATGTCCCTAATGTTGTTGTTTGCACAAATTATATTTTGCTGATCTTTCTCATAAAATGTTCACAGAGAGCTCATGTTCCTTTCATTCCTTCAATAGGTTGCCAGAATTTGTGAAATATAGTCCCAGTGCGGATTTGATTTTCATAGCCCTTCGAAACATAGGTCCTACAACCTGCTCTTAGCTCTCAATTTGTTCTTCATACAAATGAAGAAGGATTGTGTTATGTGTTCCCACATATGCTATTCCTTTCCACGATTTAGTGGCAAGTGGAGACATATGGTGATGTACAGTAAAGGGTAGTGCCTCGAATTCCAATAAATCTGAGTCTCAGTTACAGCTTGGCCTCTTAACTTTAATTTGGGTATGGTCATTTTTCTGGAATTCCATATCCTAATTTTTAAAATTGATATCCATATTTGACAAGTCCATGACAGATTGCAAGGTCTCTAAAATATAAAATGTGTTTGGTACTTACTTCTCGATTAGTATAACAACTATATCTATATCTTCCACATACTGCTACATATTTCTAGTTTAGTAACTAAGATTGGTAACTCCTTGTTAGGCATGCACTAAGATAAAGGAGTGAATATCTCTTCAAGCAGATAAGTTACATGTCCTTTGGAGATGCTTGTTTCTTTTTTTATTTACTGCTGTCATTTCCCATCCAAACATTCTTGTCATATTAACTGCTGGAAAGCTTATACTTACTTGTACATTCAGCTTCGGAAAGGCATGTTCATTATATTCATCCAAATATTGTGAAAAGTTATGTAAATCAGGTTCATTAAATACTGTTGCACATTTGTTATTATGTTCCTTGGCTTATTCAGCATATTTTTTTGATTGAAACAGTGAAATTGTGGAGGACAAAAACCATGTTCTATCATTTCTGCATCTTGCCACCAAAACAGAATGTAATTCATAATAATATACTATTTTCACAAATTTTCAAGAGTGTGTTTACATGTTTCTAAGCAATTTTTACGGAACTACTTTTTAAGACCATCATAAAAACATTGTCAGTTTTAAAAGTATAAAACTGCAAAAGTTACTGCTAAAATATGCATATACCCACCACACACACACACACACACACACACACACACACACACATTTCCATGTGGAGAAAGATTGAATTTCAACATATGCTCACAGTTCAGCTAATTGATATTTGGAGTAATAAATTCTATAAGAGTTCAGGGCCACAGGAGGAAAAAACACAACTCTATTGTGAATTATTCCATTTATCTCAAATTTCCTTGGGGAATTCAAGTTTAATGAGAGGAGAGAAAAGGCAAGGACATTCCAGGTGGTGGAAATGAAGTAAGCAATGGACAAGAGCCAGAAAAATGCTCCATATTTTATGGAGAAAATATTAGATCAATTTTCTCAAGGAAAGAACTCACTTAAGAAAGTAGAGAATGATAAATTTGGAATCATAAAGACTAACTGATAAGATATTTGAAGGCCAGGACCTCATCAGTACTTTGCCATTTAGTTCTCAGATCCATGACAGTTGATTCAGGCAATAGAAAGTGTATATAACATGATTGCAGATCACATGGTTTCATTTTGTTACTTGAAAATTTACCTTCCAGTTGCCTCTAACTAGAGAGAGAGATCAATTAAAAGACAGTTGAAATTACTTAGTTTGAAATGCCTATGATAAAGACTAGACTTTTGGTACATTGATATTCTCCTGGTGAATCTAATTTATTCTTGATGTTACAGTGTTTGCAGTATTTCCAGATAAAATATGAGTTCTTCTGAAATGCATAATTTCCATAAATAGTGTTCTATTTAATTTGCTTCCAAAATAATATCTCAAATAAATTGAATTACTTTCATGTAAATCCTAGAGGCAGGCATTATTTTCATAATGATTGTTTGAGATGAATAATTTTTGTGTTTTGTTTTCATATATTAAATATATAAATTGTCATTACGCTATGGTACAGATAAAAATAATTTCTGCCTTCATCATGATTGCAATCTATTAAGGAGACAATCAAATATAGCAATATAATTTCAAAAACAATAGGTTGTAGATCATCAAGGCTAGGGTGGGGGGATGCAGTATCATTTGTTCCTAGAACTTAAGATATAGTTAGATTATATCTTTTATTCATATTTCCGACACACAGGCTGCAGAACTTCTATACCCAAGCTATCTTATACCCAAAAGTATGCTTTAGATATTTCTTTGTTTGATTTTCATTTGTTATTATTATACTGAGCTTTCTTAAACTGAAGTAACTGAAAGATACAGCAACTTCTTTAAGATCAAAGATGTCCTATATTTATTTTGCTTCTCCCTTCCTCAGACACAGTGAGGGTCTCTTGGTGTTTCTTTAACTAAAAAAACAAAAAAAAACAGCTCTTGTAAATAAAACACAATTCTTGAAATCAGTCTTTTTAGTAATGTCATTAAATAAACAGGAAAAAATTACTGCAGGGAGTAAATGGATGCTAACCAGGCTCAAGAATCATAGACATCTTATTTTTCCTTTTTCCAATGTGTTCAAGGGTTAATAAGCTTTCTGAATATAGAAACATGAGTGCTTCAATCACTGCCATAAAGTTGTTGGTCCAGAGGCAGTACAGTCTCCCATTTGTGCCACAAACTAGAAATTTGTACACAAGAATAGGAATGATGATTATGGACTGCAAGATTTTTAGATGAAAATATATAATCTATTCTATGCTTTTGTCTGCCTACCTATCTAATCCATTCATCTGTCTGTCTGTCTGTCTATTTATCTCCTTATCTACCTGAATGTTAATAATGGACATTGCATATCTATAGCCACGTCTGTAACTATAACCCTGAAATTTGTGACTCAGGCTCATTTTCAGGTTTTCATCTAGAAATTGCATTCTACTTAGGTTTTCTTTAAACTATGTTTTAAAGTACTAGTTCCTGTATGAAGGTATTGAATTAAAAGTGTTGAAGCTTTCATTACTAACAGTGTATGTCACTGGTACCATTCTCAACATGCTACACATCTATGTATCTGCCTCTTTCTCTTCTCCTGGCACTAAGTTGCACATGTACAACTTACTTTTGTAAATTTCAAACTCAGAAGCTTAGAAATGTGAATTCTTAAGAGCACAGAAATAATAAGAATCTTGTGAGCCAAGGGCCAATTCAAATCTGTGGGTTTTAAAATAAAAATGAATATAAAAATAAATATTTATCTTTTCTGCCTTCCACAGTTTTCCAGACATTGAAAATGGAAGTGATCTGGGTATGATTAAGTAAGCAGTTATTTGAAATGATTTTTCTGCTTCCTAGATCAGAAAGAAAATCAGTTTGCTAAGTTTGTCATAACAAAAACAAAAGTTAAGTGTCTTCAACCATAGATATGTGATACACAACAGGTTTTCAGATTGAAGTCTAAGATCGAAGTTCTTTTTTTTTAATCTCTCCTCCCCCATGGCTTTTAGTATCTTTCTATATGCCCTGACACCTCATTCTATGCATTTGGTATTTTCTAAGGGCATCTGTCAGATTTCCTTGGGATTCTTCTACTGACTTATTTTACGAGCTTGGCTACCTCCTAAAAGACCCTCTCTAGGCTGAGACTGGAGCCCCACTGTGCCCTTAGAGTGGCACAATGTACAATGTACAATGTACAATGACATTAACGAATTGAACTTTAGGTTATGGAAACAAAAAGTTTATCTTTGTGATTATTGTTCTTAATGTACTATGTGAAGTTATCTCTATTCTCTTTTTTTCCAGTTATGGTTAATCTCATGTGGTTAGTCTCTCTGTATTTGAAATGGGAAGAGAAGGGAAGGGAAGGGAAACACAGGGAAGGGAAGGGCAGGCCAGGGCAGGCCAGGGCAGGGGAGGGGAGGGGAGGGAAGAGAGAAACAAGATGACTGGGAGGGAGTGGGGGGAGGAAAAGGAGGACTACCTGATGAATATAACTGTAACCCCTCATCCAGACAGTAAAATACAATTACAAAAAATAAAATAAAATGACAGATAAAAAGGCACTCTCGCTAGCCAGGTGCCTGTGGCTCATGCCTGTAATCTTAGCTACCCAGTGGCCTGAGATCTGAGGATCATGCCGTTAAACCAGGGCAGAAAAGTCCCTCTGAGACTTTAAAAAAAGTTGTAATGTATAGAGAAGTTACAGTTATACTTGCCAGGTGCATTACTTCTCACACATTGATACCCTTCTCATGTTTTTGTCTCTGTTATCCTCCCCCCACCCTCTCCCAGTCATCTGGTTTCCCCCCTTTCCCTTTCCTATTTCAAATACCCAAATAAATCAGAGTCACAAAGTCAGATATTGTAACAATATGAGATTAACCAAAGGGTAACAAGAGAGAAGAAAAATAATATAGTATACTAAGAACAACAATCACACAATATAAAGCTCTTGTTTCCATATCCCAGAGATCCTTTCAGTTAGCGTCCTACTATATGGCCTTTTGTATCAAGGTTTTGCTCTATTGCAAATCTCTGCTAGGAGAGCCCAAGGTTTCTACTGATTATGATAAATGAGGGAAACCATTGAGCCTAAGTTCCTTTGGGTCTGGCTTCACTTAATATGATTTTTTCCAAGTCTTTCCATTTCCTTACAAATGGAGTGATGTCATTCTTTCTAATGGCAATAAAGAATTCCATTGTGTATAAATACCACATCATCTTGATCCAATCATCTACTGAGGGGCATCTGGGTTGGTTCCATATCTTTGCTATGGTAAATACTTCTGCAATGAACATCGTTGGGCTAGTGGCTTTAGTTTCTGGACATTTTGGTAAATGCTAAGGAGTGGAAATTTCTAGGTCATAGGGGAGCTCTATATTTAACTTTTTGAGGAACTGCCATACTGCTTTCCATAATGGTTGAATGAGTTTGCACTCCCCTCAACAGTGTAATAGTGATTCCTCAGGGCCACATTCCCACTAGCATCTATTATTAGATTTCTTCATCATGGCCATTCTAACTGGAATGAGGTGGAATATCAGAGTTGAGACTTTTATCTTTAATTAACCAATAAAAAATCAGAAGTGGCTCTGTAGCTAGAGGTAGAAAGCTAGCCTTGAACCCAAAGAGGCTCAGGGATAGTGTCCAGGCCTTGATTACAAGCCCCAGTGGCAAAAGAAGATGAAAATAAATAACAAATAATACAAATTAAAAAGATCTTCTTTCTGAATAGTCACAGACTACATTGCTGAAGGCTAACTCCTTAGCATGTGCATTTTGAAGGAACACAATTCGTTCCATAATGGAAAGTAATTGTGGGGTTAGCAAAGAAATTTGGGGCTTGAAGTTTTATCCTGAATGTCTGGATAAAATGGCTTCTACTGTACCTCATCTGAATAAAAAAGTAATAATCCTATCCTCATGTATTTGTATATGATAGCACATATAGAATTCTTGCCATGTAATCATTCAGTCATATTTAGATTACTTTATTTTACAAACTGTGCTATTGTCAATGTGCCTGTGTACACAACTGATAGTTTATTCAGTGTCTGTGACTTTATAAGCAGCATAATTTGGGGGAAATGGACATGTTTGAAAATAATAAATTAACTAAGATGATGATAGTATTTTATAACAGGTCCAATTTAAATACTTTCATTTTATTTATTCTACCCTAATGTTCTTGTTCATGCATCATTGATTTATGGACAGTTGTCACAAACAGGATAGGCCCATATGTTATAAAGAACTTGTCATTTGTTTGTGTTTGACTGTTTTCAATCAGATCTAGCAGATTAATGATTGTTGCAATATGCCTTGCTGATTTTCAAATATGGCCTTAAGAATTCTACTATATCAGCTTTGTCTCTTAATCTAAGTCACTAATCTGCTTAGTACTTGCATATCGAAGCCTCTTTTTCAGGCATATTGACATGCATTAACCTTGTAGTCCTTTTCTATTATCCCTTATCAGGCATGGGTTTATAGTAAACTATTCTTATTTTTGATGCACTGGTCTTATTTTTATATTAGTTCACCATAAGTATATTTCCCCAATCACATATCTCTGAGATTAACCTGTTATGTGTTTGTAATATCCTTTCATGTAAGCTCAGGCACACTGGATTTATAGAAAAAATTAAAACCACATTTGTTCAGCCTGACTTAAGCATAGTGACAACTCTGTGTGTTTTTCACTGGGATGTGAATGCATGAAGGACACAGCTTGGAGTTCACTGCTTCTTACTCCTTTACATATTGCAGTAAAGGTGATTACAATAATTTCCACTGCCTAAGTTTTTATTTCTTTTTTCATTAAGGCTTTTATCACACCAGGGACAAGAATAAATAATATCCAATTCCTGGCTTTTATTAGTTTCTGTCTTTGTTAAAATGTGAATGACATGAATGGCAATAAGTGAGGCTATAAAATCATAAATAAAACATTAGCACATTTTTTGTAACAGTGCAGGTATAAATGTCACTAATGAAGTAAGAATAAATATGTAATGATAATTACTCAGGCTTTCCTAACTCTAAAAGGTGAAAGCAAATTTAGTGTTGGACAAGGATGAAAGTAGGAAAATCAGATATATTGTACCACAGGAAATACTGATTTTTTTCTTACCAAAGAAAATAAAGCTACATAATAGGCTGTACCTCATGTTTTTATTTATCCAATACAAGGATATCTGAAGCATATAAGGTCATGTATAGCTAGTTTTATATTAAAAGATATTAAAATGTTATACATATCTCAATTCAACAATATATAAATATATGGCATGATAGATAGATAGATAGATAGATAGATAGATAGATAGATAGATAGATCTATGGTGCCTCAAATACACATAGACTCACACATATAAACACACCAAGACAAATAAAAAATTGTAAATATATACGTTAAAAACGTAAGAATATTATAAACAACTATCTAAAAACAAACAAAGAAGACAGGAATACAGAATAAGAATCCTTAAATATATCTAAATACAAAATAAAGGAATATTTCTAAACAATACAACCTACTACCCTGGCACATACACATAGTCCAGGGACTTGAACTCATGGCCTCTTACTTGGGAAACTGACATGAATTTATGTAATCACTAGGCTCACAGGTGTTCACGAGTTTGCCCAGCTTCCCTTCCATAGAGATAACCTCCATGGAAAATTCTACCTAGGATGTCCTGATACAACAACCCCGTCATTGCCATCCTCCAGTGTGTCTGCACAGCACCATACCGTGCTATGAGAATGAGTCCATGCTAACTTCTCTGCACTGGATTGGCATCCAATTATGATTCTTACTTTCAACCTGTTAAGTCAGGCATGGGAAACTATCACCTAGCTAATTCCCATTTAAATGGCTTATTGCAATATGCAAGATAGTAGATGCTTATAATCTATATTCAAAGAATTAACTTTCAACATAGAGTGTAAGAAATACTCACATATCTCTGAAAAAGTGTCTCATATCCTGGATCCTAGCTACTCAAGAGGCTAAGATCTGAGAAATTTTAGTGGTTTAAAGCCAGGCATGGCAAAAAAAAAAAAATCTGTGAAACTCTTATCTCCAATAAACTACAAAAAGAACTGGAGTTGTAGCTTAAGGGTAGAATGCTAGCCTTGAGCAAAAGAATCTCAGAGACAGTGTCCAGGCATTGATTTGAAGCTCCAAGCCCACCATAAAAAGTAAAATTAAATAAGCACATAAAGAAATGAAGTAAAAGATAATCCATAACTAATCCATAACTAAGATGAGTCTTTAAAAGCAACAGAGTAAAAGAAAACTTTGTGTCTCTTAACATCATAGTGGATGTTGTATTGAGCACAATGCAAATATATATGAATTTGCTCAACTTGATGAATATTCTAAACCAAGTATTTAGTAAAAGAATATGAAAATATTTACACATATTATCGTTGGTATATTTAATATTTCTGATAACATTTCTGTACCAGTCATATTTTTAATTACTGTCACCTGTTTTGACTATTCAGCAAGGACATTTATAATCTAAATATACAAGAAATTGATGCTTTATGTCTTGGAATTAGAATGTTATAAAGTATAATTCATTTGTATCATACAAAATATAGAATTAGAGTAATGTGATTTAAACTCTGCTGTTGCTTATAAAATAAAAGATTTGAAAGAATGGATTTGAACAGGACATCTACCAAATAGAAAACCTTTCCTTAAATATCTAATGTCATAAGAAAATGATTCATTGATAATCCAATAGGTAATTGGAAGGAAATAGGATGCTTCCAAAATGTCTGAATACATATGAAGTCTCATTAAGAACAATGTTATTAGCATCACTCCTTCACATAATTAAAGGGTTTAACATATACATATATTACTAATTGCTAAGTGTAAATCAAAATTTCAGTGATATCAATATTATCCATCAAGTGTGATATTTTATAATAAATTATCTCTTTCTACTGCTTATACTGTAAAAATTCATTCAGAAAAATACATTCAGTGTCATTCAAATTTTAAATAAACATTCTAGAGTTTTAAAGCAAAAGTTCAAGGCTTTATAATCTATTAATTGAAAAAAGTATGTGGTGATATTAATTGCAGTTGTAAATTTTGCATAACCTGTTGAATGCTCAGAAATAAACTATCTGAATTATAATCACACATTAATAAAAGATTATATCTTTATATATAATCATATAGAAGTCAAATGTAGTAAACAGTGAAATAAGCTGTTTATACACAAATATGCATATGTATATACACATATAGTAGGGTGTTTCATTGACAATCAGAAAATATCTTTGTGTCAAATTTATATGTATGTTTTAACTTAGAGATTATGCTATTTTTATATGTATAGTCAATATAAATCACTGAGAAAGGCAAAATTAATATGTATAACATTGGTATAAAAATTAATACATGTAATTCTTTCCTCTTACTTCTTTCTTTTTGGTTTTGTGCCAGTCCTGGAACTTGGAATAAGGGCTTATCTACTGATCAAAGCTAGCCATCTATCTCTTGAGCTATAGCTCTACTTCTGCATACATGCATTTCTACATGATATCAGTTCCTTTTTAAAACTTTTATTGTTATTATAAAAACTTTTATTGTTTTTATAAAAATTATATACTAAATTGTTATAGAAAAGTCAGATAAAGAATACATTTCCTTTCAAACAATGCCACATGTTTCTCTCCCAGTTATTCTCTCCCATTTCTACCCATAAGTTGTATACTTTGTTTTTACCAGAATCCAGGGCATCAGTTCCTTTTTAATTTAGAAACATCTAAATATGATATATATATTTTCAAATTTTAAACATTGCTCAAAGATTCAAAATCAATTACACATCATGGTTGTGATATACCTTTAAGAAATCATAGGTATATTTAAAGGAATTTGCATCCTCTAGAAGCAGAAATTTATATATAGATGGATCCATAAATATATATGTCTCTTTACTATATTTTTGTGCAATTTTTTTCTTTGTAGGTTACACTCAGGCCTCACAGACACTAAATAAAGGTCTTCTTTTTTTTCATTTCTTAATCTGTTGCTGTTTGATGGTGATGATGATTAACATCTGGAAATGGAGATGACTGAGTCGGCAACTGGAAAACACAAAGTGCTTTCATTCATGTGTGCAAATCAAGTCTTTTGATAATGATTGCAGACATGACGTGAAGTACTTATTGCTTGTGAATCATAGTTGATCAGAAGAAGCTTCAGGAAGAATCTTCTTGATTCTCTAACTTTTCATTTAAAAATATTGTTAAGAGGGATCGGACAAATATGAAATTTGATAAAAAAAAAAAACAAACTGATGATAATTTTTACCCTGCTCTCCAAGGCTGAGCACATGGATGAGTCTATTCATTAAAACTAAGCCAGAATGTAAAAGGGCACAAGAAAATTTTTACTATATAAAGTTAAATACACAACACAGTAAACTTATTTTTAAGCACATCTTTTGTTTACATGTTTTAAATAAAAAGGTGTCACAAATCAGAATAAAGTAAATATCCAACACTGTAAATGGCTGGGTTTATGCTATGAGAGGACAAAGGGTCTGAACAGAGAAGGTTTTGTACTGTGTGTCCGTTTCCTTCACACAGCAAATTATTTTCTGTTCACACAAGGACAGTAGGCTTTCATTTATATCTTTAAGCAAATTACTTGAGATGTTGTAGGGGATCATCTGAGACACCTCTATTAAGATTTTTTACAGAATGAAAAGACAAAAGCAACTTCAGAAATATAGCTAGTGGAACAATTTTAAGCATAAGCCTGTCTAGAAAATTGAACAAGTACAGTGAATTGATCTACAAGAAAAGGTGACAATGAAAGTAATGAGTCTTGTATTTATATATTATCTGGGTGTACAGGTAAGATAAAATTGCCTGCAGGGCCTCAAATCTAAGGAAAAAAAGAAAATAAAAATACATATTTATGTATATATATGATGTTTATGGATGTAAATCTTTGAATAGAAGCTTAGATATGATTTAGACCATCCCTCAGGAAAATTGTGGCACGAACAAGCTGAAGGATTTGTATTCATTTATGAGTAAACAGAGAGACAATAATAGAACAGGGATTAACACAGTGAAACTCTATCTATTGTTTAGTCATTTTTGTCTCAAGGATATGGAAACAAAGGCTTAATTATGAGTGACTAATATTCTTATGTACTTTTTTTTCTCTTCTCTTGTGTTGTCCTTTGGTTAATCGCATATTTTTACAGTATCTGACTTTGTTACCTGGTATATTATATATATATATATATATTTGTTTATTTGAAATAAGAGGGGAAAAAAGATTAGGGAGGGGGTGGAGGGAGGGAAGTGGGACAAAAAACATGAGAAGGGGTATCAATGTGTGAGAAGTAATCTACCTGTCTGGCAAATATAACTGTAACCCCTCTATACATTAATAAAATGTTTTAAAAAAGAAAATAAACTTCATGTATCCAGATGAAAATGTATTTAATATTTATTGACTCTATTTTATTAATTGGCTTTTTCTCATAGAATAGATGATAGAGTTGAGAGTACAAGTTCTCTTTTGGGATACTACTTATGGGGGAAAAAGACTGTAATAAAAAGCCAGGATTGATGGCACACACCTATAATCTGACTATTTAGGATGCTAAGGCAGGCAAGTTATGAGTCTGAGTCCAGTTTGAGTCACATGAAGAATAACAGGCCAACATGTGGTACATAGAAAGGCCATATCGCAAAAATAAAAATGTGAGAAAAGCCGAGACAAAGCCACCTGTAACCCTAGCTACTTGGGAGCCTGATGACTGCCTAGACTTTATCTCCAAAATAATGAAAAGACACCAAGCTGAAGGCATGTTCAAGTGGTAAAGTATCCTCTGAGCAAGCAAGCAAGCAAAGTTGATGAGGAAGAGGGAAAGAAGGAGGAAAGAAGGAAAGAAGGAAGGAAGGGAAGGAAGGAAGGAAGGAAGGAAGGAAGGAAGGAAGGAAGGAAGGAAGGAAGGAAGGAAGGAAGGAAGGAAGGGGAGAGGAAGGGAAGGAAGACATCAGCCAATAAATATGAGACCATGAATTTATGTATTAGTATTGCCAACAATAAAAACAGAAAAGAAAGTTCTGTATACAATAATTAACTCAGGTATTTATAACAGAAGTATTGGCAAAAGGGAATTACCTTGAATGTCAGAGGGTTCAAGAAGAACTTAGATGAACCCAGTTCATCTTGAATTGATTTCTGGGTGACAAGAATCAGTCACATGGAAAATACAGGAAGAGAATAACGGACAAGGTGTTTAAAGTTCCTAGATGAAAAAAATGAAGGAGTTAAAAAGAAAAAAAATCACCAAAGGGTGTTAGTGAGAAGGTGAGATCCAATCAGAGATTTGAGGATGTAAGATATGAAATGATATAAATGTACTTGAATTTTATTCTTAAGATTTAAAAAAAGCCAATGGCATGGTTGGATTAGAATTTCTGTAATACCCAGTAGCTCTGAAGAATACAAATATGTTACATATCTCTTTTTATTGTACAGATAACATTAAACAGTGCTTTGATGGATATTACAGAAGAAAAAAAGATTTTATGGCCTTTTGTAAATAGATATAATAATTATTATTCAAAATGAATTCAATACTGCAAATTACAAAGAGAAAAAGAAAGAAGGAAGGAAAGGAAGGGATGGAGAAAGGAAGGAAAACAGGGAGGCAGGCAGGCAGGCAGGCAAGAATTCCAACTTTGCCCAGGTTGTATTATCTTTAAAAGTGCTATTAAAAGTCAAAATTTCAAATATGGACATAATAGTTGTTTTATTACTGTTATTTCTCTTTTGAAATCAGTGGTACTATAAGTAAAACTCCAGGCTTCCTACATGTTCAGTCTGCTTAGTAGATTGGTACTATACCACTTGATCTATACTTCCAGCCCTGGCTTTTTCTTGATACTTTGGTAACGGAGTTTTATAGATTTTTCATCCTTTATGTCTCTTGATTACATACAATTTCAGAAATACATTATCAGCACTCAGGAAGATATAATACATATTAAAATATATGAAACAAAATGAACTGTCCAGCAGACTGCAGGAGATATGATTTTAAAGGTAAAGGTACCCTTCTACATAAATTATAAATTTGGTGTCACATTTATACCTATTTTAGAGTCACATGACTAAATAAATGACATGATCAATGACAATAATGCAATATCCAGCTTTGTTTTCCTCTAGTACAGTACTTATAAAGGCTGCATAAGTTAACCAAGAAGATATACCCTGCAAATATGAAAACACTGAAAAATTTCTGTTTCATGGATGTTAAGAGCACATTTGCCGAAGGCAAATATGGCTAGATCCATAACACTGATAAACAGATAGGAGATGTTTTATAGGTAAGAACTGAGGATTAGTACGTGAGACTGGGTATAATACCTTCATAAAACAGAAAAGAACTGAATTAAAAGAAATGAATGAGATATGTGTAAGAAGAATTAACAGATTTTACCCAGTTTTTACTAGATTTATGATTTGACAGACGTCAGTACATTTTCAAAGAAATTCTAGTCTGATGTAATTAACCAGATAAATTTATCGATGCATAAAGGCAGATTCAGAGAGAAGTAAAAAGTTAAATTTTAATTATTCAGGTTCAATAAATGATCAAACTGCAGTTTAGTAAATGATTAGTTTGCAAAAAAGATAGTGTATGTAGAGAATGTATTGTCTGGGGCCAGAAACACAGAACAGTTCATATGATGAGTAATATTAATCCAATTCTTGAAAATAATAGATAACAGCTCTGCTTCCATTTCATTTCAAGTGAATTTTAAAGAGTAAAAATTTTCAGGACTAACTACTGTGAGCATAGGTGAACCTCATGCACAGAAACACACATGACTAGATGCTCATCGGGCTTGTAAAAGGGGGTATTCTTACTAATACTACCAAGTTAGAAAGTATGGCATATTATGTTTGTTGAAAGATACAGCATGCAGTTTAATTTAGCCTTTGCAAAATGTGTTGCTGGGCCATTTACAAATAAAAGAACCGAAAGACAAAAATAAATAAATACATAAAGTTTTTCGTGTTTTATATGTTAAGAAAGATACAATGGCATTCAAAGTCACTTGGAAAATAATACAGCTCAAAAGTTTATCATTTTAAACCATTCTAGATATCCTTATATGATGTAGTGCATCACTTAAAGTGGAAACACTATCTCACATGATTAATTGATGCACTAGATCTTTTACTTTTTCCAAGGTAGCTTTATAATATTTTTAAACTATCATACTGATTTAAAATGCAAATTTGTTAAATAATACTCAGATAGATTGATATATAGCCTCAGAGTAAAAGTACAACTTGAAATTTATTTTCAAATAAATGACTATTCAGTTATTAAATGTTGTTTGAGTAAGTTTAATCCTGAACCACTACAAAAAAGAAAGTGGCGATTAATCGAAATTTGCTGTAGAATGGAACTCCGGCTAATTGTAGCAGCCAGTTTTATTAAGAGCAATTATATTTTCATGTAAAGAAGGTCTTTCTTTTTTTTTTCAGTGTGTATGACATAAATTTGTCATTTTCATATTAGGGAAATGAAATATTGAGATTGTTATTTTAAAATAGCATGTATCCAAATCATAATATAACCAGCAGTGCTTAGCATGATGTAAATTATTCTTATGAATTCCAAACTAATTAATTTGAATTTCTGCTCTCTTCTCCTACAGAATCGGAAGAGAGTAACAGCCTACTATAAACTAAATGAGGATAACTATTACCTGCTAAAGAATTTATGTATTTATTTATTTGTCTTAAACAAGATGAAAAAATGTACTCATTTTGTCTTATTAAGAGTAATTCCAAAATAATTTCAAAAACAAAATTTGACTCTTCTCTAATATAAAAGACATATTTCCTAATGTTCACTTTTCTTTAAAAGAGGAAGTGCTCAGAAACCTTTCAAATGTGTTTGTTTTCAGTAACCATTATGAGAGTTCAGGCACATGGTTTTAGACTGAAAAATCTATATAGGTAAAAGTAGAGAACTGAAATGCTAACACATGATTCCAACTGTTCATAATTGCCTATGAATACAGAGTGAAAAAAAGGAAAAGGTTTAATATTTCTGATTCATTTTCATGATCCATTGGCCAGCTGCTCTGAGGAGACTCACTAATGAAGCCGGCAGTTTCATGCTGTTGGAACCCACAGCACGAGCAATGCTTTACCTTATGGTCAGATTCTTTACTCACTATGAGCACCAAAAGGTCCATGTGTTGTGAACACATTAAAATAAGATATGTTCACATTATTCAGCTTCCTTTGGAAGTCTCTGACTGCTACCACACCATTTGTGGAAACGACAGCTTTCAGTGAAGCATTGTTCTGTGAAATAGAGTAGAGAATCACACAGTGTGAAGAGAATGTGTAAAATCAAAACTTTTCCAAAAGCTGTTACTTAGTAGGTATTTGTTGTTGTTGTTGTTGAGGAGGAGGAGCTAACATTTCAAGAGCACTCCTGTAATACTTATTTCTTTTAGTGAGAAGAATTGCATTTTGCAAACAACCAGATTGCAGTGTTTATTACATGGTTTTGATGTTCTCTTTGCTTATTAGTTTTGTGTTACATTTCTTAGCACTGAGAAGAAAGCACATGATACTTGACATTATAGATTACACCTGAGTGTTGACAGCATAACAATGAGATTTTCATTCCATGTTATACTTGCAAGCATTACATATAAAATTCCTAAATGTACTTGAAGTTCGGATATGTCACAGTAAGTAACATTGTTTTAAGCCACCCACAGGTTGCAAGGATTACTAAATTGACAGCAAGAATACAAACATTGAGTTCATTTTTGTCTTTGTCTCTCATACTCACTTGGGAATTAATGTTGTATCTCAAAATGAAAAGAATTTGTATATTTTCACCCAAGAATTCTAGCTGTTGTTTATAGATAAGTTATCCTGTGTTGAGCTACTAAATTTTTTTCTAACTCAGAATGCTTAATCTAACTTATTAAAGCCATTAATAAGGTTTTCTTACATTATCTAGCTAACTATATCATGACATTTTATGAATGATAGATACATCACGCATATAAGTAAGTTAGAGAAATAATAACAATGCAGGAGGCCACACTGCTGGGATTATGCTTAGAATTAAATCAAAACATAGGCCTGGATATCATGAGTCAAATAAAAATTCATTAGTTAACCATTATTACTTAAAGCACACTGCTATTGGTTTAAGCACGTAGAAATACTGTGTTATTTTTAAATGATTTTCTTTAGAATAGCTAATAACAACTCCATAGCAAATTTGATTTCAGGATGATATGCTAGAAAGGATGCAGTATAGATTTGAGTATTATTTTGAAATATCTGCTTTTTTAAAAAATGAGCAGATTTATAATTAGCTATATGATTTTAAATGATTTAAATTTGAATATTACAATATCTAGAAGTTATAATCTATTTTATTATGACAATTCTGATGTTACCAATTCTTTATGTTACTGATGAAAATGATGATTTATAAATGTATGTTGTTAAATTGTTTTTGTTTGACTTTGTGTGCGTGTGTGTGTGTGTGTGTGTGTGTGTGTGATGGGGCATGAGCTGGGCCTGGGAGCTGTCCCTGAGTTCCTCAGCTCAAGGCTACCTCCCTACTCTTGAACCAAGCCCTCCTTCCTGTTTTCTAGGGGTTAATTGAAGATAAGAGTCTCGGGTCCTTTTGTGCCTGAGCTGACTTTGAACCTAAATCCTCAGATCTCAGCCCCCTGAGTAGCTAGGATTATAGAGATGAGCCACCGCACCTGGCTGTATGCTGTTAAATTTCGAAGTCCTAGTACACTATAAAATCAACTTTAGTAAAAACTATAAAAGTTGGAATATAAGTCTTCCAAAGTTGGATATTAATGTGGAAAACATAAAATGGATTAAAAGAGCTTTGGAAAAAGTATAGAACTATGTCTGCATATATCCTGTAAAAATGTGCTAGGTAAAGTTTAAAAATTGTCCAAAATGTAAATCTTCTAATAAGGTACCATGGAATGATTACATTATTATATGGGAATAATATAATAAAACAAAATCATACAATAAAAATAAATGAATTCAATAAGACTATCTCCCTTCAGAAAGTCTGGACTCAATGTTCATCTTAGTTTTGTCAAATGAATTTGTTACACACATTTATAGATGAGAAAATTGAAGTTCAATGACAATAACTTAACTAGGTATTCACTAACAAGGTGAAAAATGTCATTATGCCTCATATTCTTTAGAAAAATGGTCAACTAAATATTGAAATCCACTGGGCTCTAGTGGCTCATAGTTGGAATCAATTATACTTAGGAGCTCAGATCTGAGGATCATGGTTCAAACCTAGCCTATGCTAAAAAATCTGCAAGATTCTTTTCTCCAATTAACTACCCAAAAAGTCATAATATAACACCATGATATAATCAATCTTCAGAACTAAAATTAAAACAACAACAACAAAAAAACAGAAATTCATCTTGAAAAAGAAAGAAAGAGTAACAAGAGAGACAAAAGTAAGAAAAACCAAGAAAGCAAACATTGCTTTTATTAGCTACAATAAAAAGGGGCTGTAAGGGGAACACAAGATGAGTGGAAAGGAGGGAGGAGGGACAGTGGGATAAAAACAAGAGAAGGGATAACAGTGTTTAGGAAGTAACGTACTCACTACCTGATGAATGTAACTGTAACCGCTGTGCATACCACCTCAACAATAAAAAATCTAAGTTACAATAATGTAACGCCCATTTCAATGAAGGAGAATCACTTGGGAGTGTGTTGATTTGTTTAAGCTGAATTTACACATACTATACATCTGTACTATATAAAGGAAATAAAATTTTTGCCCTCACTGGAGTCACAAATAGAAATTGCGTATTATAGCTCTGTAATAGAGTCTAAAGTTTGGTATTGAAATTCCTCCTGCGCTGTTCTTTCTGCTAAGAAGTGTTTTTGCTATATGGGGTTTTTTTTATTATTCCATATGAAATTTTGGATTGCCTCTTCTATTTCTTTAAAGAATGAAATTGGTTATTGATGGATATTTCGTTGAATTTATAGATAGCCCTTGGCAGGATTGTCATTTTCACGATGTTGATTCTACCAATCCAGGAGCATGGGAGGTTTTTCCATTTCCTCAGTTTTGCTTTAATTTCCTTTTTCAGGGTTTTAAAGTTTTCATCAAAAAGGTCCTTTACATTCCTAGTTAAATTAATTCCTAGGTACTTTATTTTCTTTGAGTCTATTGCAAAAGGAGTTGCTTTCCTGATTGTTGCTTCATTCCGCTCACTGTTGGCATAGAAGAAGGCAGTTGATTTTTGAGGGTTAATTTTATACCCTGCTACCTTTCCAATCTTTTGAATCAGCTCAAGGAGCTTGGGAGTGGAGTCTATAAGGTTCTTTAAATACAGAATCATGTCATCTGCAAAGAGGGATAGTTTCACTTCCTCTTTCCCTATTTGGATCCCCTTTATGCTTTCTTCTTGCCTTATTGCTTTTGCTAGGAATTCTAATACTATGTTAAAGAGGAGTGGAGAGAGTGGGCATCCTTCTCTCGTGGCTGATTTCAGAGGGAATGGTATTAGCTTTTCGCCATTAAGTATAATACTAGCTGTGGGTTTGTCATAGACTGCCTTTATTATACTGAGGAATGTTCCATGGATTCCTAGCTTCTCCAAAGCTTTTAACATAAAGGGGTGTTGGATCTTGTGAAATGCCTTTTCTGCATCTATTGAGACAATCATGTGATTTTTGTCGTTGCTCCTGCTGATGTGTTGAATAATATTAATTGATTTGCGTATGTTGAACCAGCTTTGCCTCCCTGTGATGAAAACTGTTTAATCATAGTGTATAATTTTTTGATAAGTTGTTGTAGACAGTTGGCCAGTATATTGTTGAGAAGTTTTGCATCAATATTCATCAAAGAAATGGATCTATAGTTCTCTTTCTTTGATGGATCTCTCTCTGGTTTGGGGATGAGGGTTATACAGGCTTCATAGAATGAGTTTGGCAAAGAGCCTTCGTTTTCAATTTCGTTGAAGAGCTTGAGGAGTATTGATGTGAGCTCTGTTTTGAAGAGTTTATAGAATTCAGCTGTGAATACATCTGGCCCTGGATTTTCTTAGGTGGAAGTTCGCTTATTGCCATTTCTATTTCAGTGCTTGAAACAGGCCTGTTTAGTTGGTTTAGGTCTTCTTGTTTCAGTGTGGGTATATTGATATTGGCTAAAAATTAATCCATTTCTTCTACATTCTCAAAATTGTTGCCATAAAGGTTTCAAAAATATTCCCTCGTGATCCTCTGGATTTTGGTAATTTCTATCATGATATTACCATTTTCGTCTGTGATTTTGTTTATTTCTGTATGGTCCCTTCTTTTTTTGGTAAGATTTGCTAAGGGTCTGTCAATTTTGTTAAATTTTTCAAAAAAACAACTCCTTGTTTTGTTGACAGCTTGGTACTGGCACAAGAACAGGCCTGAAGACCAACGGAATAGAACTGAGGACCCAGATATTAATCCACAGACCTATGGCCACCTAATCTTTGACAAGGGAGCCAAAAAAAAATAGAATGGAAAAAAGACAGCCTCTTCAACAAGTGGTGCTGGCAGAACTGGTTAAGCACCTGCAGAAAACTAAAGTTGGAATCTTCTTTGTCACCTTGCACTAGAATTAACTCCAAATGGATCAAAGACCTGGAGGCAAAAGCTGACACACTGAAAACTTTACAAGAAGGAATAGGAGACACAAGGAGGCTTCCTTGGTACAGATTGAAACTTTCTCAACAAGGACCAAGAAACACAACAAATCAGAAAAAGGCTGGATAAGTGGGACTGCATTAGACTGCAGAGTTTCTGTATGGCAAAGGACATAGATAGGAATAATTTACTAAGTTACTAATTCTGTAGAAGCCTACAGAATGGGAGTAGATCTTTACTAACCATACAATGGACAAAGGCATCATATCTAAAATATATAAACAGCTCAAACATTGAGTCACTCCAAAGTAACAACCATCCCATTAAAAGATGGGCCAAAGACTTAAAGAGAGTCTTCTCTGAAGAAGAAATAAGAATGGCCTATAGACAAATGAAGAAATGCTCAACATCTCTGGTCATAAAAGAAATGCAAATCAAAACAACTCTAAGATTCCACCTCACTCCAGTTAGAATGGCCAGGATCAAGAAAACTAATAACAACAGATGCTGGAGGGGATGTGGCCAGGAGGGATCACTACTACACTGCTGGCAGGAGTGCAAACTTATTCAACCACTATGGAAAGCAGTATGGCAGTTCCTCAAAAGACTAAACATAGAGCTCCCCTATGACCCAGCAATTCCACTACTTGGCATTTACCCAATCATCCAGAAACAAGGACATACTAAATCCACCAGCACAATAATGTTCATTGCAGCACTATTTACCATAGCAAAGATATGGAACCAACCCAAATGTCCCGCAACTGAGGAGTAGATCGACAAGGTGTGGTATTTATACACAATGGAATTCTATGCTACTATAAGAAAGAATGACATCTCCCCCATTTGAAAGCAAATGGAAAATCATATTAAGTGAAGTAAGCCAGACTTAAAGGAACATAGGCTCAGTGGTTTCCCTCATTTGCCATAATCAGTAGAAACCTTGGACTCTTCTAGCTGAGATTTGCAATAGAGCAGAACCTAGATACATAAGGCCATACAGTATGACGCTAAATGAAAGGACCTCTAGGATATAGAAATAAAAGCCATATAATGAGTGATTGTTGTCCTTAATGTACTATGTTATTTCTAATCTCTTTTTCTGTCCCTTGGTTATCTCATATTGTTACAGTATTTCACTTTGTTATCTGATATATTGGATATATGCGTGTTTGGTTATTTGAAATTGGATAGGAAAGGGTGGAAAACAAGATGAGGGTGGGGGGAAGGAAATGGGGACCAGGACATGAGAAAGGGTATCAATGTATGTGAAGTAATACACCTTCCATCTGGCAAATGTAATGTAATCCTTCTATTAATTACAATAAAAATATATAAAAAAAAGAAATGAAGAGACAAAAAAAATAAAAATTGCAGAATCTTATCTTTAAATTAAAAAGAAATAAGAACAGTAAACTTACAAATCAACAAATGTAGTATTTCCAATGTTAGAAAGTACATTATTATTTTTGTTGTTACTATTATTATTATTATTATTATTATTATTATTTGACAGTGTTGGGGCTTGAACTCAGGGCCTTGACATTGTCCTTCAAATTTCTCAAAGCCAGTAGTCTGCCACTTGAGCTACAGCACCACTTCCAGCTTTTTTTTTTCTATGTATGTGGTACAAAGGAATTGAACCCTGGTTTTCATGCATGCTATGCAAGCATTCTACCATTAGGCCAAACTCCTGCACAGGAAGCACATTATTGTAGAAATAAAATTTGAAATCAAAACTCATTACTTGGTTGTGATTTTTTTTACAAACTAGTAGCTGTAACATGAGTACTGTATTTTTGGATATTATTCAATATACCTTGAAAAGCAACTATGAGTTTAGAATTTCAAGCCATCCATTTATATGTATATACATAATGACATTATTTTTTATAATAATGAAATAATTTAATTTTCTTGAATCAGAACAGAAGTGCCCAGGTAACTATAACTTTAACAAACCTTTGCGGGGAAAACATCATTTTGGCTTTCTAGAATAATATATTAACTGTGCAAACCTAATCTCATGCTATCTCTCTTATAAATTTACCTAAGACATTTCTCTGTCTTGTTAATGGTGTGAAATTTATTTTAAAAGTTGTTAAATCTAAATCTACAAGTAAATGTTAAAAGACAAAACACTTGAACTGATCAATAAGGCAGGCTTCTATACATTCACACAGTGAGACCAAAGGAGGATAATCTTAGGAGAGGATCAAAAAGGAACAATACTTTTGTGCATATAATCATATAAAATGATGATTATCTAAGTGAACTCCAAGAAATGGAAACAAAAGGCTCTTTATCATACTTTTTATTTTACTTTTTTCCTTTTGATGCTGCTTTTTTCTTTCTGTACTCTTTGTCTTGTATATAAATTATTCTGTTTTGGAGAGTGGAGAGGGAAACACAGAAATGGTGGGATAAAATGTAAACTAATTCAGCAGTGATACTCACATGAAACTTCATTGAAAATATACAACTTTGAGAAGCTTGGGAGGGAAAAAAAATGGAAGAAAATGAGAGAGGGGGTAACACTTTTCAAAAAGAAATACACTCATTACTTGACTTTCAGAGCTGGCAACTGTAACCTTTCTGTGTATCACTTTTACAATAAAAAATAAAAACAAATCTAAATATGGAATTATTTAAAGAACAGTTCTGAGATAAGAATGAAAAATCCTGGGCCGGGAGTTTGGCCTAGTGGTAGAGTGCTTGCCTAGCATGCACGAAGACCCGGGTTCGATTCCTCGGTACCACATACATAGCAAAAAGCTGGAAGTGGTGCTGAGGCTCAAGTGGTAGAGTGCTAGCCTTGAGAAAGTCCAAGGACAGTGCTCAGGCCCTGAGCCCAAACCCAGGACTGGCAAAAAAAAAAAAAAAAAAAAAAGAATGAAAAATCCTATGTCTTTATAGACTATGTGCGGATGGAAATAATTTACCTTATTCAATTTAAAATATGTCTGTGTTCATGTCTTGTCTACTCATGTTGTGATTCAAAGTCTTGTTTCTAATTCCTTTTAATATTTGCTAAATATTTTCTTTACTAATAATTCCTGAAACATGGTATTCTTCTTAAACTCTATTGAAAAATGCAAATGTATAGACACAAACATGTTCATATCACCCAGTGTAAAAAAAATATGTACACATGTACATATATATGTCAAACAACTTCGATATTTTCCCATGGCTGTTATGGTTTTGTAGTTTATGAGAATGTACATTTCATAAATGTTTTCATTTTTCTAATTTCTTTCAGTTCCTAGAAGACAGAAAGATGGATAATATACAATATATATTGACTATTTTTCTATGAGCATGTGCAATATTACAATATATTTAATTGAAACCTCCCCCAAACTTTGTTATATATAAAGTTACCATATGAAATTTCTTATTCATTTAAGATGCCTATATACTTCTGTTGATTGATATAAAATGTTCTCCCAATAATGTTTTCTATTAATTTTGAAATTCTTTTCACTTTGTATTTTTATATTTACAAAAGCATAGTTTTGATAAAACAATGATTATAAAATGTCACATTGCAGTTCTATCAGACATTTCAAGCATCACAATTTTTTTCTATTTATTGATATGTCAATGTTTTATTGTTATCTATAGCATTCATTTCTATATACTCTATCTGATTGAAGAAATCATGTTCCATAAAATTAAGTAATGTTTACAATTATACTTGTTCTCCATCGATGTGAGCATATAGCCCCCACCCTCCTTTACATGCCTCCCTCGCCTTGTCCATTAGTATGGATGATTAACAAGCTTGAAAGATTTAGTACAAAAGTGCAAAATGTTAAATTGAGCTTTTGACAGCCCCACAGCTGTCTGTCATGCTTTCAGATTTATACAAAGCCAGACTTCTATGCTTCATATTCTAAGCTCCAATCTGCATTACTGTCTTGACAATCTGTGTATTATCATGATGTTTCAGCTTTGACTTAATCTTCACATCAGTTGGCTTTTAGTTGAAAATCTGCAATTGAGAGGGAGAATCTGTCACTTGTGTTGACCTTTTAACAGCATGGCGGCAGAAACTCATTCCCATTTCCTAAACTTTTGTTAACCAAGAGATGCTCTGGGACAGTTTCAATAAGAGATTTGGAAACACTGGCTAACAACTTGACAAATAGGATTAAAACATCCAATGTGGGAAAACATGATTACTATTACAGTAGATGACAGAAGAATTTAGGTTGTTTTCTGTAGGCTGCATTAAAAAAAAAACACAAAGCAATATTCATGAGGAAAAAATACTTCTAATTTCTTGTGAAGACTCTTGGTTAAATTAACACTATTCAGTGATAGGTATATTTGAAGCTAAGCATATGGCTGGGAAAATTCAAATGCAATGGAAATTTGATATCTGAAATATAAAAAAGAAATAAGAATATTTACACTGTGTTAGTAAACAGTGTTTACTCTGGCTATAACATAAAACAATGTGTCTTTAAATTGTTATAGTAAAAAGTCCATAACAAGCAATAATACAATTTCAGAAATACATATTCATTGAATATATACATTTATTTATTTATCTGAATAATGTTTATTTCAGATCATACTATCACTGAAATAAAATGTGTAATTTATATAAAGTTACTTGAATTTTTAAAATTTCATAGTATTTGTTAATTAAGTTTATAAATATAATGAAAAGAATGAGTATGTGATAAAGTTCATTTTATTAAAATTTGGACACTCAAATTCCATAAAATTAAACTATGATCTTATATAAAGCATATTCATGATCTGTATTTTGGATATTATTTTCTATTCTTTCTTCATAATTTTGTCTATTCGATGCCTGTTCCATATTAATAATTCAATAGTAATTTTACCTCAATATTAGAATACATCTTTTTAATGTGCATTAAAAAATACTTTTGACATTCTTATCAAGTATTTAATAGCTCAAATTAAGTAAATGGCAAATCATGATTTCATTTGTATTCATGTAATAATGTTATTCAGAAGGCATTAGGTTGGCAGTTGTATGAGTGCAGTTCTCTATTTCCATGGAAATTTATTTTTGTTTTGTTTTTAATTGAGTCAACTTGACTCATTGTTCTAAATGGCTTAGAGTACTAAAGAAACAATTCAAATGCAAATGAAGTTCTACAATTAAAAATGTTTTATTTGACCAGTTTTGAGAAATATTAATAATTAAATTGGGGAATTCATGTAGCAGTCAGAATTTCTGCTGTATATTTAGAAGGGTGACTAGTGGGTTCAAAAAATGTAATGAATTTTGGAATTTGTTCTCCAGATTAGTATTTATTTTTTAAATTTACATTGCACTGGCTTCCTATCCCTCACAGACCTTTGAATTTGAACCACTTCAGTCACAGTCTTTATTTAGGAGGTTCAGTAGCACCTTGTCCACGTATCAACTCTGAACACTGCCCTAACTTCATCCTGGACACAAGGGACTCAGGAATTGAACCAGAATCAGTAAGCAGGTTAATTAGCAAAGAACACAATTTATTAAGGTTTTGATAACTGAAGAGTCAATATAATAGAACCAACCTCTTGCTTGGATTCTAACCTTCCTTCTTTATATAAGGTAGCAAAGTCCCCTACCAGACAGATCATATGATTATGTTATATTTTTGTGCTGAGGATAATTTTTAGGCTATCATCAAATTCGCGAATTGAGAAAATCCTAAATAATCATGAAAATTTTCAAAAGTTCTCCAAAAGTAAATAGAATAATCAGTCATGAACACACTTCATACTATGTTTTATATGTTCTTTTTTATGTTATTTCCTCTTCTGTTACTGCCATGCAAATGCCCATGGATTTCCCTCCTTTAACTCTTAATTCTGCATGGAATTGTTACCTTAATATATATTGCATGAACATTTCTTTTTATCTTATATAATTTTATTATCATTTACTAGCTGTACAAAGGAATTTCAATTTTACAAAGCAGTTTATGAGTACAATATATTTTAATTAGTGTCACCCCTTTCATCATTCTCACCTATGTTTTCGCTAACCCCTTTCTCCCTTTCTCTTTTTAATTTTGTAATACGTGAAATTTGTGATAGCATTACTATCCTCCTGTCTTCTCATAATTCCTCTACCCCTTATCCCTTCTCACCCCACTTCTTTCAAGTATCTGTTTCATGATGTTTATTTTGTTAATTTTGTATGTACTTGCATATCACCCAACATATTTACTTACAAGTTTATAAGCTAAAACTATGTTCACATAAGGGAACATAAACATCTGTTGTCTATTTGGGCCTGTCTTACGTTCTGGGCTGGATTTGAACTCTAATCCTTACATATTGTTTTCTATTTTTTCATCTGCTTATTTTGGACTATAGGATAGCATCAAGGAGAGAATGAAGGGAATAAGAGGAAATGCAGTTGACAATTCATTTATAGCTTCCAAAATTAAGAAGATAGAATAAGTTGCCAGGAAGGAGTGAGAATGGTGAAATGTTGAAAGTGATGGCATTGATCAAGATGCATCCATTAACTAAGTTGTAGATTTGAAGAAACTAAGAGAAAAAAAGAGAAAGCTACTTCATCACTGTGTGTTGATTTTGAAAAAGAAGTGAACTTACAGAAAGAGAACTAAGAGAACAATCGGGATATAGAATCAATGGAGAGAACTTACTGAATATGAATCTAGCAGGAAGAGGTTTCCAAATTTCAGAAGGTAAATGAACCAAAAAGAAACATCTTACTGGAGGAAGACCACTGGTGAGGATTGTTATCATTTTTGTCACTTCCAAAATTCATAGAAAATGCATCCGTTTCAACATTTAAAAAATCAGGCGTTTCATCTTTTTTTTTGCCGACCCTGAGGCATGATCTCAGGGACTGACTACTGTTCTTGGGCTTTCTCAAGCTATATTCACAGTCTGTGCCAGTAAGGGTTATTTGTGGAATAAGGCCTTATGGAATGTTTTGTATAATGAAGTCTGGAACTGGTATCTGACTTCTGAACAGCTATGATTATAGCAATGAGCCATTGTGCCTGGCAGTAGTGCTTTTTATTTTTCCTTTAAAAAATGTTTTTTAACTCCAGATCAGTATAAATTAGTCAATTAGAATGTCAGAATATGTTATTCTTACAGAAAACCCTTATTTTTAAAGTAATAAATTAGTCATTTTTCTGGTTTATTTTTTTTTCTTTTGCTGGTTCTATCACTTGCTCCACACTCCCAAACCTATACAGAAGTTTTGATAACCAGTATGATTATATATTGATTGATTTATTAGCATACTTCAGTTTTATAAGGGAAGGTTTTACTATGGAATTTCCCACATGAATGTGTAATATATCCTTGCTCAGACTTGCTCCCTCTTTTGCTCTCTCCCATTCAATCCCCCATCTTAAAGCAATTTCAGTAAGTTCCATTATTCTCTATTCATATATGCAAATAAACCACATGGACCATACCCATCCTCATTCAACTGCTTTCCTAGTCTTTCCTCTTCTTCTCTGGCTCTCTATCTGTTTAAGCCTGTTTCATTTCTTTTATTTCATAATTTTATTGTAAGTAATAGAAGGGTTACATTATATTCACCAGATAGAATGTGCATTAATTCACAAACATTGATACCCTTTTTCATGTCTTGGTCCCCATTTCCCTTCCCCCACCCTCGCCCTCATCTTGTTCATAAAAGAAGAGCCAGCTGCCCCTAGTGCCGCCTGTAATCCTAGCTACTTAGGAGGCTGAGATCTGAGGATCATGATTCAAAGGCAGCCTGGGCACAAAAGGACCTGAGACTCTTTATCTCCAATTAACTCCTAGAAAACGGAAAGTGGAGATTGGCTCAAGCGTAGGATAGTAGCCTTGAGCTGAAGAGCTCAATGAAAGCGCCCATGCCAAGTTCATGCCCCATGCCCCACAAAAAATAAATAAATAAATAAATAAATAAATAAATAAATAAATAAAGAGGCAATCATGGATAATAAAATTAAATTAAAAATCAAAAACAAAAATACAGTTTTACTAATTTCCCTACATTTCAGACACAGAGAACAACTTTCACTTTAAGCAGAATCCTGATATATTTTCAGGTAGTAAAGCATTTTAATAGAACCGATACAATGATACAATAGTACAAAATGAATTCCAACAATTTATGTGAAAATTGAATTATTATCTTCTACATTGAAGGCATGCCTATTGATTATAATGTGAATCCTCTCATCTCTAAATCTGTCTTAATAATCTCTGTACATTAGCTTTCAACAAGATAACATTAAAATTTGAACAGAGGTGGTAGTTCTGATTATGTAAAGCTAGATTAGTCTCAAAAACACAACATTTCTGAGAATCTGTTCATAGCTTTGCCCTTGCATTTGTCACACTTATACTTTCTAGGGCATAGTATGTGTTCAAAAATGCTTGAAAAATAAATACAATATTAACCTTTTGGGGGGAAATAAAAGACATACTTCTTATATGATTAGGTAGACAGATAAACAGGTGTTAGTCATTAATCTGTAGTGCCAAGTATTTTTTGTTTTGCTTTGTTTTGTATTTCAATTATGTTGGCTTGGCTTTAATCTCTTCTATACCAGTTTGCAAATTGTATGAGCATAGGAAATATGGAACTAACCTCAATGTAATAATGAGAAAAATGGGGTTGGTAATTGTTCATTTAGTGTATTTCTTTGGATGAATGCCTAAGGCACAGTAATAAAGTGCTAAATATATATTGCTTAGTTCATCTAATGAGTTATATAAAGTCTATACTAAACGTGACATTATAGAAAAGTTTGCAAGTAAACATCTTATTCTACTATACAGTCCGTGAATTCAAATGAATTTCCTAAGTCTTTGTGTAAATGAATCATCATTTAATGTCATAAAATATACTGAAAATAATTACCTATAAGAATTATATTGCTACAACATTAAAAACTAGTCATATATGTCTTATAATTTTCTATTAGTAAAAATATACTTTCTAGATACTTTTGCTGGGTCAAAAGAGATTATTTTCTGAGGTTTTAGAACTAATTTCATTCAAAGTACACAGGCAGAAAGGTTGACAGAATTTTAATACTTCAAAACTTAAAAAATATCATGTATAACAATTTTCTCTAAAGATAAAAGCAAAGATATTGATAACGACCACTGCTTTAAAAAGAAAGAAAGAAAAAAAAGGAAAGAATGGACAATAAAGACAGTTAGGTCTTTAAAAGGCAATATAGTTTCTAAAATTCCATGTTAGGAATAGTACACATAGATTCTATCAGGGCTTGTGTCAAAGTAGCTTACTAGGTTAGGGATCTTACGGTTAGTCATTTTTAGTTGCTGTTGTTTTTATTTACCTTTTCAGTGAAAATGTACACAATGGTTTTTGGATCTTCTCTGTAAACCCAATCCCCAGGCTGCTCAAGTGGAAAGCAACTGTTAATTTTAGCAATAGTGGAAAGTGAGGTTCTGTCTGGTGACACTGGCAGTGACCATCATGATAACTTTCCCTACAGAAGTATAATTTATAATGCAAGGGCCTCCACAGGCTCCTTTGGAGATATAATGAAAACAGCCTGCTTTGCAAACTATCCTGTCTGTTTTTATCTTTTATTTACCTGATCACTCTAGAGGGTGGAAAGTTAAATATAATCTTGAAATTCTGCTTACATAACTCTTATTCTGCAGTCTTTTGACAACAATTGATAAGAAAACAGTAACTGCATAAGATTTTTCAAAAACTGTCATATTTAAATGTAATTTTTCCCAGCCATCTGTGGCTCCTGCCTGTAACCCTGGCTACAAAAGAGGTTGAGATTTGAGAATCCAAGTTGAAGCCAGTCCAGACAAGTGAATAGGATAAAAGCCAGAAATGTTGAAACACAATGTAATGTCGTCTGTGTGCTAGGAGGCTGAGATCTGAGGATCAAGGTTCAAAGCCAGCCCAGGCACAAAAGGACCTGGGATTCTAACCTCCAATTAACATTACAAAAATGGGAAGTGGGGCTGGAGTCAAGGTTAGGACAGTAGCCTGGAGCTGAAGAGGTCAGGGACAGTGCCTAGGCTCAGGGGTAGGGCAGTAGCCTTGAGCTGAAGAACTCAGGAACAGCTCCCAGGCTTGTTCAAGCCCCATGACCCACATACACACACTCAAAAAAAGTAACGTGTCATCCATAAATGAAAAAGAAGAGTATTACGTTTAAACTCCCAATCCCACTACAAAAAAACAAAAAATTCCTATACCTTTACAATTAAAATATTTTTATATTAATACACTTATACATTTAATTTTTTTTTTATTTAACAACATGTTGATTGAGAACTCTTTGTTTTATTTCATGTGTACTATGGGGATGGAACTCAGCCCAGGGATTGCCAGCTCAATTCTTTATCATTTTGGCCATACTCCAGGTCTTTTCTTTCAGTTTGACTTTCGAACAAGTTTCTCAGCCTCAATGAGATCCCAGTTCTCCTGTCTCTTAAAACAACTTGCTGAACTGGGAGAGTCTCCTAACTAGAGTTATTTCATCCTGTTCTACCAGCAGGCATGTGTATTAGGATGTATAATACTCAGGACTTCCCAGGTATAGAGGAAATGTTTACTATAAACTGTGGCTTGCATTATTTTAGAAGCCAGTTAGTGCCACAAACCACCATACAAAAGATGAAGAATCAACACAGGCAGTAGTATAATTTTGTCCAAACTTAAATCTGGGAACCAGAGAGCCATGGTCTATATAAGTCAGAATCCAGACACAGCACAGGAGGACAGAAAGAAAAACAGCTATGATGGCGCCGGGAGTTTGGCCTAGTGGTAGAGTGCTTGCCTTGCATGCCCAAAGACCCGGGTTCGATTCCTCAGTACCACATACATAGAAAAAAGCTGGAAGTGGTGCTGAGGCTCAAGTGGTAGAGCTCTAGCCTTGAGAAAGTCCAAGGACAGGCCCTGAGCTGAAGCCCAGGACTGGCAAAAAAAAAAAAAAAAAAAAAAAACAACAAGAAAAACAGCTATGCTCAAATACAGAGAAAAAAGTCGTGTTTCTTCTGCCTTTTCAATGCATTTGTGCAAGTTTGAGTGATGACTGTATATGCCAATTATATATTTTAGAGAAGGTATATTTTATTCACTCTACTGTCTTTTCAGAAACATCTTTAGAGATTGATCTAAATCTAATGTGATACCAGCTATTTCTCATCCTTTTGCTCAGTCATATGGTCATATAATTTTAGTCGTCATAGAGTCATGTCTGTTTTATTAGCTATTTTTAAACTGTAGCAAAGCTACACATATATATGTATGTGTATATAAACATACATAATATATAAGTATAAATATATATTATATATACTATGGGTTGAATAATTGTGCAGTGAGTAGATAAAGAAATGAAGATAATTTTATAGAGCATATATATTATAAAATATTTCTATTATATTTTCATAAAACAGAATCCATTTGGGTTCTAAGAAGTTTATAGCTATATTTTTCATTGAGAAAAGTATGAATTAAACCAGGTACAGTGGCTCTTGCCTGTAATTCTAGCTACTCAGGAGATTGAGATCTGAGGATTGCTGTTCAAAGCCAGCCAGGGCACTAAATGACATGAGACTTTTATCTCCAATTAATCCCTAGAAAACTGGAAGTGGCACTGTGGCTCAAGGGGTAGGACGGTAGGCTGGAGCTGAAGTGCTCAGGGACAGTGCCCAGGTCCGCCCAGAGTTCCAGCCCCAGGACACACATAAAAAATGTGTGAATTTATATTATGTTATGAATGATGTGTTTTGTGTGCAGTCACGAGCATATATTTATAATAGTTTGCAAAATCTAATAAGGAATGCATAATTGAAACAATAGATGACTCTACAGTAGGTAATTTTCATCTCTGTGTTTCTTATTAATGAATCTGTGCATATACAATAAATAACTTAGCTAATATCCATACTGACTATGTAATTTTTCATGACCTTGAAGTGAATATTTTCACTCAAAGAAACAAATATATTTAAAAATTTCAGTAAATTTCTCTTGTAATTTTCTTTTGAAAAGGAGTTCTATTACTGTTTAATGTAGCATTTCAAAAGTTTGCATAAAGTTATTTAGGAATTACTTATTTTAGCAAATTTTGATTTATTTTAGTATTCAACTAAATTGCAATTTAACATTCATATTTAATTCTAGCTTGAAAATATTCCTTAGTCTAATCAGAGCAAATAACACTTTCATATTATTCACTATTAACATCCCCTTAATAAGTCACATGGGAAGTGTGGTATTTAGCATGTTAACATGTGTGCTGAAACAAGAAGCTTGTTCTAGTATATCTAAAATCAGATATGATATAATCAAAAGTATGAAATCATTTAAAAGATCACTTTACATTTTTCCTCAGGAAAATTATATTTGTGATATATACCCTTATTAAGGAAGATGTGTGCAACAGCATCAGTATATTGCTGAAATGAAGAGCTTTACTTTTAATAAAGTTAATCTCAGTAAATTTCCTCTCTGAAATTGGGGTATTTTGTTTAGCATGGATTTGTTTTATGATGAAAATTTCCGGTACAGGAAAAGTCTATAATTCCACAGTATTGTATAATCATGAAGCTTGAAAAAGGAGGAGGAGGAGGAGGAGGAGGAGGAGGAGGAGGAGGAGGAGGAGGAGGAAGCGTAGCTCAGGGACACAAATACATACATGTTCATTTGCAAGTCCTATCCTAGGCTCCCAAACTCATGTTTGGTTCTGACTATCAGGTGTGCTCCATATATGTAGTATGTAAATAGACAGATATCTACTCACATATATATGCATATCCATCTCTAAGTTATACATATACACATACATATATCTGTGTATATGTCTATGTCGAGATTATATATAGTCATGCACATACATATACGTGTGTGTGTGTGTGTGTGTGTGTGTGTGTGTGTGTGTGTGTGTATAATCTTACAGGCTGACATCCCATACTGGAGAACCTTGCTGTCAAACCAGCATGTATTAGCTCTCTCAGAAGACCACTTACTTTGGGATGGTGCATTCCATTATTTAATGTGAACTTTGTGTTCTGTTCAATTGCTACTTTATGCTCATATACCCACCCCTTCTACATAATTAACAACAGATTTCTGTACTAAAACTGTCTACTTTTAATTTCTGCATTATTCTTGCAGGTCTCTGATCTGCCTTTCAAGTCATTTGTCAGGGTTCAAGTTTGAATGCATTTCCACCTGACTAACATTGCAACCAAAGAGATGACTAAGAAAATGAGTCATATTTCTGGAAATGTAGTTGCAGTCTCCTTTTTCCTTTCATGACTAGAACAGGATATATCTACCACACATCCACCATCCAATTTGAATTGCACTAGTATATCAAGGTTACTCATCTATAAGACAACTCCTTTAGCTATTCTAGGAGGGCTCTCTTTTTATTTCCATGGAGATAAATTGGGAGTGATGTACTGACCTAACCATGGTATTTGATACCGCAGCCTCTATCATCATATTATTTCATAAAACTGCATTACTAGGTGTGTTAAAACACAGGCATGATCTAATGGTTACTCTGTGTCCTGGAATTTGGGATTTAGACTGGCAATTGTAATATAATTTGTAATTCTGCAACTCTGAAGCCTGAGGTCAGATGATCATTTCTAACATGGGTTAGTCTTAAAGCATATAGAACACTTATAAATCTCTCTTGCAGACATTATGAATTTTGTTCAGATTTCCTGGAAACTTCACATCAAGATTTCCTCCTTTAGGCTTTGCCATTAATTATATATTGAAATGCTTTACAAAATGGATATGACAGGAGTCTTTAATGAAATTCATGGCTCATATATTAGGCATACTTACATCACGGGGAGTTGTATCAATTGTTCATACTCAAAAGTTTTAAATTTTAATTATTTATTAATTATCTTTAACTATACAAAGGGGTTTCAGTTCACATCCTTCATTGTCCCATCCTACCCATCCACTCAATTTTTTAGTTCTATTTTAATATATATATATATATATACATACTTTGAATATTAGGGCTATACTATCCCAGTCTCCTTCTTCTCTTTATTCCTCTACCTCCTGCCCCTGGAATCCCCTCTTCCACCACCATAATTTGTCACTTCCTACTCCTCATTTTGTTCAACTGTAAGTTAAAGAGTCAACGGTATTCTATCATTGCAATCCTTGCCTGAATTTTTATTCTACCCATAAGGCAAACAAAAAGATCATTCCTAATTTCTTATCAGTTTAAGCTTACTTTAGAAAAGTTGCTTTTACATGGCCTCAGAAACTCCACAGAATTGTGCAGAAACTTCCTCCTCCTTCTCCTCCTCCTCCTTTTATGTCTGTACTTCCACCTCCCTGTTCTTTTACACAAAGCAAAGGATCTTCTACATCCTAGCTCATCAGCCTACTATAGCTGATGGTAGAGTTGAACAAAAATATATTTTGCAGAATATCCAAATAACCCACATAATTATAGATGTCTTTTTATGATTTGAAAGAAAAAGAATTGCATCATTATAAGTGAAAGAATAAAGGAATATTTATTACAGTTTTATGTGGGTGAAAACAATTTCTGAACCATTACCCTTATTAAACAGATGGGAACAGTAAGTTGTCAAATCAATAGCCACATACTATGTGCCTACCGCCTTAATTTTTATGTGCCATCATTGAACTGGGACCAGGACTACTAATTAGTTTAGCTAAGTACAATTTACATTCCTTTTCAGGGATCTACCTGGTGGCTAAAGTGCGGAGCCAAGTGGTTAAATGAAGATACAAAGATAGGTGGAGAACATTGGTCTTGAATTCTTTGTAGTTAATTAACTTAGCTAGTTAATTAGAGAGAAAGGGTTTCACTGTGTAGCCAAGACAGGCTGGCTTTGATCTTCCCACTTCAGTTGTCTTTATCCTGGGATTAAAGTGCATTTCCCACTCCATGCATTCTTTACATTTTTCATTGACTTTTGCCATTGGGAAGGCAAAAGTTAAGTCCTTGACTGCACTGTGCTGGCTGTGTATTTGGGAACAGATTTATTGTGGCAGGATTTCCAGGGAAAGCCTTTTTACATGCCTGACATTGGATTGAAGCCTCTGAAATTTTAGTGTAGGCTTGGTCTTCTCATGCCCCTTTTCCTGCCCTTTCAGTCCTCTTATGGTGACTACAGGCTTGTGAATTCTGGAGATTTATAGTCTAGCCCTAAGCTTGTGATACATATCAGTGAGTCAAGTCCAATGACAGAATCTCCTAATCTCAAAACTAACATACAAAAGAAATCTAACATTAAACTTGGTCACTAAGTTTAAGCTGATGCCCTTCTCACAACATAACCCTTGTGAGACCTGATACCTTTAGAAATTGTCTTTTCTGGAGGAAAAGGGAGACAAAAACATGAGCAGAGGCATCAATGTGTGAGAAGTAATGCACCCAATACCTGATGAATGTAAATGTAACCCATCTGTATGTTACCCTGACAATAAAATAAAATAATAAAATATAAATATAAAAAAGAAAGCATGTGGGCCGGTAGTTTAGCCTAGCATGCACGAAGACCCGGGTTCGATTCCTCGGTACCACATACATAGCAAAAAGACGGAAGTGGTGCTGAGGGTCAAGTGGTAGAGTGCTAGACCAAGGACAGTGCTCAAGCCCTGAGCCCACACTCAGGAATGGAAAAAAAAAGAAAAAAGAAAAAGAAAGCATGTTTTTTGACCGTTTTTTGGAACAAAGTCTTCTGGTGTTTTTTCAGGCACTAGCTAATATATTTATTTCTGTATATCTATCTCTTGAGCTTCTCTCTCCTTCAAGTATTTCCATTTATTTCATTCTGGGTCACAATCCAAACTTCCCTTCCAATGATTCTGTCTTATTTACTTCATTGACAGAGTTTCTTAATACATTCCCACTAGTACCACCTAGCCTTCTGCTCTTAAACTTGCCAGAAGTTTGATGCTATGGTCATGTTTCTACTTTATGATTCCCTACTTATCTCTAACTAGTATGTGTTTGGTGTTTGATATCCATAGTAGGTGGCCTGTAAAACCCAGGAATTCTAAAAGCCAACACATGAGATGAAATAAACCACTGTCTTGGGCAACAGACATGTACTTTAGCATTCTACTTCAGGGAAATGGTAATTCTTTTAGTGAGTGGAATACTCTCCCCTAGTATTCACAAGAGGATAAATACAATTGGTAGAAGAATGGAAAGGGAACCCTAAAGTGAAGTATCCTTGTTTCAGTGTATATATGTTGAGAGACTTTTGTGTCTCATGGCTTGCTTACTTGCTTACATACTACAATCTCAACTTTCTAGACTAGACTTTTGTCTCCTCCTCCTCCTCACCCTCCTCCTCAACCTCCCCTTCTTCCTCCCTCCTCCCCCTCCTCCTGCTCCTCCTTCCCCTCCTCACCAGAGCAACCAATTTCAGGTATAGAGGCCTTGCACAAACTAAAAAGGATTGCTATGGCCATATTCTTCTAAAGATTTACCTTGCTGTAGTATACATATTAACCTAGCTACAGAAGGCATTTATGGCCCCTTGCAACTTGCTTATAAAGAAAAAAGAACTTTATTCTAATTCAGTTCCGCTTAGCTAATTGGACCGAGAATTATTTTCTATCTCTCTGTTGAAGGCTTTTCCTTAGTTGATTGTAGATAATCTCATACCCAGAGTGGCACCTATGACAAGTAGTTTTTTTTTTGTTGTTGTTGTTTTTGTTTTTTTCACAGCTCCATACTTTAAGTCCACAAATACCTATGTTAGGGAAAAAGTAATTATTGGACTTGACTTCTGTTTCCTTAAGCACCAAAAATGTATCTTCTGTGATGGAATACTTGTAGTCTACACAAAAAATAGGGCCAGGCACTGGTTGGATGCTTTTCACTTCTCTCACATCTTGGCAGAAGCAAGACTTAAGAGGAAGATGCTTACCTTCCTGCAATCATTTGAGTATGTTATTGGAATATATCCAGAGGATCAAGCTCCTGTTTAAGAGTTCTGTATTTTAGTCACATTAACATAATAAATGTGCCTTGACTAATATTTCAATTGCCGTTAAAGGTTTCTTACATAACTCTCAAATTGTTAGTTTGACCCTCATCTGTGTTCCTTCTACTACAAAAGATAAAGACCCTTTTATAAACTGTAAAAGTGTCTTTCTGTCAGTCAAAAGTCTTTTTTTAGAACCCATTTAATGGCTACGATCAGGTTCTCACAGTCACTTTCAAAACTGTCAAGCCACTGTAGCAATAACCAAACAACTCCAATTTTTATTTGCAATTATTTCTCCACATTTCTTAAAAAATGTCAAAAATCTTGTTTTTGCTCTGTGGTTGTTCTCTCTCATTTGGATAGGTTTTTGTTATTGTTTTTTGATGAAAATATTCAGATTCCATAATCTTTATCACCATTTGTCAAGTGACCAAGTCAGTCTGAAAGTTCTATCCTATCAACTATTTCCTAGTCAAGCTCTGTGATGACTGCAGGGTCAGTTTAGGTCCTCCAGGAACTAAAGTCCCAAATGAAGTTAGAAGTACAAGTGATGTACTGTAAGCATATCTTCCGCAGATAAAGTTGAATGGACGGGCATAGACAGGAAAAGAGTTCAGATTTTCATGCAAGTGTGTTCCCTGTGGAAAGCAAGAATGGATGTTTATTTAGAAAGAGCCTTATTACCTAGTATGGCTTAGAGAAGTTCTCATGCATCCCCAAGTGTAGTTTCAGTGCAAATATTGTCTATGTGAAGATAAGGATATTGAGCAGAAATTACCAAAAGCCAGATACCTTTCTAGTCACTTTCTAGAATTGTTGGGAGAAACCATGCCTTTGAATTAAGTGCTGCAGTTAATCCCATTTAAAATGCAGTTGTTGATTTTAATTTGACATAATATTTCATCATAGATTTCCTTAGACACTTACAGGAATATAGACTTTATTGCCATATACTTTGAAACTTATGTTAATCATTGATTCCCTTTTTTAATACATTATATATTGACTGCATTCTAAGTAACTATTTTTGAGCAGGTATTGTGACCAAAAATGCATCTTCTGTGATGAAACACTTATAGTTTACAAAAAAATAAAAGCCAGGCATTAGTGGCTTATGCCTGTAATCCTAGCTACTCAAAAATCTGAAAACTAAGGATATGGGATCAAAGCCAGCCCTGGCAAGAAAGTCTAAGAGACTCTGATCTCCAATTAGAATGGCTGTGATCAAGAACTCTAATAACAGATGCTGGAGGAGGTGTGGCCAGAAGGGTATGCTACTACACTGTTGGTAGTGTAAACTCCTTCAAGCACTTTAGGAAGAATTATGGTGATTCCTCGAAAGTCTAAACATAGAGCTCCTCTATGACCCGTCAATCTCACTCCTTGGCATTTATCCAAATGTCCAGAAAAAGAGCATACTAAAGCTACTAGCACATTGCAATATTATTTACCATAACTAAAGTATGGAACCAACCCAGATACCCCTCAATGGATGAATGGATCGAGAACACAATGGAATTCTATGCTGCCATCAGAAGAATGACAGGAATATAAGGAAATGGAAAAACTTGGAAAATATATTAAGTGAAGTAAGCCAGACCCAAAGGAACATAGGCTCCATTGTTTCCCACATTTATAATAATTAGTACACATCTAGGACCATCACAGAAGAGAATCACAATAGCTTAAAAGCTATGTACATATAGTCATATAGGAGGAGACTAAACAAGATAACATCTAGGATTTGGAAAGAAGAGGTTTGTCTTTGCAATTGTTGCTCTCAATGAACTGAGTACAGTTATTTCTTTTCTCTTTTTTCCTCTTATGGTTAATCTCATGTGGTTACTGTATCTGACTTTATTACCTGGTGTATTGTATATATATGTTTGTTTGAAATACAGAAGGGAAGGGGAGAAACAAGATGATTGGGAGAGGATTAGGGAAAGGAAAGGAGGACAAAAATAAGAGAAGGATTATCAATTTTCAAGAAGTAATGCACCCACAACCTGATGAATGTAACTGTAACCTCTCTATACAATACCCTGACAATAAAACAAATAAATAAATAAATAGATAAATAAAAACAAAAAAAGCTTTGATGCTATTTGGTTGTGTAAATAAATAATTGCTTATATATGGAATTTAAATTTGGTAATAAGGTATTTGAATTAGCCAGTAGAATCTATTGGTGATATATATATATATACATACATATATATGTGGTTTTGAACCTCAGATAATTTATATATAGAAAATTATGAAGCATGAAAAACAGTCCCAAAAGATCATTAATAGCATTTTATTGTTCCTGTTAATAAAAATTGGTATTCAGAAAATGATGGCTCAGTGACTATCCAGATTACTCTATTAATATAGCTTATGTTTACTGGCCTATAATGACATAAACACCAAACTGATATAGCTATTTATTGTATAAAACTTATTTTATCTACATTTAATATTACTCTTGCCAAAAATCAAATGGCTGATCAGAAACAATTAGGAATGAATAATGAGGTTACACAAAGGTATCCTATTAAATGGAGCATAAAATTAAATGGTTTCTAAGAGAAATCATTGTGATTAAAATTCTCAACTCAAAAGTGACCAACCTGGGGGCCGGGAGTTTGGCCTAGTGGTTGAATGCTTGCCTAGCATGCACGGAGACCAGGGTTCAATTTCTCGGTACTACATACATAGAAATAAACCAGAAGTGGTGCTGAGGCTCAAGTGGTAGAGCTCTAGCCTTGGAAAGTCCAAGGACAGTGCTCAGGCCCTGAGCTCAAGCCCAGGACTGGCAAAAAAAAGAAAAAAAAAATTAAAAAGTGACCAACCTGTGTGGAAATCAAAGCAAAAAACCAAAATAATGGGGTATTACAGATATTTTAAGTTCCCAACCCACCTAAAGATGAAGGAAACCTTTTAATAGATCTTACGATGAATCATAGTTGGATGTTTAATATGAACACACACAAAAAAGACACAGCCCTACTGACCTTATCCCAGATGCACCGAATAATAATATATTCTTTGTAGTTCTGTATGTCTCTCTTGACACTATGACATGATGTCTTACCTGTGATGTCAACCCTGTAGGCTGGAACTGAGGCTTGGAATTTCTTAAAAGGAGTTTCAGTAGGTACTCAAAATCTGATGGGATTTCCATTCTAATCCCAAAGTTGGCCTGTTCACATTTCAAGGAAAATGTATTGTTTTCTATAAGGTTTCCCATGACTATGTTTCACATCTTTCCTGAATATTCCACCCGTGATTACAAGAATCTGGAAAGCAGGGATAGTTGACTAAAAATTTACAAAGCTGTGCCAATGATGGAATTTACAACAAAAGTGCCTCCATACTGCAAACTTTCACATGTTGTTAATGTTTTTTTTTCTAGTAGTTCAATGTGATCCTATCTGAAACAACATGTTATTTATGTTAATATTTCATTCTAAAACTTTAACAAATCCTCAGAGAAACAACCACCCAATTAAAAAGTGAGCTACAGACTTCTCTAAAGAGGAAGTAAGAATAG
This sequence comes from Megascapheus bottae, assembly GCF_031878675.1. Taxonomy (NCBI): domain Eukaryota; kingdom Metazoa; phylum Chordata; class Mammalia; order Rodentia; family Geomyidae; genus Megascapheus; species Megascapheus bottae. Next base: position 70,614,602 of record NC_143512.1, read on the forward strand.
CCAACAGACACTTGAAGAAATGCTCAAATGCTAGCAATAAAAGAAATACAAATCAAAACAACCACCTCACCCCAGTTAGAATGGCCAATATCAAGAAATCTGGTAACAGTAGATGCTGGTTGGGTGTGACTAAAAGGGATTGCTACTACATAGTTGGTGGGAGTGTAAACTTGTCCAACCACTCTGAAAAGCAGTATGGAGGTTCCTCAAAAGGCTAATTATAGAGCTCTTTTATGACCCAGCAGTTCCACTTTTGGGCATTTACCAAATATCCAGAAACAAGGCCATACTAAACCTACCACCACAGCCATATTCATTGCATCATTATTTACCATAGTTAAGAAAATGAACTAATGTAGATGCCCCTCAGCATATGAACAGATGAAGAAATTTTGGTATATATACACAATAGAATTCTATGCTTCCATTTGAAAGAATGACCTCCACATTCACTAAAAAAAAATAAAAAGACTTGAATAAAAATCATAATAAGTGAAGCTAAATCCAAAGAAATATAGGCTCCAGGATTCCCTCATTTGTAACAATTAGGATATGTCTAGAATAGTCCCAACAGAGGATCAAATAGCTCAATAGCTATGAACATATGACCATATAAGACGATGCTAAGCAAGATTAGCAAACAAGAGGTTTATTTTTGTGGTTGTTTTTTTTAATAGACCATGTGAATTTATTTAATTTTTTCTTTATTCTATTTTGTTTTTCCTTATGGTTTATCCCTTGTCACTGTATTTGATTTGATTACCTTATGTAATATATATACATTTATCTGAATTAGGGAATGAAAGGGGGAAAGCAAAATAGTGAGACAAAGACAAAGGGTCAACCAATGTAACAGCAATACTCTCAAAACAATATGTTGGAAATAAACTTTACAACTTATGTAGGAGTGACTGGAAGATAAATTGAGAGTAAAATAAGGGAGGGGTAATAATATTCAACAAGAATACTCATTACCTAATACATGTAAGAGTAGCCAATCTGTATATCACCCGGACAATAAAATTAAATTACAAAAAAGCTTTAACATATGTTCTACCATAAAAAGGTGTTCACTAGTGCTGGGAGCATAACATAGTGGTACAATGCTTGCCTTCCATGCACAAAGCCCTGGTTTCAATTCGTTGGTAGCACTTACACAGAAAGAGCTGGAAGTGGAGCTGTGGCTCCAGTGGTAGAGTACTTAGCCTTTAGGAAAGACTATCTAAGGACAGTCCCCAGGCCCTGAGTTCAAGCCCCAAAAGGTGATTACTAAAGTTTACATTTTAAAGATTGAAATGTTAATTTAGTGGGATAAAATTCTACGAAGACTTCTCATGCATATTTTCTACTGATATACATTGTTTAATTAAAAGACAGCTGTAAGTATTTGAAAAGTATAATTCCATCCATGGAATTAAGAATCAGAGATTGACATGATAATTTGTTTTTTTTACTATTTGATGGTGGAATGTTAGGACTTAAATAAAGTATAGGGAATAAATAAGGTGTAGAATACAGTTTACACTTGAAGACCAAGGAATAGTTATCAAATACTTCTACATTTATATGAAGGCACAGACAACAAATAGATCTTAAATACTATTAAAATAATTGTTTCTGAAAATGGAAAGAATAAAATAATATGTTTCTGAAGTTCATGTATAAAAGCACATTTAGTCAAGAAAACAGATGAACGTATTAAAACATGTAGAGTTCACAGCAGTGTCAGAAACACTGGTGAAACTGAGGTCAAAGACACAATCATTAAGTTCATGATGCTCCTGAAGAGGGAGGAATTACATCACATACTATCTTAACTTGAAGCTCTAAAATGAATAGTTCTGAAAAGGTCAATGAACAGTGGCTGGTAATAATGTATCCACATGTTTCTTTTTGAAAACATCTCTGAAAAAATGGTATGATTTTTTTTCCTTCTTCATTTCAAGTCTCATTAAAGTGGCTTTCATCATGAAATTATGTGCTGAAATCACACAGGAAGCTGATTTGGAACAAGTTGTTCCTATCTTTCCTTATGTGTTGCGGAGATTATAGATTACAGAGAGCCCTATTGATGTCACCTTGAAGGAGGAATAGATACAAATAAGCTTCTGATATCAATATCCATAGCCAGCCTTTTCAATCATTATTACACGGTCACCCTTGATTCACCTTCCCCATATAAATCCATAGAAAAATTTCTTAAAGGGTCACAACCTACATTATATAAGAGACAAGTAACATACATGAAATTTCCCTCAGCATAGTCATATTTTTTAACTTCCTTGGTATGAAGTGCATTTGCTGGTCCAAAGTAACATTGTAGAACAAAATAAGAATGAAAATGTAGGCAAATCCATTGATGGTGACTTTTTCACAAGTGTTGTGAACCAGAAAAGTAAATCCATACCCAGAGTCCAGATACAATCTTAGCTAATACAGGTTATCAAACAGTATAAGATTATCTAATACAAAGAATGTGTTCCAACATGGCTAGATGATCTCTGACAAGTACTGGAATTGTAAACCCAACTTATTTTACTCTGGTATTGACAGGGTTGAACTAACCAGTAACCACTGAAAGAGCTATCTTTTTATTTTAAAATTTGGCATTGTTATGCTTTATAATACATTTTTGTTGACCCCATTAATATTTATAGCTTTATAATTTATTTTGATAGGGGATTCCGAAAACCTGTTCAATAACAGTTGAGCTGTTTCTAAACTAGCAAGCATGTCCAATACATACACTATTTATCGGTTTGATAAATGCTTATTAGACTGTACATTAGTATATTAATGCCAGCAGGGATACTTCAACAGATTTAGTCTACTGTAAACCTAGAACCACCACTGAGTTATAAAGCTTATGCTTGTATTTTCTACTTTTTTGTACTTTTAAACAAGAAATATAACGTACACTGAGCTGCTATGTTACTAGATATAATCAACAGTGATATAGGTTCTATGGACAATACCAACTTTCTGTTGTTAATCTGGGTGTTTTCTCTGGATATAAATTGCTATACAATCAGTACACTAAACCTACTGGATGTGACAACCGTCATTCAGGAACATAATGTCTAAAAAAACTGAAGAAAGATAAGCTACTCATGTTTGTTTACATTGTACCACCCTGGATGATGAGTAGGAACATTTGCAAATAAATGCATGTTTTGTTTTAGTCCTTGAAATTTCCCAATGTCATTAGGTTTCAAGTACGAACTAATAACAATAGTTTATCTAGTATTAATATAGTAGAGGGTAACCTTCAATAAATGTATACTGCCATCTCTGAATTAAAGTGACCTTTGAGATTAACTAGTTATAACCAAACAGTTCTTTTTGAATTTTATTTGAAAGACAGAATCAGAAATATAGCTCAGATCTGTTACCCTGTACTAGGAAGACTGAGATATTTGGATTATAAGTTCATGACCAGAAGTTCAACAACTCAACTTAGGACCTTGTCTCAAAAAAAAATGTAAAGAAAACAATCTGGTAAAAAGTTCAAGGATAAAAAGCTTGGCTTATGTGTAGTGAAATATGGATTTGATGACTTGTAACAGTCATACATGCATGCATCTTATAGATGCCAAATAAATTGATCACTGTTCCCTTCCTATAAATAGCCCCACACACCCATTGGTGTGATGTAATAGTTAGACACTATTCCACAAAGTAATAATTGAATACAATCTTGAAGAAAACTTTCTCTCATTTTCTTCTGGGCAACAGATTCTGCAATAAAACAGATAGATGTACAGATAAATCCTTCAGGTACTTTTGACATATCAGAGATTAAATAGATCCAATACAACATTACCTTTTCATGTTTCATTGGAGTTTCACTTTTTCCAACTCTGTATCTTTTTGGAAGCTGTTGGAATGTTATTCTACTTAGATCAAGATTTTCTAACAAAGTATAGAAGAGGAATTTTTGTCACTCATAAAATGTTGATTGTGTAATCTAATCCTATGACACTCTATACCTAGTTAAAATCAATACATCTTAGAAAATTTGAAACTATGTTAAATTTGTACATTGAATTAAGTTGCCAAAATAGATACAATGATTTAATGATCAGTTAATAATTACCAGTTCTTGTATCCCACTATCACTGTTTTTTAAAAGATGAGAAAAAAACAGAAGGAATAAAGAAAAAGGAAAGATATTAATGAAACAGGAAGACATAGAGGGAAAATTAAAAAGACAGAACTGCATATATAAATTTTTTTAAAATGCATCTGTTACTGTTTTCAACTAAACTGTAAGCATAGATTCATTTTAGTTGATAATTTTAAGTTTATATAACCATTTATGCTCTTTGTAATCAGTGATATTACATAATGACAGGAGTATAGACTCAGAGTTTAGTCATAAGAAAGAGTTTTGACTTAATAACTATAGGTCTGACAAAAATCTATTTGAAATAGAAAACTCAGTCTTCCTTCCATAAATGAACACAAGATAGGGTCTTCCTCTACTTCTGTGGCAGCATAATAGAAAGCAAGCAATTCTGCCTCAATATGCCCCACTGAGCAGTTCACAATGATATGTATTGCCATAAGTGCCTTTTCTGCTTTTTCTAATGAAAGAAAAAACTTATCTATGGGGCTACATTGCTATGCAAATGAAATAATTTCTTTGTGTCTGCATGTATATATCATTTACATTTGACTTTTGATGTAGATTTACATGGGATCCATGCACATGCTTAGAAAGACTTATAAGATTGTCTGGATATGTAGTTTGCAATCTTATAACTTTTTAGGGGTGATATATAGACTAACATCCTGCATTATATGAAAAGTTATACAGGCTGTGAATAGTTATTGACTATTGCAGAATAGCTATCATATTAGTTTCCTCTCAGAGTGTTATTGTTAGCTGGGTGCTGGCGGCTCATACTTGTAATTTGAACCACTCAAGAGACTCTTTTCACCAGTCAACCAATAAAAAATCAGAAGCGTAGATATGTAGTATACCAAACTTGAAGACAAACGCCAAGGAGAGAGCAGGGACCTCTCATTTTCACATATCCACACTATAAAAATAATATTTTTGCTAAAATTTCAATTAAAAAAGATACATTGACAATGGTAACTACTGGAAAAATATGGATTCTATTGTCAGAGAAATCATATATTTTATGCAAGCTTAAATGTCTTATAATCTGAGTAGATTGGTTCCAGTCTCAAATTTCAGTTCTCATTTTTCATTGGAAGAAAATACTTAGTCTATGATAATAAAACCTTTTACCAAACTGATCAATAAGTAAGAGGTCTTATTCATTTGGTTTCACATGCTCATTTGCTTTATACCTAATAATATTAGTTATTCCTATTCATGTGCCTAAGAGCAGAAAGAATAAAAATTTTCAAAGTCTCATTCAAAATCTGATCCTGGCTGACTCCAAAACTCCTGAATTGCCTGACATGCCAGACAAAGAATTGAAAAAGTCAATTTGTGAAAATGCTTAATGACTTCAGAGTGTTAAGTGAATTTGAAGCAAGGATGTGAAAGTAATCAACATGGATGAGAAGTTCAACAAGGATACAGAGATTCTGGGGCAGGGAGAGATAGAAAAACCTGAAATGTTGAAAATGAATATCTCAAAAAATCAATAAAATGGACAGTAGAAGCACATAAAACTAGGATAACAGTATATCAAATAAGAAAGACAAAAATGAAGAAATACTATTTCATAAAGAAATAGAACATGGGCATGATTACTACAAAACTATTGGATATGAAAATCCTGAGTGTACAATATGGTTTGATAATACAAATGGAAGACAAAGAAACCTGAGATGGGAATTATTGAACCTTACATAGTATGCTCACCTTCCCCTGATCATAATCTGCATCTGAAATTGAGTTTATTGTACTGAACAGGCTTCCACTCAGGGACTGAGTGCCATCCCTTAGCTCTTCTTTTTTTCTTTTCTCTTTTTTTCTTTCTATTGGTCGTTGCGCTGGAACTCGGGGCCTGGGCCCTGTCCCTGAGCTCTTCAGCTCTACCAATTGAGCTACAGCAGCACTTCTGTTTTTCTGGTGGTTAATTGAAGAAAAAAGTCTCATGGAATTTAGTGCCCAGGCTGACTTAGAACCATGATCCTCAGATCTCAGCCTCCTGAGTAGCTAGGATAACAGGCGTGAGCCACTGGTGCCCAGCTGTCCCTGAGCTTTTCTCCTAAAGACTAGCACTCTATCATTTTGAGTCATGGCTGCATTTCCCGATTTCTGTTGGTTAATTGGAGATAATCTCACAGACTTTCCAGCCACTGCTACCTTCAAACTGCAGACCTTAGATTTCTACCTCCTTAGTAGCTAGAATTATAGGTGTGAACCAACAGTGACCAGCTATTCCAGTTAGTTTCCTTTTTTTTTTTTTTTTTTCTCTCTAGTCTTGGGGCTTGAACTGAGTGCCTGGGCACTGTCCTGGGATATTTTTTGCTCAAGGCTAGTGCTCTGCCAATTGAATCACAGCACCATTTCTGGCTTTTTCTGTCTGTGGTGCAGAGGAATCAAACCCAGGGCTTTGTGCATGTGGGGCAAGCACTGTACCATGCATGCTAGGTGAACACCCTACCACGAGGCTGTGCTCTTGGCTCTTTCAGTTAGTTTTGATGGCCTTAAAACTTCGAGTTGCCCAATATTCAAAAATGAGGGAAAGGTTATACAAAACACCTTTATGTCATAAAATAATACACTTAACACAAAACTTCAAGAAAGTTAATTCTGTAATGATTTTAATTTCTAAACACGTGAGAGAATATATTTTGATTGCTGTAAAATAATAATCAATAAAAAGCTGCATGGATAACTGTTTCCTATGTATTGATATTCATTACTTCAAGTATTAGATTTAGTTTTAGATGGCAGGTTTCACTCAATTGAAGATAGTTGACCTTTATCTGGTTAGGATTATATCTTCAGTATCAATCAATGAAAAATAAATAAAAAATAGGTTGATTGATATAGGTTTCTGGTGACTATTCATATAAAATGTTGAATACTTTCATAATTCTAAAGCTTAAATCTCTGTCTTCAGAAATGTCACAGAGATATTCTGCTGATTCTTGAGACAGCTACCCTTTAATTTGGTTCCACTTTCTGCCTTCAGTTTTCTGGGAATTGTGAAACTAATTCATGTTATAGGATGATGTATTGAAATTTGGATTTCACATAGAATAGTTTTCTCTTATGGTTGAGTTTCTGTCAGAAGTTAAAATTATTAGTGATTGAAAGTTTCATTTATGAATAGTTATCTCAAATATTGCTAAGATATTTTTGTTTAGCTTCTTTTTATCTCCAGTTTATGTTGGTTGATTTATATTAGTATTAACAAAAGTTTCTGTAATACTTTTTTTTTTTTTTTTTTGCCTGTCCTGGGCTTAGACTCAGGGCCTGAGCACTGTCCTTGGACTTTTTCTGAGCCTCAGCACCTTTTCTGGCTTTTTTCTATGTATATGGTACCGAAGAATGGAACCTGGGTGTTCATGCATGCTAGGCAAGTACTCTACCACTAAGTCAAACTCCCGGCCCTGTAATATGCAGTTTTATATAAAGTAACATATAGACCTGGAAGAAATAAATCTGGAGGTGTCTGTGAATTTCAAATTAAGTTTCTTTGCCTCAAGAAAACACTCAGTCTCCATGAAGAATTCACTAAGGTGTCTGAACCACTTGAATCTATTCAGCAGTGGAATAAGTATAAAGTTTTATTTTTTTCTTCTCCTTCATTTATCTTCACCTGTCAATGAACACACTGGAAATCAGTCTCTCGCCTACCTTTTACATTTCTAATCCATAATTATTTTATAATCATTAGCTCCACCTTCAGTCGATATATTGGAGGGGAAAATAAGGTTTTATTTTAAGCATCTGTCTTTCTTTTTGAGAAATAAATTTCCCTATTACACAAGACTCCCATAGACACTTTATAGATAAGCTTCCTGACTGGAGAACGAAAGGATGATTTTTTTTCCTTTTGTCCACTTTTCTTTGAAACATCAAAGAAGATATTGATATTTTTTGCCAGTTAAGCTATTTACTTACTGTGATTTAACAGACTGTTGTAAAGTGAGCCATATTCCCACTGTGTATTTCATAAAAGTATTAGAAAAACTTCTCAGAAGGATTTATTTACTAATCAATATCTTACTTATTATGCTACTTCCAGAAGAACTAAAGGGACTTCCCTTATGAAGCTGTGTTTTACTATTTAGGTTTAAGTTCCCTAAAAGTTGTGCAAGAGACACTCACAAGAGGTCATCAGCAAACTTGAAATCCTTTCCATTGCATATTAACTGGAAAGCAAAGTGTTCCAGAAATTTGAAACTAGACTTGAAAGGGTTCCCTTTGCTGAGAGAGACATTAGTTATTAGTTGTTTAAAAAAGCACTGTTTTTGAAAGATTATTTTACATTATGAATTCCTACAGACCCAGATAAAAACTCAGCTTTATCAGGGATGAATGCACTCAGGATTCTTTCATTTGATTAAAGTTGGATTTGGGGTATTGAATTCAGATAGGGTGCAGTGAATTTTGTAAGAAACAGATACAAAATTTCTTTTGAGCAACAGCACTCTCCATGTGATTTACATTTTTGAGAGAAGATTTACAGGTTGGAGACATGCTGTGACCTTTCACTGGAAATTGCAAACAGATTAAACAGAGCTGATTAACCAAGGCTAAAAACACTGGGTTATTATCTCTTCTGGGAGTTCTTTGACAAAGCCTCCCCTCTGAGCCCTCCCACTTTATTCGCTTGCAAATCACGGTGCCCAGAGAGGTCTTTACTCCCCCAACCTCCAACCTGGAGCCCTGCAGCGCCATCAGCTGCAATATCTTCCTATTTGAGGGACGTGTCTTATTAATCAGAAACGCGGAATGGAAACCAATCAGATAGAGAGTTGCTTTCGCTTGAGCTCCCTGCCTGTCTGAGTTAAAAGTGATGCTGGGGAGAGAGGCACGCGGAGATGCATGAAGATTCAGCTGCTAAGATACTATAAAAAGAGAAGAAAAGGCATGAGGCAGAAGCGAGGAGGAAATCATCTCTACTGAGTAAGGCTAAACTCGGTCCCATTAACGACCCAGGTGAGTGATTTTTTTTTTCTTTTACCTATGACCTCAGCTATTCTTTCTTGCCTTTCTTACGATAAATTAGTTGAATTAATGCTTTTCTCCTACTTGCTGCATTTTACCTCTCTTTTTCTCTTTCTCTAACATTTGAAGCAGGTAAGTGTGTGTTTTGTACTATTTGAATCAAGTATTTAAATGCTCAATGAGAAATTGTGAATTGAATTGAACTCTTCTTCTATTTTTAAAATCCTGATATATATGCAAGCTTTCTTTACAGTCCTCAAAATTTACATACAAAATGTTTTCATGAATTTAAAACCAGAACCTCATATTGTAGGACTTTCCTAGAGTGGCTTTGAATTGCTCACTTATTAACGTGCTTGTTTACATGCTACTGTTAATTTCAAATGAACTTTTAATTTTCTCATAACTTTTTTTTAAGGAATGCAAATCAGAAATGTGGAAAACAAGGTCATTGTTTAATAAAAAATGACACCTTTATTTTCAATCTTAGGATATAACACAGAAGTAGTAAATGTGGTACATAAACTGGCAGATATTTAATGTCAGGATTCAGGTAATAGTCTACTAAAGGGAGTTTCTTGAAATATCTTGGTCCTCATTCATCCTAAAAGCATTCTAAATGTATGTGTTTCTAGGCTATAATTGGTAATGTACATGCACTGAAGCAATGAAACCCACAACCACACCATAAGTAATCCATTAAAGCCCAAACTGACATTTTAAAATTTGAAATTCGAAGAAAACAATGTCTTGATTTGATAGAGGCACTGTTTTGCTTTTTCATTGTATACCAGCATAACTATTTACATTAAGTCAGTTTTTGCATGTGCAGTGATTTTCAGAAATGCCTTCATGATTTTTACAATGTGTACCATGGGACCTCAGAGTCCTGTAGAATAGCTAGTTACTGTACACAGGATGGAGGGCTGAGAATCTGATATATATATATATAAAGGTACAGTAGAAGGAAAGTTAACAAGTCCAGCTCATAGGTTTTCATTCATTTATAGAATCAACTTTTTGGTTGATTGTATAAATCAAGAATGAGATGGGCTATGTATTTGAGGATAAACAAGTGCTCTATTTTTATTATATTATTTTGTAGGTATATGGAATCCTCATTTTTTTTTCACAAGATTCTCTCAATAGTTATCTAGCATGAAGAATTTGTCACTTTGTGATAATGAAAAAATGTTAAGTTTTGCTAGGTATCTTTGACTGCCGTTGGTTTTATCTATGAAATTAGAGGAGCTAGCTATTTTCAGTATTCTTAATTTGGTTAAAAAAGACTCCTGGGTTCAATAAAAAAAAAAAAGAAACCTATTTTCAGATTCAGACACGGATTCATTGTATAGGCAATGCTATGTCAAGTGTGTGACAGATTGGTCCAACTCTGAAACTAACAAATGGAGGTTTGAACTGTAGATGTTTTGAAAGGTAAAGAAAATGAGATAATATGCTACTCTTGCACATATTACAGTGCCAAAGAACTTGGACAGACATGAAGTCTGTGCTGCCTAGTCTTATCAACATAGGAAATTTTTCTCAATTGAAGGGTGCATAAATAACTCTCTGGACTTAATAGGCATATGCTGACAGACTGGCATATTTCTATTCATGTTGTAAAAAAAAAATGAAAAACTGCAAGGCAAAGTTCCTGTTATTGGCAAACCCGATTCTGAGAATATCAAATAGGAATTAAAAAACAGTCATATTTGAAAGGGGAAAAGGGAAGAATGCAGTCAATAATATATTGTATATATCACAAAATTAAGAAAAGTAATGGAAGGGGTGGGTCAAAGAGGATGAGAAGGATGAAGATGTATCTTGACACTAACCAAGACACATCATGTGCTTGTTAAATGGCAACCACTTTGTAAAGCTATTTCAAGATAAAACATATACAAAATTTAAAAAAGATATGAAAATAATGGACACATTTCAAGTTAAATAATCTTGGTTGTACTAATTAAGCAATTTTCATATACATTATTGTAATTATCCTGGGTAGAAAATTCTATTTGTCTTTGTAAACTACTTAGTAATTCTGAACAATATTTAAAATGGCTTGCATAAGAAGGCTACTGCATAATTGAAATAAAAATTTGTTATACACTACAAATACATGTACCCAGAGTAAAATCCAAAGGTGATTCTGAAGTCATATTTTAATACACTATATTGCCTGAGTTAATAAACTGTGTGTATGAGATTTATGAACTTTCACCTTCTTAGAGAGTTTTCATTTTTGTAGTTTTCCTTTCAGTCCTGTGTACTCCAAGTTCAGTCAATATAATGATCTATCCTACAATATAATGATCTATCCTACATTCACCAAGTAAGCTCTGACTTTTGCCTTTCTTTCTTTCTTTCTTTCTTTCTTTCTTTCTTTCTTTCTTTCTTTCTTTTTTTCTTTCTTTCTTTCTTCCTTCCTTCCTTCCTTCCTTCCTTCCTTCCTTCCTTTCTTTTTTCTTTCTTTCTTTCTTTCTTTCTTTCTTTCTTTCTTTCTTTCTTTCTTTCTTTCTTTCTTTCTTTCTTTCTTTCTGTAGAGAAAGTCTTTATTCTATTTATCTCTCTCCTTTTGACATCAGAAATGTTGGAAGACATTTCTCCCCCACAAATGTCTAACATATATGTGGGGAGCTAGCCAGAGTGCTTAATATTTCATCATACAATATACATCATTATATTTTATAGGAGAAGTGATAGAGAAGATGACAGTAGCTGGGCACAAGTGTTTCATCCCTTTAAAACTTGTTACTCAAAAGGTTGAGAACTGAAGATAATGGTTCAAAGCCAGGCAGGGCAGGAAAGTCAGACTCATAGCTTCAATAAATGCCAAGAAGGCCAGAAGTGGAGCTGCAAATCAAGTGGTAGAGTATTAGTTACCCTTGAGCTAAAGAAGCTTGAAAACAATGTCCCCCCTAAGGTCAAGTCCCAGGCTGGCAAAAACAAAAAAAGTGACAGCACTTTGATGTGTATGGAGGTAAACATTGGATATAAAGAAATTGGTCTCTAAAGAAAAACAATTTAAATGGATCATTAGTACTAACAAAGATGTTTCAAGATAACAAACCATACTTCATTATGGGGAATTAATCTTATCTTAAAAATAAAGGAAGTAAGATGCATTAGAATATATAATATTTCAAATACTATAGCTTTTAATTTAAAGATTTTTTTCATTTCTGTATATATATGTGCAGAAAAGCAACTGTAATATTAAGGACAAACTGCCTTTAGCTGACATTGACATCTTTGTGAAGAAAGTTCTCGGGGATTTTACTTCTTAAGTAATCTACTTAAAGTTTTCTTGAAAATGAAGCAAACATGTGAAAACAAAGAATATAGTTCAAGTTTAAGTTTATTTGTGAAATTTGTAAATATTTTCATCATGTTTTGGGTATATTTCCTAAGACAAAATAATTTTATCCCATGTTTTAAAAATAAAAACAACCCGTATACCAAGGAACCTTCTTAAGTTTTGTTATATTACCTTATTTAAGTGTTCTTATGTAAGGTTCTAGTGATTTAGAAACTGGATTTCAATCAATTCCATCTCTTATTTTAACTATGTGAATACTGAAATGCAGAAAAATCAAGAAAGAGTTCTAACATACCCAGTTATGTATAAAAACTGGCAATATTATTTACAACTCATACTGTCTGGAGAATTTAATAAGAAAAAAAGAAAGTTAAACAGATGATAGATAGTTGATAAATAAGTAGACATCAATAGAATATAACTCTTGCATTGTTTAGAATGACCAATAAGTTTTGCTTTTAAGAGTACTTATCTTCATTATTAATATATGATAAGGAGTTCATAGTGAGGGGCATATTCATATTGTACTGCTATATAGTCTATTGCCTTTCTAACATACTAATGTATGAATTCCTAAATTTAGCATTAAGAGAGGATCTTGAACTATATTCCTAACGCAGAGAGCAGATATTGAAAGCAATCTCTTCAGCCTAACCAAAGTGCTTTATTATGTATTAGCTATTTTAGCACAACAAGAAACCTCACTAAACATAAAAGTCATGTTAATGGATTTCAGTTATCTTAAAATGGAAAAATAGAAATGCCTTTAGGTGTTGAAGTCAATCATTCTAGCTATCTATGCTGTAACATTTAAGCCAAAGTATTGAGGAAAAGGAAAGAGTAGTTTCTTAACACGATAACAAAAATTTGTATTTCATTAATTTGGCAAATTATAAATGTATGATAGCAGGAAAGAATACTGCCATATATTCTAATTCTGTTGATGCACAAATCATTTGAGCACATGATTGCTTCATGAGTATGAATTAAAATGTTTGACCTTCACATAATTTTTGATTGATTCTACGGCTCTAAAGAACATGATTCACTTTGTATAATTCAACTTATGATGGAATGAATAGCTGTTATTTGATGTTAATTTAAAGGTGCAGTGGAAACAGAATATTCTTTGCCTACCAACTATCATGTTAAATGTACAGAATGCCCAAATTTGTTTCATGTACACTTCCATGATCCAAGTAAGATCATGTTTGTATCCTGCCTGCAAAATTCTACTTGGATCTTGTGACAGTAACCCTAAACAAACAAACAAAAACAGTACTTATGGTAAGTCAGTCAGAAAAATAAGACTAAAATCAGTGTACATAACTAGTGTAGCTAAGGCAATTCTGACATAAGTATTTCATTCTTGGGACAAAAAACATGACAAAAGTATATGATATAAATATCCATGTTAATAAATCCTTTAATAAAAATGAAAAAGAAGTATATATTTCATTTCAGAAAGTGGAATAGCAATCCTAAAATTTCTCATAGGGACTTTCCTTATAGACTTCTTTCCAGAGTTTGCTTTTTCTATATAATTACCTATAAGTGTTAGAAACGTTTTCCCTCAATATTCATAGATTCGTATTTTAAATATTTCAACATGTTGTAAGAAGGTTAAATATCTTTAAGTTTTTTTTGTCAGTATAGTTTTTTTTTATCTTTCATGTTCACATAAACTTAAAGTCATAGATGGATCATTTGGGAAAATATTCAGTTTAAATGACAAATCATCAACATATGGACATTTTCATATATTTATCTAAATACCTACATCAACATGTGCCTATAAATAAATTTCTATTTATCTATTTACAGTTAATATATGAATATGTGTAGTTAAAGACTATAGGAAGAGAAAGATAGGTGTTGGTAGCTTATACCTATAATCTTAGCTACTCAGGAAGCTGAGATCTGAGGATCTTGGTTTGAAACCAGCCTAAGCAGGAAGTCCATGAGACTCTTAGCTTCAAAAAATTATCAAAATGCCAGAAGTGGAGCTCTAGTTATAGTGATCAGACACTAGTCTTGAGCAAAATGAGCTCAGGAACAATGCCTAGGCCTGAGTTCAAGCCCCACAACTGGGCAAAAAATGAGTAAGGCATAAAATTTTTAATCATTTCAGTGGATATGTCAACAATAGGCACTATACAGTGCACTAAAAATTCTCCTGTTAGGAAACTAAAGATAATACATTGTAAACATGTTTTTGTTGTTTTTTTTTCCTTTAGTCAGTTGGGTGAACTCAGGGCCTGTCCACTGTCATTGAAGCCTCTTTTTACTCAAGGCTAGTGTTCTATTTAAGCCACAGTGGCACTTCTTGTTTCTGTGTGGTTAATGGGGGATAAAAAATCTCATGGAGGGGCCTTGAGTTTGGCCTAGTGGTAGAGTGCTTGCCTAGCGTGCACCAAGACCAGTGTTCGATTCCTAGGTACCACATACATAGAAAAAAGCCAGAAGTGGTGCTAAGGCTCAAGAGGTAGAGTTCTGGCCTTGAGAAAGTCCAAGGACTGGAAAAAAAAAAATCTCGTGGGGACTTTCTGCCCGGGCTGTCTTCGAAATTGCTATATTCAGATCTCAGCTTCCTGAGTAGCAAGGATAATAGGTGTGAGTTATTGGTTCCAGGCTTCGTTATAAATATTTCAAACAGCACTAGACTTTTATCCAGAGGAATATAAAACAAAAATATAGTCCATATGCTATGGCTGATTTATCTATTTTTATAAATATGATGAATAAGACTAGGAGTCTGGGCTAGTGGTAGAGTGCTTGCCGAGTATGCACAAAGCCCTGTGTAAGATTCAACAATACCACATGCACAGAAAAAGCTGAGAATGTCATATGGCTCAAGTGGTAGAACCTTAGCCTTTAGAAAGCACAAAGACAGGGCCAGAAGTTTAGCCTAGTGATAGAGTGCTTGCCTAGCTTGCACCAAGACCTGGGTTCAATTCCTTGGTACCACATACATAGAAAAATGCCAGAAGTGGTGCTGTGGCTCAAGTGGTAGAGCTCTAGCTTTGAGAAAGTCCAAGGACAATGCCCATGCCCTGAGTTCAAGGCCCAGGACTGGCAGAAAAGAAAAAAAAAAGCTCAATGACAGTGCCCGGGCCCTGTGTTCAAGCCCCAGGACTAGAAATAAAATAGCATAAATTAGAATCCTTTCCAAAGCTGTACAAGTAAATAATGAGTTCTAATTAATGTTTAAAATTCTTTAGAACCCCATGAAGGTATAAGCTCTTTCTTCATATGTATGAGTAAGATTGTGTCTTTAGAACCTCATGAAGGTGTAACTTCTTTCTTCATATGTATAAGAGGGATTATGTTGTTTAATGCATGAAATACAACACTAGCAAAATTATATTTCAATAAAATTAGGTATTTTTCAGAAAAAAAAATTCTTTGTATTTTTAAAAATCAGTCATTGGACTTGAACTCAGGACCTGGGTACTATCCCTGAGCTTTTCTACTAAAGGTTAGCACTTCGTCCCCTTAAGTAACAACTTTTGTGGGATTTTTTTTTGGTGGTTGAGATATGAGTTTCATGGACTTTTCCTGCCCTAGTAGCTTTGAACCTTGATCATCAGATCTTAGCCTGTTAACTGACCAGGATTACAGTTGTGAGCCACCAGAACATAGATAAATTCTTTATAATTTTGTATTTGTTAATACAAAGCCAGATCATTGTGTTGGAAATTTAAAATTATTTATTTGGTCTGTTTCACTAACTGAGGGGCATCTCAACATGCACTTGATATTTATTCAATTACTGAGCAAACTAGCAATTTCCTTAGTTGCAATTTTTTAAGTTTGGGAGTTTGGCCTGGTGGTAGAGTGCTTACCTAGCATGCACAAAGACCCGGGTTTGATTCCTCGGTACCTTATACATAGAAAAAAAAGCCAGAATTGGTGCTGTAGTTCAAAAGGCAGAGCGCTATCCTTCAGGATAAAAAGCCCAAGGACAATGCTCAGGCCATGAGTTCAAGACTCAGCACTGGCTGATTCAAAATTAAATCTCCCCGTGAATAAACAACAAACTATAACTTAACCAAAGATACTTTCGTTATTACTTGTCCTTTATATTATAACGTATTATCACATTAAAAACTATCTAAGATACTGTTCACTGATTGTAACATGATCAAGTATTTAAAGTGAGTTAATAGTTTTCTGTCTGATTCAAAATGGTGAGCCATCAAATGTGTTTTTAATTCATTCTTTAAAAAATGTGTATCTTATAAGGTTCAGATTTGCATTTCAAACCATGAATACCTTTTCAAGGACTAAATAACATCCTATATAGACAAATATAGACAAATAATCGTACTTTTCCTTTTGTATTTTGTTTAGAATTCATTTCCACATCATGATTTCTCACATATTTATACCTGCACATAAATATAATTTGTGAGTAAAGAAAATTAACTTTAGCTAGTTTAAATTAAGGTGGTTTATAAAAATTACAAGCAATAAATAGCAAAAAATACTTCAAAATATTACTGGATTATTTCAGTATATCAGATAGAGATTTTTATCTTAATACTGTGTATAGGTAGAGTATAATTTAAGAGTACATATGTAAGTATGCATGTTGTATTTCAAGGTCACTACACTGCATCTACCACCTATGTTGTTTTGTTTTTCATAACTAAATAAATTACTTTTATTTAGAAATTGGAAATGATTTCTGACTTAAAATGTCAGAGGAGAGTTTGTTTTGTTCTTATATATTTCTCAAGTATTTATCTATGGCTGAGTTTAAAATATTGCACTCAGTAAAGAATGTCTACATCTGTACAGAACAAATGATAAAAACAAGGAAGACTGGGTCATGAGGAAACCCCATCATAGATTTCATGATAGAACTGTGAAACTCTTTAAAATAACGTAATCATGTGCATTTTTTATTTTCTCCCAGAACTAAGCTGGCTACACTAAATGTTCTATATTGTAAAGTAATCATGTTTTGGATCATCACAAACTTTACTCAATCCATCCCAGAAACTCTTTTCTTCATTTTTATCTCACAGTTAAACTAAGTTTTAAATGTAATTTTGCACTGATAACACTTTTTTTTGGTCAGTCCTGTGACTTGAACTCAGGACCTGAGCACTGTCCTTGGACACTTCCCAGTTTCTCTGAGTATCTGAGGAATTAAACCCAGGGCTTTGTGCATGCTAGGTGAGCAGTCTACCTCTAGGGTATGCCCCTGGCTCATCGATAACAATTTTTAAGTATGATTAGGCAGCAACACAATGCTCAGAAATGTTATTGTATAGTGAAAATTACACTTAGGGAGATCACATGTCTTCTAGTACACTGAAGTCTCTACTCCACTCCACTTTCCTCAGTTACACTGGAAAGTGTCTGAGAATATCCAACCTAGACTGAAAAGTATTTTCAGATTAGGAGAAAAGTATTCCTTTATTCATAATTCATAATATTATTTTGTGTTTATGAATGTGAAGCAAATTTTGGAAAATATTTTCTCAAAAAAGTGAATATACAGTTTTATGTAATTTTGTGTATTGGTCCATAATATTTCTTAAATAATTTCTTCAATTTTGTTTTTTCAAAATGTGTCTTTTTTTTTTTTTTTTTTTTTTTTGGCCCCTTTCTCTTTCTGGCCCCGCTCGCTCCGGCCCCGCTCGCTCCGGCCCGGCTAGGCCCCCTTTCTAGCTCAGGCCCCGCTCGCTCCGGCCCCGCTCGCTCTGGCCCCGCTCGCTCCGGCCCTGCTCGCTCCGGCCCGGCTCGGCCCCCTTTCTAGCTCCGGCCCCGCTCGCTCCGGCCCCGCTCGCTCCGGCCCCGCTCGCTCCGGCCCCATCAAAATGTGTCGTTTACCTATTAGAGTTCACTTTAATTGTCTGAATTGTGAGAAAAATCCAAATAAACAACAACAACAAAAAACTCTGCAATAATTTTAGCCTAAAGGAATGAAATTATGTAGTCTCAGATCATAGATTTTTATATTTAGCATATGATTCAGAATATTCTCAAGATATGTGTAGTAATAAATATCAAGCATTATGCAAGTCAGTACATCATTAAGGAGTCAATATTTTCTTACGGGCAAGATAGCTCCTAATGTCTGCATGGGTGTGTGTGTGTTGCATGTGTGTATGTGTGTGTGTGTATACACTCACTGATTTAATCTAAGAAACTGTTCATACTGTTCATCATTCTATGAACAATTAAGCCACTTGTCTAGCTACAGGTAGCACCTTAAGAGCTAAAACTACTGTATATTTTTTTCTCTCTGAATTTTCTCTGCCTTCATTTATCCTTCTGCTTGAATTTTAAATCACTCTGTGATTAAAACAGATTGCATTTTACTGTCTACTGCTTTCTAACAAACAGTGTAAATCCATGGTAATTCATAGGAAGCCCACAGAACATTCCTCTTCCATGACCTCATACTGTTTTGGACCCCTCAAGCTTTCTGGCCTTAATCACAGCTCTAACTTTGCTGACATTTTTCCTTCTGTATCTACTTCTGTGCTTCCTTCCCTAGTCATTTTCCCACTCCACTCCTCCACCTCAAGTCATATATATTTAACTGCAAGTGCCTATCCTTTTTTCATTTGGCTTTCATTCTGAGAAATGAGTAAGAGAAAATGGCTTTTCCAACATGTAAAATTCCTTAGATAACAGACTAAGAATACTCATCAATATCATCCATGCTGAATTTCAGGAAAAAATAAAAAAGTCATCTCTCTTCTACCTCTCCCACTTTCTCTGTCTGACTAACATGAAATGGGCTTTGTAGGAGGCAGATTTTTACAAGAGTCAAATTGGCACCCAGAGTGTGCCAGACTGTAAGGAAGCACTTCCACTACCCAGCTGGACTGTCTGCAAATCCAGGAATGCCGCCTTACGTGTACACAGCTACATGGAGGATTTAGGGGAAGTCAGAGAAACAGGGACCTAAGTAAATACTGAATAGTTGTGCAGTTACTGGGAAGGAAAGATAAATTTGCAACAAGGCTTTTAAAAGGACTGGCTGACCTTAATAGACTCATACAGGTTGATCTACATTTCTTGTTGAGAAAAACGGCTCTTGATCCAGTTCTCCATAGACAAAATGCCAGTCTATCTCAGAGTTCGCAAGTTCAGTTGGAAGCAATGCTTTTCCTCACACCACCACCATAGTGTGATATCCTAAATATGTGCCGACTTGTGCAGACTTCTTTTTAGATTCCTGCATGGCATGTTCATATTAACTGACTTTTAAACTTAAAATTAGGGGAAAGACTTTCTCTTGTTTAAAATTCATGTATTCATCCAAGGATGATTGCTTCATTCTCTTGTATTTGAAGTTATTCTTTATTGACCTCCTGTTGAGTCCCAATCATTAGGCTGTGGTGAGGTTTCACCTTCTCTGTTGTGGGGACCATAATCAGATGGATGGAGACCACTGCTGTTTTCAAACATCTTCAGGTTTTAGGCATTCCTGATTGCCACAGGGACAAAATACAACTTTCTAAGTCCTTTTCCTCCGCATCCTCAGTTGCTCTCTTTCGTTCTCTTGTCTCTTTGCCTCTCCCCTTTGTTCTCTCTCTCCCCCCCCCCCCCCCCCCCCGTCTCTGTCTGTCTGTCTGTCTGTCTGTCTCTCTCTCTCTCTCTCTCTCTCTCTCTCTCTCTCTCTCTCTCTCTCTCTCTCTCTCTCTCTCTCTCTCTCTCGCTCTCCCTCTTTCGGTTTCTCTTTTTCTTTTTCTTTTTGCTCTGCCTTTCTCTGTCTCTCTCTCTTCCTCTCCTTCACTTCTCCTTCACTGCTCATCTTCTGCCTTTTCTCCTATCATTCGTTTACATGGTTTGGAACCCATCTGCTATCATCAATCTGATATCTAATGTCATTAAATTCATTGAAAATAAGATTTTCCAAGCCAGGTGTGGTGGCTCACACCTGTAATCCTAACTACTCAGGAGGCTGTGATCTGAGGATTGTATTCAAAGCTAGCCATGATACTCTTATCTCCAATTAACCACTAGAAAAGCAGAAGTGGTTCTGTGGCTTAAGGGTAGAGGTAGCCTTGAGCTGAAGACCTGGGGCTTGGGGGAGATAATACAGTTGTGGATAATTTTCCATTGTCCATTTTTCTTCACTGTTAATTATTTTACTTTAATTTTATAATTAGTTGTATTTTGTGGATTATTCTGTGTGAATTCTAGATTTGACAATGGTCTAAAATTAAAATCAGTTGTTCAAGATGAACTACAAAGTGTATGATAAGAATACTTGCATCTCCTTTTTACATCTGCTTTTATAAATTAGTTCACTGCATTGTTATCCCATATACTGCAATGAAATATAACAAAATATCTTTCCAATATGTTGTAAACAATGAGGTATAATTAAACCTCACTGTGATATATGGCATCCGTGAGATTAGCAATCATAATTTACAGAATACGTCTTGCTAAACTCTGAGATATATAACATTTGTCAGCACTAACTTTGGCCTCACTGTCTAGTCTTTGGAACAGTTTCTTTTTTCTGAGTCTATGTATCTATTGATAACCTGTGTATGAAAGAGTGTGTGTGGGGTGTGTGAGTGTGTGTGTGTTTGTGTGTGTGTGTGTGTGTGTGCGCACGCGCGCAATCCAGGGGCATGAACTCGGGGCTTGGGTGATGTTCCTGAGCTTTTCTGTGCAAAGCTACAGCTCTGCAGCTTGAGATTCTGCCCTCCAGCTTCCTATTTGGGCTGATGTTTAAATGTGACCCTTAAACATCAACCTCCTGAATAGTAAGGATTACAAGCATGCAGCGTTCTGCTCTTCTAATAACTTTTGTATTGTACACCTGGCTAAGAATTTACTTCACAGCTGTATATTCAATAGAGTAAAACCTTGTAAATTAGAGATTTGGGAGAAATCCTTTATCTAGTGCCCCTTGGCAAAACACTATCCATTTCACAAATAAATCAGTGCTCCTCTGCCTTGAGTCCAAGATTTTGGTAATTTATTTTATTCTAGTTAAAATGTATGATCTATGTTGTTTTATTTTGTAAACTAGGACTAAGTAATACATCTGAAATATAAAATGTATCAAGAAATATTTGGAGAGCAATATTAAATTCATGTTTAAAATCATTACTATCTAAATAATTCCAGTAAAATTAAGAAAACTTGCTTTTTCCTGTGTTCTTTCACTATCCCACTTTAACAGTAGCTCCCTGTTACCTAATAGCTCATTAGTTTTTATTCACAATATTTTCAGTTGAGGAAATGCAGCATTCTATGTTTATCACACAGAATATTACATTCTTGGTAGTCAACATATGAAAGTCAGTGATTATTAAGTCTAAGTTTTGAATAGTGCAAACTGTTCTGAAATATATATTCTTAATATACTGTATAGGACTGGGAAAAATTCTTCTTTCATAATATTTTTGCTTTCCATATCTCCCCAAATAATTAGCTCTTTTGCCTAAACACACAACTTTCTTATAATCACAGCAAGGTTGTACAAAACTTATGTTTTCAGTAACACAAAATTTCTATTAGTACCCACATTTTCTTTTTCTGTCTTACTGGAAGATTACATTTATTTCTGTGTACAAATTTTCTCATAGAAATTGGAAAAGGCAAGTTTAGACAGACAATATTTTATGGTGGCAACACCAGGTAGGATCCTCTTTAAGGAATATGGAGGAATTTATGCTACTTTCATACTCATACATTATGTGTTTCTTGTAAATTTACACCATCTTGAAATTAATATAAAAGCTTATTATGACAGTATATTATAAAGTTTATTATTAAAAGTTCAAAGAGGTATATTATTCATACATTTAGAGATGTGAGTGAATTATGAAATACATTAAATCAGCAGTAATTAAGTTTCATACTGTCTTATATCATTGCACACTATTGTGCCAACTATTTAACTTTCCCTTTCTATCATTTTAATGATCTTCCTCTTTTATTCTTGGGTTATATTAAAGACTGTAAAGAAAATAACATTCTTGACCTTAAAATGCATTAGGATAATAAGGATGGTTTATCTGTATAAGAAATTTACAGATGGTTGAACTAAAATGATAATAATGATTGCATGCTTGTCAATAATCTTCATAATATAAGCTTAAATATTTTATTTATGATTGACTATAATGATTGGATAAGTTATCCCTAAACTTTGTGAAATGGACTGGATGTTATTCATAAAATTTATAAAATGTTTAAAATGTCTGAGAGAATCTGCTCTTTATTTAGCCTTTTGTATTGTGTATTTATTTAAAGCTTACTATAAGAAGCATTTTTGGATGCTAGAATTATAACAATTCATGTAGTGTTTTAGATATTTGAAGATATATAAATGAGTGATATAAATCATAACTAACTCATATCATATACCATGGAGTTTAGTGGATGAGTAAGAGTGACTGAGATGGTGGTAGAGTCAGAGACAGAGATTTCTTTGAGAATGTAACATTAGTAATCAGCCTGAATAGATATAGGAAAATTTAGGCATCCCATTTTACATGGGAGTAGGCAAAACGAGTCTGCAATGCTATCAAAAATTGCTCACTTTATAAAATTGTTCTAATTATTTTACATTACAGTTTAAATCTTTATTTTAATTTTTTGGCTTATGTCTTCCCTACCCTTTTCTGGCCTTAGGATTTCATAAAATACATTTGAATATTTTTGAAATAATTTACCTGATATAACTCATATTTCTTGGTACTAGGATATTAGAGTAATCTATGATTGATAATCTTTATATGAATTTTACAATTACAATATTTTACAGTAATTGTAAAATATTACCTTAAATCTCATTTATAGTTGATTTTGTAAAAATACACTTTTTAGCCCTTAAAGAAACTACTTGGAAATGCTTGTGTGTGTGTGTGTGTGTGTGTGTGTGCATAGTGTGTGTGTGTTGGTGTGTGTGCATGCACGAATGCATGTTTTTGTGTTGGTTCTGGGTCTTGAGCTAGGTCAGGTATTCAGAGACAATTTTTTTCATTTTGTATATATTTCTGGAAGTCTAATCAAGGAAAACACAAATATATTCAAAATGTTGCCACTATTCTCAAATGCAATGACCTTCTGAAACAGAAACTTTTGAGTCCATTACCAATAGAGTAATAAGCAATATTATTTATTTATTAAATGTCTTTTAAGTACTCTGATGTGTATCTTTGAATAATCATTAACTACTCTGGGACTGTAAGTATCCACACATATTTGCATTAGGAAATTGGGAGTTTGGAAAATAACATGTTGAATACATAGTGGAAGTTAATGTCTCTAACCCCAAGTTTCATTCTTAACCTGTATAGCTAATATATAACCAAGCTTGAGTTGTTTACTGATCTGTAGCTATAAAGTTTGTATCAAACCAACATCATAAATCGTCTATAATTTATATGATAGCATTCAAATTATTTGACAATGAGGCAATGCAAAAATTACTTAATATGCCTTGTTATCACTAAAACATTATTCTAGTGTGTATTGTTATAATGTATTCATTGTATACATATTTTATTGTGATATTTTCATACTTATATATATATATTTTAATCCTATTACTTCCAATTCTAAGACTTTCTTACTCCATTCCTCACCATATTTCCTTAATAATTCTAATGAGATTCATTATTTTAAAATAAAATGTTATTCTATAAAACTTAACATCTCTGCTTGAAGAAAGATTTTCATTAAGAAAAAAATGAGTCGGTAAAGTCAGGGATCATTACCACACTATGGAAGATAACCGACATCTTGTTTAATAGTCTGACATTACTTAGATCCTGAGACATTACTTAATTTGAAACTGAAACTGAAAATCCTTGCCTCTTTGGAATAGATCATATGGTTAACATTAATGGTTAAGCAGTAAGTATCTGAATAAAAAATCATCAACTGTATTTTCCCTTTTGCATTCAGTGGGGTTTTACAAACATCAAAAACAGTAACATCCATATCTCTGGGTAACAGATCAATTAAATATGACTTACTGATGTGAATCCTTGT
This sequence comes from Megascapheus bottae, assembly GCF_031878675.1. Classification (NCBI taxonomy): domain Eukaryota; kingdom Metazoa; phylum Chordata; class Mammalia; order Rodentia; family Geomyidae; genus Megascapheus; species Megascapheus bottae. Next base: position 70,639,030 of record NC_143512.1, read on the forward strand.
TCAAACTTGTTTCCATGCAGACTATAACTTTCTTTCATGTTTGAATAAAACAACCTAATATACAATTTCTGTTTAATTCATCACTGTGGTTGGACAAGATTTCTCTAAAATCATTAAAACACAGGAAACAGATTTGATCTAGATCTCTTTTGTAAAAGAGCTAATTAATTCACCCCAAACATCAATGTCATCTTTAAGAATTAAAGTGGTGTTAACTAACTGCTTCAAAACAAAATATTTTGAACATGTTGAAACTACACGATCTTGTGCTACAGTAACATAGCAACTCAGGGGTATATGAAGAAGAGAGAGACTCAACTTCCCTTTCTAAGCTAGGGTTCAATTTCTTCCTTTTAGAAATGATGGATAAAACCTGGAAGATATTTAACAGCTTTTATAGTTTGAAACTTATTTTGATCTTTGTTTGGAAATATTATCTAAAATTTGTAAGCAGTTTCCAAGCAAGCTTCTATTATATAGAAAAGAAACACTTGGAGCCTCTATGAACTCCTCTTCCCTGCTGATAACTTTCAGTCAGATCTATTATGTCTGTTTACTGGACTTTGATTGCCTAAATTTGAGAATCAGTATCAGAATTTCTTGACATAAGTGGAACATGAGATTGATTTTGCTATTTTCACACACATTCTGAACTTCCATAGTTTATATATTCTGCAGCACTCCCTGTCTCAAGTATTCAGTAAGTTATTTCTAAGATTTTATAGAGAATAATTTGATATTGATCACATACAAAAGAAAACATTTTGTCATCTATCATAAATATTTTTGTGCTGCAGTAACTTAAACTTATAAAATAAATATTTGGTTGAACTCAGCACATACATTTGCAGTGCTATAAAATTTGAGTGACTTTTACGCTTTATATACAATTAATATTTTACTCCATCAAAAGGGATTGGCACTATGTTGGAAAGGAACTTTACAACTTCGGAGGTGGGTGGGTGGAGACCAAAGGAGGTGAGAAAACAAGGAAGGGGTTTGAACTGTTCCACAAGATGTACTTATTAAGTGTGTGTGGTGGCTCACTCCTGTAATGCTAGCTACTCAGGAGGTTGAGATCTGAGGATCAAAAGTCAAAACCAGCCCAGGCACAAAAGGTCCTGAGACACTTAAGTCAAATTAACCTCTAGAAAATGGAAGTGGGGCTTGGTCCAAGGGTAGGGCAGTAGCCTTGAGCTGAAATACTCAGGGACAGTGCCTATGCCGAGTTCAAGCTCCATGAACCATCCCCCCCCAAAAAAAGTTCTTATTACCTTGTTATGTAACTGTAACCCCTCTGTATACCACTTTTACAGTAAAATAAAATAAAAATTTAAATGTAGAATGCAGGAGAATGTTGCTAATTCCACTCATCAACCCTTTCTAAAAATAAAATGTTAGATATTTTCAAAGATAAATATTAGGCTCAACGAATAAATAACTTTAATGTCCTTTATAAGTCTTTCATTCTAATAGAATATATTAGAAGAGAATATAAGATTGATTATTTGTTTAAGTTTATATATTGGCATCTATATATAATCCTGTCTTTGGTTATTATTTCATCTCTTTATATCTTTTATTCTTGCAAGTTTTTTTTTTCACAACATTACTTCTTGAACATTGATACCCCTTCTATATATCTTAAATAAAATCAGTCTCTTGGACATTTCTGACAATAGACACATCAGGGAAAACCTGGAAGAATCTCTTTTTCTTGTTTCCTATTTTTTTTTTTTCTAGAACTGGGGCCAGCAGTTGAGTCTTGTACTCTACACTTTAAATCACAGGTCCACTTCCAGCTTTTGGGTACTTAATTGGATATAGAGTCTCCTGCACTATATTTTTTTGTGTGTGTAGGTCATGGGGCTTGAACACTGGGCCTGGACCACTGTCCCTGAGGTCTTTATCGCAAGGCTAGCACTCTACCATGTTCAGCTTCCTTCTGGACTTTCTTTCAGTTCCTGATCCTCAGACCTCAGCCTCCTGAGTAGCTAGGATTACAGTTTTGAGACCCTGCACCCAGAAGAAATGAGTAGTCTTTTTTTTTTTCACTTTATTTTTTTATTTTTATTTTTTACATGGTTTACATTCTTTTTTTATTGTAATTAGTAAAAGGGTTACATGATATTTGCCAGATAGAAGGTGCATTAATTCACATACATTGTTCACATTTTATCTGGAGTGTTATGGGAATAATAGGACAGTCATGAGCAAATTAGATTCCTGTGGCTCATGCCAATAATTCTAGATACTCAGAAAGTCTGAGATATGAGGAGCCTGTGTGCTTAAAAGCCAGACCAAGAAGGAGAATCTTATCAGCAGTTAACTACCCTAAACCGAAAAGTGGAGCTCATGTGATTGTGTGCTGGTCTTGAGCAAGACATTTCAGGGACAGTGTCCAGGCAATGAATTCAAATTCCAGAACCAGGAAAAAAAAAAAAAAAAAAAAAAAAAACAATCATTAAGTGAAAGTAGAGAGAGATGGAGAAAGGGAGATAGGGGAGAAAGGAAGAAAGAGAAAGAGAAAGCGGAGAAGAAAGAGAAAGACAGAGAGAGAGAGAGAGAGAGAGAGAGAGGAAAGAGGAGGAAGAGGGGAGGGGAGGGAAGGGGAGGGGAGGGGAGAGGAGAGGAGATATGAGCAGCTAAAGACCCTGACCTAACAAGAGAGCAAAGGTGGAAAAAAAAAAAGGTGGTACTTCAATGTTAGATATTTTGTTTTCCCAGACTATTTACAGGTAAATTATCTCCTCTCCTAGTGATTTTCTGGGGAGCTAAAAACTTCTTTCTGATAATCTAAAGATATTAATTAATTAATTAAATCGCTAAATATTATATGTTTTTTCAATAAGGCACGACAAATAGAGTTTTCTTTGCCATGAAAAACTTATTTACAAATGTTATCTTTTCAGAATCTATGGATAAAATTTTTGTCACCTGTGTTTATTAAGTTGTCCACATAATTAATTTGATAGAAACTTATTGCCAAAGATTTTATAGACATTATTTTAAAAGGCTATGCATTTCAGATTTCTGTTTGTACATGTCAAATATTTTTAAATTCCTGTTAAAAAGTATCTGTGTTTGTGAGAAACCTCTAAGATTATTAATCTTTTTATATGAACATAGAGAAAATTTATGTGGCTTATATAGAAAATGTATGTGGTTCTGATAACTTGATATTTAAGATGCTATCCCAATATATGACTGAATTTTTTGAAGAAATTTTATTTTATTCCCCAATTTGCTTCTTTCCAAATTAAGAATATTGTTACTCTAAGATAAATATTGATCTTTAATTTTCTACCACTAAGACAGAGAAGCTAACCCAGTTAAACACACAGCAAAGCACACTGCTATGTTCATAAGTGCAAAACCTTTAAAAAAAAATCTTACATTCATAAAAGCCAGCTACTTAGCACAATGCTTTAGCTCCCTCTTTTGGATGGCACGGATTATAATATGAACATAGAAAATGTCCAAATACGCCTTTGTTTCTACAAACCTTATTTAGGATTGATATCACATATGTATTTCAGTGTAACATTTCCAAAGTAGCCATTTCATCAACTAAATTAGTGAAGTCTAAGTAACATACAGAGGTTTGTTTGCAAGCACGTCAAGGGACATCTTATTTTACATTAAAGTACACAATTTGACAGAAATAAATTAATACTTATTGTTTAAAATGAATTGGTATGTACTCTTTTATTAAATACTGATTCTCCAATAAAATAATTGAGTTTTACTATTTCCTATGTGCCATGCTAATTGATTTTAGAACACTTGAAAATGAAGGTAGATGTTTAATTTTCTTTTTCTTTTTTTTTGCCACTGTGGGGCTTGAACTTGGGGCCTGAGCAATTTCCTTTAGCATTCTCAAGACTAGTGCTCTACCACTTGAGCCACAGCACTATTTTTGACTTTTTCTGTGTATGTGGTACCGAAGAATGGAACCCAGGTCTTGGTGCATGCTAGGCAAGCACTTTCCAAGCCCAGATATTTAATTTTCTTGATTTCCAAATATATTTTTTCTGTAAAGGTTCTTAACTGTTTCTCTTAGATATTTCAATCATGACAAGGAAAACAATACATCGAGATATATGTAAAAAGAAGTTTGAGCAAATAGTTTTGTAATAATAACTACATAGTTTAAAAGCTGAATAGCTAATAGCAGTAAATGTGGTTTTCATAAAAACACTATAATTGTTAGGATTATTTCCATTAAAAAAGGTTATATTTGGGTTTGAAGATTTAACTCTGTGGAAGAGCACTTGTCTGGAAAGTACAAGGTCCTGAGTTAAGGCCCTGGCTCTGCGAAAACAAAAATAATAAGTGAATGAATTAATTCAAAGGTGATATTAAATATCTATGGATATTAATAATTAATGAATGGACATATTTTCGAATTATTTTCTATGAATGAGATATTTATTTTCCTCAACTTTATTCTGGATGAAGTAATTTAAATAATTCATTTTTTACTCCATATTGTTCTTACATGTGATCAAAATAATGTAACAGGTCACTGAAACCGCTTAATTAACAGGTTAAAATATTTTAGACATATATTGAACTATCAATGCTATTACCGGATGATAACATGATAATTCTAATAAATAACCACTCCAGTGGTAGTGCATTCCCAAATTCAACCCTGGAGAGAATAAAAAGTAGATATACAACAAGGCTGGGATTGTGAATTTCAAAAAATTTCATATAATCTATATTTTATGAAAGAAATTATATGACATTTATAATGTAATAAATGATTTGACTATACATAATCATATCATGGCCATTCAGTCAAATCAATCATGTAAGACTATATAGTCAGATCTTTTGACTGTATATGCATATTTACATAAATACGCACAAATATATGTAGAGGATATATAAATACGTGTGTCATATATATATATACACTACACACACACTATATATATATATATTTGTTAGGCTTCAAGATTCTTCTTGGATTTTATTTTTTACAATTACTTCTACACTGGAATCCAGCATTTTGATGATTACAGATGGAAGCTTGCAGACTTTTCTGCTTACACTGAATATAAACTACCATCCTCCAGGTCTCTGCCTCCTTCATAGATAGTGTTACAGGCATAATCCACCAGCACCTGACTAATTTTTTAATGTTTTAAAAACCAACAACGTGAATTAAGCATTTTAGAAAAACCAGTGATACAATTATTTTTTAAAGCATAGCATTACTGATACCATGTCCCAAGTACTACCCATAGTAGCAGAAATCATAAATGTAAAAGGGGAACACAAATTACATGGGTGAGTTTGGGAGGGGGTGGCGGGTGGGATGCTCACTCCTCAGTTCTGCCTCTCAATTCTGATGTCCTGGCCGAGTCCCGGGACCTTCCTTGTGTCTCCGAACGTGGCTTGGGTCTAGGATTTGCCCCTTGTCCAGGGCTGGGCTGGTGTCCAGGAACTGTCCTGTTTCACAAACATGCTCAGTGTCCTGGAACTATCCCGGACCCAGAATCTGCCTTGTGCACACCTGCTACGTTTCCCAAGATTTGCCCAGGGTCCCAGACCTGCCTTGAGTTCCAGAACTTGCCCCATGTGTACAGTAGCCCCACATCAGGACCTGACTAGTGTCCAAGACCTGCCCTGAGTTCCAGGATCTTTCACCTGCCCTTCTCCTGGATCTCAGTCCCTGAGCCGTATCCAGGCCCTGACCGGTGTCTCCGCTCTTGCTCTGCTCTCAGTTTGCTGGAAACGCGGGGATATCTTTAACAGATAATACTTTACATGTATTTTAATGGAAATGATACCATTTTCAGTCCTATTAAGAATGCAGCCAAAGGAGGCCGGGAGTTTGGCCTAGTGGTAGAGAGTTCGCCTGGCATGTAGGAATACCCTGGTTCGATTTCTTGATACCACATACATAGAAAATAAACAAAACAAAACAAAATAGCCACAAGTGGTGCTATGGCTCAAATGGTCGAGCACTAGGCCTTGAGTAAAGCCCAAGGACAGTACTCAGGCCCAGAGTTCAAGCTACAGGACTGGCATAGAAAAAAGAAAAAAGAATTTTGCTGGGCACAATGGCTCACATCTGTAATCCTAGCTGCTCAGGAGGCTGAGATCTGAGTATGGCGGGTCAAAGCCAGCCCGGGCACTAAAGTCCTTGGGACTCTTACCTCCAATTAACCACTAGAAAACCGGAAGTGGCACTGTGGCTCAAAGAGTAGAGAGGTAGCCTTGACCTGAAGAGCTCAGGGACAACACCCAGGCCCAGAGTTCAAGCCCCATGACCAACCAAAAAATAAAAAATAAAAATAAGCAGCAAAGAAACTTGAAACATAGTGTTCTGTCATAACAGCACTCCAGAAAGGCAAATATTAAATATACAGAAGCATTTCCATCTCACCATAATGCTTGAGACCTTGAATTTCTGTGCTGCCAAGTGGAAGCTTTGACTTAAGTCTATGTACCCCACTTGAAATGCTCCTATATCAAGGAAACGGCTTTCCATAAAAGACAAACTGAGCTCCCTAATAATAGGGTCCTCAAAACCAATGCTTTTAGTTCTCTTTCTCACTTTATAATTGCATATTGGCCAGAAATCTTTTTTATTAATTTTAAAGTAGAAACAAATTTTTTTACTTATGTCTGTGAATGTGAGTCTGCATATGTGTGTGTATGATATTATGTTTGTGTGATTATTTATGAGTGAGTGTGAATGTGTGCATGCACAACTATATGGAGCATAATATTGAGGTATTAATACTTATCTGAGAAGCATTCCACATGTGAAAAAATAGTCTTCCTACATAGTCTTTCTACATAGTCTTCAACCATTTAAATAGCTTTCCAGTTTTTGTATTTCCAATGTTTGAAACAAGTTATTTATAACATAGTAATGCAAATTATTTTCAAAGAAAAACAGTACATCTAAACTGTATTTTAAAATGCTTAAAATTATGAAATGGGGCCCTCAACCTAATTTAAAAAATGACTGCCTTTACTATTCTGAAAAGTCAGACAAAATATCAATGCAATTTCCCATGTGTATTATAAAATGAGAAAAGAAGGAAACTAATTTACATTAAATACAGCATAGTGATAAAACACACATTAAAGTGTCTTTTGGTAAGCTGAGCACATAGAACTGCAGATAAAGCCCTGAGTGCAGGATTAATCTCAAATGCATGCCTCCTGTCTGGTTTTGACTGCATATGCCTTTCTAACTGCTTGATATTGGTAAATTTCTAAACAATTAAACATCAGTCCTTCTTTGGTTGATAAGGCAGTTCGAAAATTTGGTGAACCTATAATAAATTTGATTGCAAAGTAGATATAAGTGCATGCTAAGATAGTAAATGAAATAAAGAAAATTCAGCTAAATGTTCTGCATTTATGGAATATTTGAGAATGCTCTGAAAATTGGACATCCATAAACCTTTCTGGTTCCTCCATCCAAAATAGTATCAGAATAGGCCCTCTTTCTAGACCAGTTTCTCAAAGGTGCTTGTCATGTTTCTGCAGTTGCTGACCATTAACTTAAATAATTACAGTACAATGAGTGCTTTGTGTATGAGGTGTGTGTGTGTGTGTGTGTGTGTGTGTGTGTGTGTGTGTGTGTGTGTGCGTTAGGAAAATAAAGTACCACCAGGTATTTAGTGAAATGTGAATACGAGTACATATTTCCTTTCTGCGAATCAGGGAATGAGAATTTGGTATTTACTGAGATATTGTAGTATACATTTCTGAGGATAATTCTAATCAAGTAGAAAGCAAGTGATTCAAAAGTAGTTATTATTCATAGTGCAATAAATAGGAATGCTAGGATCATCTCAACAATTATTTAATATGTCAACACAAATCTGAATATGTCTTGGCCTACAAAGCTTTCTTTTTGTTACATTACTTCTGGTGGTGATGATGATGATGATAATGAAATGATGTCTCAAATTAGAATGACAAGATCATTTATTTGAAGAAGTTGTTTGGTGCTGCATTATTATCAGAAAATAATGGCACAATGAGTCTTTGGAGAAGCTGTGTTGACCGAGTTGACCTGTATGCTTAATAAGCAGTACTCTATTTGAAAAAACAACTGTGAGCAGCCATTGGCTTTCATTTACAAAGACTTTAGTATCAAGTGGCTGGTTGGGTGCATGGCTATAATATTATACAGTAGAAGTATGCTTTCGGGGCTTCTGGAAAGTTCTGTTAATACTCAAAAGCTAAAAGCTTCTATTTTAGAATTTATATTCAGTAATAGGCAACTCCCTAAGAAGCAAATACTTGAAGCTCTCTTCATTGTGGCTTTGATGAATATATTTAATTTTTAACATTTTGTATCTCTAATGCGTAATGATGTGGCTTAAACAGGAGAGAAGTGGTTGCTTTGGTAAATTCTAAAAGAAAAACATTAAAAAGTGAACTGTTCTTATTACTTGGCAGTTAAATTAGTTTCCCACAGAGAACGATCCATATATAGTAAGGAATATAAGGAATTTCAATAAGGTCTGATTTTAAGAGATTAACACTAAGTCATTTTTACCACTTTGATTACTCCTTAAAGAAATGAAATATGTGCTTTGGCAAAGGTTAGTAGTGAGAATCTGATTATGTAAAGGGAAAAATAATCAAATATCTTCACTTTAGAAGTCAGTGGATATGTAGGTCTTCAATTTGTAGTAACTTGAGTTAAATATATTTTGAAATGTAGAGTGTTTTAGAAATGAAATTATTTTGGTGCAATATGTACAAAGTGAAAGCATGTTTACGTAGCTGTTGAAAAAGTACACTGTGGCTATGTATTTTATTGTGTTACAGATTTATAAATATAGAATGAGAACTTTGAGTTACAATAGATGTTGGTCCACTATTCCTCCTATGAAAGTAGATCATAATTCTGTATTAATCTCCAGGGATGTGATGAGGGTAATTAATTTTTATGTAAACTACTTTAGATTCATTGGTTCTCATTTATTGAAAAACCCTTAGGGGAGCTTGGTGGTTGAGAATGGCACACAGGAACATAAGTAAAACAACAAAACAAGGAAAGGTCTTCGTACAAAGCAATAGTAATTACCACCCATGAATTAAGACAACTAATTCAACTCTGTAACTTTTATTTCCTAGTAATTTTCCTGAGAAAAATCTACCTGTAAACTCATTGAGTACTTACGTACATAAACATTTTTATCTATTAATTCCTCTATTATACTGAAAAGCTTGGAAAAACACTGCATACAGAAACAATATCTAGGACAGGGATATATATATATATATGTATATATATATGTATATATATATTCCCCAGTTGCTTGGATTTTGTCTTATTCAATCATAGCTACCAAAAAGATTATCTGATGAAGATATTCTTTATTTTTTCTTGTCTTCCACAAGAGAAATCATCCCTTATGTCCTTATGTCACATTTGTGAGATCAGATACCATATCAGATTGCATGCTGATTTTTGTTCTCTTCAACACCTACTTGGGTGTTATCATGGCAATGTGTTTTGTTGGACAAAGTTTTCATTTTTGTATATAACATGCAACTAGCCTTTCATCAAGTAGATTTGAAATCCACTATCATATAAAGACATGAGTCAGGAGTAGCGTCATAAGGGAGTAGAGTCACAATGGCAAAACATAGCTTTGAAATCTCAATGATCTAAAGAGAAATAAAAGTGCATTTATCTCTCACAGCATGTGTTGACTGGAAGCTTCCTGGGAGAGCAGAATAATAGCTCCTCGTATTCTCCATTTTAGGAGCTAAGGCAGGGTATCTGACAGAGGGGAGTAGATTTTGGACCAATTCAGAAATATCTTTCTAGAATTAATGAAACACCTACACTCAAACATCAGTGGATGAATTGGCAGTGATGTGATTAGACAGTCTCCTCAATGGAATTATGTGTTGGATGTTTGGGACCCATTGTTGGGAGATGCTACTGCTGATGATTGCAGTAAACATAGAGAGCCCTGTTTCGTTCCCAAGAAAGTAAACCTTTAATAAAGTAAGCAATTGCACTGGATTTGTCTTGGCATGTTGTTTCTTCTGTGTTTGCTCCCAGTTTGCTCCCACTTTGATTGCTTTTGATTTCACCTCATCCAAGCCAAACTGGTGAAGCCACCTGTTCTTGAATTTGAGTAGTTGGTCTTTTTTCCACTATAATGTTCTCAACTTGCATATTCTGTGGTAGCCACCGAAGAAGCACAAAGATGGCCATATATAAAAATATGGTTATAATTTGTGATTGTTGTCCTTAATGTACTATGTTAGTTCTCATCTCTTTTGTTGTCCCTTGGTTATCTCATACTGTTACAGTATTTTACCTTGTTATCTGATATATTGTATATATGTGTTTTTGGTTATTTGAAATCAGATAGGGAAAGGGGAAAACAAGATGAGGGGCGGGGGTTGGAGGGAGGGAAATGGGGACCAAGATATGAGAAAGGGTATCAATGTTTGTAAAGTAATGCACCTTTTATCTGGTGTATATAATGTAATAATGTAACCATTCTATTAATTACAATTACAATAATATATATGGTAAGAATAATAATTCTTCAGGCTGAGAAGGCTCTGAATAGAATATGATAAATGCTTGAAGTGACTGATACATATTTAGCTCAGCTTAAACACTGTGAAATGAATACACACATTACAACATTGTGATGTATGAACACTAACAGTTACAATATTGTTTCTGTGCTTCAGTTAATATAATTTTAAACATTTGATAAAAAAGACTCACTAAAGTTTGTTTTCTGAAAGTGATTTGTTATGTAGATACAAGTTCATCAGCACCTGGTCTCCACCAAAGGGGTTTTAGGAGAATGATTTTTGTATTCTTCATGAAGGCTAGAGAAAGGATGTCACCCATAAAGTTCCCAATTCAAAAGTAGTTGGAAGTTTCTGGCTGATTGATCTGGTTTGAGTTTCCATGATCTGACCATTCTCATTGAGCTGAGTTTCTGGTTGCTCACATAGGGATCCAGAGTATCTAGACTGACTGGGTCTAATGGCATCAGTTATTTATTTCAAGAAATAATTGACTACCATAAACAGTGAAATACTTAGTACAGTGTATGGCCTAGTGTGTAGTAAATGCAAGTTGCAACAATAATAAATGGCATCTATTATTATTATTTCCCTTATCTCTTGGCCTACTATAGCTTTTAGTAATAGTGATTCATATATCATCTGTGAGTATGTTCATTGAAGAATAACTCTCCAACTCTTATAAATAGGGTACTTTTAATATCAATGGGTGCCATCATAACATTACAGAAATAGTCTTTATAAATGTTCTATGTTTTAATAGTGAGTTTACAAAGAGAATTTGTGAGAAAGATTTTACATTATAATACCTTCAAAACAAATCAGGACTTCCTTTTTCAAGCTTGAGTCTCAGGGATTGTATCACAGTCATTTCATGTGTTTTATTTTGGTCCATTAAAATTCTGTTTGGCTAGTACAGTTAAATAATCTGCAGATTGATTATGAAGTTGCCAAATGGTAAACTAGATTCATGTTATGCTGGGGACTGTGTGGTGCTAATTGAAAACATTACCATGGTGATTGCTATAGTAACATTTAAATTGGCATCAGTGCCAAGAAATCTTTAGCATTGATCTGATGATGCTGATTTCACAGTCAGCTCTAGAACACAAATACCTCCTCACCACAGAAAGAGCACCTACTGTTATACTTCTGCATATTTTATATAACTTAGATTAAGGACTTGTTAAAGATTCATTTCCTAGCCTCTGAATAACCACAGAGTTCACCTAAATTGAATATACAATTTGGTTTAAAAATATTGGGGGCCTGGGTTGTCTAGTACCATCACATCTGATGGATGAGATGTGAGATGATTCCTTAAGAAAAAAACATAAAAGGCTTTACCATCAGCTTAAGCCCTGAATATCCAATATTGGAAAAAGCAAAACAAAACAAAAACAATAGGTAGAAAGATGCTAAGAGAGAATTGGCTCATGCAAAGGCCTATGACCCCATCTAAAAAAATATAAAAAGCAACAGACAACTGGAGGAATGATCAAGTGATGGGACACTTGGCTTCTAGGCACAATATTCTGACTTCAAAAAATAAAAGGTAAAAAAAAATCCCACCGCCAATCTTTAAAGATAGAGAACCAGCTTCTTCATTTGTATTGTTTTCTTAACAGTGCCTTTTAAATTCTAGGAATCTGGCCTTGATGAACTTGCAATAGGAGGAAAAATGTGGAAAAGTTAAATATCACTGGGCAGATTTTCTCACTATAGTGATATTTGCAGAGTACTTGAATAGTGTTGCATCTCAGAGAGCTTTGTGTGACATCCAAGAAAGTACACAAGGCAAAAGAATGAGGAACCTTTTGCTAATATCCTTGGTAAAAGTTAGAAATAATAATAACTCTATATGACTGACTTATATACATAACAAAGACAAAACTGCAAGATTCTACTTACATGAGACATCTAAAGTGTTAGATTCATAAAACATATGATTTAATAATAGCTCCAAAGGAAAATAGTACATGAAGAATGGATAGGAATGTGGTGCATATAATTTATAAATACTGAATTACATAATGTGAACTTTTATAGAGAGATCTAATGCACAACTTTGTACCTAGAGTTAGCAATAATATGTTCTAAATTTAATGAAATAAATTTCATAACATGTAGGTTTTTTTAATAAAAAGTAAATATAAGGAATACCTTTGTGTAAAAATAGATTTGTGTCTTGTGGCAAAGAGTGCTTAATTTTAAAATTTTAAATTGTATTGTATAACTAATAATTAAAGACATTGCTGAGGGTGCATTAGCAAAAGTTTTCCACAATAAAGATCTCACAATAAAGCTCAAAAAATTCAAGGAAGTGCAAGTAAGTGGCAAAAGCCAGAACTAAGAATGTAAAGAAAAAATATCCACTTAAAAGGCAAGTCTTAGTGAAATGTCTATTCTTTTCAATATTTTATTAGCTCATGTTAATTGCAGAACATATGAAGTTCCCCACTGCAAAATCCTCATTACATCCATATGTTCTATACATGTACATATATCTGAATGTGTGTGTATATACAGATGGATTGATTTGTAGAATATATGTATGAGATAGATAGATAGATAGATAGATAGATATTCATCCTTTTAATCTTCATGTTTATCATTTTAACCCCCAACAAATTTTTTTGTACTTCATTAAAAACAAATGAATTTCATTATTTTTCAAACATGCATGCATACAATGTACTTCGGTCACATTCTCTTTCCATTTTCCTCTATTTTTCCCTTCCTGTCTCTCAGTGGGGTCACTCTAAAATAGTCCTCATTTATGTTTATGTATATTACAGAACTATGTTCTTTATGTAAAAGGAGAAAAGTGCTATTGATTTGTGTTTGGCTTATTTTGCTTCAAATAATGATCTGTGTTAATATCTGGTTTCCTGAAAATAATAGTGTCTTTCTTACTACTCAATAGCACTCTGTAGTCTATAAATAGACCATAATTTGCATTTATTTATGCTGAATACTTACTTTGAGATACTGACTTGGATATTTGGAGTATTTCTTCAGTAAACATATTTGTATATATGCTGATTCATAATCCTTCAAGGTCACGCAAGTGGAAAGATTGAATCAGATGGTAGATATATTTTAATATATTTTACTTTGAAGAAATTCCATACTGATTTACAAAGGGGTTGCAGCAATTATAATTTCCAATCCCAATTTATAATGTGTGTTATCTCATTACTAGATTTTTTTCTTTAACTGATTCTAACTAGATGGAAACACAATCATATTTTCAAACCTTACAAATTAAATTGAATGGAGTAAAAAGTATGGAAAATATTAGATGCAAGTAAGACCTCTTTTTTTTTTTTTGCCAAAGAAATCACCAGGGTTGGCAATTAATGGATGGATTACATTGACATTAAAAAGGATTCAGGGGCCAGAAGTTTGGCCTAGTGGTGGAGTACTTGCCTAGTATGCACAAAGCCCTGGGTCCAATTCCTTGGTACCACATACATTCAAAAATGCCAGGAGTGGTGCTGCGCTCAAGTGGAAGAGTACTAGCTTTGAGAAAGCTCAAGGACAATGTCCAGCGCTAAATTTAAGCCTAGAACTAGGAAAAAAAGAAAAAGAGAGAGGAAGAGGAGGAAGAGGAGGAGAATTCAGGAGCAACAGCTTCAGTGTGAACAATTGTTTTTTTGTTTTGTTTTTTGTCGGTCATGAGGCTTGAACTCTGGGCCTGGGTGCTCTCCCTGAGCTCTTCAGCTCAAGACTACCGCCCTAACCTTGAGCCAAGACCCGATTCCCATTTTCTGAAGGTTAATTGGAGATAAGGGTCTCAAGGTCTTTATTGCCCTGGCTGGCTTTGAACCTTGATCCTCAGATCTCAGCCTCCTGGGTAGCTAGGATTACAGGCGTGAGCCACTGTGCTCGGCTCAATTGGTCCATTGGATGGTTTCTATCTTCTGTCTTCTTCAGGGATGGCCAAGTAGGTTCCGGGAAATGTAAGAATTCCAAAAGGTAAAGGTTCATGTAGAACAAGAGTCAGAGGAAGCCCTCTGAGGAAGCCCAGTGGAAAGTGAGTTCTGCTCCGAGCAGAACTGGTGCTTTGCCAGTTTAGTGTGTGTGGTTATTGGAGGAAAGAATCTCACAGACTTTCCTGCCGGGGCTAGCTTCTAACTGTGAAGCTCACTTCTCAGCCTACTTGGTAGCTTGGATTGCAGGCGTGAATTGCCAATGCTCATCTGCACCATAATTGCCACAATGTCTGAGAGAATGAAATTTTTGAATATATTCCCTATAAGCAATGCATATTTGAATAAAAGGGAATGTTTTAAACTAACACAAGCTTTGCACAATATGTACCACATATTGAAACATTGCATTTCATATTTTTATGCAGCATTTGAAATAAACTGAACTCAAAAAACAAAACAAACAACAACAACAAAAAAGAATCCTCTTGGCATTCCTGAGTTCTTTTGTCTCCATTCCAAAGCCATATACCAATTGTGCTTGCAATGTCCCTGTCACCATTGATTTCTGTGCATAAGGGACAAATTATAAGAATCAGACAAATAATCTGATTTGGGTAATAAGCCATTATGGAGTCAATGTCTGTCAATCTGGGTTGATTTGTCTTAATTATAAGAACATCTTCTCTAGCAAAGTGGGAACAAATGATTTATGACAGTGGTATTATATACAGTGGGCTTTAGTACTCTGTGCCCTAACTTGGTGAACTTAACAAATCTGGTCTGCAAAAAACACCACAATGTCTACTTTGTGTTCTTTTCACATTTGTTACAAGCTAGAAATGTGCTTCTACCTTTAAAATGGTTAATATAATGGTTTGTAATGACACACTCAAATTTTGTTTAGACTTCCTTGGATATAACACATTGCTTTATTGCCTTTTAATAGAATTTTACCATGTTATGTCCTAATCAATAGAGTCAGTTTGAAGTAAAGGACAGCTATAATCACATATTATAGATCTATTATACTTCTGGCTTTTTTCTGCACAAGGTTTTATTTACACATTTTATCTTAGAAGCTAAGGGTATGGTCTTAATCTTAGATAAAATTAAAACAAGTCTAGTTAGAAATGCATATAAACTCACAATGCTGGTTAAATACTGATTTCTTCCCTTATTCTATTATGTCTACTTAGTAGTCCACAGTTCTAAGATTTAAGTTCATTTATATTCTGAAAGTGATCTTCAGGATTTTTGGTGTCCTTGCATTTAAAAGGAAAACCTTATATTAATGGTTTTACTATTTTTTTAACTTTACTATTTTTTTATTTTATTTTACCACATTCTCTTCTTTATAATTAGAACTGTCATTTTACAGCACTACTAGAGGTATCTAAGACTTTATGATCAATATCATTATAAATATATTTTATATACATTAGACAAATTACTGAATGTCATTTATTGAATTAAAAAATAACATATATATAATTTTTAAATATACTCATTGTTTGCTAATTGGATATGCCTTATATCTTAGTGTATATGATATATCTGTGCTTTAAAATCATTGTAACCACAGTGGAAAATATTGTTTAATGACATAGGTTTATTTAAAAATCATTTTCTGGAATATTTTGCTTGCAGTTTGTTTTAGGCTATTACAAATACATATATATTCATTTTATCAATTTTTCCTTTTATACTTATTTTTTCATTCTTTTAAAATTGGTACAGAATATATACACCTACCCATTCCAGTTTCCTCTCACTGTATTGCAACTGTCTACTGCCGTCTCGTGAAAGAACCTTATTAAATTCAGTAGAGTCTTATATGTGGACAATTTTAGCAGTATTTTTTTTTTTTGTAAGTGTGAAGTACTTAGTATGGCTGACTCATGTCAGACACTCATTAATTTACATCTCTCACATTGATATTTTTTTCTAACACTAAACACTGACATGACACCACAGGCTAAAAACTCATTTATAGCTTTTCCATACTGATTAAAAGTTTGGCAAAGAAATTCTAGTCTTTCTTTTGTTCTCTCAGGAGATAAAATAACATTCATTAAGTAACTTTAATGGCAATAGTTGTTCAGAAGTATGCCATTAAAATATCTCATTACATATGGAGGTTACTTTTTTTTAGACTGTAAATTCTTCTTGAGATCTATTATTGTGTGGACCTAGAAAAGAATGCAAGTATTTAATTTACATTGTTGGAAGAATAACTATTAATGTTTCTCTGATATTCAAAAATGTGCTAACATTCCCTATAGTTCGCATGGTTTATTTGGTTTTTCATTTGCACTTAAGCTTTTCATTTATTTCCTACTTTTCTTCAGTGCTTCTGTCGAGGTGCTTTCAAAAGCAAATCCCATATGCAAATGAACTCTTTTGGAAGTTTTTAATAGAGCAGGGTGACTTAGAATGAGAGATATAATTCTAGGGATGGTTCCTAGCAATTGTACTGTTGAAGAATCTCTTGACTTGGTCCCTCTCCTGTGAAAACAATAAGTTACTATTCCAAAGACAGCATGCTATATTACCCTTGTAAGCACCGTGTGAGAGAAGCCAAGGATCACTACACAGAAAGAGATCTGATAATTGAAGGGATGCAGAGAGGCATGCAAGCATTACATCATGATCAAATTCAACATCTTTGTTTGCCTTACTGCTATAACATTTAATTACATGCATAAAATGCATGTTGTGTGTCTTTGAAAAATATTCTCCTGTTTTAATTGGATTTTTTGTTTTGGTGCTATTTTAAGCTTTTTTGTACATTATGGATATTAATTCCTGATCTGATAATTGGATGGCAAAAAGGGTTTGTTTTTTTTTTCTATTTTACAGGCTCTGACTTCACTCTGAGAAGTGTTTACACTATTGAATCTGTTTCATTATATACAACACCAGTGATCAATTCTTTCTTGTTTCCAAGTTATTTGAACTCTATTTGGAAAATCTTGGTTTATACTTAGATATTGAAGCATTGTGCACATTTATGTCTCTAGTATTTCTGAAGTTTCAGGTATTACATTAAGGGTTTGATCCATCTTGAATTGATTTTTGAGAGATAGGAATCTAGTTTCATTATTCTAAATGTGGATATCCAATTTTGCCCACTCTGTGCTTTCTGCAATGAATGCTATTAGTTATAGTCAACATTTTTTAAAGATCTCACAAACTACAGCCAAGTTTTTTCCCCCAAATGTGTATTTTATCCCTATCATCATCTAAGTTGGTTAACTTATAAGGTATATCTTTAAATTGAAATGAATAGCACATAATGATAAATTCAACAATTTTCTCCTACATGATTTAGCCCTAGATTACATAAATGTGACCTTCAAAAGAAACATTTTATTATTAAATTATCATATATAATTTTTGATTTACTTAAATCCTCATTTATGGAGACAGTGCTAGGATAAAGTTACCTTTTTATGAAAACTGAATTTTCATTAAAAGCAAATGTATTTTAATACAGTGTAGAAATGTATTGATTACCATTGATGTACTTATTGTTTATCCTAGTTGAACTCTCATAGTGCTTTTTTCTGGTTTCTCTCAATGTGGTCATGATAAGGCCAGAAGTGATTTATTGTAAATAAGTGGTAGAGACTGGCCTTGAGCAAAAGAACTCAGGGACATTACCCATACACGGAATACAAGCCCCAGGACTAACAAATAAGAAAATTAATTAATTCTAAGTTTCACATACGAGAGAAAAAATGTCATTTGCTGTTCTGGCCTGTCTTACTTCACTTAAGTGATTTTTACTCAAACACTTTCTTTTCATTTCAATGATACAGTGACATTCTTTCAAATATATGAATAAAATTTCTTTGTGTATGCATGCCACATCAGAGGCTTCCATTTTTCTATTAAGGAGTATTTGAGCTGTTTCCATTCCTTGGCTCAGGTGAATTAATTATAAATTAATTGTTGAATTAATTCATAAATATACAAGAAAATATGCCAGGTTGGTATCTGCACACAAACATGTATTAACTAAAGTATACTAGATTCAGGGAAGTTGTAAAATGATACAATTTCTTAGACACTATAACTCATAGTTCAACAAAATCTGCACCAGGAAATGAATACTCAAAAGACATGAGATGTGATCAAGGTGAAGGGAGCTGATCAATACTGATAAGAAACAGGACAAACGTTCAGGCAGAGAATTCAATGCATATCCTACAAATGATTGAAGAAAGAAATGGCATTGGGAGGGATAGTGGAGAATGATGCAAAAGGAGACATTTTGTAACATGTATTGTATTCAGAAATTGCTTTGTCAAATGTCAAATGTCAAGTCCTCTGGAGGAGTATTTGAAGATAATACATGATGGCTAATAAAATTACATATACATCAACACATACACTCATTAAATAAATATAACAAGTGAAGATCTTTTCCCACTGTGTGGGCTTTCCATATATCTTGCTAGCTATCACAGAAGCTTTCCAGCTTAATGCAAGTCTCATTTGTCCAAAATTTCTTTGATTCTTGTATTTCTGGGCCTTTATTAAGAAAGTTTCAACTTCTGGGACCGGGAGTTTGGCCTAGTGGTTAAAGTGCTTGCCTAGCATGCATGAAGACCCGGGTTCGATTCCTCGGTACCACATACATAGAAAAAAAGCCAGAAGTGGTTCTGAGGCTCAAGTGGTAGAGCTCTAGCCTTGAGAAAGTCCAAGGACAGTGCTCAGGCCCTGAGCCGAAGCCCAGGACTGGCAAAAAAAAAAAAAAAAAAAAAAAAAAGAAAGTTTCAACTTCTGCCAAGGAGCCCAAGTGTGTATCTTCTTTCTTCCTGTAAAATTTTTAGGGTATCTGCTTTTACTTCAAGGTCTTTGATCCATTTGAAGTTGATTCTGGTGCAGGGATACAGATAAGGATCTAACTTTAGTATTCCACATGTGTTTCACCAATTCTGCCATTATCATTTTTTGAAGAGGCTTGTCTTTCTTCCAGCCAGTCTAAAATATATCTACAGCTCAAAAAATTAAATCTTCTTCAAAGAAACCATCATCCCATTCAAAGGTGGGCTAAAGATTTAAAGAGAGACTTCTCTGAAGAGGAAATAAAAATGGACAATAGACATATGAAGAAATGCTCAACATCTCTGGCTATAAAGGAAATGTAAATTAAAATAACTTTGAGGTTTCACTTCACCCCAGCTAGACGCACTGTTATCAAGACATAACAACAGATGCTGGTGGGGATGTGGACAGAAAGAAATGCTACTGCATGGTTGGTGGGAGTGTAAATGTTTCCACTCTGGAAAGCAGTATGGATTTACTCACACTTCTGGACATCTACTGAAATATCCAGAAACAAGGGCATACAAAACCTAGCATCACAACTATGTTCATCACAGCATTATTCACCATAGCAAAGATATGGAATCAACCTGGATGCCCCTCGGTAGATGAATGGATTATGAACATGTGGTATATTTACACAATGGAATTCTGACATCAGAAAGAATGGCATTGCTCCATTTGTAAGGAAATAAAAAAGACTTGGAAAAAAATCATATTAAGTGAAGTAAGCCAGGCCAAAGAAACATAGACTCTATGGTTTCTCTCATTTACAACAATTAGTATATGTTTAGAATTCTAACAGATATTCATAATAGCTCAAAAGCTATGTGCATATGTTCATACAGGACGAGGCTAAGCAAAATGAACTCCAGGATACAGAAACAAGAGGTTTATCTTTGTGATTATTCTTGATGTACTATGTGAAGCTATTTCTTTTCTCTTCATTTCTCCTTTTAAAGTTTGTCTCATGTTGTTACTCTATCTGCCTTTGATACCTGGTATATTTCATATACATTTCTTTGTTTATTTGAAAATGGGAAGGTAAGGAAAAACAAGATGAGTGGGAGGGGTGGAGGGAGGGAAAATGGGAGAAAAACATGGGGAGGGGTAACAATGTTCAAGAAGTAATGTACCCACTACCTGATGAATGTAATTGTAACACCTCTGGTCATCACCCCAACAATAAAATAAAAAAATAAATATAACAATTTTCAATCACTTTGAGATCACTGTTTTCTTTGAAGGAATACATTCTGAGAAGCTTTTTCACTTTAAAAGTCTTCTTCATATATGAATAATTTTCCAAAGTGGCCATATCTGTCTCCACTGTTACAACCAACACCATAACCATGACTCACATGCCTCATCCTATCTACTTGAAAGATATAGATGAGGAGGACAGAGTTCCAATAATACAAGCTGAAAGGCAAAAGTCTCCAAGACTCTGTCTTAACTAATAATGTGCATCTGTCATCACAGTTATGCAAAAATATACATATGGGATCCCAGCCCAGCATGGCTAGGGAAATAAGAGCAAGGCCTTATCTAAAAATAACCAAAGCCCGAAGAGCTAGTAGTGTGCTTCTAAAGTACAATCGCGGCTGGGAATTTGTCCTAGTGGTAGAATGTTTGCCTAGCATACATGAAGAACCAGGTTCAATTCCTTGGTACTACATAGAAAAAAACCTTAATTAATGCTATGACTCAAGTGGTAGAGCTCTAGCATTGAGAATGCCCAAGTACAATGCTCAGGTCCTGAGTTAAGTTCCAGGGCTGGCACACAAAAAAAGTGATCCAACATGTACCTACCTGCTTCCTGCCTTGTAGCCTTGTATATACAAAGAATATATTTCAAACCTCACTGTTGTCAGATGAGTGTGTGTGTGTGTGTGTGTGTGTGTGAGATATATATATATATATAGAGAGAGAGAGAGAGAGAGAGAGAGAAAGAGAGAGAGAGAGAGAGAGAGACAGAGACAGAGACAGAGACAGAGACAGAGAGACAGAAAGAGAGAGAGACAGACAGACAGATAGACAGGTAGACAGAGACAGAGACAGAACAGGGAGAAAGAGGGACAGTAGAAGAGATACAAAGAAAAAAATAGAGGGAGAGAAAAGAAGAAAGGAGGAAAGGAAGAAAGCAAGGAAGGGAGACAGGGAGGAAGGAAGATATAGAAATCAAACAAAATCATGGGGCCGGGAGTTTGGCCCAGTGGTAGAGTGCTTGCCTAACATGCATGAAGACCCGGGTTTGATTCCTCAGTACCACATAAACGGCAAAAAGCCGGAAGTGGTGCTGAGGCTCAAGTGGTAGAATGCTAGCCTTGAGAAAGTCCAAGGACAATGTTCAAGCCCTGAGCCCAAGGCCAGGACTGGCAAAAAAAATAAAATAAAATAAAAAATAAAATAAAAAAGAACTCAAACAAAATCAAAATTATATATTTTCATATAAAAGTAAAATAAAAATATATATGATTTATTTCCATAAATCAAATTTAATATATGATATGACATTGTATTATTTCTCCAAGATTCTGATATTTGATCTTGAACTTGGTATAAAATACATGACTATAGCTCTATTATTTTAATATCCATTGATGAATGTGTATGGAAGTACATTGCTAATCTTACATAGTATTGTGTTAAAGCAGAAAAATTAAGCATTTTTATTTGGGTTATATTTGTACTTTATCTAAGAAACTTTTCATGAGATGCAGTATTAAAATTGCTTACATGAAGTAAAAAGTATAAAAATATATATTTATAGGAGGGACAAATCTACTTTAATTTCCTGTATATATATACATATTATGCAAAACATTCTACTTCATTAAAATAATGTACACTTTTTGATTCATACACAGCCAAAAGGTATTTTTATTAAATGCATTTGAAGTATAATTAAGGGAACATGGAATAATATTAAAATATTTTTCAGTTTTCAAAATTAGCAAAGGTCAATTGAATTCCCTGATTGCCAAATCTAAAATTGTAAGTTATACCAAAGTTATACCAAATTTAAAATATTGTACTTTGTAATGCAGTTGATGGTACTTATTTGTCAACAAAAATATGATTAAAATGCAAATATTTAAGGCTGGTGGAGATAATTAAGCACAGAATATTTAGTACTCAGCTTGTTGCTATTGAATGAATAAAGGATGTGAAGAATTTTTAATAAACCCTATGGGAAAAGAACTTACTTGCTTTAAAATCGAAAGCAGAGGAAAACCTTTTAAAATGTGTACTTTTATCTCAAAGCAGAAGAATTCACAGATGTTAAATTGGGCACAAGAGGGTTGCACTAATGTTTCTCTAAAAGGGAAACAAATACATAAATGGTAAAATAAATATATTTAATAAAAGGTTTGTGATGCTTATATAAATATTCTAAAAATTATTCTAATCATATTGTGAAGTTCACATTTAATCAAGATTTATTCCATTTTATTAGTTTTACTTATATTACTATTTACTCCCTTCACTTTATACAAAGACCAATATACCTCTAAATTATTTCTCAGGTGTTATTCTTCCCAGATCAACTTCCATACTCATCTATTTTCTTATTTTTACAACAGGATATTAGATCAGTCTTCTACGCTGGCCCAGGTTCCAAATGGAGGTTATCTATATTTGTCATACTTCAAGATATGGTCCTCTAAAATATTATCTATCAAGCATATCACCCTAAACATTCAGGAAACTGTTAGTTGGAGCTAAGCATGGTCAAAAAAAAAGTATGTGAGATTGTCTCTAGTTAGCCCCCCCCAACAAAACAAAACAAAACAAAAACCTAAAATACCTAGAGGTGAAGATGTGAACAAGAAAACAATTTGAGAATGAGGCCTTTATTTCAAGTCCAGGTACACACACACACCACACACACACACACACACACACACACACACACACGATAGGATAGTAGCATAAATGTTCTCAGTCAAAGAGAACAAACAGGGACTAAAGAATGGATAGGAAGCAAAAGAAAGGCATCAAATTCCACTTTTTGCATGATTCTGTTGGGACAGTCCTGGGTGTTCGGTCATGTGGAATCTCATATTTCTGCAGATGGTTAATACTGATTCCAGGAAACCATGGATGATATTTTCAACCTTATTAGCAACTTGATTTCACAGTGTATACAATTAAAAAAAGGTTGTGTCACTAAGCTAGATCATCACACTTCCATGTGTCTCAATCCTAACCAAATCTATTTCTTGCTTTCTACCTGATTTTCTAGTTAGTAGCCAGATTGATCTTTTCTAAAATATGTCAAAAATGCTCTTGTGGTTTACCTCATCATGAAAACGAATATGAATTTCTTCTTCCTGCTTAGAAAGGTCTATAGGATTTTGCCTCTTGCCTTTCTCCAATTCTAATAAAATATATTTTCTGCTTAAGTATCTGCATTCTACACAAAATAGGAACACAGCACAAATAGTGAAATATTTCTCATTTATCCTTCAAGGTGATAAACAAGGTCAGTAGCAAAACAAATTCAGAGGGAAGAAATCAGCTAAACATTGTGATTGGCTATGTAGCTTGCTGTATTGTATCAAACTACAATATGAGCTGTTATTGAGACTTTGGCATTTGTTTTCTAGCTCATTTTTCAGTGTTCTGGTTAATGACAAAAGTGAAATGCAGTCTAATAAAGTCATTGTTTGTTTGCTTTTTCTTACTCTTCAGGAGAAGCAGAAAATATATTGAAATCACAGATAATGAGGACTTACCATTGTCTACCATTATTCTTCTGGATATATGTGTTTCACACGGTGGACAACACTCTGTCACAAGAAAAGTCTCAAAGTCATTCACAGAGCAAACAAATAGTGAGTCTGACAAAGGATGATGGGAAAATGCTCCATCGTTCTAAGCGTGGCTGGATGTGGAATCAGTTCTTCCTTTTGGAAGAGTATACAGGTTCAGACACACAATATGTGGGCAAGGTAAGAGTGTTTACATAAGAAATCCCAAAGGTGAAAGTAATAGCCATTTGCTTAATTTTTTTCCAACAACTTTCCATATTATTAATGACTAATAGTATTTTGATGATTTTTATTTTATTGAAAAGTTATATTAGTGACAATGCTTTGTGATACAGCGATAATGTGTAGAATTTAACCCATTCAAATACTTAATATAAGTATGTATTTTTAACTATCTCCAAAATATAAATAAGGGAGATACAATAGATAAGGATGGTAATCCTCCAACTCTAGACTCTGAACCTGAAGGATTGGGCTATACAGAAAGACATTAACTCACAATCAAAGTACTAATAGAACATATAGTTTTGATTCATCATTAATAAATGAACTATAATGATTTAATTCTATGGATATGCATCTAAAGCAATACTTTACTGGTAATTGAATTTAAGGCAATAAGTAATTTCATATCTTATAGGATGAAAAGAAAACTATAAAGTGCAATATGCTATAAATTGTTTAAACATTTGGGCATTTACTGGCAAGTAGTTTGTCATTATTAGGGATAGTATGCTTTGTTTAAAAAATACTTCTTACTTGCATTTCTTTGGTCTTATTAAGATGAATTTAGTCCGAGCTAAAGGTTTAAAGGAAAAAAAATCAGAAAAGTAAAGAATGCATTACCTTTAGCAAAGGCATGATTCCATGTCACTTGTAGCAACAACCAGGAGTGACTGATAATAGAGAATACGTTCCAAAACTTACTGCCTGTTTCTTTCTGTTTTTAATAGCATGATCTTTTCGAGACCTTTCATTTTCTATTGTCTATCAACTCTCCCCTGCCTCCCACTATTAAATGCTCAACTCATTTGTGTTTTTTGCCCAATATGAAGGTGCAATCAAAATCTGAGAATGTAAGCGCACAAGGTATTACATTCAGATATTCTCCACAGAAAACTTATTTACTTGATCCGTGGCACACAAGAACTGCATGTGATTCTAATGGTGTCAGTATTGACCACAGCAGGCAAATAAATGAGACTAAGCCCAAAACAAAATTAAATCATAGAAACAACTTGATATCACAGTCTTCCAAACAGAAGCACATTTGTTCTGTGAAACTGCCAAAATCCAGGTCTGCTTCTTCAGTTTTGTGGTTGGCCTGATTGACAGACCTTTTCAAGCACTGCCTTCCTTATAGAAGGACATATTCTTTCCTCTCTCTTTGATATGTCTCTCTGCCAGTTCATTAGATCATGTTTATTGTGCCCCATCTGGTTCACTTGGCAATTCTCTTTTCCCTGTTGTTTCTCTTCGGGTTCGTCTTATAGCATCCTTAGCCTCCCTCCTTTAACATCATTTTTCACACTATAGTTAATAAGTCGTATCCAGACATTTCAAGTTCAATGAGTTAGCATCTGTGTCTTTTGTGTCTAAGGACTTGAAATTGTCTTGTAATTCTCTTTTTTTTTTCTTTTGAGGACGTTTAGAAAGGACAAATTCAGGGCATAGGGCTGTACAGAAATTATTTCAGGCCTGAAATTTCATAGACACAGAAAAGTAGTCAGGTAAGAATAAATACTGCTAATCTTAAAACTGTTTAGGCTTCACTAGGTGAATTTATTTTTAAATGACAAAAATGCTTCCTTTATACATAGGGTAATCACAGATTTACTTTTAAGTTAACTACCATGGTGACATATATGCATATATATAATATTTTCACCTCTCAACAATATACTATTCTATGTTTAATGATATATAGTTTATACAAACAAAGTATACACATACTTAGTAACATTTCATAAAATATTTTATCATTTATCTTGGAAAAAATAACCACATTTTGATACCAAATGGAAAACCCAACATAGGAAGAATTATATTGGTATAGTGAGGATGATCACTCCAAACTATGTATAAACTATTTTAATATCTACATAAAGGTCTAAAAAACTAAAGCACTTATGAAACTTTGAAGAAATAAAACACAACTTGGGTTGTTGAGTCATCAGTATCACATATTTACTCATTCTTAAAGTGTGTTTTTAACAAGCTTTTAAATTTAGTATATTTTCCATGTTTTTCTACTATATATTCTGTTTTTGCATCATTACTCTTGCATACACAGAGGCTAGCTTGAACTTTTATCCTAAATATGGATAAATACACAAAGATATACTTAAAATACACACACACACACACACACACACACACACACACACACTAAAATGTTGTTGGACAAGAAATTCAATAGTACATGTTAATCTGATAAAGATATAATATATGCACAATGAATTACCATGGTAAAATTTATTTGTTTGTTTGTTTGTTTGTTTGTTTATTATCAGTCATGGGGCTTGAACTCTGGGCCTGGGCTCTGTCCTTGAGTTCTTCAGCTCAAGGATGAAGGTCCTACCCCTTGGGCCACAGTGCCACATCCAGTTTTCTGGTGGTTAATTGGAGATAATAGACTCATTGACTTTAGTGCCCAGGCTGGCTTTGAACCATGATGCTCAGATATCAGCCTCCTGAGTAGCTAGGATTACAGGCATTGCCACCACACCCAGCTTTGTAAAATTCTTTATACACCTATGATACCGTAAAATAATGGGAAAGGTTAATCTCAAGAAAGAAAAATGGCTATCTTTTTAAATAAAGAATTTCTTAATAGTGATTCTTACATCATATTTCAAATGATGTGTTTAACAAACAAGTATTGAAGAAGGGAATCTCTATATACAACCACTGGCACTCAGATTTTAGAACATAATCAAAATTAGGCTGAGGGTTTATATGTCATAGGTATATATTTATCTATGTAATAGAACATTATGTCTATAGAGCCATAAGGTTTTTTTTTTTTTTTTTTTTTTTTTTTGCCAGTCCTGGGCTTGAGCTCAGGGCCTGAACACTGTCCTTGGACTTTCTCAAGGCTAGAACTCTACCACTTGAGCCTCAGCACCACTCCCAGCTTTTTCTATATATGTGGTACCAAGGAATCGAACCTGGGTCTTCGTGCATGCTAGGCAAGCACTTTAACCACTAGGCCAAGTTCCTGGCCCCTAGAGCCATATGTTTTTATGTCTATGCAGTTGTGTTTATATTTCCAGTACCATGTCCATAGCTTTGGGTATGCAAATATTGAGTCCTCGCTCTTGTACTATTTGGATCTAATAGCCACATATTAAGGATACCATGCACCTTTTGTTCCTTTGGTCTTGACTTGTCTCACTCAACATGATTCACTCTAGATTCATCCACTTCTCTGCAAATGCCATTATTTTATCTTGTCTGTTGGCTATGTAGAATTCCACTGTGTGTGTGTGTGTGTGTGTGTGTGTGTGTGTGTGTGTGTGTGTATACCACATTTTCTGTATTCATTCATCTGCAGTAGGGCAACTGGATTTTTTCCATCACATGGCTATTGTGAATAGTGCAGAGATAAACACAGCTGAGCAGGTGTCCTTATCATATCTTGGGTTATGATGTTCAGGGAAAAATGGCTACTTTTTAAATTCAGGAACAGTAGCTGACAAGAAAGCCAACTGAGAAGCCAGATGTGTAAGAGTCAACATGACAGAAATTCCTTATATGTATTCATGAACACAGAACAAAAAGGAAAAGAAAAAGAAGAAAGTTGAAGGGGATAAGCTAAGTGGACATATTATATGTGTATAAATAAATGTCACAATGAAGCTACTCTTTTGTGCAGTAATCTCCAATAAATCCCAAAGTGAACATAACAAGAGAAAAAAAAAAACAATGAAAATACATATGTAATTGTCTTGAATTCTACACAGTCCTTATGATGACAGTGCTTGTAAAGCTTGGACAATACCAAAACTATTAACCCAGTACCTACCTCTTAGCCAATCAATGGCATAACTGACATTAACCAGTGGGAATTGAATGCCTGCTACAATCATCTATTCATCAGAATAGACAAAACCAATAGCTCCTTATGCAAATACTATTTCAAGTTTGTCCTTAATATTTTGTAGAAGTTAATAATTGCAGAAAATGAGAATAGTATTAACATATAGGAAAGAAATGACTGTAAAAATGTGTTAAAAACCCATATAATCCTGACAGAAAAACTAGGGTTCAAAATTGAATATTTAAGAAGTAGAACTTGAGTAATCCAAACGAACAGCATCAATGTTTAGTACAGTATGATGTCACACCATAAACATGTAATTTTCAAGACTTAATCCTCATTGTGCCATTTAGGAATTATTGTGAACTTATTTAAATTGCCCAAATCTTATTTTGATGTTAAATTATCATTAAACTTTCTTTGGCTCTAAATTTCGATTATTTTCTGGAACTATAGGGGAATTTGTCAATGTTGGCAGGGAAACTAGGAAAATGTAATTAAAATGTTCATATGTATAAGTTCAAGTACATGGAATAGTATCAAATTTGCATACACACATATTCAATCAAACAGGTGGTTTTCAACTTCCAGTGTGAAAATTCAGGATATCAGCCTCTGATATTACTATGTACAATATAGGTTGTAAATAATCTGTTCAAGTTCTAATTAATTATGACTCAAAGACAATCTGGAATAATCACACAAGAAAAATGTTATGCATTGTAACCAGTCTCAGAACAGCTTACAAAATCTTCTTTCCCATTGAATTCTATAAAAGTCTTTAAATCACATCCTCACATATTTTCCCCAGTAGTGTCTGAACTCATTTTCCTGAATCTCAATTCATTTCCTTGACTTGATTTCCATTATAAATACACCTTTTTCATAAATCCTATCCTCATTCTTTCTGTGTAGAATTTTCTAGTGAAACATGAAAAACATGCTAATGGCAAAATTTCAATTTCTCTGATAGATCTTCTGTTTCCTGGAATCACTATCCTATTTGAGTATTTTTTTCACCTGAAAATGTTTGTCAATACATACTTACTAAAAAACTAGTATTTGCTAGTATTTCAAAAATTTTTATGGAATATTTTCTAGTCTGGATTCTGAAACATTTCTATCATGAAGTATTGTACCGCTCAAACAGCAGATGTGACTTGCCTTTGCTCTTTTTACAATTTTTTTCCTGTACTTTTATTTACTGAAACGAAATCCCTCTCATTTTTGCTAATGCCAGGAACACCATACTTTCACTCCAAAAGAATCTGTGTCTTCAGTAGAGATCGTCTTGAAACTAGTACTTGAAAGCAAATGATAGTGACAAACCAATTCAGAGTGAATTAAGATTTAGAAGTACTCACACACATGTTTGCAATGTAAGTTTAAATGAACTTTTTTAAGTGTCTTATTGATGGAAAAATGTAACTGGGAACCCATTTGAAATGATTAAGTACGGAAGAAAATGTTATGATGAGGTTACCAAATTATTCTTGGAATTTATCCTTTGGTCTCAGCATTTTTCAACAGTTTATGATTGCATTTACCTTAAAACTCGTATATGATCATACCTACTATTTTTTTCCAATCCTGGGCTTGAGCTCAGAGCCTGAGCACTGTACTTGGGCTTTCTCATGGCTAGAGCTCTACCACCTGAGCTACAGCACCACTTCCGGCTTTTTTCTATGTGTATATTACCAAGGAATCGAACCCCGGTCTTCCTGAATGCTAGGCAAGCACTCTACCACTAGGCCAAAATCCCGGCCCCATATATACTTTTATAAGATTATTAGAATATTAAAATGAAGAAAGGAAAAGTGGTGTACATGAGACTCGTGTTAGAAAAATGTTCTGAAAATGACAGTTGTTTTTACAGTAATTACATGAGCCACATGACATCACTTTAGATCTTCCATTGCATGATTAGTGGAATGTACTTGGTAAACACTGTATTATATGGTTAGAATTTACTATGAATGTATTCAGAAAGAAATCCACATATTCAGAAATAGACATGAAAAACCAGAGGGGGGAAAATTTGTTCAATATAAATAAGAAGTGAGGAACACCTTTGTTCCTCATGAATTTGAAGTGAGGAATGTCTTTGTTCTGTGATGGAAAGGTTGTAAAGTATTTGTATTTGCCCAAATAGTAAAACTTCTTTTTCCCTATGACATTTTTTTCCTCAAAAATTATAACCATGTACTCACACAGATTTTAGTCTATTGTCCTTATTCTATGAGAATAAGGAACTAACATATCATATGTTCAGAATTTTGGAAGAAATTTACCATTCTAAATGCAAATGTTAGTTTCTTCTCTAGTAGAAAACTTTTTTTTTAATGAGGCACTAAACAATACTTAATATGCTTATGAAAATTGATAATTATTCAGTAAGCTATCATAAGCTTTATTCTTATGAAAATGAACATGTAAAAGTTTTATTTTCTAATTTCACCTTGTATTTACTTTATACTATTAGGAATATGTCTCTTCATCCTTTACATATGGACATATAATACAAGTTATGTGTTATATGTGTGTGATTAATTTAACTTTATCATTATCAAATGCCACTTCTTATCTGTTGAGGTAGTACTAGAGTATATTTTTCCTTTTAGGAGTTTTCCTATAACTTTCTTATGACTGAATCTTCCTACATACTTTCATTTTAAATATAACAGCAGTAGTATTTTCATGTAGAGAGCTCTCACTTCGTTTCTAGATTTTAATGAAGTCGAACAGCCCCCCCCCCGATTTACTCTATGTAAATTTTATTTCCATAATCATAACTTTCTCATTTTTTATTTCTCTGAGAATATCTTTATTTCACTTGTGTTAGTTTTCAGTTAATATTTTAATTTTACAGTTTGTTACTTTTAATATCAAGGCAGTTATTATTGCTGTTGCCTTATGTGGAAAGGCTGTGTCTCTCTGGTTGCTTCCAGAATTCTTTCTGGATCTTGGGTTTTCAGCAGTCTTGTTTTAGTGGAAATGATCTCTCTTTATCTTGTTTGGAACTCCTTGATCTTCTTAGGCCTAGAGCTTGCTCCGTACATCATGTTATGCAGGCATTACTAAAAGCAATTGACGTTGTAGCTTATTATCTCTTCTTTTTGGAGATTTCCATGTATAAGAAATTGGAACACAGTGTCCCATAGGTTAAGATTTTGATTGATTTTTAAAAATGTTTCTTTCCTCTCTGGGCTAAATTTAGGATATTTTCTTTTTACTATCGTGAAATGGATATTTCCTATACTTCCTATCCAACATATTGTTATATACTTTTATCTCATATATTTTTGATTCTGTGATTTTATGTTTTATTTGTTTGGGTTTTCACATATTTTATGAGTTTCTATACATTTACACATTGTTTTAGTTTGTTGTATAATTTTGTGGAATATGTCAGTTATTAAATTATTTGGAGCATTATTATAGAAAGAGTTATCCTAGAAAGAGTATTGAATGGTCTTTCTTGTACTGAACAAAATTCACTCTTTTGAATCTCTGTAAGATTTTTTTAAAGAGTATCAAAGTGGACTACTTTTCATATTATGCTATCAGTGTTGTACTATAAGAGAGACTATAAGTCTCTCTTCCTTACTTTTAAATGATCACTATATCATTGTTTCACAGGAAACTTCAGTATACTTATGAAACAGCCACATGTAAGAGAAGTTTAAACTCTTAACACTCTCTAGAACTTGGAATAATGAAAGTATTTATACAATATTTAGTCCAGAGACTGTTCCTTTTTCTGGGTTCTTCCTCTCACTTCACAACATAACTCTCACTTCTCTCTCTATTCACACTTAATTTGAAACTACATAGCATCTCACATTGTGTATGCAAGTTTAAGGTTAGTGTCTGCTGAGACTTCTTCTTTTCTCTTATCTAATACTCCATTATTACCTATTGTGCTAGCTCTAATTATTTATCTGTGATTCCATAATTCAAAGGTCATATTGTTTGAATTCTTTCCTATATGAGATGATGGGATGTGATATGATTCAAAGAAATTAAGAAGGACTTCCTCCCTTGCTTCATTTGATTGTGCTCTTCCTTATTTTGAATGTCCTTGCTTATGTGTGTGTGTGTGTGTGTGTGTGTGTGTGTGTGTGTGTGTGTGTGTGTGTGTGTAATAGAGTTACATACATCAGCAGTCCCACAAACTCCTGGAACCATGTTGAACCAAAACAAACATGCACTTTTTCCATTGTTTGCATTTTCTTTACTATGAATAAATACCTTTTAAGACTTAGTTTTTACATAAAATGTTTCCTCCAAAATAGAGTTGCCAGTATAAATATGTCTTAGAGAATAGTTTAAAATTTTTATTCCATTTTTTCTGGAATGATTTCGTCTTTAAAACACAGTAAAAAGCAAATAAAACTTGACAAAATTGCAACTAGTTAATTCATGCAGCTATAGATTTTTATTAAAGACATTCATCCAATTATCTTCCACATTAAAATAGATTTCACATATTGTTTGTTTCCTTTATTTGGATCATGGCTATAAAAACTTTACCACATAGTAAGTTTGAAAACCCTGTATTAAATAACTATAAAAATTTTAAAGAAGGAAATATTTCCAATATGAAGAATAATGTTGGACATAAGCAATTGCTTGAAGAGAATATTCAATCACTAGCATATAATTTCCTTATACTACTTCTAATACTACATAACAGTAATGAAATTGTGTAGTAGAAGGATACATAGAGAGGCATATATGAGAGAGAAAGAGAAGATAATGAAGCCTCAAGCTGGCTAGGCATGTACTGTATTACTGAGTAATGCTTCCAGCAAAGATTTATTTGCCTTGAAGCCTGTCAATATTTCTAAGATTCATCCAGCATTTTTGTCTTGATCTTTAACTTTGAGCTAATATTTTTAATAACCTTCATTTACCTTTATAACATTTACTAAGGCATTTTTCCAGCATGTTAGACTGACTCATTTAAACAATTTAGAACCTCCAAGTTAAAATTTACAGAGGAAATAAATTAAAATAACTACCTGATTTTCTTCTTTACACTAGAAGAGTTGTCTTCTATTAAGTAATGGCAGAAACAAGTATGTGTGTGCATCAAAATATGTGTATGCATATCCGTGGTTTATTATATATTTATATATGACATTGTAAAAAATTACATTTGAATGGTAAGTGTCTGGGCTGATAGGATTATATGGCTTACTTACACTGGCGGGCTTGTTGATCTGTACTATACTGCTTGCAGAAATAGTATCATTTTTGTTCATGAATGGAGTAATAATCTTACAGTATTTATGTCTTCTTCATCTACAATTTGTTTTCTGTTAAACATGAATCTCTATGCAAGTAAAAAGGACAAGAAACTGTGGGTCACACATGTGCCAAATTTTAAAATATAATTTTAATAATTTTAATAACCAGTTGTGTACAAATGAAGAAAAAATATGGAAGGTATGTTTACACCATGACTTGTACATTCAGTTTAATATTAGATTATCCAAGTATCCAAAACTACATCTATGCTCTTGAACTGGCAGTTCTTGTTGCAGACAAAATCCTCCTGCCATGATGTTATACGAAGAGCTTCTGAAGTGAAGTGAAGCATTTTTATCATTTTCAGAGGAATGGACACTCCATTTATTCCCTCATGGTATCGATGACAAATATAAAATATTTGTCAAGAATTGCACATCAGCATTTATGTTTTGAACATTTTATTCTTTCATTATTACATATACACACATATAATACAATCATATAAACAATGTTTAAACTACCATTGAAAAATCCTTCATCAATAGAGATCCCACTGAGAGAGGACAGTCGTACCATATTTATTATAATTCAGTATTTGCAAACGCACCATTAATTCATACCTTCTTTTTTTTTTTTTTTTTTTTTTTTTGCCAGTCCTGGGCTTGAGCTCAGGGCCTGAGCACTGTCCTGGGACTTTCTCAAGGCTAGAGCTCTACCACTTGAGCCTCAGCACCACTTCCGGCTTTTTTTTCTATGTATGTGGTAGCAAGGAATCGATCCTGGGTTTTCATGCATGCTAGGCAAGCACTTTAATCACTAGGCCAAACTCCCGGCCCTCATACCTTCTATTTTATTCCTTGAACATTACATCCTATTTATCTTTAAATGTTTGACAAATGACCTCACTTCTTATTAACCATTTCCTATCATCCAGTCAGTGCTTATTAATTCCTCATTGCTTAATTTTTGCAGTTTATTTTTGCATTTTCATTTTGTTTCATCACAGTTGTGTGTGTGTTAAATGTTCTTGCCTGTAATCTGTGAGAAAAAAAAAAAAACCTGTGATCTCCTTATATTATCTAAATTCAATGCACCATATGTATAGTGGTACACACACATATAAACAAACACAGACACAATTGTTAGAAGAATAAGAACAGATTTTTACACTAAAGAGAATTAACTTCATAACAGAATATGCTCAAAGAAATTGCATTGCTGAAATACATTTCATTCATATAACTAGATTTTTAATAACTGTAAATAATCGTTTGCTGCATGATAGTGATTCACTCTAAACTCTCTTCTTTTTCATTTTAGTTGTTGCATTTAATTAATTTTGTGCAATGAAAACAAAATGGATATTATTATTTAAACTAGGCTTACTGAGCAGCAAGTTCTCTAAATCTGGAATGAATGAAAGAGAATGAAAATGCATTGCCACAGTTAGCACTCTCTAGCGTGTAAAAATTGCCTCTTGAAAATGATGTGTTCAAGGCCATAACCTTCATTTATATTCTGTGAGATGTAATAGGACAAATGAGTGAATCTTCATTTTCTCTCATGTCATTTCACTCCGGGTAATATGTGCTTCATCCTGTGCATTTTCGTGGTGAATAATGCTGGAAAAATACAGTACACATTCTCTTTTCTGACTTTCTGGTCAAGGATAGAAATAGTCTCCCATTTTAGCTTTGCATAAAGCTGAAAAGAAGCAGAGTTTGCATTTATATCAAAAGGAACTTTGTAGGATAAAAGGTAGCTGAAATGTGTGAACTGTGATAAGAATGGTCTCTTGTATGTCAGGAGCATTTTAACATTTTTGCTAGTAACATTTTTTTCCCCTGTATGGATCAGAAATTGTACAGGAAATGAAGGTTTCTGTTGGTATTCAATTTGAATTGTGTGTGAACATGCCAGGAACATTTTTATTGTAGTTATTCTAGACAATTCAGTCACCATAGGACCTATGAAGCTTATGGGGAAATTCATCTTATTTATATTTATACAAGTGGACAGTAAAGGTCAGTTCTCCCAAATAAGTAAGGTTTACTCTCTATATATGTTTAAAACAAAATTAAGTAAAAGGAGAGGAAAGAAATTTATTATTTCTAATGTTTAAATAAGGTAATCAATTATTTTATCCAGCTTCTTTGGGGATTATTGAAATGATTTAGATACTGTCTATCTTTCTTTGAGGAAACAACTTTGGTAGATATTACATTGCTTGAAAACTGCAAATATTTAAGCATCTGTTAGATTTAGCTGTCACTAGTTTATTTTTCCTCTTTCCTTTTTCTTTTCTCTCTTTTTTGGGGATAGGGTTGTAGTGGGTCTTGAACTCAGGGCCTTATGTGCCTTCCCTGAGCTTTTCTTCTTAAGGTCAGTGCTCTTCCAATTTGAACTACAGCTCCAGTTCCACAATACTATGAGCAGGGTACAATGGAACAGGACACAAAATCAATATGAAAAAAATCAATAGTTGGATACTTGTTTGTGTTAATAGCAGCTGTGATGGAGTGTCTTACATTACACTAGCAATACTTAGGGGCCCAGAACCTCCAGAACCACAGCAAGTGCAACTTTTCCCAGTCAGTTCTTGAGAAGTAGTATAAAATGTGCATCTAATTAGCATATTAGTGTGTCATGTCAAACATCTTTTCCTGTGTTTCTTGATTGGTGTATAACTTAATAAGATAGTTTCCATTTGAGACCTTTATCCACCCTTAAAGCGTGCATTAACCTTTTTTTTTTTTTGGTCAGGGTGATATATAGAGGAGTTACAGTTACATTCATCAGGTAGTGAGAACATTACTTCTTGAACATTGTTACTGTTTCCCTTGTTTACCTCCCACGCCCCCCCTCCATCATGTGATGGGGTCCAAGAATGAGCCCACCAACAAGATGTTGGTGGACAGCCAGGGACGCAGTGAGACTCAGAAGCTAGCCAACACTGTGACCACTGAGCAGGGATGTAAATTGGGTTTATAAAGGCAAAAACCATGAACAAATGTGAATTGGAAACTTCCAGAAATACCGTTGTCAAGGAAAAGTTGCAGATACATGATAACATCATATATGATAAAAACAACTTCTTTTGAAATAGGAAAATTTTCACAATGTCAGTTATACATTAGTCAAAGGATGTCAAGATGCATTCTTTGCAAAACAGGATTTGGGTAGGGTAAAACAAAAACTAGTTTCCTGCTATTACATTCTATAGTTGTTAGTAAGATGTCATATTCCTGGTTCAGTTTCCTCAACTCAGTCTAGGGGCTTCTTTTAGGGTGATGATATAGAGACTTCTTTTATTTTAGAGTGACCATTACACACCCCTTCCTACGTTGCAAAATTTGTTTCCAAAATATTGTCTTGTGAATATGGCTGTTACACTGGATCAACCAGGTAATGAGACGAAGAACAGAAAGTGGATTCATTTTTTTTTATTTTTTTTATTTTTATTTTATTTATTTTTTTATTGTAATTAGTAAAAGGGTTACATGATATTTGCCAGATAGAAGGTGCATTAATTCACATACATTGATACCCTTTCACATGTCTTGGTACCCGTTTCCCTCCCCCCCCACACCCCCCACCCGTCTTGGTTTTCCCCCCTTTCCTATCAAATTTCAAATATCCAAATACAAATAAATTCAGTATATCAGATAACAAAGTGAGATACTATACCAATATGAGATAACCAAGGGACAGCAAAGGAGATGAGAGACAACATAGTACATTAAGGACAGCAATCATTCATTATATGGCTTTTGTTTCACTATCCTGGAGGTCCTTTCAATTAGCTTCACATTATATGTTTTTATGTATCAAGAGTTTGCTCTATTGCAAATCTCTGCTAGTAGAGCCCAAGGTTTCTACTGATTATGACGAATGAGGGAAACCATTGAGCCTAAGTTCCTTTGAGTCTGGCTTACTTCACTTAATATGATTTTTTCTAAGTCTTTCCATTTCCTAACAAATGGGGCGATGTCATTCTTTCTGACAGCAACATAGAATTCCATTGTGTACAAATACCACAACTTGTTGATCCACTCATCAACTGAGGGACATCTAGGTTGGTTCCATATCTTTGCTATGGTGAATAGTGCTGCAATGAACATTGTTGTGCTAGTGGGTTTAGTATGTCCTTGTTTCTGGATGGTTGGGTAAATGCCAAGTAGTGGAATTGCTGGGTCATAGGGGAGTTGTATGTTTAGCCTTTTGAGGCACTGCCACACTGCTTTCCATAGTGGTTGAACGAGTCTGCACTCCCACCAACAGTGTAGTAGTGATCCCTCCTGGCCACATTCCCTCCAGCATCTGTTGTCATTCTTTTTCCTGATCCTGGCCATTCTAGCTGGAGTGAGGTGGAATCTTAGAGTTGTTTTGATTTGCATTTCTTTTATGACCAGAGATGTTGAGCATTTCTTCATGTGTCTATAGGCCATTTTTGTTTCTTCTTCAGAGAAGACTCTCTTTAAGTCTTTGGCCCATTTTTTAATGGGATGGTTGTTACTTTGGAGGTTAGTTTTGGAGTGATTCAATTTTTTGAGATCTTCACCAACCAAACAACGGACAAAGGCCTCATATCTAAAAAAGATTTGTATTTCTAACACTTAAGTTCAGGCATCAGTTAATCTTGTTTGGTTTGTTTTTTGGGGGGCAAGGACATGTTTTACTCATTTTTTTTCTTTATCTTTCACCAATGATTTATATTATTTTTATGTATTCTCTTTGGGTTTTGGTTTTTCTGACTATTTCCCTTTATGTTAAAGTTAATAATGTCATTAAGGTAAATATAAGATATTCATGAATAGACTAATCATAAAATTACGAATTTTTTAAAAGCAATTTTGTTTTTACTACTCGGAACCAATATCTTCTGGGAATGTGTGATCTTCCTGAGAACTATGCTAGAAGAAGTTGTTCTTAATAGGGCAATGAATTAATTTCTTATTGTATTTTAAATTTCATGTCTCATTAAGTTGGTAAAAAAAATAAAATAAATTAAGTTTGTTTGCTTCATGATCTTAAATTAGAAATTCTCACAATTACTGTGAGGTAATCTTTAAATAGCCTCCATATACAAAATAATGGCAATTTTTTAAATGTCAGAATGACTAATTTATTTGAAATAGAGAAGGAAATTTTATACAATGCAATTTACATACTGTTTTCAGCTGAGAATTAAAATCTACGAAAGGAGCTACACATCTACATATATATCCATATATAATTCCAAATACTTAAGATTATCTGATCAATAATATGCCTAAAAATTATACTATATTTTCCCTAAATTTGGTTTGTCATTTATTTAAATACAATTTTCTTTTTTGTACTTAGAAAAAAATACATAAAACCTTTTAGAAATATACATATTATATATTATAAAATGTTTAAATATTATACAATATTTGTAAGAGTTTAAACCTATCTTCTCATTTTGTATTCATTGATGGTGAAAATACCCAATGTACATTCATTTAATGCATGATTATCTATATTTATGCATTTTGAAATAATATTCCTGAGCTCTTTGCTAATATTTAACTATAATTTAGTACCTGTTGATCATGCTGTCCTTCAAACTACCAGGCCTATGGCAGCTGACATGCCATTCTCAGGTTCTATAGAATTAAATTCACTAGATTTCTTGTATGGATGATGTACAACTACTTCTCTCTTGATGATTGAGTTCTTTCACTTAGGTTCCATTCATATTGCAGCAGATGAGAGCATTTCATTTTTATATTGTGTATGTACAATATTTTATGCCTTTATCAGATGATGGCACTTAAGTTGTTTGTATACTTTAGTATCATAAAGTCTTTCAATACATTAGAAAGGAGAACTTCTTTTGATGCTTTTATTTTATTTACTTCTACATTTGTCTTTGCTGCTAGGTTCTTGGTCATTTGGTAATTTCCTCCACTAGCTTTTAAAAATATTTGTAGACTATAGACATATATGGACTATAGACATAGAATTTCTCCATAGCTCCTCTTTAAAAGTAACAAACATGACTGCAAATTGCACAGCACTGATCTCCTTTAAATTAAAAAGAAAGGATGTAATATTAAAATTAACTGAAAGGACATTTTTGAATAGGTCAGAAAATGCAATAAAAATTGTGGTGCTGGCAGAACTGGTTAAGCACATGCAGAAAACTAAAGTTGGATCCTTCTTTGTCACCCTGTGCTAGAATTAACTCCAAATGGATCAAAGACCTAGAGGTAAAAGCCGACACTGAAAAATTTACAAGAAGGAATAGGAGATACACTAGACCTCCTAGGCACAGGTCGAAACTTTCTTAATAAGGACCAAGAATCACAATAAATCAGAGAAAGGCTGGGTAAGTGGGATTGCATTAAACTGCAGAGCTTTTGTATGGCAAAGGACATAACTAGTAAACTAATTAGGAAGCCTACAGAGTGGGAGAAGATCTTCACCAAACATACAACAGACAAAGGCCTCATATCTAAAATATATCAAAAGCTCAAAAAATTGAATCACTCCAAAACTGATCTCCAAAGTAACAACCATCCCATTAAAAGATGGGCCAAAGACTTAAAGAGAGTCTTCTCTGAAGAAGAAACATAAATGGCCTATAGACACATGAAGAAATGCTCAACATCTCTGGTCATAAAAGAAATGCAAATCAAAACAACTCTGAGATTCCACTTCTCTCCAGTTAGAATGGCCAGGATCAAGAAATCTAATAACAACAGATGTTGGAGGGGATGTGGCCAGGAGGGATCACTACTACACTGTTAGTGGGAGCGCAAACTCGTTCAACCACTATGGAAAGCAGTATGGCAGCTCCTCAAAAGACTAAACATAGAGCTCCCCTATGACCTAGCAATTCCACTACTTGGCGTTTACCCAATCATCCCAAAACAAGGACATACTACATCCACCAGCACAATAATGTTCATTGCAGCACTATTTACCATAGCAAAGATATGGAACCAACCTAGATGTCCCTCAGTTGATGAGTGGATCAACACGATGTGGTATTTGTACACAATGGAATTCTATGCTGCTGTCAGAAAAAACAACATTGCCCCATTCGTTAGGAAATTGAAAGACTTAGAAAAAATCATATTAAGTGAAGTAAGCCAGACTCAAAGGAACTTAGGCTCAATGGTTTCTCTCATTTGTCATAATCAGTAGAAGCCTTGGGCTCTCCTAGCAGAGATTTGCAATAGAGCAAAACCTTGATACATAAGGCCATATAGTATTAAGCTAATTGAAAGGACCTCTAGGATATAGAAACATAAGCCAAATAATGAGTGATTGTTGTCTTAATGTACTATGTTATCTCTCATCTCTTTTGCTATCCCTTGATTATCTCATATTGTTACAGTATCTCACTTTGTTACCTGATATATCAGATATATTTGTATTTCGTTATTTGAAATTGGTAGGGAACTGGGGAAAACAAGATGATGGGTGGGAGTGGGGGGGAGGGAAATGGGGACCAAGACATGTGAAAGGGTATCAATGTATGGGAATGAATGCACCATTTATCTGGCAAATATCATTTAACCCTTCTATTAATTACAATAAAAATATATGGGAAAAAAGAAGTACAATTAAATATAACATAAAATACTAAACTAGGGCCAGGAGTTTGGCCTAGTCGTCGAGTGCTTGCCTAGCATGCACGAAGACCCGGGTTCAATTCCTTAGTACCATATACATAGAAAAAGCCCTACGTGGTGCAGAGTCTCAAGTGGTAGAGTTCTACCTTGAGAAAGTCCAAGGACCCTGAGCTCAAGCCCAGGAGTGGCAAAAAGAAAAAAAAAATACTAAATAGTAAACTAAAAGGTAAGTCCTAAAGATGAGATCATAACTAAATGACCACATAATACAGGAATACAAGCAAGTAGAAAGACCAGTGAACCATTATCTGTTCATGATATTCATAAAAAATAATGAATGATAATGGTAGCCTGGGTAGTTTTCTAATGTCTTATATAGTTCAACATGTTTAATCTCTAATGCAAAAGAAATTGCTACTATTCTTACATATCCATGAAAGGCAATAGCCCTAGTGCAGTTTTGTCACATGCTCAAACAATAACGTTACTGATATTCAAATCTGGGATTAACATTCCTGCTATCTGCTTACATAAAACTACCATTCAACTCTTATGTTACGATGATGTCAGCATCGCATCAAAGATGTTGATATTTTTTACACATCCTTTGCCTATGACTTACCTGCAAAAAGGGCAGTATATATTCTTTATATGGATAGTTTCATGAGAGAGAAGGGAAATGACTATTACATACATTTGTGTAAGTATTGAAATCATGTTCATGTAAATTTTGGAATGTCATGCAAACTTTTGACATATGTTTTGTATTTGTATGTGATGTGTGATTCGAATGTGTGCATGTGTGTGTGTGTGTGTGTATGTGTGTGTGTGTGTGTGTGTGTGTGTGTGTGTGTGTGTGTGTAATGCAAGGATCAGCCTTAGGTGAATTTTAAGAAATTCTTTCTAAGAACCTATTCACAGTTTGGTGGCTAATTACCATATAAATTCCAAGAAAAGAAGTCAGAATATTAGTCTAGAGAAAATGGCTTTAAGTTAGATGATAAAACTGGTGAAATGAAAGAGAAAAGGGAAAAAAAATCAACGTATTCATTCTTCAGAGAGTGAATTATGACTATTAACTCTACCGTGAAAGATGAGGTGTGGACATGAATGCCCTGGGTTTTGGGTCCTTTGAATACGCCCCTCAAGAGTTTCCGGGTTGATAGTTTGCTCTGGAATTTTTAAGAGGTATCCTTTAATGTATAGTAATTGGGTAGGTGGAAGTAATTCCATCAGAAGAGATTGACATAGTTCAGGGACATTAATTATTTTTCCAAAAGCCTGCCTGTGCTGTAATAAAAGAGCAAGACAGTAGTTAGGACAACAAGCCTAAGCCCTCTGTTCTCTGAACACCTATCTCCTTTCATAGTATATTCTTTGATCTTGTGGTGCCACCTGATGTTAGTCAAATACCATGAAAGGACTTCTTCAAGTTCCTGAACATTGTGCTGTCACATTGCAGCCACCAAAGCACTGAATTAAACATTTACTTCATTAGTGTACAATATAGCCATAACTATATTGTTATACAAGTTGAAAATGCATGAATAAAGCTTGAAATGGCTGGACACATATGGTGGCATGTGATGTAAGCCATAAGATATTAAACTCAGTAAGTTAATGAAAATTATAAAATGCAGAAATTGGATAACAGGAATCATTCATTCATATTTCAATCTATTTGAGAGGGTAACATGATGCTCACATACCTTGTTCACATTTTTAGAAGTATTTCCCCAGAAATAAAAGTGGAATAGGTTCCTTGTCAAGTTTTAACCCATACTTTCTTTTTAATATCTGTGTGCTATGAGTTTCAAATTTATTTTTGTAATTTTTTCATTATATTCTCTGCTGTGCTTCTACCAGGATTAGCTTTATGAATTCCATAGCCATGAGTCAGATGTGATAAGTATTCAAAAAAATATCAAATATTGTTAAACATCCAAAAGAAGTAGTTTAAAAGAAGAAAGACATGTTTTGGTACATCTTAGATGAGAGAAAGAAGGGAAGGCCAGACATGGCAGACAATATCCTGAGTAACTTAATTTCTGTAAATAGTTCACCATAAAGAATTTCTACCACCTCAGATAGTAATCAAATTCTGCATATATCTGTGGATTTCTCCACTATATAGGACAAAACCCTCAAGATAAAATTATCTCTCAATGATTGAAGATCCACTAGTTTTTATGATTGGAGATACAATTATCCATCAGTGACTGAATAAACCAGCTGGAATCAGAGCATTCAACACAGGAACCCTTTTGGAGGGCCACTTCATATGCAACCTCTAATGTTTGTGTAATTATTAACAAGATTTCTGTGGAAAAGTTTGTCAGACAAGTGGTTATTCTTCCATAATTATTATAACATTTCATCAGTATACTAATTCTTAGTTTTTCATAAAATTTCTAAAGCCTCTTTAATACATATAAAATGTTTTGATGTATTTGTGTTTTGATTTTTAATGTATTGATAATTGATGTATTTAGTGAATAGGTAATGTTTCACTGATAGTAATACCACTTAAATGTGGGACTTCGTACATTCCAGGCAGGTAATCAACCACTAAGCCACATCGTTAACCACATCTCTCACATTATTTCCTAATTAAGGTTTGCATTTAATCCTTGGCTGCCCTGGGCCATGGCAGCCTAATTTTATTTCCTGCACAGCTAAAGTAACATATGCATACAACTAACCCCAGCCTTTTATTGGTTGAGTTTTATAAACTTAGCCTTCAGTTTGGCAATGATCTAGAATCATGCTAATCTTTGCCTCCCAAATGTGATAAATGTGAGCCACTGTGGTCAAATTTGATTGGAAACTTAAAAAAAAATTGTATTACTCCTTTTCTGGACATTTTGCAGACAAAATTTATTAATTAATGACTTTAACTTGAGATCCCAAGAGATTTTCTCATCTGACAATTCATATGCCTGATATTACTGTAATTCTGCAAAAGACTTTTCTCATTTTTATGTTTAACTTGGTATCCCAGATTTTAGTTACAGATAGAAACCAAAGGACCTGATTCTGCTTGTTCTGGCAGATATCTTGTTTGCATTTGTAACAAACAGTATGTCACAGGAAGCAAATTGTAGAGCACTGAATTCCAGTGTGAGTAATATTACATAGTTCATCTGTAGTCTAGAT
This sequence comes from Megascapheus bottae, assembly GCF_031878675.1. Lineage (NCBI taxonomy): Eukaryota > Metazoa > Chordata > Mammalia > Rodentia > Geomyidae > Megascapheus > Megascapheus bottae. The sequence goes on from NC_143512.1 coordinate 70,683,197, forward strand.
ATGCCTCAGTACTGGTCTTCCATATATCCCTTTAAACCCAATGAGTTATAATACAAGCAAGATTTTTTTTGTGACATGAGAATATTAGAAAATGTTTATATAGCAATGCCTCACTAATTTCGCACACATAAGTTGAGTGTATAATTAAACATTACAGCTTCCTTTGTCTCTGTAAACTAACCTGTTACTAATCTTTTGTAAAGAGTGACCTAGGGCAAGGAGTTTGGCCCAGTGGTAGAGTGCTTGCCTAGCATGCATGAAAACCCAGGTTCAATTCCTCAGTACAACATACATAGAAAAAAAGCCAGAAATGGTGCTGAGTGTCAAGTGGTAGAGCTCTAGCCTTGAGAAAGTCCAAGGACAGTGCTCAGGCCCTGAGCTCAAGCCAAGGACTGGCAAAAAAAAAAAAAAAAAAAAAAAAGGGTGACCTAATATTGCCTTTTGTGTCTATCACTGCTGAAGTGCATAATATAAATGAGGTTTTCTTTCAAGACTAATTCCCAGCCATTAAGAAATATTTTGCAAAAAAAATCACTTCTCATCTTGGATAGGAAGACTTTCATCATGTTAACAAACTGAAAATGCTCTGATTTCCATCCTACAGAGAACCTTAAAGTGAGTTCAGATGTTAACTAGGAAAAGTCATTCAAAACAACGATTCCTGTGTTGAAGAAGAATATCCATTGTGGATTAATATCAAGAAGTCCTGAGCTTCTACCCACCCCTGGCTTCAGGGCATCATGACATCTGAGAATAACGCATAGCATTCTCTGTTTCTGACATGCTCACTTGGAAATCATATAGTTGCTCTTCTCTATGGAATTTTTGTGTATACATCTGTATGTACATGTGTATGCACATGTGTATATCCATGTATGTGTGTATCATAACTGCTTAAATTCAGGGCCTTTGTACTCACTGCACTTTTTGCTAAGAGCTACATCTCTGCCCCTAAATCTAATCCTTAAGTTCTGTTTTTTTACTGGTTAATTGCACATAAAGAGTTTATAGGATTTGTCTGCCCATGCTAGCTGGGAATCTTGTTGCTCAGATCTTAGCCTCCTGAGTAGCAAGAATTACACTCTGTAGGATATTCTTTTCCCTCCTCCTGTGGTCTCCCCTCCTTTTCTGCTAACCATATGTCCTTGCTTTATTTATTACTAATGATTTTCCTAGTATCTGTCAGTTGCAACTTTCCCCACTCTTTCTCTCAGTCAATGAGAGATTTAAAAACAGGACTATGTGAAAAATTCTGTCACTAGGAGATTGGAGTCACATTTACTTGGAGTGTTAATAAACCACTCAGGCTTAATTCATCTCAAAATATCTTTAGAAATGTGTACATTTATTGACATCAAAATTAAATTTGAAGTAGCAGCTTTTTTTATTCCAAGCAGTACCCATAGTTTTGGGTATTGTATGTGCTATGATATGTTTATATAGTGTGTATATCCTTTACTTTTTCCAGAGACTAATGAAAAAGGAACACATGCACATTAGGAAAGAAAAAAAAATGTAGTCATGTAATCCTCACTGCTTTTGTTATTTTTTCACATTATTTAATGTATTTTCCAGTGTTATATCTATTACATGATTACCAAACCTAACAAAGGGGTTAAAGGCAGTACTATATAAAATACATATTTATAGCTCATAGAATTACTAGAGATGTTGGTGACTCTGGTGCCTAGACACTTTCAGTCACCTTTTCAGTTTGTTTTCTGTTGGTATTGAGTGAGTTTCTGGACACAACAGATAATTTGTTGGGAGCTTTCTCTTATCCCATCACTCTTTTACACTTAAGACTGATGCATAAAGCAACTGTCTGACTGTGGACCTGCCTTAGTATTCTATTGCCCTTATGAGCTGCCATGTGTGTTGTTCCTGTTTGTTTGAAATATCCATGAAATAGAATAAATTCATTTTGGAATTTGCCTGGCTAAAGAGTCACTTTTTAGTACAAGCATCTACAAATACTTAAACGTTCTCTAATGGTCAGGCCTTAACTTCTCTTTTGCTGCCATTTGGAGAGCTTTTCACCCATGGTATTCCAAGTTGCCCTCCTTTCTTCAATCACCCTTTTTAATCTACAGATAATTCTTAAAATATCACTGACACAACAAGTTAAGGAGCTCCCATCAATAAATACAAAGTTTTAGGTTTTTTGTGTGTTTGTTTTTATCTTTTTCCAGTCAGGACAAAATAAAATAATTTATGCCAGACAGTATTGGGGCAGTTCATAATTAAGAAACTTGACCCTCAGCTTTTGACTAGAAAATCAATGTGTTAGTGGAAAACTCATCCTGAGCTTTACTCTGTGTGTGTTTGTGTGTGTGTGTGTGTGTGTGTGTGTGTGTGCATGTGTGCATGCATATGTGAATGAATGTGCTCAATTCTAACACCCCACCATGTGAGCCACAGCCATACATCATAGTTGGAGATAACCCATTGGCCTATTTTGCTTGGGATGGCTTTGAACCTGACAATCAGATATCGGCTTCCTGATATCTATATTTATATTATAAAGATTATGCTCCACAATCAGCTTGCTGGGATGCGTATCCTATTCCAATGTTTGTCCTTAGACAAAGATCTATTGCTAGTCCTGTGTTAAGTGTATATGATCTCCTCTCATCAAGGAAGAAATTTTACTAGTGTAAGCAATTATTTTTCAAATATCTTATAAGAGTAGACAACTTTAGGAAGACGCTGAGGCAGAGAACTCAGGAGTTCTCTGCTAAGGAGTCATGACTGATGACTACTGAAGCCGCAGTGGGTGCTTGTCTTGTTCACAGCTTCCTGTGATATCTTTGGTCAGTACTTTGTAAGAGCTTCCTGGATATCAATGGTCAGTAGTTTGTAAGAGCTTTCTGAGATATCATTAGTCAGTAGATGGTAAAAGCTTCCCTGGATACCATTGTTCAGTAGATTGTAAGAGTTTCCTGGGACTACTTGTGCCACTACCTTTAGTAAATATTTTAATGGTTATTTCTGCTCCAGGCTCCACTCAAACTCATATTTCATCCTATGAACAGGGATTATGTTTACTAACCCAGAAACATCATCTGAAAGAGAGTTAGTGAAAACAAATTTGTCACTGAAATAATTTCTTTGAGCTTGGCAGTGATATATGACTTAACTCCACAAATTCTCTTTTGCTCATTTCTGTCCACTGAAAAAGACTAAGAAAATCCAAAATTTTGCATTAAATCTGATTAAATGCTAAATCTTGTAGTAAAATTCCCCCGAGGAAAGCATAAAGATAACATGCCCCTTTTATGTATAATCGTCTTTAAAATTATGCATCAGGTAAAAGCCACACAATAGTTGGAGGGGGGAAATCCTCATTAATCACATTTTACAATTCAGAACCTAACCTAATATGTCTTCAACATCATTAATTTCAAGAATATACCTCTGATGGTACTCCTCTGAAGGAGTTTTGCTTATTAGCAGAAAATTGCAGGATACAGGAATTATAAGGTAGTTTTTTTTTTTTTTTCCTGTCCTGGAGCTTGAACTTTGGGCCTGCGCACTCTTCCTGAGCTCTTCAGCTGAAGGTTATCACCCTACCCTTGGAGCTACAGAGACACTTCCAGTTTTCTGTTGATTGATTGGAGATAAGAGTCTCTGTGCCTGGGTTGACTTTGAACCTTGATTCTCAGATCTCAGCCTCCTCAGTAGCTAGGATTACAGGCATGAGCCATGGCACACATCTTCTTCCTTATTCTTGAGTTACAGTTACCAGTAGATTGTGTTACAAGCAATCTATGGTCTTCACATGAATTAATAAGACTAATTTTCCTGCCATCAGATGCCAACAATGTGTTGAGTTTTGTTTTGATTTTCTATACATAATGCTCTTTCTTACTTTCTTGACCTCTAAGTAAATATCCTCTACCTTCCTCCATTCACCCTCCTCCTGCCCCAGCACAATCTCCGCTGATTTAAAGTGTAGTTTAGACTAAAATGACAGACACATACTATAATTAATTTCAAGAATTCCAGTAATCACAAACACAGGGAGATGGAGGCAGGGCTAGGAAATCAGTGTAGGTCACCAGGCTTTCTTTCTTTGTGCTGAGAATTTTCTGGCATCGGTCAAGGGAATGTGATTTAGGATCTGTGATTGTATCACACATTTAGTATGTTCAGCACCTCATTTTATTTATTCAGCCAACTATCTCTTGTCTAAAACAAGATACACAAAGTCATCTTTCAAATCATCAGGTGGAAACTGTAAAACTCACTAAACATTGGAGAAGTGTTGTAATTGCTCTGTTGAGTAATTGGCTGTTCTCCAATTGAGTCATATTGATGGCTCATTCCATATTTTACAGCTTTGTTACTTTTTTTTTTTTTTTTTTTGCCAGTCCTGGGCTTGAGCTCAGGGCCTGAGCACTGTCCTTGGACTTTCTCAAGGCTAGAGCTCTGCCACTTGAGCCTCAGCACCACTTCTAGCTTTTTTCTATGTATGTGGTACCGAGGAATCGAACCCGGGTCTTCATGCATGCTAGGCAAGCACTTTAACCACTAGGCCAAACTCCCGGCCCCCTTTGTTACTCTTTTAAATTGTTTTACATTATCATTGAAAAGAGGCTGACTTATTTGAGAGAAGTTGCTCGTTAGTTTTGGAAATGGGGCTGAGATCATATTCTTTAAAAGAGAAGTTATAATGAAAGGTGATTTGGATTAAAAAGAGTGAAATATATGAACGAGCAAGTCCACAATGAGAATTGAGAATGTTATTCTTTTAAGGAAAATATGTTTTTAAAAATGTGATTTTATTTTTCTTCAAGGAAAAGGACTTTTAAAAATCAGGGCAAGGAAAAAACAAATATGAATGTACAAATAAATAATTAGAGAAAAATATGAATACCAGAAGTACAAAAATCACTGAGATAAAGTAGAAATTCAAAGTAAATTGGAGAACAAAGAGAAATGTGTTCACAAGAGTAAAATAATGGCATAGACTGATGAGGAGAAAGTTGGTTTAATTGAGAAAGAAAATGATAAGAACAAAAAATATAAAAGCAACTTTTGAAAAGTATAGGGAGGATGTGAAGATCAAAGAATAGAATTGTTATGACTTACACCAACCAGAAGTAAAATAATATCTAGTTTAATAAATGGATGTTGATACAAAAATAACTATTATTACATTCTAATTGACCAAATGCACGTTATCTTAGAAATTTTGTAAACAATATCTCATTGAACTGTAAGTAAAACTTTGACATAATTAGTATTGCCCAATTGTCATTTGAATGGTACTCAAGTAAGTCTTAGTAACAAATGGGTTATTTTGTTTATCATTCAGTAAATATAATCTCTCTAGGTTTCAGAAAATTTCCAATATCAAGCGCAACTCAGTCCCTAGTAACTGTTTTCCTTATTTTTTTTAATTACAACTATATTTATTTTCAAAGCACTAAACAATATTAAAGGAATTGGAAAGTACAATTCAACTACACTCAATTAAATGGTTATGGTACAATTATAAGTCAATATGGTGAAGCTATGAACATTATGTAAAGATAGCATAAGCCAAAAGAGTAGGTGAAAAAATAAATGTAAACAACTTCCATAAACAACCATCCAAAAAGCCATAATCTAATATTTATTAATTGAAACACAGCAAGAATAGTCATCAAAATGGATGCAATAGGTGTTGAAAGACTGTATCATTTGCCTTTCCATTTCCACATTTTTCTTTAACTGTCCTATCCCCATGTTATAAAATTATAACCATAGTGCTCTGCTAATAAAAATAAATAAGATTATTCTAATTTTTAAAAAAGAACAAAAAAGATTGTTATCCATAAGTGTAATATTCTTCTTCTTCTTCTTCTTCTTCTTATTCTTATTCTTATTCTTATTATTATTATTATTTTGGTTGGTAAAGGGGCATGAGCTCAGAGTCAGGGTGTTGTCCCTGACCTTTTCAGCTCAAGGCTGACACTCTACCACTTGAGCAATAGCACCACTTCTGGTTTTCTGGGGTTAAGAGAATCAGCTGGGCTGGCTTTAAACTACAGTCCTTAGATTTCAGCCTCCTGAGTAGCTAACATTACAGGCATTAGCCACCAGTACCCAACTCATAAGTTTAAAAAAATTAAAACAATATATTTAAATAATTACACATTTAACAAACTGGTACATGAATACAATGCATCTGAGCTACATCATCCCTATCAACAATCTTATTCTCCTGTAACTCACCCCTTCCCTTACATTTCTCAAAGTTATGTTATAGAGAAAATTACCACATCCCCCCCATCATCCCTTCATTGTCTAAGACTCTCCCCTTAATCTCACTCCTTTTGCAAGTACCCCTTTTTGTTATTTTGTTGAACTTTAACTTTCTAAAAACTGTTCTACTTAAGCTCTCCATATCATCCCTTTTAGTCCAATTAATTTGGAGCTCGTTGCATGCCACCTAGAATGCTCACTTATAGATTTGTATGCATATTCTACATGCCACTAATGAGAGGAATTATGGAATATTTTGTTCTCTGGTGCTGGCTTATTTCACTTAATATAATTCTCACCAAGTTTCTTCATTTCCATATGAACAGCATAATGCCATTCTTTCTAATGGATTTTGATGAGGGTGATGTAGCTAAGGTGCATTGTATTCATTAACAGTTTGTTAAATGTGCAATTATTTAAAGATAATGTTTTAATTTTTTTTATTTATGAGTTGGGCACTGATGGCTTATGCCTGTAATCTTAGCTACTCATTGTGTTTCTATACGACACTTTCTTAATCCATTTGTTTACTGATGGACATCTGGGCAGATTCTCTGTTTTGACTGTGGTGAACACAAATGCAAAAAACATAGTTGTGCTGGTCATTTCACTATAGCCTTGCTTGTATCCTATCCACATTTGGACATTATGTCTTATCCACATAGTCTGTCACACACACACACACACACACACACACACACACACACACACACACACACATCTCCACATGATGTCCATCATAATCCCTTGAGATTTTCATACTGTACCATATGTTTCTAACTCAATCTGTCTATACTAGGCTACTTTGCCCTCTCAGGCCAGCTGCTACTTGTGTATGTTAGTAATGGTTGCTTGGTATGTATCACAAACCCTCAGGGTCAAATAATTCAGCCATGAGGCTGATGAAAATTCATTTTTTTGCTGTTCACATTTTTGGTTTTACTTTATTTCTCTTGAATTTGAACACTCTCTGAATGAAATTTGTTGCTAGTGCAGGAAGAAAAGTATCTCCATCCCATGAATAGAACTTTGTTTTTCTTCTGGTATTGTCATTTAACATAAGGGTAAACGTGATCTCTGGAAATGTAATTTTCATTAGGATCCAAAAGTCATTTCCCTACTTTCCCTCCCTTAATGTCTATGAGATGTAACGTATCATTTGCTATGGGATTACTGAAAATTAAGCAGGATAAAATGTCAACATTTTGTCAGACTATGAGATACCTAAATGTATTCAAAATGTTGAAATCTGAGCATCTTTGGAAAAAGTTTCCAGGATTGTCCTGGCTGTGTAAGTAGGTAGAGGATGTTACTGATTGAAAGCTATATGTCCAAAGAACTGTTAAATATTCTACAGAAAATGACCCTGGTTTTCATCAAGGTAGTTCCAAAGTTCCAGAAGACATTACAAAGCCCCAGCTTGTCCATCTCACCTTATCCTGAAGAAAGTCTAGAAGACTTTAATACAGCCTGAAAACTGACAAAGAACTATCCCAGTCTAATGTCAGATGATAGTTGCTCACTAATGAAAAATAGTGAAATCATTCCTGGAATATGTAGTCCCTCAGAACTTCCTTCTTTTCACTAAATCCATAGACCACAATGCAAATGCCTAAAATCAAATGTTCCCAGTGATCATTAACAACTCCGAGATGGTATAGGAAACAACCTGGTGAGAACTATTACACGGGTTATCACACCTTTACATGGTATCCTAGAGACAGAGTTTTTGAGTTGTTGCCATGAATTTCTCATTCTATAGAGCCTGAATGGAGCAGAAAGTTCCTCATAGTTTGAAAGTATGTGGACATTTCCACCTACAAATGGCTGCCTCCAGCTCTGCAGGGGGCTCTCAATAACATAAGAAATGTTTCCTGATAAGGAAAACATCACAAGCAATCTATATCTCATGGAACAGCAGAACCTTTTCAGATCTAGGTAGACTCATTATTCATCATGTATGTCTCTAGTAAAAACACCTCTTGAAAATGCGATAATATAAAGTTTCATCCTACTTGAGAAGCAAAAATTGAGTTCTGGAAGAATCTATGTTGATATGTGTTGGTTGTTTAGTACATGCCATTCATTCATTGGTTTCTATTCAGTGATAAATTATTAAGCACAAACAGTGGTAAACACAAATTCAGCTTTCTGAAACCATATTTATCTTACCTGCTCTATAAACTCTGTTTATGTTCAATATTATATTTCAAAAGGTAGAAAATGGTGCCTCTCTCTTTTTCTCAATTAGCATTGCCAAGCAAGCCAGATGCCTTTAGTTTTTTTGAAACAAATTATTTTTTTTCAAAAAAAGTTTTCTTGTGAGGAATGTGGTCCCAAATTGGGAAAATAGGATGAGAAATGCAAAACCGAGCTAGTACAAGTATACCCTTGAAGGAAAATTCAGATAAAGATGGAGAAGTGTTAAAGGTAAGAAAAACAGATACAGACATCAGGCATAGCAACAAGAGCAGTCTTTAGACAAATAAAAAAATACAAAACAGATTGCTATATATAACATTTATAGCAATATACGAGGCTGGAAGTTTGGCCTAGGGGGAGAGTGATTTTGGTTCAATTCCTGGGTACCATATACATAAGAAAAAAATATCAGAAAAAGCCCAAGGTCAGTGCTCCTGTCCTGGGCTCAGTCCCTAGAACTAGCAAAAATTTAAATATATATATATATGTATGATATATATATATATGATAATAAGGGTGAAAGTTACAGAGACACATTCAGAATTAAGGCAAGACTGGTGAATAAGCATGCATGATAGTCAGTAGACTTCAAGCAAATGGAATAGCAATGAAACTACAGATTCTTTCCAAAATAAGTAGCATTCTTTTTTTTTTTAAGTCAATAGATGAGCAGAGCAATCAAGTTACCCCTGAAATTCATTTGAGAATAACCCTGGTTTATACTGAAGTAATGAGAGGGGGACTTGTAACAACTAAATACATTTATTTAAGCAAAAACAAATATATTTTAGTTTCCTTCATTTAAAATGTAAGCCTATTAAGATCTTCCTTGAAGTAATATCTGGAGATCAATTCACAGGAACCCAATTATTTAGTATAAAAATAATGTACATATTTACTGTTTTTTATACCTCTATGAAGCTTCACACTGACCAAGATAAAGGAGATGGAAATTTGAAATACATATTAACAGGAGATGGGGCTGGAAGTCTGTTCGTTATAGATGAAAACACAGGAGACATTCATGCTGCAAAGAAGCTAGACAGAGAAGAAAAATCCTTGTATATTCTCCGTGCCAAGGCCATTGACCGAAAGACAGGGCGACAGGTGGAGCCAGAATCGGAATTTATCATCAAAATCCATGATATCAATGACAACGAACCGAAATTCACAAAAGACTTGTACACTGCCAGTGTCCCTGAGATGTCCAGCGTTGGTAGGTATATAAATATTCACAAGCACTAGTATTGTTCGTTTAACACTGTAATTTCTATGGATAAGTGACTATGATATGTGATTTTGTTCAAGATAAAGATTGTATCTAGAAACTGCCACTTAGAGTAAACTAAAACCCTGGCTCCACCTTATTTTTTATTGTTGTTTTGTAGGTGGTGGGCTTGAACTCAGAGTCTGGGTGCTCTTTGTGAGCTCTTTTTTGCTCAAGGCTGGTGTTTTATCGTTTCCCCCCCCCCCACTTCTGATTTTCTGGTGGAGAATTGGAATGAGTCTCCTCCACTTTCCTGCCCTAGCTAACTTTCAACCCGGATCCTCAGATATCAGGCTCCTGAGTAGTTTAGGATTACAGGTGTGAGCTCCAGAGCCCATCTTAACTTTATTTAGGATGCTGCCTACTTTCAGGTTGCAAATTATCGAATATATTATTTTTTGGTAACAATGGAATTAACACTTTAAACTCTAGACTTCGGGAATAGAAGTGGAAGGCATTATTCCTCTAGACTTGTCCACTGAAGTGAAAGTCTGCCTAAGACAGCTGTTCTTGTGTCACATTAACTAATAAGAACTAATCTTTGTCTTTGATAGGAATTCTTCTGAATTATTATCTCATTTGATCAATAATGGGCTTAGAAAATTCAACTTTCAATCTCCCCATTCTGTAGTGTAACAATTCATGTTTTAGAGATACACAACAAAACATTTTGGATCAAATAAGCTGATAGCATTGTGGCAAGATTCTATGATCCTTTAATATGTTTCTGTCGTGTTCCATTGAAAAATTGCTGAATCATATAAATGGAAAATAATGGGTTTTTATTTTGTTCTTTTTTTTTTCTTTCTTTCTTTATTTTTTGCCAGCCCCAGGGCTTAAACTCAGGGCCTGAACACTGTCCTTGGGTTTTATCAAGGTTAGCACTATATCACTTGAGCCACAGCACTACTTCCCAGTTTTTTCTAGGTATGTAGTATCTAAGAATGGAACCAGGATCTTCGTCCCTGCTAAGGAAGCACTTTACCAGTAGGCCAAACTCACAGATTGTTTGTTTAGGCTGCCTTTGATTTTAATCACTACTGGTTAATATACAATTTTTTAACTGCATATGTCTTCATATTCTATTCTACTTATGTGAAGAGTTCATATTTGTGATACTTAAATCCTAAAATATATCTAAAAATTGTAATGAAATAATTACAATATGTATAAAGTAAACATTTCCTAATTTTAACATTATTCAGTTGTATATTCTTTATGTCAGTTTGAATTTATATACATAAACAATCATACATATCAAATTTCATTCTGCTTCTTCATTTTCTATTGAACTCTAGTTTGAAGAAGTTTTCTGATAAAGTGAATTCCCGATTTTAAAACAAATTTTGCTTGCGTGTAATTTTATCAGGTATTTTCCTGTCTGAACAGAAAGTTTGTAATACTTAGAAATATTTTATGTATTTGGAAATGTAAAAATCACATTTAAGATGACAGCACTCTTTCTCTAACTAATTAAACTTATTCTAAGCATTATTTCATTTGAGATATTAAAAATATGTCATTAACAGATCATCAATGTTTACACTTATTATCAGTATTTATTTATGGGAGTCCTGGGGATTGAACTCTGGGCCTGGGTGCTCTCCCTGAGCTCTTCAGCTCAAAGTTAGCGCTCTACCACTTGAGCCACAGTGTCACTTCTGGTTTTCTAGTGTTTAGTTGGAGATACAAGTCTCAGGGACTTTTGTTCTTGGGCTGACTGAATCCTCAGATCTCAGCCTCCTAAGTAGGTAGGATTACAGGTGTGAGCCATTCTCACCTGGCTTGTCAGCAGAATTTTCTCATGTATCATTTTATATTTTTAATGAACTTTAGTGTTTCACACTATACGTTCTGATTATGTGATTGCTTGATTCATATTAAATAATAGTTAAGTCAATTCTATATGACTACATAACCATATTAATTGTGAAATGAGCTATTTGTAAAAGCTTTCACAGATTCATCTTTTCAAACTATATTTAAATTGTGCAAGTTTATGCATGAAATGAGATTTGTGTATTATCTTGTCCAATGACACTTTCGGGAAAGGTAACTATATTGCACTTACAGATGCTTTATCTGTGAGCATCGCACCTTCTGATGAGTGTAATCTTTGAACATAGAAATTGGAGCCATTATCAGTCAAACTCTCTCCATTTCAAGGATTCCTATAAAACTGATAAAAATCACATAGCTGACCATTGGTTACTGATTTGGTAACAGCAAGTAAAATCTTAAGAATATGGACAACAACAATAACAACAACAAAAAATGGATAATTTGATCCTTCATTTAGAGGAGAGTTATTATTTGTCACATTTCTGCATTAGCTTCTTTTAGAAAATTCATGTGCACACATGCCATATGCTTACATTTTAAATTTTAAATGACTATATAGTTGTCTACAATAAGCATCTACAGAAAATAAAGTACTTAGTTTAATAAAAATAAATATAAAGCAGTTAAACACACTTGCCCCAAACTGGAATGAATTGTATATTATCTTACAATGTAACATAAAAATACTCAGACAAATGGATGGACAGTAAGACATATTGACTGACCAATCAATAGATAGGTAGACAGACAGACAGAACTCAGTAACATATGCAGGTACATTCTTAATGCCCACATTCCACTAAACATAGTTATAAGAATTACACAAAATGTATCTGGAAAATATCCTACTTTATTAGCTCCTAAATAAACCCCTCAAAGTAGAATTTCTTTTTTTTTGTTTCTTTTTTACCAGTCCTGGGCTTGGGATCAGGGCTTGAGCACTGTCTCTGGGTTTTCTCAAGGCTAGGGCTCTACCACTTGAGCCACAGCACCACTTCTGGCTTTTTGCTACGTATGTGGCACCGAGGAATCGAACCTGGGTCTTCATGCATGCTAGGCAAGCACTCTACCACTAGGCCAAACTCCCTGTCTAGAATTTCTTTATAATATTAAACATTTATTGAAAATAAATTCAAATGAAAGGAAAATCCTTGTATTTCTCAATGTGGTTTTAGGTAAATTACATGTATACACATGTATATATATATATATACATATATATACAGACAAGATATCTATGTAAAAGTTCGATATATGTTTTATCCTAACATTATATTGATCTTTGGTGCTAATTCACATTATTTAGAGAAAATAAAAGATTGGATCTTCATAATTACTGCAAGTGTAATTTTCTTAGGTTTTACTTGTATCAGTTACCATTGTAATATATACATATATGTATGTATTTATATATAAATTAGTTTTACGCTTACACATATGAAAAATGACATGTATCCTTTGTTTCTCTAGGCCTGATGACTTTTAACAAAATTAAAATGTCACTTAAGTGTTCTAATATGTAATTAAACTTAAAATATTGATTTTTGTATTGTTTATTGTATATAATTATGACCTTATATTTTGGAAACTACTGATATTGAACAACAGATATTCTTGTCAATCATTAACACTAAAGTATCTAAATGTACATAATTATATCAAATTCACATACTGAAGTACATTGATAGGTCCATAGCTATGTGTCTATATTTGAAAATAGGCAGAAAAACTCCATAAAAGTTCATGTATTTCCATTGAAAGTACATACACACATGTGTATCCATTTTGAAGTTCAATATTATTTTTATCTGTTGTGGTTTGGGGCCTGGACTCAGGCCTCACATTGTCAGCTGAATATATATCACCCAAACTATGCTTCTAATTCCTTCACAGCTCAATTTAATCCCTCTAGTTTTTCTATGATGATTTCACCCAGGACTTCTCTCCTGCTGAGCCCACATTCTACAAGTCAATTGTAGGCGGTCCTTGCTTGTTTCTTTACAATATGTATCTTTTAACATTTTATTCTATTTACAAGGCACATCTAATTAAACATAGTGAAGAGCAGCAGGAGTGTAAGAAATTCAGATTTACCAGTTCTAAATATGTGAACTAATGCCAATTTCAACTTTGTTATATTTATAAATTCTGACCTTTCAAACTTTTGCCCTTCATGTCATTATTTAGTCTTATTGAATCACTTTTGTGCTGGCACACATTTATTATTCATTATTTTAACATGCCCTAAAGTAAATAGATGATGGTTTCATATTGTTTTAATTAGGGAGAAAAGTTTGTTATTGTTGTATTTAATCAACTTTGATTAAACACACGATAGTCAAAGAAACACATAAGTATCTTTAAGTTTTCCCGAAAAACAAAAACAAAGAAAGATGTTTGAAATTTGGATGTATGGGAGTACTCACACTTCTTCCTTTGGGGTGGGAATGCATAGGTACATCTGTTATTCAGGTGACTGCGACTGATGCAGATGATGCTAACTACGGAAACAGTGCCAAAATTGTCTACAGTATCTTGCAAGGGCAGCCTTATTTCTCTGTGGATCCAGAATCAGGTACAAACATTTATCTTTGTGTGTTTCTCATTATACAATACATCTGGCTGTACAACTATTTACAAAAACACATATTTCAATGTTGTGAAGAATATCCATTTATTTTCAAGTTAGTGTTTCCTAGGGTTAGCCCATGAAAACTAAAGCAAACTTCTGCAAACTGTAACAACCTACTTGGCTGTTGAACTACTATTATCAGGCTTAGTAATTTCATAGAGACATGATGTTAAGGGTCAAAGCCTAAAAACTGAAGCTATCAAAATTCAACAATGTTCTTTTTTTTTCTTTCTAAAATCATTTTATTTTTTTTCTGGGCAGACATGGGCTGGCTTGAACACAGAACCGGGCTCTGTTCTTGAGCTCTATTCAAGGCTACTGCTCTACCTTGTGAGCCACAGGTCCACTTCTGGTTTTAAAGTTGTTTATTGGATATGAGTCTAGCTTTCAATCATAATCGTCAAATCTTAGCCTACTGAGTAGCTGGGATTATAGACATGAGCCTCCAGCACTCTCCTCCAAATTCCTGTTTTTGTTTGTTTGTTTGTTTTTACCTGTTTTGTCTTTGTTGTTTCATAGAAAGAATCGTCCTGATTTAGCAAATTCAACTCTATAAAGAATAGCCCTTTGGTCTTCAAATGACAACATTGTTTCTGTTTGGTTACATGTTGTAAAAATCCATTGGTGATATGACTGACAGAGGCATTTAAGAACACCAACAGTTTTGCTCATCTGTGATAAAATGAAATGTGTATAGCATGTCTTAACTTTATTTTTTATTCATTTATTTGTCAGTCTTGGAGCTTGAACTCAGGGCCTGAGCACTGTGCTTGGGCTTTCTCGAGGCTAGAACTCTGCCACTTAAGCCACTGAACCATTTCTGGCTTTTTCTGTGTATATGGTACCAAGGAGTCAAATCAGAGCTTCGTGCATGCTAGGCAAGCACTCTACCACTAGGCCAACACTCCCAGCCCCACATGTCATAATTTTAAGTCAGTGACTTTTCTACTTTTTTCCCCAAAAGGCATAATAAAAACTGCATTACCAGATATGAGTAGAGAAAATCGAGAGCAGTACCAGGTGGTTATTCAAGCTAAAGACATGGGCGGCCAAATGGGAGGTCTTTCTGGAACTACCACAGTGAACATCACTCTCACAGATGTCAACAACAATCCTCCTCGATTCCCGCAGAGTAAGGACTGTCTCCATGTGTCCCTGTCACATAGCTTCTTTATTTTACTAGGAAGAGAATTTACCATTTGTGTTTCTAGATTCATGTATCTAATTATATCATCAGTCCCTCCCTCCACAAAAAAAAGAAAAACAAATGCATTATATTCTGAATTGCAAATTATGATCATTTCCATAATTGAGTAAGTACTGGGAGAAGGCAAAGATGAGATACTATTTTGCCACTTATTACTGTTCCTTAGTCCTCTATCTTCCTTAGAAAGCATTGCAGACTCATTTCTCAACAATTGCTATGGAGCTCTTATGCTGTCCCTCTGCCCCTCTTGGTTAACAGTATGGGATTTCAAGTTTGCCTTCTTGAATTCAAAGTCTAGGCCTTTCCTTTGCCTTACCTCAGGGCTCTTATTTGTCAATAGACATTATTAAGAATTTAATTTATTCTGAATATAAGAGCTGAAACTAAATTTTTATTTAAAACCAATGTCAACAGTTATATTTATAGCATTTCTATATTTTCTCTGTTAAACTAAAAGTCATGATTTACATTGGCTGGGATGATATGTTATTGATATTCTTCAGTATGGGATGACATATTAAAATTCAGTACTGTCAAATTTATTGAGCCATAGAGATTAAATCATCAAATTCCCTTTCACTTGTCACAGTTCTTGGATATGTCTTAAACTATAATTACTTTGCTTTCCACAAAGGTTTTGTTTTTTAAAAAAAAGATTGCAGTTTTATACAATTTTGTTCTCAATACAAAGAAGTTAATATGTTCTTTTAAAGAGCATAAAATTTAACTTCCAATCACTGATTCCAATGCCTTGATTTTAATGCATTTTTTCAAAAACTTTTCTTCAGCTTGACAAAATTTTCAATATTTGGGGACTTACTATTGGTGGATATATCCGTAGCATTAATACCATAACAAGAAAGTTTCTTTAAGAATGAATAATAGACCTAAATAACATAAAAATAACCACTACATTTCAATTCCTTAAATGTAAACTAATAGTAAAATTTGATGAATTCACTGGGAGTTTGGCCTAGTGATAGAGTGCTTGCTAGCATGCACTAAGACTCGGCTTTGATTCCTCGGTACCACATATGTAGAAAAAGCCAGAATTGGTGCCGTGGCTCATGTGGTAGTGTTCTATCCTTGAGAAAGCCCAAGGCCATTGCACAGGCCCTAAGTTCAAGCCCAGGACTTGCCAAAAAATAAATGATGAATTCCTTCATGCTCCCTCTGTAATTCCAAAGATTATTAAAATATTAGCAAAAGATTTGTAACTATTATATTAACAGTTACTTATAGCAGTAATAAAATGATCTCTAGATCCTGGATGAAATTAATATTAGACCTCAAGCAAATTCTCTAGTAAACATGTGAGGTTCTATCAGCATTTCTTATTTTATCAATGAGCACATTGATTTCCAACTTAAGTAAATCTAAGTTTATTGGTTTAGATTCCTTAAAAATTAATTAATAACTGTAATATGTATGATAATAATCTTGAAATCCACAGAGAATAAATAAAAATTGGTTTGTTTTGGGAGGGATGGGTGAGAATGCTAATAGGAGTGACATTGATCAGGATGCATTCTATTCATAAACTAATTTTTTAATGGCAACTACTTTGTACCACTACTTAAAGATAATTTTAAAAATGTATTTATTCCCCTTTCACTCCAAATTATAGGGTATTGTGTCAGATTTCCATCTGTAATCTAGATAACTCTGATACCTTTATTTTTATCAATTTGGACACATTTCTCGTTAACAAAGTGAATGCTCTAAAGTTTTAAATGTTTTTGACTTAATCTATACTTCCAACAGCTTAAAATTCAACATGACGTAAAATGTCTCCTGATTTAAAATTGTTTCATTGTAATAAAAAGAGAGAGAAAGAAATGAAAAAAAAAATGTCGTCAACAGATGAAATGTCAAAACATCTCTACTTTCATTTGCAGGTACGTATCAGTTTAATTCTCCAGAGTCTGTTCCTCTGGGAACCCACCTTGGAAGGATTAAAGCCAATGACCCTGACATGGGGGAAAATGCTGAGATGGAATACAGCCTTGCTGAAGGAGATGGCGCAGACGTGTTTGATGTCATCACTGACAAGGATACACAGGAAGGGATTATAATTGTCAAACAGGTTCCTCTTTGTGATCTTCTTTCTTTAAGGGCTCTCTAGTGTTCTCTGACAGTTCAGGAAAGGGTGAAAAGCACTGGGTATATTATTTCCAGCTTTTATGTGATTTTGATCCTTCACAGGAGAAGTGAAAGTTTGACCTCACTTCAAATAAGTGAAGTGTTTTCATCACTGATACTTATATAAAGTGATCTAAAAGCTCAGTGATTGTATTTGTAGTAAACAACCATCAGACTAAAAAGCACTTGTTTTGTACTTGTGTCTGGAGGGGGGAAGAGAAATAGCAGCTTCCCTTTTATTTCACACTCTTTTAAAGATGGTTCTAGTTCTGTGTGTGATGGTGGCCTACTTACATAAGAAAATCATTCAGGGTGATGTATTTGTATTCATTTTCTTGATTTTTAGTGTAGTAAGGAACATATTCTGAGATTTTTATTTGGCATAATAGAATATATTAATTATTTTATTTCATGTCTTTCCTTCACAGTTTTCTATCTATAAATGCACAAGTGAACATTTTTTATTTTAATTCATATTGTATTCAATATTTTCATCTTCACTAGTTTTTATTTTAGTAATATCAGTAATACATAATCGAAAATCCATCAAATGATGCTTTATTTATAAATCTGAGGTCCATTTAGGTCGTAGTTCATTTACCTATGTTTAAAAATATTTAAGTACATTACCCAGTAGAAATAAATCTGAATATATATTACTCTATATTTAGTTAATTCTAATTTCCTAAACTATCTCTAAGACAAACAGAAAGATACTAATTTACTTACCTGTAAAGAAGTGACTAATGACATTAACCATAGTTGCTGGGTTAATTTAGAGAGCAAGTTACTGAAGATGCCAACCACTGTTAAGTCTTCTAAATTATGCTGCCTTTTCCCCGTGTTTTATTTAACTTTAGAATTTAGATTTTGAAAAGAAAATGATGTACACATTACGAGTGGATGTGAGCAACACCCATCCCGACCCACGGTTCGTGCACTTGGGACCATTTAAAGACACTGCAGTGGTCAAAGTGTCTGTGGAGGATGCGGATGAGCCTCCAGTGTTCAGTAAACATTCATACTTAGTAGAAGTGGACGAAGACGTCAAGGAGGGAAGTATCATTGGACAGGTCACAGCATATGACCCAGATGCCATGAACAATGCAATCAAGTAAGTTTGCAAGAGTGTATTACTCTTCTATTTTGAAGTCATATGTGGAAAAGCTGTTCATTAGTCAGTGATAAACAAATGAAAGGGATAAACTCTTCACCAGAAAATTGTCTGGTTACTCTAGATGCATTATTTTCCTTAAGTCTTTTGATGCTCCAAGTTTGAGACTACTATATTTCTCTTGGAATGATAATACTGAGGCACTGGGCATTTGAATAATCAGCTTCATAGTGGCAAAACTGGGTTCCTAAAATGGTCTATAGCTCAAAAATGAAAAAGCAACATGAATCTGTATTTTTGATATGGTTGGTGCCTACCCATTTTTCTTCTTTGTTAATTAAAAGCATAGAATGAATAGAAGTAATTTTAGAAATTAATTGATAAAATGTATCTATTTTCTCTAAATTCCAAAATACCTCCTTCAGAAAAGTCTCTAATAAACATACCACATATCAGAACTATGAAGAAACTATATGGCAATTTTATTTTCATAAAAACCAAACTGATAATAATACGTAAATTAATCAGAACTGTAAAGGCTCTAGTAGCTGGTAAAGTGGCACTTCCCCCAAATATTAATATTTTATGTACCACTTAAAAGCTTTTAAAACTTTTTTAACCAATTCTTAATATTTTTTGAGCTTCACCAAAACTTTTCTTACCAGACAGCCTTCAAACCGTTTTCAGATCTCAGCCTCATGAGTAGCTAGGGTTCCAGGTATAAGCTACTAGCACTTGGCACTATTTAATTTTATTTAATGACAGAAAGTACATGATTTTTTTCATTCCAACATCCCCGAACCTCTAGGACTCTTTTTTTGTTCTTTATGTTTTTTTTCCAAGGGTAGCCATGCTTTCTCCCATTGTGGACAAATGTCATATTATTCTACCGTATGGATTCATGGTATTTATTTGCCTTAGTTCACTTAAGTGACAGCCACCAGAATAATATTGTATAGAAGCTATCAGAAGAGAAAACTTAATCATGCTTTAACTAAGAAAATAAATAAAAACAAAGTAAAACAAAATATGTTCATTGCGCTGATTTATCAGTTTGTTTAGTTTGTGAGGTGAGTTTCATGAGGCCATGAAACAAAAATTGCACAATATTTTATTGTACCAAGTGAACACTCTACCTCTTGAGTCATGTGTTTTTGCCCAGCATTGACCTTATATTGTAATCCTCCTATCTGTAAGCCTCCCACATATCTGTCATTTTAGAGGAAATCAACACACCCCATTTAAAGGCTGGGATTAGAACTTATTCACATTTCACCTGAACTTGCACTGAAACATGATCCTCTTGATTTTTGTCTTCATGTAGGTGAGCTTGCATGGATAACCACTGGGATTAGCCTGACTTTATGATTTATTTGAGGAATAAATTTAGGATTATGTAATAAAAAATGGTCCATTGAGATATCTGTGAGGCAAGCTAAAAGGGTGAAATATTTTTCTTTTATGAAATATTGAACCTACCTAAGGTTATGAGATTAAAATGTCATATAGTTGCTTTGATCTTTATAATATTGCTACCGCTTAGCTTTTACTTGCTTGAATGTCATTGTCTAGATTTGGTACAAAATAATAGATTACTTTGACCAGGATATATTGTATGTATGTAGAAAAGTATCAGAATTAAATTTTGTCTTGAATAAGCCATGTATGTCAAGAAACAAAGAAATAGATTAAATAAATTTTATGATAAACATTCGGTAGCAAGCAGTTCTCTTATATTTTAGACATGTTTTCATAGTGATAGCACGTTCCTTTAATATTTGAGAGGATATAACAATTATGGTACATGGATCCAGAAATTTCTTATAGGGGCACTTAGAATTTGCTTTCTTTCCTGATGTAGGGTTCATTTATTTTCTAGAGTATTTGTGAGTTCAGCTGAAAAGTCTAAGTAATTAACATAAATCTGTTCAAAATAGCATATAGTACCTTTTGTATATCAACGTGATTCATTTTCATTCTCACTTAAAACACAACTTTATATGTTTTTATTTTAAGCCCAATTTGTTATGCTGCTTATTAATTGTAATATTAATGCATCGTCTTTAATTCTATACATGCTACTGAATTTAAATGTCACCTTATTTACTTCTTAGTTGTTTCATTTACTTTTGTTTTCTGTTGTGTTCAGCCTACTTTGAATTAATGCAGAATTTTAGACTGAGTGGTACAATAAAATATTGGACAATTTTTTGTTCTTTCTCCTCTCTTTCTCTCTCACTCTCTCTTTCTCTCATACACACACTTTCTGTCTTGACTCTACCAGTATCTCAACTCAGGATGTGGTGCTTTCTAGACAGGCACTTTACCACTGAGCCATAACATCTTCTTTTCTTTCACATATGTCTATGCTTTTAATTCTCTCAGTTGTTAGCAACTTCATC
This sequence comes from Megascapheus bottae, assembly GCF_031878675.1. Classification (NCBI taxonomy): domain Eukaryota; kingdom Metazoa; phylum Chordata; class Mammalia; order Rodentia; family Geomyidae; genus Megascapheus; species Megascapheus bottae. The sequence continues at coordinate 70,704,257 of NC_143512.1, forward strand.
CAGTCATTTTATTTATTGTTTAGAGTTTAGTTTTGTTCTTGGATATGGGAATGTTTAGGTTCTGTTTGAAAATTTTAGTCATTGTCTCTTCAGTATTCTTTGTCTTACATTTAGTTTCCTGTTCAACTGCTTTCTATTGAATCCAGTAGCTACTTCTACAATATTCTATCACTTTTAAATCCATATCCACAGAATTTTTCAATATTAGGCACTGTATTATCTTCTGCAGAATTTTACATATATACACACATATAATTAAATATTACACCATGTGTAAATCCAAGTTTGAATTCAGTTTTGCTCTTTCTAGGCACTGTACCATTTGAACCACTCACTCAAATTCTTTTGCTTTTATTGGTATTTGAAAGGAGCTTTGCTATATTACTGGCAATTCTGGAATATGATCCTCATATTTGGGCAGCTAGTATAGTTTAAGTGACAGATGCATTTCACCATACCATTGTTTAATTAGATAAGGTGAGGTTTCATGACAATTGTGCTTGAGTAGCCTCAAAGAATTGCCTTGATCTTTCCTACTGAATAGCTAGAATGATATGAATGATCCAATACATCTAGCTTGGAGACCTTTCCAACCAGTCTACTAAAAGTCCTATAAGCTATTATTCCTTTTTTGTGTTTGGCACTTTATCGGTGTGAATGGTCTCCTCTATGCAATTACATTGTGATAGAGTTGTGTGGGCTCCTGCAATGTTTTCCTACTTTACTCAACAGGAACTCATGCAACACTTTTTAACAGAGGCAGAGTAGCAGGCTCCACCCTTCCTATGGAAGAAGTCCTGGAACTTACTTCCCCTTCATTACATCTCTTTTTCTCCTGGAATTCTCATCTTCAATTATAGAGATTCCTTTCCTCAATATCTACTGGGTTTGGTTTTGATTTTTTGATGTTTTGTTTTGTTTGGTTTGGTTTGGTTTTCTTTTTTGCAATTTATGGACTTTTAGGGATTATGCTTATATTATAAAACCAGCCTCTATTATTCTGTCTTTTTGAAACTAAGGTAGAAGAAATATTCTAAAACATAACTGTTTATGTCATCATAGTACTTTATTTTAGATGACATGAGAGATTCTGCAGTAAATAAGATTGAAAAAACCTCTGCTCTGCCATTATATCAACATAGTGTTTCAGTCAGTGGAAATGTCATATATTTAAAATTATTTGTCAATGTGCAATCTCAACTTTATATCATCAAGTTCATTATTATCCACACATCTTTGTATGTATACATATACATATATAATTGTATTTTAGTGTTGGGCTTATGTATAGAGGGGTTACAATTACATTGTCATGTAATAATTACATTACTTCTTAACTATTGATCCCCCTTCCCATGTTTTTCCCCCACATCTTTATATTAATTCTAAATTTTCACTTATCTCACTGAATTTCTCCATAAGACTTTATTTTTTCTTTGCCAGTCCTGGGGCTTGAACTCAGGGCTTGGGCACTGTACTTACAATTTTGTTCAAAGCTAGTGCTCTGCCACTTGAGTTACAGCACCACTTCCAGCTGTTTCTGTGTATGCGGTACTGAGGAAATCAAACCTAGGACTTCATGCATGCTAGGCAAGCACTCTACCACTAGGCCACATGCCCGGCCTAAGATTTTATTTTTATGAACTATGTACACCACATAAATAATACATCACTGGTGGGCATTTACAATGTTTGACTGCATACAACTCCCCTAAATGCTATAACTGCCTAAGAAATATCCATAAAGTTTCCTGGTCAAAGATGAATAGAAAAATTCTCATTCTTGCTTTCCAAGATTCTAGTGTAATAAATGTAGTTTATATTTTCTTTAGCTTATTGTTCTCCGAGAGACCTTTACACAATGGGCTCACAAACACTGGAGAAAAGCAAATATAATAATAATAATAATAATAATAATAATAATAATAACCTCTTGTTTGATCTAGATTCTCAAGCAATATTAACAGAGCAAATTTCAAAGTATTTCTTATCCTGCCATCATAAACACATCAGCCAATTCCCATTAAAATGTGTCATAAATCTGTAGATCTCCCAGCTACAGTATAAAGTAACTGCATAATAGTTCTTCAAAAAATTCAGTGCTATAGTATGGAACTATTTGCCATGCTCTTATTTACTTCAGAAGAGCATCCAGTCCCCAGAGCTAAAATAAAGTATGGATACAACATCATGCAGACCTGTGCCTTAGGGAAAGTTTGAGAACTAAGCCTCACTCCTCCAAGTACATCTCACATCACGTGTATTTTCTGAAGTACATCTGTTACTGGCAACATGAGATTGTGGTTACAATTAGCAGCTGTTGTCACCTCCGTCTCACCTCATTAGTTATCATAGAGCTCCCAAATTAGGGGGTTGATTATAGCTTTACAAGTTTCAAAAGAACATCTTGCTTCATTTCACAGCTATTTTATGCTTAGCATATTTAAAGTTCAATGATTTTTAGAAGAAATCTTTTCTACTGCTGTCAACCTAAAATAAAAATAAGTAAGAAAACAAATTTAATGCCAAAGGGTTTAATTTTACTTAAAAAAATTCACGATTCCATAACATACTGCAGCTTGTACATAAGACATACATACATACATACATACCTACATACATACATACATACATAGTCATGTTTCTTTACATTAATTCCATTTATTACAGTTGGCAAAATATTTAATCTACCTGGGCAGGATGTCAAACACCTGTAATCATAGAGGCTAAGGCAGTAGGACCATGAGTTCAAGGTTTATCTGGGGTACATAAATATTCTTAAAATAATATTTTTTATTTGTGAATTGTACTTGAACTATTATTTGAAATGAAATTACCTGATATGTAATTCTCAATCACTTTTGAAGAGGAATGACATTTTCAAAATTTGGAGCTACATTTTGGAAAATTATAACTAGAAAAAAGGCATATCTGTATGCTAACTATATTGATTTATTGAATTTCTTGGATGATATCAGAACAAAACATTCTATAAAAACTCATACTACTACTTTCCAGTTCATATCAAAACTGATAAACTACTTCATGCTACTTATTTGTTTGGTCATGGACAGTAATCCAGAATTTATATTTAATTTGTGCTATACACATATATATGTATATGTAAATATATATTTGATTTTAATTGCAGAACACAAAAAGGAAAAACAGATTAAAAAACAGAGCCCAGTGTCAGCATGCTCTTATCTAAAGCACTTTTTTGCTTGCCATTTGCTGTGTGTATATGATTAGATCTCCTCTCTGTAGAAATAACACATATAAAAAATCATTGACTTTTCTACAAGATTGTTCAAAATTCAATGTAGGGACATCAATAAAATATTGTTATTGTAAGTCATCTACTGGGAACCTGTGATGTTGGCTTTGTGTAAAATGTTTATCTGGTCATCTGCTGTAAGAAATTATATTCATTGTTAATAAGTAAATCAAAATGTTTCTACTCTGTTGAATACAGAACTTGGCAACTAAATAAAAGAAAATTATCTCTGAGCTTTGACGAAAGTGAGGCATCATTAACACTGCAGAAAAACTAAAAAATAAATCAGGAAGTTTGCAATGTTAATGACAAAGTGAGAGAGAGAGAGTGAACTCTTTCTAGATTGTCATGAATTCTTAACTTGAAAGACAATGCTTTTAAGGATAAGTGAACCAGTATAGCAGCCAGAAACCCATAGCCATTGTTGATCTTGTACAAGCTATTACTAAGTTAAGCTTCATTTTTTTTGCAGTGTTAAACCTAGTTTTTATTCTTTCATCAAGAAAATTCCATGAGAATCTACTGGATAGGTAGCAGTGAGGAAAACAAACATACAAAACAACAAACAAACAAAACAAAAGCAAGTCCACAGTCAAAAGCAGACAAAAGCAGATAATGATAACTTCATCTGGTCCTTACACAGAAAGATTACTTTACAAATATTGGCAAATATTGGAGGTTGATTTTCTGTTTTTAGAAAAATTGTTTGATTATGTTAATTTATTTTTCTATCATTCACTCATTTTATATTGCCTTAGATTCATAAACTACATTTATCAATGCAGAAAATATTAAAGATTAAACATTTGACTTGAATGATTCATCAACATAGTGTCAGATAATGGCTACTGTATAGCTTTACAATAAAATTATTTTAATTCAGTATATCAAAAATAAGTTCATTTCTTTTCATTTTTTAAAAATTGCTTTCAGTAAGATGCCTAGAAAACTGAGAAGTGCCCCATTTGCTGCAGAGGCTCTTTTCTGTTCTTCATTGATGGTCTTCTTTCTGTTATTCTGATTATTTTAGCCTAAGGACTAAAACCTTTCTGTCTCTTTTATGTACCTACAACATAAAAATCACCTAAGAGTTTCTCAGAAATAAAGCCCCAGCTCCCACACTGGATCTCCTTTTACAAATTAGATATTTCTTGTTGTCAGACCCAGGCCTTGTGCATAGGCCTTTGTGTGCATTGTACCTCTAAACTATACAACTAGACAATCAGGATGTAAGATATGCAAATGATTCATGAGAATAACAATGTTGAAGAGGCTCACTCTTTCCATATGGCTTCCGTCTCTACTCAGGGACAAGAATCTCAGCATGTAAATTGTATTTCCTAATTAATTATAATATAAACATAATGGCTTAAAAACAGAATTGTATTAGCTTACCATTCTTTAAGTGAGAAGTAGAGTATGAGTCTCCCTGGGCTCAAATAGACATGGGGACGTGCAGAAAGTCACATTTCTTCCTGCATAAATTAGAGAAGAATTGTCTGCTTGCTCATTTACATTGCCATCAACCTTCCAATCCTTACATGGATGAGGTCCCACTCTTTTTTCTGGCTCCCCTCAGGACTGTTTTTACTATGTTCTTCCATCTTTAAGATTAAAGTCAGGTCCTTCTCACCTTTCAAATTTCTCTTTAATTTTCCTCTCTCTCATCACCTTAGACCATTATTCTACTTTCTCTCCTCTTCCACTTTAAAGGGCTCTTAGGATTAAATTAGACACATCTGGCGAACCAAGAATAATCTTCAATCTTAATGCTTTCATTCTTAGTTGCACCTGTAGAATTAACTTTTGCCATGTAAAATAACAAATCGATGGGTTTGGGGAATTCAGTAATGGATCTTTTTGTGACAGAAAATAATTTACTGCTAACTGCTGACTGATTCAAAGCTTATAGTGACAGCTGTGGGTATATATTCAACAAGGAAAAACTTACAGAACTCTGAGGCAATATGATATTTCATTTTTAATTTAAGTGGGTTGTAGGGATAAATGAGAGGACTACTGAGCTGAACATCTTCAGCAGAGAAGTTCCTTACATATGCAGACATTCAAGAGCACCATATTATACAATATCTTCCCTGTATCTTTCAAAGCACATTTAAATGGTCAAGAGCATCGTATTATACAATATTTTCCCTATATCTTTCAAAGCACCTTTAAATGGTTTAATGTTATTGACTACCTATTTTAACATGAAACTTTAATATGTCGAAATTATGGCAATAGACCTTTGACAACATACATGAGCTTACTTAAAATTTACTAATCCACTTAAAAGCAACTGCAAAGATTTCTGATTGTTAATCACGACTCTAAAACATAGCAACTAATACAGTAATAATAATATTGGACATAGTCAAATTTCTCTAAGCGATTACATATTATCTTATGGCATAAAAATTTAAAGAAGTTATCACTTTACATTTCCTGTTTTTTGTCAACTTATAATAGGAATAGCCTATATAACCTGAGAAATAGTGGGAGAATGAATCATCTTGCCTGAATTTATGAGTCCTTTTCCTATCAGGTATTCTGTTGATCAGCAGACTGACCTGGATCGGATTTTCAGTATTCACTCAGAAAATGGCTCGATTTTCACTCTGAAGCCTCTTGACCGAGAATCTTCCCCTTGGCACAATATCACCATTATGGCCACAGAAATAAGTAAGTGGCAGACACTTCCATGTAAACACTTAACTTGCAGAAAACGAGGGCACTGAGTTTTGACTTCAATGGTTTTACTGTTAGGAGGATCTTAGAAAAAACTGTTTCAGAGGGCAATGAAATTTTTAATAATATGTAAGATATAGTTAAGAATTTTTTTTGCCAGTCCTGGGCTTGTACTCAGGGCCTGAGCATAGTCCTTGGGCTTTCTCAAGGCTAGCACTCTGCCACTTGAGCCTCAGCACCACTTCCGGTCATTTATTTCTATGTATGTATGTGGAATTGAACTGGTCTTCATGCATGCTAGGCAAGCACTTTACCATTAGGCCAAACTTCTGGCCTATATTTAAGAATTTTAAATCACATTTTCTGCTTTTACAGTTTACATTATAATAAGCATATAATGCAACCTTTGAGAAAGCATTAATTAACCTATAAAAATAATCTATTGTGAGTACTACTCCATTCTCACTTATGCTTTCCAGTTTACATGGTGTTTTTCACTTAAATCAGTAAGATAGTTGAAGTATCAAAATCCAGATAGGAACTGTAACAATCACAGTAGTTTTACTGCATCTCTCAAAATGACATGGAAATCTCGCCCATGTTCTTTTTACAGATAACCCCAAGCAAAGTAGCCACATCCCTGTATTCATCAGAATTTTAGACATTAATGACCATGCACCAGAATTTGCCATGTACTATGAAACATTTGTTTGTGAGAATGCAAAATCTGGACAGGTAAGTGAACTCATTGTATATGTTCACAAATGTTTCTTTCCCAAGGAATAAGACTTTATTTTTCAATCTGCGTAATTTTTTTCTAATTAATTTACTTCTTTTATTCCTTGGTACTTCTTACCAAGGATGATGATGATGATGATGATGATGATGATGATGATGATGATGATTCTTGATGGAAGGAAACATGGGACTTGCCCAAGACCTAGGCCTTTTCCATTAGCTTTTTTGCTCAAGGATATCACTCTATCATGTGAGCCTTCCTCCACGTCTGATGTTGTGCTGGTAAATTGGAAATGAGTTTAACAGGCTCTCCTGCCTTGGCTGGCTTTGAATCTGGATCCTCAGATCTCAGAATTCTGAATAGCTAGGATGATAGGTATAAGCCATGGGCACCAAATTTAAAAATAATTATTTTGAAAAATATGTATTAGGTATTGTCTGATACAGTAGAGATAATTACAACAGTTGTTTGAATTTACATTCTTTACATGTAATGAATAATATATATAAAAAGTTTTTACTAACAAGATTCTGGTGGCACACACCTAGCTACACAGGATTCTGAGGTCTGAAAATTGTGGTTTGAAGCCATCTGAAACAGGAAAGTCCATGAGACTCTTATATTCAATAACCTACCTAGAAAAAGTCATAAGTAGTTCTGTAGCTCAAGTGGTAAGATGCTCAGCCTTGAGTAAGAGAAGTTTAGAGTCTGTGCCCAGGCCCAGATTTCAGTGCCTAGAACTGGCAAAAACAAATCATTACCACCAATAAAACCCCACCTTAGACTGAGTTAGGTAAACTAAAATAAGAAAATATACTATGAAGTTAGTATGAAATGTGAAAATGAAATATGTCTTTGGTAATTATAACAATTATTTTCTTGATTATCTTTTAATAATATATGTAGCTCAGCCAGGAGTCCAATAACAAAAACAAGTAATTTTTATGATTTATAACTTTCATATTGTTGAAATAAAAATATTTATATGTTAAGTATTTTCTTAACTAAGGTAATATTTGAAGTATATCCAAAGCAATTTAAAATAATTTATAAAGAATATATTCATTTGACAAAACCTACTTTCCAACAATATTAACTGCAATGTTTTTGCTGAAAATAATTCAAGCATTTATTTAGGTATATTTTATGCAGTATGCAGATGTCAGGAAGCATGTTTAATTTCTTCACGTCTTTATTAGAAGATAAATTGAAATGCAATCTTTTATTCTAATAGAAATCATTTAGATGGAGTAGTTGTACTCTTCCTATTCATATGTTGGAATCTCTGAGGAAATAATGAAATCAAATGCGGTCTTGGGATGTGATGCTCCAAGAGTCTTCCTTAAAAGAAAGATATTTGAGCTGACAAAACAAAGGAAAGCCATGTGATGTATCTTGAAGTCAGCTATATACCACCCACAGGAGAGCCCACCGCCGAAACAGCCCATTCCAGTCCTTTCACCTCCCAATTCCAGCTTCCAGAGCTCACATGAGAGGACACATGTCTATTGTGGAAACATGATGTCTGTGGTATTTTGTTATGTGATCTCCCACATGACTGTGGAGACTTTCCACAGCCTTTCTCACTACAGAAATGCCAGAGAAGGCTGGAGTGATGGTAAAGCTGGGATGGAGTAGCTGCTAAAGAGGTCAAGGTATGAGGCCTGTATTTTTAGGCAAACCTGGGCAACATACTCTCCAAAAATTTGTAGTATGTTTTAACCCACAGAGAGTCATTTTATCATTTTTCACTTCAAAATTGTTGTATGTTCACCACTTCTCTGCAGATCATGATCGGTCCTTAGTTCAGTAAATAGTTGCTATATTGGATTATTTCTGTATCCATACCTTAACATACTCAACCAAATATGTTACACTTTCTTGATCAAAGCAATATCATCTGATATTACTGGAACTTCAGGTAGTATTCATATGTGGTATTGTTTTCCTCTGAAATAATCAAAGTAGGAATAGCTAACTTTTTTCCTACAAATAGTAAATTCTGCAAATATGATTTTAAAATATCTTAGTTTTGTCAGTATTTGGGTTAGAAGTTGGGGTTTCATGCTTGGTAGGCAGATGCTCTATGATTATGATTTCAGCCATAGCACCAGTTTTGTTTTGCCATGGTTTGCAGTAGGGTCTTCAGATAGCTATCCTAGATCTAGTCTCAGACGAAAAACTTCCTCTCAGTAGCTTATACTATAGAAATATCCCACCATTCTACATTTTATGGTTGAAAACTTTTAGCCTGATGTTGCTTTGGACTGAAATTCAATCTTTGTCTTTCCAATAGCTGAGATTAAAATCATGCACTTGTAATACCCTTTCCAAAATTTTTTGGCTTGTTTACTTGCATGACACATAATTTTACATTTCTTCTAGTTCTAAATATTTCATAATAAATTGGTATAAGATTTATTTTTTCACAAATGTATGCATGAATGCATTCATTCATTCATTCATTCATTTTTAGTTTTCACAGATGTTTTTCACAATTAGTTTCTGAGAATGTCATCAAAATTTACCAGAAACTAGATGTTATTTTTTTCCCTTTCTGACCATTTTGGAATTGTGATGGTGCAGTGTCAGCAGGGTTCCCTCTCTTCAAAGTCTCCAGGAGAGAATTCTTTCTGACATAATCAAGATTCTTGAGGTTTCTAGGAATCTTCATGGAGTGTGGGAGCCAATTATTTCCCTCTCTGCCTCCAATGCTGCTTTACAGTCTTACTGTTTCTCATCCTGGATCCAAATTCATTTCTTTCTCTCAGGCTGGAATCATTGTGTTAGAGTCTTCAGGAGTCCAAAATGATCTCTTTTTCCTTTGATTACATCTGTGAAGTGTCTTACTCAGTAAGCCATATTGACTGGTACTGAGACTAAGGACCTTAATATATATCCAGGGGTCAAAAGCTAAGCTCCAACAGATTATAGGTACTATCTATGTGTTGCTATGTTTGGCTTTATTTGAGCTATCGCTGTAACACTATTAGTGCTAAGCATTGCTGAAGTATTATTGCTGTTGACTGTAATTATTTAATTAGAGTATTACTTTATGAAAGCTAAAAATCAAAACAAGTTATTGATATATTTACATTCTTAAAATCAATCTGAATTGAATTTAAATATCTGAAAATTTGAATAAAATTAGCTTTTTCATTAGCATTCAGGATCAAAAATTTGAACAAATACTTAAAAACTAGGTGCTAGTGCCACACATCAGTAGTAGAAGTTATCCAAAGGCTAAGATTACAGATTCACAGTTCAAGGCTAGTTTAGACAGAATGTCTATGAGATTCTTATCTTCAATATTCTAACCAAAAGCCAAAAGTGAGCTGTGGCTCAAGTGGTAGAGTGGTAGCTTTAAGTGGGGAAAAAAACCTGAGGGACAAGAGCCAGGCTCAAATTCAAGTGCTAGGATAACAACAGGTAGATAGAAAAAAAAAGATAGATAGATAGATAGATAGAGACAAACATACATAGATACATGCACACACACATATATATATATACATACATACATACATACATAGAGAAACAATGAAAAAGATATATTGTATATATATATATATATGTTTATTTGGTTATTTGAAATAGGATAGGGTAGAGGGGGAACAAGGTGAGGGGCAGGGGTGGGGGAAGAGAAATGGGGACCAAGACATGAGAAAGGGTACCAATGTTTGTGAAGTAATGCACCTTCAATCTGGTGAATATAATGTAACTCTATTAATTGCAATAGAAAATATGTGAAAAAAAGAAAAGAGGCAGAGGGAAAAAGGTAAAAAAAGAAAAATACATTTGTTCTATTTTTTGCCCCTATGGAGCAATGTTGAGCATGTTTTGTGCTATTTATCATGCAATTTAGAAGCATCACAGAAGTAAATTTAAAAACACTATTTTGTTAATAAAATGAGTGAAATTAAAGTTAAGCTACAGATAAATCAGAAAAAAAAATATATTGATAGGAATTAGGTAGGATGGCTTGGCTGAAGAGGGTTATAACCAAACAAATGGATAAAGGAATTACGATGAAATTTCAGTAACTCCACTACAGAATATTAGCTTAGAAAACCTGGAAATGCTATAGCTGTGTACTTTACTAGAAGTCAAGACTAAACGTAGAACTTGCTGTCTTACAGATGCACACCCAGGAGTAGAAAACTAGCCTGACTGTGTGGAGTCAATGCTTTCTCCACTAGCAAACAATTGACCTGCTGCTCGCTGCCCCTGCTCTATCTTTCTCTAGGAAGACTGGCTTACACTCAGCCACATGGTTCTGTCTTTCTGAAGCTTCCATGTTGTCTTTAACAATCCTTCATAGATTTATCTTTGCAAATGGCGTTAAAACTAAGGCATGCAACCTTGAATGCAACTACCCAGTACAATGCTTGGAGTGATTCTCAGAGCTTGCAAATCTTGATGATACAATCTCCTTAATTGTTCATTTGCCCAAAGCATAATGATAGTATTTTAATATGTGCTATGATGCTGGCAAGCGTTTGCATTTTTACAAGGCAATGCTTAATATTTCTTCCTTTGAGAAATAATTTTCAATCAGATGAAACCGAATCAAATCCAATGAGTACTAAAAGAGGCTAGTGGTCTTTTACCACAAGAATAGCACAGGATAGGAACTGAGTGATCATACTTTGTTTCTTTTAAGGTTGAATGTTGCCCTAGCTTTGTAGCAGAAAATGAGGCAGTGGATGCCATGGAAACGAAGACGTGATGGATGTCATGTATAATTACTTAAGTGTTATCTTGGACAAAACTATTAAAAATCCTTTGGCGTAGTTTTCTGAAAATGGCATGTTTTGTACCTTTAGAAATTAGAGATAGAGTCTGAGGAGAAGTCAACAGATTTTTAAATCTCATAATAACCAAGAGACTGAATGAAGGATTTCCTTTGCATTGCAGTTGATTCAAACTGTCAGTGTCACTGACAGAGACGACCCACCCCGCGGCCACAAGTTCTTCTTTGAACCCGTGCCAGACATTCCTCTTAACCCGAACTTCACCATCGTAGACAATAAAGGTAGAGGCCAGCAAACCACCCCGTACCCCAGAGCCGGGAAGGAGAGCCCTGGGACGCGCGTGTGAAGTGTGCTTTTCTCTCGTGTGTCTCCTCAGATAACACGGCAGGCATCCTAACCCGAAAAGATGGGTACAGTCGCACCAAAATGAGCACCTACCTTCTGCCCATCCTCATCTTCGACAATGACTACCCGATTCAGAGCAGCACCTGCACGCTCACCATCCGCGTGTGCGCCTGTGACAGCCGAGGGAACCTGCAGTCGTGCACTGCCGAGGCCCTGGTCCTGGCCGCGGGCCTGAGCACCGGTGCGATGGTGGCCATTCTGCTCTGTGTCGTCATCCTGCTCAGTAAGCCCAGACCCGGCCTTACAGCTCCTCCACTGCCCTGGCTCTGTGCAGGGGACATTACACTCTTCCCTACGCCTAAGGCTCCACGGCTTCCACTTTGGGAGGGGCAAGGGCTACTTTCCTTTAGGATGGTTTTCATTAGTAGCTGTTAGTTGTTCTGTCACCTCAGGCAAGCATCCAGGGTGCGCCCAGCAATCTCCGCACGGCCCACTGGCTCCTCGCTCTAACCCATCCCCACTCCCTCCCTTGGATAGACTTCAACACTTTGCGTTGCTCCGTTTTCATGAATGGTGCGATCTGAATCATTCATGTGCGTGCATATTCGTGATTTCCATTCGCCTGCCCTCTCCCACCCCTCCTCACACACACTTTGCCTGGTATCCGTCCCCGAAGAAAGCCTGGTTTACTATCCTGGCGTTCATTGTCTTAGTGTGTATTGATTGTATATTCCACATTTCAATAATATAACCCACCTCGATTCCCACTTCTTTCCTCACCAACCCCTATTCAGCTCATATTCACTAGCTTCCAGGAAATTATGCATCTTCAGAAATATGAACCATATATTTTGATATTATTTGCCCTCAATCCCTCTCTCCTTTCCTTCTCCTCCTTTATATAGGATAAATAATACCATACCATACTTAAAGTCATCTTAAATGTATGCCCATATGCATATATGCATGCCTATATATGCATGTATATTTCTATGAATGTGCATATTTTTGGAAGCAGACTACACATATAAGTAAAAAATGTGATAGTTGGCCTCTTAACCTTGGTTTACTTCATTCAAAATGATGATCTCCAGTCCCATCCAGTTTCCAGCAAATGGAATATTTTAATTTAAACATTTTTTTATTAAGCCATCATACTTTTGATTGAAAAAAATTATATCTGTGCCTTTGGGGATAGGTCTAGCATCCTAGATATCATAAATATAACAGTAATACAATAAATGTATTATCACATAAATATTTTAGATTATAGTTTTAAAGACATTTGACTTATAAATCAATGCTATTAACTATGTAAGGTAAACATGTTTGTTCTACTACAAAATGCATAAAGAATGTCTAATTCTAATTTTTCTAAAGTGATTTCAACATTAAGTCATAAAATGTACCTTTCAACTATGAATTATTCCCCCAAACCGTTCATAATTTTCACTTTTCTGTATAAATGTATGACTAACATGTTTTGATTTTTTTTTTTTTTTTTGCCAGTCCAGCGCTCAAACTCAGGTCCTAGGCCCTGTCCTTGAGCTTTATCAGAGCTAGAGCTCTAGCCTTGAGTCACAGCACCACTTCTGGCTTTTTCTGTGAATGTGGTAGCAAGGAATCAAACTCAGGGTTTTTCATGTTTTATGCAAGTACTCTACCACTAGGCCACCCTCCCAGGACTGTATTTTGATTTTTCTGTTGTTGTTTTGTTTGATTAGTCCTGGAGTTCGAACTCTGGGCCTGAGTGCTGTCCTTAAACTCTTCTGCTCTAGGTTAGTGTTCTATTACTCTCAGCAAAAGCATCACTTCCCATTTATTTGTAATTAATTGGAGATAACAGTGTCACAGACTTTCCTGACCTTGCTGACTTTGAACTGTAATCTTCAGCTCAGCCTCCTGAGTAATTAGGATTAAAGGCATGAGCCATTTGTGCCCGGCTTAACAAGATGCTTTAATCATGTATATCACATGTCTAAAGCAAAGACACTAAAGTTTTCAGAATAAGATAAAACATATTTCCCACAGAATTTATTATACATAGGTAGAATACACCATACAAAAAAAAGTTAAACGTTAAGTTTTCATATATCATTGTGTCACTGGTCAAAACTATCCTGGGTATATTTCTAAATTCAGTCATGTTTCCAACAGCAAATGTTTTATTCAAGCGCACATACTAACAGGACAGCACTTTAATTCAATTAAACAGTTGTTTCAATTCAGCCTTTCCCGAAATTATTTCCATCCAACATTCGTCCAAAATTCTTATGCTTCGGGCATGAAAATGAGCCAAATTTACACCCTAGTACTCATATGTGCTGGCTTCTCACCACAAATCCTCTCAAGCTAGCTGGATGAAATCCCTTGGCCAAATCCTTTTAGGACTTCACTGGGGGATTGGTGAAAATGAGAGGAAACCATTTGTCTCAGTGAAGTTGATCCAACTATCTAGAAAAACATTTTCTCACAGTGGTTTAGCCACTCTACCCCCACCAGGAGCATTTTCAACCTCCATCTGCTTCTTCAAAGTTGAGTTTCCTCATAAAATACTTTTTTTTGTTGTTTCATTTTTGGTTTTGGGCCTTAAACTCTGGGCCTGGGTGTATTCCCTAAGCTCTTTAGCACAAGGTTACTGCCCTGCCCTTGGGCATGGCCCTTGTTCCTGAGCTTTTCAACCTAAGGCTACTGTCCTACCCCTTGAGCCACAGCACCATTTCCTGTTTTCTAGTGGTTAATTGATGCTAAGAGTCTCAACATCTTTAGTGCCCTTGCTGGCTTTGACCCTCAGTATTCAGTTCTCAGCATTTTCTTTTTTAGCCCTATGTAAATTTAAATGAACTTTACCCGGGTAAATTAAATGCTACTGACTTATATTTTTCTATTTGCTCAGGAAGCTTTGCTTTTCTAACTTAAAATATGATGCATCTATATATACTTATTACAGAATTTTAATTTCATATCCACATGCTATACATAAAAACTTTCATGTGCATATGGGAGAACAAAAGCACCCCATAAATAAATTCAAATGTGGAAATATTGCCATAGTAATTTTGGCTACATTTTTGCCTAGGGAGGATCTTATGATTACAATTACAGTCTTAACTGGAACCTGTCTCGATGGAGCAATATGGAGGGACCACATCTTACGTTTTTTCCATTTAAATATGGAGTGGTTTTCTATTATTTTGCTTAAAGTTGTTTATTACCCAGAAATTAAAACAGCTTTGCTTCCATATCAAGTTTTTATAATAATGGAAGGACATAGTTCCTGCAATTCCATAGTTAAGAAACTGCTCTCTGAATGACCGTAGTGAAAATAGAAGGAACAATATGGATCTTCTCACATATACTTTAGAAGAATTACAGGGGTTTTTTGTTTGTTTGTTTTGTTTTTGCTTTTTAGTTTTCATTTTGTTTTCATTTATTTAGGGTTTTTTTTGGCTATGGGACTTGAGAACTCATGGCCTGAACACTGCCCATGAACCTTTGTGCTCAAGGCAAGACCATTTCTGGGTTTTGACTGGTTAATTGGATATTAGAGTATCACTGAGCTTTTTCTGCCCAGGCCTGCTTCACGCTGTGATCTTAATCCCTCAGCCTCCTGAGTAGCAAGGATTATAGGCCTGAGCTATGATATGAGGCAGGATAAGAGGCTGAAACCAGAGTGTATCTGCAGAAACATTTTTGTTTCCAAGGAAACTTCTGTTGTTAGAACATATATATATATATATATATATATATATATATATATATATATATATATATATGAGAATTTCTAAGGAAGCTAAGAGTATAGCTCAGTAGTAAAAGAATCTCCTTCATTCTATAAGGGCTTGGACATAGTTCGTAATATTGTTGAGTGAATAGATGTTGTTTTGTTGACAATGATAATGATGATGGCAATAGATAAGACAAAATAAAATTAGGAGAAAATCATATATAAGGAAAAATGAAGCATATCTCCTAAAATGAATGAAAATGGGAGGAGCCAAATCTGTAGTAAAGATTAGAGATATATGCTAAGTTATAATATCACAGAAAATCTGTAACTTTTATTTTCCTCAGGGTCACATATAATGCTAATGTCATCATTATGTGATAATATGCAAAAGGGAGAAAAATGGTTACCATTCTAGGGCCAGAATGGTAAAAACAAAAAAATACCCTGATGCAGTTTTACCTCATTTCTTATTTTAGCATTTGAATTCTAACTGCATGCCCCCTAAAAGTTTAGTTTAGAAAATGAACAAATGAATTTGATCTGACAGAGAAGAAAAGTGTATTTATAAAGTCTTTACCCAATTAATAGGAATTAAAAAGCATTTGTTGCCAAGGAAAACAAAATGACTTTCATGTATGAGTAGTATGCTAATTGAATAATATAGAGAGCAGAAATGAATTAACTCAATGAAAATTTCAAAATAATTCCATTTTAACACATTTGTTTAGTATCATATACATCAGGGTCTTTCATTAAAAATTACTTTAAGTAGTTGTGTAAAGGAGTTGACATTTACAAAGCAGTTTATGAATATAATCTATCTTGATCAATGCCACTTCTTTCAACATTGTCACAATCCTTTCCCTACCTTCTTCTTTCCTCACTCTTATTAATTTTTTATGATACTTATTGGTTTCTTGACTCCATTCCCCTTCTCTTCTCCTTTTTATTTGTTTACACCTTTTCCCTTGACTCCACACCTGTCCTCTTTTGACTACCTGCTTTCTGGTATTTGATTTTATTGAACTCTGACTTTGTCTTTCTAAGAAATGATACTATTGTGTTTTCTCTTGCATCTATGGTATTTCAATTAGTATATTTGTATATACTACATACCACCCAACATTTAACGTTGATTTTTTTAACAAGAGAGACTACATATTCAGCTAGTTCAAAGCATAAATATTTTGTGGTTTCCATAACAATTCAGAATATAACTCAGCATCCAAAGCTGTTTGGTGAAGATTAAGTGTACATGCTGTTAATATTTTTTAAATCTACTATTTAAAGCCCTTGAAAAAAATGTTCATGCCAATATAAAAGCAATACTTGAAAGAGTCAAAGATCTTGTGGTATTGTAGTCTCAGTGCATTTTTTTAAAAAAATAATAGCATTATAAAAGCTAACAAAATAGCACTTTTTGAACCAATATATTTCTATTTTCCAAGAAATAGAAATAAATTTCACAAAAAATTTATCTGTCCTAAAGTAAAGAAAATATTTTACATTTATCTCAGGAAATATTTAGGTGTGTTGTGGAGTATTTGCTCAATTTAACTAATATTTTTCTTTTTTTCCCAGGCACTGTCCTTGTCACTTTTTTTCCCCTCAAGGTTAGAGCTCTGCCACTTGAGTCACAGCATCATTTCTGTCTTTGTCCTATGTATGTAGTACCCAGGAATTGAACGCAGGGCTTCATGCATGCTAGGCAAGCACTCTGCCACTAGTCTAAATTCCAGACATAATATTTTTCTTACATAAAAAAATTTTTTAGAGAAAAGCATTCTGAAGTTTATGCAACATATAATTTGTCCAGATTTGTTTTCATTTGGAGAAAGGAGTTCTGAAGTATCTCTAAAGCAGTTTTTACTCATCAATTGAAAGTCCTCCAAATAAAACTATTGGGAAACTATGGGGTGTGGTGGTGGAAAAGAAAAGCTCCCTCAGTTTTTGGAGGGAATAACTTTAAAAATACTTAAATGGCTAAGTTTAATTGGTGCAGTTAAGATAAACTTGTCAATTTTGATATTGCTGCTACATCTGAAAAAAATTTATGTGATGTTCTGGTAAAAAAAAAAAAGAAAGAAAGAAAAAAGCATTCTGGTGAAATAGAATGTTTATATTTAGAAGCCATGGATGTTTTTGTCCTTCAAACCGCATTTTATGAATTCAGCATGTATTTTCCCCCAAAAGTATCATTGTAAAATGATTATAATTTAAAATTCAGGCCTGAAGTTAGAAATAATAGAATATTTGAAATGTATTTGCAACAACTATATAAATTTAACATGAAATATTTGCTACCATTACAGCAAAGGTTTTCCAAACAGAAAACAGAATAAAATTAAAGTAGCAACCCCTAACTTAGAATGCAGTCTTGTGAATCAAGGAAGTTTCCATTAAAAAGATAATACCTGAACAATTTTAGAAGATGAGAACAAGGTAGCTATGACTTTAAGTTTGAGCATTGTATCCTAGCTCGTATAATTGTAGCTAAAATTTTCAGGCGGGCTTTCAAAATCAGACTAACTGATGGCTATTGCTGTCGGCTCATGCCTATAAGCTTCATGTAAGAAGCTGAGATCTTGTTAGTCAGTGCCCAAAGCCATCTCATACAGGAAAGTGGGCAGACTTCATCTCTGCAAAGGACCTGCAAACAGCAGGACTACAGCCAAAGCTCAAATTGTAGGGCACCAGCCCCACAAGCAATCGAAGTGGGCAGAAGGCTCAGGATTCAAAATCTGATACTGTTAATTAATAATATTGACAGTAGTAATAATAATCCAATGACATAATTGAGGTACATATAGTTAAGATGTATGGGAAAAGAGATAGTTCATCCATCTTCATTCCTGTGCACAAACATACAAGTATATACGTGCATACACATTATCCCGATATATCCTAGATGAGTAATGATCTGCCTTTTGTCCATTTAATTATGAGAAAAGTGAAAGGCTATCCCATTTCCTTGAGGTGATTCCTTTAGAGATCTGTATTTTTATTTTAATTTATTTTGGGGGGAATTGCATTTGAGAGCAGTCAATGGGCCTGACTCTCATCCCACCCATGTCACCTGCAGTTGGAGCAGGGTCCTGTCTACTTATTCTTTCCTGGGCCAGCCGTGGACGGGCAGGGCAGCGTTTGGTGTGCCACGCACCCCAGAGGCTTCCTGGGCGCGCCCACGCCAGGCTGTCTCCTTGTAGGTCCCGGGAGCTCACCCACTTCTCTTGCGTCCTAGTTCTGGTGGTGCTGTTCACGGCGCTGAGGAGGCAGCGGAAGAAGGAGCCGCTCATCCTCTCCAAGGACGACGTCCGGGACAACGTGGTGAGCTACAACGACGAGGGCGGCGGGGAGGAGGACACGCAGGCCTTCGACATTGGCGCCCTGCGCAACCCCGAGGCCCGGGAGGACAGCAAACCGCGCCGCGATGTGCTGCCGGAGACCATTTTCCAGATCCGGAGGACTGTGCCCTTGTGGGAAAACCTGGACGTGCAGGAGTTTCTCCACCGCAGACTCCGAGAGAACGACGCGGACCCCAGCGCGCCGCCCTACGACTCGCTGGCCACCTACGCCTACGAGGGCGATGCGTCCCTGGCCGAGTCGCTCAGCTCGCTCGAGTCCCTGGCCGCCGCCGACGTCAACCAGGACTACGACTACCTGAGTGACTGGGGGCCTCGGTTTCAGAAGCTGGCCGACATGTATGGAGGGGAGGACAGTGACAGAGACTGAGCGGAGGAGGCCTGGGCCGCGTCCCCGGACAGGCAGTCAGCCTCCGGGCCCGCTGGAGCGCCAAGCCTGCGCCCCGCCTGGAGAACTCCGCACAGACGGAGCTGCTGTCGTAGGAAGGCTCTGCCTCCTCAGTCCGTTTCTGTGAATGAATAGGAATGACCTAGATTAAGCGGTAATAATTAATAACCACTTCGCCCTCTTCGCCCAGCCTCTTGGAAGGATGTTCTTTCATACCAATAATCAATTTTAAAACAAAAAAGGTACTTAGAAAAGGCTTTGGGTGCCTTTCCCTTAGGTATAAGACCTTTATAAATGTTTTCTTAACTGACTTTCAGTCACCTTTACTATTAAACTGAACGTTGTGCGACGGCTTTGTAAATTAATATGGAGAAGATATATCTTAATGAAACGAGAATGACTCCTACTGCCATATTTATTTAGTTGAAGAATGTCTTTGTGTTGATTCGCTCATATTTTTATAAGTGTATATTTATATTTTTGTATTTTTATGAAATAAACGAATATTTATTAAAAAATAAATGTCATTTTACTGAATTCTGAGAGTCAGTTCTGTCGAGCAGTGGAAATGTTTTACAAGTTTCTAAGTGTGAAGCGGGGAAATCACTCAGGGAAAACAACTCAGCAGTCAGAGAATGGGAAGAAATTTCACAGAGATGGAACAGTAAAAGAGCTTTGAGACACACTGCTGTTTTTATTTCCACTTAATTAAATATGGACACATTTCTATGAAAACACTGATGTCTGTTTGTCCGTAGAACGTAAGATATATTTGGTACATAAAGCAATATATATAGATAGATAGATAGATAGTGTATAAGAGCAAGTTTTAATCAGTGAATGGATTGTTTGGGAGGGGAGATGCAGAGTGGCAATGGCGCCACGAAGTAAAACAATCTAAATCACTTTTCTTTCATTATGAATATGGTTTTCACCGGGAGTGGTAGCTCACGCCTGTAATCCAAGCTACTCAGGAGGCTGAGATTTGAGAATCCAGGTTCAAAGCCAGCCGGAGCATGGAAGAACGTGAGACTTTCTTTGTTTTTTTATTGTAATGTACAGAGGGGTCACAGTTGCATTCACCAGATAATACGTACATTACTTCTCACACATTGATACCCATTCTCATGTTTTTGTCCTCACTTCCCTCCCCTACCTCCTCTCAGTCATCTTATTTTCCCTCTTTCCCTTTCCTATTTCAATTAATCAGATAAACCGTATATACAATATACCAGGTAACAAAGTCAGATACAGTAACAATATGAGATTAAACAAAGGGCAACAAAAGAGAAGAGAAATAACAGTACATTAGACTCTTATCTCCAATTAACCAAGAGAAAACCAGAAGCCGCCCTGTGGATCAAGAGGTAGGCAGGGCAGTAGCCTTGAGCTGAAGAGCTCAGGTCTCTAGCCCAGGCCCAGAGTTCAAGTCCCACGAAAAAAAAAAAAAACTATACAATATGGCTTTCAAAGTGAAAATTTATAATTCATGCGGTATATACTTTACTCTGTATAGCATATTTTTAATGATGAATAGGACATTTGTGTTTAATGATGTTGTTTTTAAGAAAATCATGTCTAAAAGAACAGAAGGTTCCTAAAGATTCCTAGAGAGCAGAATTACACAGTCACCCTGACGGTATAGGAACTGAAAATGATGAAGAATTCTCTACAATGATCATTTACAAATCTTTGAAACATTCACTCTACAAGCCTTTATTACCCTAAACTGAAAAGGCAGACATTTCTTGGACAATTTTCATGTTTTGCATACTTTGTGCCAATAATTATTCATCTTCTATTATTCATCTTTTATGGAGCAAATATGGACATAGTAAAATTTATTTGGGAAGAACTTATTTATTATTTTTCTATTAAGGCTTTCTATGCAGTAAAAAAAATCCAATACTGTAAATAGGAATTCATGTGTTATAATAATTAAAACTTAGTTACAGTAGTTAACAAAATATTTAAACTAATGTGGACTAGAAATCATTCTGGATACACAAGCCGTATTTGAAAGTTTCTACAATTGGAGATACATAGATATGAAATTTGGTTTAATGTTATTTTTAGAAACTTCCTCTTTTAGTTTAGAAAATACTGGGTCTCTAATATTGGACTTCACCATAGATCTCACACTCACATCCTGGAGGAGCATGTAGGTAAGTCTGAGGAATCAGAACAATAAGTAATGCATCTAGTAAGACTGATGATGATTTGATGATCAGAACAAGACACCTGCAAAATGTAAGCTTGAATCAGAACTATTCCAGAGATGGAGATTTGAAGACTGAAATTTTAATCCACCCAAGGAGGGAAAAGACAGATTCTTCTTCGATTAACTACTGAAAAGACACAAGTGGAGCTGTGGCTCAAGAGGTAGAGAGCCAGTCTTGAACAATCAACTCAGACACTACCAAAGCCCTGAGTTCAAGACCCCATTATTCTTTACTAGCACACATGCACACATACTCATACACCCCCCCCCAAACAAATAACACAGCAAGGTTAAATGTAATATTGTAACTTCAAGGAATGGATGTGTGGTTCAGATCTGAGTTCTAGTCTGGGGCTCAAAATATGTATATGTTTGTGCATATATATATGATATATATCATATACTTTATATATTTTATATTAAAATAATTGCTGTCAATCAACTGATCTTTTCTCTCTGACTCTACTGAATATTCTGATTTTCTACATGTATGTTTGAATTCCTTAACTATTTAATAACTATATTACTACTTCATTAGTTTATATTACCTTCTAACTCTTGATCATTTTTTGAGTTACTAAGTCCTCTTATATAATATTAACCAGATTATATTAACTGCTATGAATGTCATTAACAAAAACATTTTACTCTATTTTTATTATAAATCAATGTTATTATTCATACCACTAAATAATAATCACATGTGTATAAAACTAAAAGAATACATTTTAAGAAATTATATTCTTTCATGCATTGGGCCTTGAGCTTACTTGGTTGCTCATTTATCTCTAAGGTACATTTCTAGCACAACTTTCTGCTGGTTATTTTGAAGGTAGAGTCTTTCAGACTTTTCTGCCAAGGCTGTTTTTGAATGACAAACCTCCAGAACTCAAGCTTTTAAGCTCTTAGAATTACAGGCATGAAAACTGTTAACCTACTTCAAGCAATTATAGCTTGAGCTGAATATAGTTTCTTTTCCTTTGTCTTTATTCACATAATGCTAATTTTCAATTTTTAGTATCACAGATAACAACCGAATAAGGTAGATAATCCATGGATAGAGTCATATATAATGAATTAATGTATTCATTATTTAGCAATCTATTAAGGATTAGACTTGTGCAGTTAGCTGAGAAAAAGTTCAAAAATGCACAATCAATTGCTATTTTAAAGCTGTTTAATTCCTTTCAATAGATAAGAACTAAGAGAGGCAAGTAAAATATGTGTCTATGAATGTTTTCTATAAATAGAAGTGAGTCAGGCTTAGAAAAGATTAAATGATTAAAAACTGGTGAAGATTTCAGTTTCCCATATGTTTCACAATTGTGTTAAAACATTGAAAAAAATTGTGATCAGGAAATAATAGTTTTAAAGAAAGTCCAAAAGGTATGTTTGAAAAATATATAGGACAAAGCAATTGAATTTCTGAAGCTTCAACTCAGGGCCTGGGTGTTGTCCCTAAGCATTTTTGCTCAAGGCTCTTCCATTCAAGGTCACAGGTTCACTTGCACTGTTTACATGGTTAATTTGAGATAAATGTCTCCTTGCCTTTATTTCATTGGCTGTCTTTGAACCAGGGTCTTCTGACCTCAGCCTCCTAACTATCTACAACTATGGGCGCAGACATCAGGGCCTGGTTAATGTCTCTACTACTAAAATAGAATGGCAAGGTGTAGCAAGAATCTTCAATCTTTCTTTTTTTGTTCTTGCTGTTGTTCTGGAAGGTAAATCTCAGGCCTTTTCAAGTGTAATGATTTATTACTCAATTCACAAGCTTACCCCTTTGGTTTGTGTATTATTTTGTGGATTTTTTTTTTTGATCTGTTCTTGTATTAACTTCACACTCTTGATCCTCCTGTCTCTGTCTTCTGAGTAACAATAATTGTACATGAGTGTCTCTACATACATGGCTGAACATATTTTTATACATAATTAATAGTATTAAGCCACACCAGACACTTGGAACTCTACTTCTGGGCATACCGAAAAGATAACCTGGATATCCACTTCTTTGGAAGACATAAAAATTCAAACCACACAAGTCCTAACCAAAGCAGTGTGTTCTCAGTGAGCATATATTCAACCATATAGAAAAGAAAAGAAAAAAACAAAAAAAAGGCAGGTAAAATCCAGGTTAGAGCCACGCACCGGTGGCTTATGTCTGTAATCCTAGCTCTCAGGAGGATGAGGGATGAGATATGAGGATCATGGTTCAAAGCCAGCCGGAGCTTTTACATGAAAGTCCACAAGAGTTTTGTCTCCAATTAACCATCAGAAAACCGGAAGTGGTGCTGTGGCTCAAGTGATAGAGCGCCAACCTTGAGCTAAAGAGCTCAGGGAAAGTGCCCAAACCCAGTGAGCCCAACCACCAAAAAGCCAAAAGAACAACTACAACAACAAACAAAACAAAACATAAAACACAAAAAACAGGTAGGACTCTTTCCTTTGTTTTCTCAACACATCTTGGGCCCATTTGAGAGGCCTGTACTGATTCCAGAGATATAGTTTTATTTGTTTGCTTTTTATTTTGTTTTGTTTTCCATGGTGCTTTTACTCTGGGCCTGGGCCCTGTCCCTGAGCTCTTCAGCTCAAGGCTAGCTCTTTATCACTTCAAGCCACATGTCATTTCCAGAAATATCATTTATGTTGAATAATAAAACAATTGTATAATTTCTAATAGTTTTTGCACTATCCTCACGATGGTTATTTAAATCATATTTAAGGGAGGTGAAAATCTGCCTCTGCAAGTAACTGGGATATTCAAATTATAGCTAAGCATTTTGTTTAAGTGTATTCATTTATTTATGCATTTATTTATTTATGTAGTAGTGTTTAGATCAAGGCCAGGTCCTTGCATATGTAAACACTTGGCAAGTGCTACACTACTGAGCAATATGTCTTACACACAAGTTTGAATACTTCACAATAACAACAATGTGATATGACTTAAATTTATGTTATTCTATAAACAATTTTCTTCCTTTGTATTCATACTAGAGTTACTATCCTCTACTTTTTTTTCCTGAAGTTGCCCAAAATTTAATTTTACATATCTTTAAATACCATACATTCTTATTAGAGAAGATGTTTATGATACTCTTTTCTATATTTTGTTGTTCATACTAAGAATTCATCCTATACCCTCTTACATTCTAGACAACAGCTTCATCTTTGAGCTATATCTCAGCCTGTAAGTTTAATTCCAGAGTGATGTACGTTTGTTAATGAAAATCCTACTTTGTAAGAGGAGAATGATTTCAACACCTTCGGACATATGCAAAGCCAAGTTAGGCTACAATAACATAGACACTTATAGACATTTTTCTAATGATCACATAGGAATTATTCACTTCTTAATTCTTATTAAAGACTTATTAACTGAAAGGCCCTTACAATATAGTTGCCCCTCCCTCCCAGTTCATGTGTGGGAAGCTAGTATCAAATGTGGCAATGACAAGACATGGTGGAAACTTGAAGAGCTTGGGCTTAGTGGGAGCTGATTGATGAAGGCATGTTGGTAGGAAAAAAAAAAGAAGTCTTCCTCCTATGACTCAGCTTAGGTATGGTGAAAGGATGCATATGAAAGAGCAAAATAATCCTCATCTTCTGCTTTCTTGCTTGCTTTATGATCTCTGCCTCTTGCATTTGCTTCTGGCATTGTGTGGTTATTCAGCTTTATCCTCATAAAAGCCTGAAATTAAGAACCCAACCAAATCTTGGACTTTAAAGGCTAAAAAACTTCAAGATTTAACAATAACACATTTTTTTGTGTGTGGGTTATGGGGCTTGAACTTGGCCTGGATGCTGTCCCTGAGCTCTTCAGCTCAAAGCTACCATTCTACCCCTTGAGCCATAGCCCCACTTCCCTTTTTCTAGAGGTTAATTGGAGATAAGAGTCTCTGGTTCTTTTGTGCCCTAGCTGATTTTGAAACTTGATCCTCAGATCTTAGCCTCCTGAGTAGCTAGGATTACAGATGTGAGCCTCCATGCCAGGCCAATGACACATTTTTATAAAGTGTTTTCTTTATAGTAACATTTAAGCATTTTCCTATAGCAACACAAAATGG
This sequence comes from Megascapheus bottae, assembly GCF_031878675.1. Lineage (NCBI taxonomy): Eukaryota > Metazoa > Chordata > Mammalia > Rodentia > Geomyidae > Megascapheus > Megascapheus bottae. The sequence continues at coordinate 70,729,828 of NC_143512.1, forward strand.
CCTAAACATACCTCTACTTTATGGAAAGCATCATACCTTAGCAAACAAATGTATTATTTATTTAAAAAAAAACCCTGAAAAGTTTTGGTAATAATGTCGCAAATTTGAAGAGTGAAATGAGCTACAATGGAAGATATCTCTCATTTTTGTGATGCAGGAATCAATCGGTGATATGGAAATTCCTCCAGAATTTTGTCAGTTATCATTGTGAGGACAAAAGTAAGTCATATAATATTGTACATGTGGGGGCCAAGAGTTTGGCCTAGTGGTACAGTGCTTATCTAGCTTGTGTGAAGACCAGGGTTCGATTCCTCAGTACCACATACATAGAAGAAGCTATAAATGGTGCTGTGGTTCAAGTGGCAGAGATTTAGCCTTGAGAAAGTCCAAGGTCTTGAGCTCAAGCTCCAGGATTTGCCAAAAATTGTACATGTGTTGATATGTCAAAAGATGTAATTTAATTGAGGATTCAGTTAGTTTGTACTCACACCAGGAGGATGTAAGATGATCCGAATCCCTTTCATGACGAGGGAAGATAAGGCACTAATAACAGTAAACAAATTACAAAAGGAACAGATTTGGGGTACCAACAAAGCTTGCATATCTGCCATTTTATACGATACTTTAAAGTGTTGAAGCACTGGTTTTGATTTAATCTTTGGACCAAGGAAAGTAAGATGCTTATGAACAATAATAAACCTGAGAGATAAAATTGAACATCAGACATGTCTATAACTATGTTTATCACAAAATAACATCCCAGAATTAGGTGCCTTTGTTTTTGTATGTGAAAATAGAATAGAGATTTGGGTAGTAGTGACACAACCCTTATTGCTTTTATTTTTCTCTGAAGACTTTGTAAAACAGTATACCTTTTTGTTTCATTTCAGGTTTATTTTCAGTTTTTGCAAATCATATTTAATTAATGTAGAACAAAGGTGAGCCCAAGATATACATTTAGTTAGCACCTAACAAAAAACTCTCCTGTTCCAAAGACCCATTGATTTCCTCAGAATTTTGGTTAAAATTTATGAAAATGCAAATATGTTTTGGAGTGATGGAATAATTTTCTGTGCCTAGAAGGTATGCACGTGGCTAAAGCTAAAACAAGAATACTTTTGTCCTGAACAAAATTTCATTACTCTTTCTTGGCCACTGTTTATACATGTAGTATAAAAAAGATGAATTTCAAAAGCATATAATTGCATTTATTCATTATGAGTGTATTTGGGATCCACAATTTCATTTTAATAGAAAAAGAATCACATTTTTAGTCTCATCCTTCATTCAGTGGAAAAGATATATTTGGGTAGATTACTATGTTTTAAATATTCACCTTTCCCGGTCTTTATCATCTCTTTAATAATGGCCTCACTTGAAACAATTTTATTTAACAAACTCACACACTTGTTTTAGTTCCAGAAGTGTTGATGTTTTTTGTTTAATGAAATAAGGCATCTTATTGAGAATAATCACATAATATGACCCAGTTTTTAGTTGGATGCTATTTATTGAATTATATTAACCTAATGAACTGATGCAAATGCTGATCTAGTGCCACTCAATAACAGACATGCTCTGAATAGGAAAGTTGATTATTCTGCTCTCAGTATTGGTGAAAAGAATAGTGGGAAAGTCATTTCCATTTCATGGTCTGTAAAATTAATTCCTTAACCTTCCTGCTGTAATGGAAGATCACATTCTGCATTTTTTCCATTATTAATCTACTTTCATACTTATTACCATGGGGTTATATGAAATATTCTCAACCTTTATTCATTAAAAAATCAATGTAATATCCATTAGTTTTGTTCACCAAGTACAAATAATTTAGAAACAATTTTAAAAGGTACTTAAATGCAAATCTAGGTTAAATGAAAGAACCATCTCAATTTCTAAGATTATTATTTAAAAAATTTGGTGATAATTCAGTTGAGAGTAATAGAACTAATCTGCTTGCTGTTAGTTTACATGAGGCAAATTAATTAATTAGTATGATTTGTTTCTGCACCCAATATCTTGTAATATGTTCTATTTCTTCTCCAGATATTATAGTCATCTTCTGTTAAGAATACATATGCATATCATCTGGCAGAAATAGAAGCCCCCAAATAAGATACTATCTCATAAGCAAAATAAATGTGTTCCTCATTTTCAGCAGCTATATAAAAATATATTTATGAATTTGAAGCAATGTTGTGAGATTCTGATACCATGAAATCTTTGCTCATATATGAGATAAACTCTTTATAAAAAAAAATCTTTGTAGGATACATGTCCCAGAGGAACAGTAAAATACTAATAATAAGGAAAATAAAAGTACTAATAATAAGGGATACTAAAGAAAAGTTCCAAATTAAAAAATAGAAATAAAAATAAAAACGTTTCTAATGTCATAGGAAAACCACTTCACATAAAAGCAGAAATCTGTTCCGAAGAAAAAGAAAGTTCAGCTTTATCCCTCTCCTATTGATGTAGAAAAAAAATGGTCCATTAATTTTTCTCATCCAATAACATTTTATGTATTTTTTTATTTTAAATTATATTCTATTGTCAGGGTTATATAGAGGGTTTACAGTTACATTTATCTGGTAGTGGGTACATTACTTCTTCAACAGTGATACTCCTTCCCAAATTTTTCTCCCACTTTCTCTCCCCCTACCCCCTCCTATCTTGTTTTTCCCCTTTCCTTCCATATTTGAAATCAACAAACATATATACAATATACCAGGTACCAAAGCCAGATATAGTAACAACCTGAAATAAAGTGTAAGGGGAAAAAGGAGAAAAGAAATAACTTCATATAGTTTATTAAGAACAACAATCAGGGATAAACCTCTTGATTGCATATCCCGCGGTTCACTTCACTTAGCCTCATCCTATATGGTCACATGTACATTGCTTTTTAGCTATTGTGATCCTCTGCTAGGAGAATCCTAGATGTGTATGAATTATTACAAATGAGGGAAACCATAGAGCCTATATTTCTTTTGTTCTGCCATACTTAATATGAGTTTTCTAAGTCTTTCCATTTCCTTACAAATGGTGTGATGTCATTTTTTCTGAAGGCAGCATAGAATTCTAAGATGCCTAAATACCACAGCTTCTTGACCCATTCATATACTGAGGGGCATCTGGGTTGGTTCCTTATCTTAGCTATGATGAATCATTTTGCAATGAAAATCCTTGTGCTGCTAGGTTTCCTATGGCCTGGTTTCTGGATGATTGGTTAAATGCCCAGGAGTTGAATTGCTGGGTCATATGGAAGCTCCGTGTTTAGTCCTTTGAGAAATGTCCATACTGCTTTCCAGACTTGGTGAACTAGTTTTCACTCCCACCAACAGCGTAGTAGTGATACCTTCTGGCCACAACCCCTCCAGCATCTGATGTTATTAGATTTCTTGATTGGTTTCAGGGAGATTCAATTTTTTTTTTAGCTGTAAGTATATTTTAGATATGAGGCCCTTGTCTGTTGTATGTCTAGTCAAGATCTCCCACTCTGTAGCATTTCTATTTAACTTGCTAGCTATGTCCTTTACCATACAGAAGCTATGCAGTTTAATGCAGTCCCATTTGTCCAAACTTTCTTAAATTTGTTGGGTTTCTGAGCCTTTCTTAAGAAAGTTTAGACCTGTGTGGAGAAGCACTATTGTAGATTCTATTCCTTCCTATAAAGTTTTCAGGGTATCAGCTTTTACCTCAAGTAATCTTTGATCTGTTTGGAATTAATTCTGGTGCAGGGTAATATATAAGGTTCCAATTTTCATTTTCTACACATGCCCAATTAATTCTGCTGACACCATTTGTTGAAAACTGTTTATATTCTATCCTAATTTTTTTTGCTCTCTTTTCAGAGATTAGTTGGTTAGGCCTGCAGGTTAATTTCTGGGTTTTCAGGCTTTGTTCTGTCAGTACCATGCTGTTTTTATTACTATAACTCTGTAATAGAGACTTGTAATTTTCTAATGATATTCTTCTATGCACTGTTCTTTCTGCTAAGGGTGATTTTTGTTTTATGGGCTCTTTATTATTCCATAGAAATTTTTGAATTGCCTCCTCTATTTCATTAAAGAATGACATTAGGATATTGATGGCTATTGCAATGAATTTTTAGTCTTTGGCATTATTGATGTTTTCACAATGTTAATCCTTCCAATCCAGGAGCATGGGAGGTTTTTCCACTTCCTTAGTTCTGCTTTAATTTTCCTTTTCAGGTTTTTGAAGTTTTCATCACGTAGATCCCTTATTTCCTTAGTTAATTCCTAAGTATTTTTTGAGACTATTGCCAAAGAGGTTGCTTTTCTGATTTCCGCCTTGCTTTTCTCATTGTTGGCATAGAGGAAAGCCATTGATTTCTGAAATTTAATTTTATACCTTCTTACTTTGCCAAAGTTTCAAAACAGCTAGAGTAACTTGGGAATGGAGTCTACAGAGTTCTTTAAATACAGAATTATTCATCTGCAAAGAGGGAAAGTTTCACTTCATCTTTCCCTGTTTGGATCCCTTTTAGGTTTGCTTCTTGCCTTCTTCCACTGGCTAGGAATTCTAATACTATAATGAAGAGGATGGGTGAGAGTGGATATCCTTTTTCTACAGTTACTGAAAAGATCAGGTAGTTCTTGTCCTTGCTCGAATTATTAATTGACTTGCGTGTATCAAACCAGCTTTGTATCCTTCTGATGAAACTTGTTTGATCATAGTGTATAATTTTTTTGAGGAGTTGTTGAATTAGATTGGCCAATACTTTTTTGAGAAGTTTTGCATCAATCTTCATCAAAGAAATGAGTTTATAATTCTCTTTCTTGGAGGAGTTCCTGTCTGGGTTTGGGTTGAGGGTTGTGCTGGCTTCATACAATGAGTCTGGTACACAATTTTCACTTTCAATTTCACTGAGGAGTTTGAGGCATATTGGTGTGAATTCTGCCTTGAAAGTCTTAAAGAATTTACCTGTGAATACATCTCTTGGATGGGAGGTCACTTACTGTCATTTCTTTTTAATTACTTGAAATGAATCTGTTTATTTGCTTTAGATCTTGTTGTTTTAGTTTGGCTATATCAGTATTTGCTAGAAATTCATCCATCCTTCCAGATTCTCAAATTTGTTAGCATAAAAGTTTGAAAAGTATTCCCTTATGATCTGGATCTTAGTAGTTTCTGTCATGATATTTCCATTCTTATTCCCAATTTTGTTCATTTGAGTGTGCTTTTTTTGGTAAAGTTTGCTAAGGTTCTGTCAATTTTGTTAATATATTCAATTTTGTTTCTCTCTCTATAAATATAGTTACTATATACTGGTGATAGTTGTTCAATCTCCTTGAGTTACTGGATTTTCTATGGTAGCGTTTGGTGTTGAGTTCCAATTGTACTGTTGTTGTCTGAGGCAATGCAGGGGATAATTTCAGTGTTTCTGACTTTGCAGAGATATGCTTTGTGCTTTAAAATGTGATCTATTTTAGAAAATGTTTCATGTGTTGCTGAATAGAATGTACACTCTGGTGTTGCTGGGTGGAATAATCTGTAGATGTTTGTTAAGTCTAGTTGGTCTATTCAGTTCTAAAGTTTCTCTGTTGAGTTTTTGCTTTGTTGATCGATCCAGAAGTGACAGTGGTGATTTAATGTCACCAAGAATCACTGTGTTTGGATCTATGTGTGTTTTTCAAGTAAATAATGTTGTTTGATAAAGTTGGGTATGTCAGCATTTGGTGTATAGATATTTAGAATGTTTATAACCTCTTGAAAAAGATACTTGTTTATCAGTATGTAATAATCTTGTCTTTTCTCATAAATTTTAATTTGAAGTCTATTTTATCTGATATATGGATACCAACCCAAGCCTGTTTTTTGGAGGATGGTGTTTGCTTGACCGATTATATTCCAGTCTCTCACTCCCAGAATATGTTTGTTTTGGAGGGCAAGTCAGCATGAAGATGGATCTTGCTTTTTGATCCAACTAGTCATTTAATTGGAAAGTTAATTCCATTGATATTGAATGTTAGGATTGGAAAGTGTTTGTTGGTTCTTGCCATTTTGTCTATTCTGCTAGGGACTGTCTTTTTAGTTCTTGCTGGTATTCTGTTTAGGTTCAATCTCCCTGTCAATATCATGTTCTTGTTGATTTTCATTCATTAAAATTTAATTCCAAATAGAAAAGGAAATCAAGCATAGAAATGAGAAAAGTTCTAATTTTCTAAGAACAAAGAAGTCAATGATTTAAGACACATATTCTCATAGGAATGTTTTCATGTGTGTTTTTGACATTTACTTTCTTCTGACAAATTCACTTTGGGAACCAGATCCTAAATATGCACTGAGAAAATAAGTGAAATATCAAACAGTAGACAATAAAGAATTGCTATATTTCCCTAGTTTATATTCTCCATTTTATTTAAATTATATTTTTAATATTTTTATAATGGAAATGACTAAGGTATATATTCTCTAATTTTCTGAAAAGTAATCATAGCTAAAATAAGTCTCAATTGCATTTCAATGATTCATGCCTGTAATCTTAGCTACTTGAGTTCTGAGGATCACAGTCCTAAATCAGCCTGGGTAGAAAAGTCCCTGTGAGACTGATCTCCCATTAACCACTCAAAACACCAGAAGTGGAACGGTTGCTCTAAGCAGTATACTGTTAGGCAGGCTCAGAACAGCTCAGGGATAATGTGTAAGCTCTGAGTTCAAGACCTATGGCCAACAAAAAAGCAAAAACAAAATCTGATCTCAAAGCTGCTTATCATAGTAGGCACAAATATATACACATCCTTGAACTCTGTGTGCTCCATGGGACAAAAAATAATTCCTGTATCAAAAACTGTAAGTAACATTGCCAGATAGTCTCATCTAGTTGGTCTATTATTTCCAAAGGAAAATGAGTTGTATGTATATCCATGAATATGTATTTTGTACAAATAAATAATCTTATCTCTATAATTAAAACCAAATTATAAAAATACAGAAAGGAAATTAGAAAAGTTATTTACTGAATCATTTTTAGCTTGTGTACATAGCAAAGTATCATCCTCCATCCCATATATATATATATATGTTATGTAAAATGAAAAGAATATATTTCAAGTATATCATATTAACTTGAAGATGACTTTTGGAGTCATACATTCAAATATGCCAAATAAGAACTGTTATATAGAGCAGAGAAAGGAAATTCCTTTAAAATTATTGAAAGGTCTTGTACAGATATTTCTTTTGGAACAGTATGACACCCCTCCTTTATTTTCTCCCAGTTTTTCCTCTCCAGATGACCCTCCTCCCAAGTTAAATAATAATTTTTAGCATAGTGTCTAGTGAGTATCATTGATGAAGTAGTTCATGTTTTGTTCCACATTTTCTGTACTTCCCCTCTACCTTCCCCAAATCAGATAAAATTACATGCAAGTCAAAAAGTATAGAAAATTTAAAAAAAAAGACAAAAGAGATAAATCAGAGGAAAAAAAAACAAGAAATAAATAAGGACCACAAACAAGTAAAAAAGTGACAGTTTTTTAAAACATTAAAAAAGCAACCCTCTTATTTGCATTTCTTTGAGTTCATCATTGTATAGGACCATATGCACATAGCTATTGAGCCCTTGCTATCCTCCCCCAAAACTATCCTCTGTCTTTCTCACTGTGTGAAATTTTAGATTGCCGTTTAATTAATCATGTCCATACGTATTTACTTTCTTTTACTATCCATTGGCTTTACTTGTACATTTATAAGCATATTCTAATTATTATAAATGTGTTTCTTTGGGCTTGGCTTACTTTGCTTGATATAATTCTTAATTACTGTGATGTCAAGGATGATGGTGCTTCAATTTATTTCAGCCATATTTGACATGAAGATTTGAGTGTCAACTTTAAGCAAAAGAATTAGGTAGAGAAGATAAACATATGTACAGAATGCCCCGGTTACTGGTGTAGCCTCGTTGATAATTATCTCAGTTCTGATTCTCTTTGTTTGTAGAAAACTGTCATCACTTCAGGGAAGAAAATCTGATTTCCATGAGATTATCTCTCCAGATTGCAGCCTCATCATTAAAGACAGTTGTCTTTATTTGGGGGTGATACATCCTGCCAGGGCTCTACTGTTTCCAAGAGTAATTATAGTTCCTTGCAATAAAGATTATTTATCAGTTCTTTAAGAAAACCCAAGGTGATTGCAACGTGACCAAAAAGTGATGCTTAGAGCAAAGAAATATACAAAACACGGGCAAAGACAACTCCCCCATACATAAATTTAGTTCACTAATGGCAATAGAAATCTAAGAACTCATTATGAATACATATTCAATAGACTGAACAAAGGTTGCTTGTGATGTGAGAACAACAGCATAAACCACTAGAGTTGGAGTCTGTGAGAAATTTCTCCCCTATGTCCAGTCTACAAAGGTGGGTTCCCCGGGAGTTAGAACTTTGGATTACAGTACAGTGTTTGCTCCCAGAAGTATTGTGATCCTTTGGCCTCATGTCCACTGCCACTACACTTGGACATCTAACAGGCTTCAAGAATATTACATTTTAGGATTCCTTTGCATATCCACATTGCACCCAGCTAGCTCTTACCTATTATCAGGATTTCTGAAGGATGTGAAAGGCTCAAGATGAAGGTACAAAGACCATGTTTAATTAAATCTTATAAATTCTATGAATGTTGATGACATATCATTCATAAGGAACTGCATCACTCTTTGTGTGGTACCAATTATTCAACTACCATCTTTATACAATTCTATGTTAGAACACTAATCATATTTCAGGGAAATTGAAGTGCACTGCACCAATATTCCTCATGGAACTACAGAAAGCAGCAGAAGATATCCGATACACTTCTTACCTGACATGGAGTATAAAATGCCCTGCATTTTCCAGGTACACAGCTGTTCCCTATATTAGTCTTGAGACAGTGTTGCTGGCTATTTCAAAGTATTGAAGTACTGAACAGAAGTACTTGAAACAGCTGCTGTCATTATACTCCAAACAGACATACTATTTAGCTCCTCCAAAGGGAATTCCATTGTACTTTTCTCTGCTTTCTGATGACAGCAAACAAACTAGCACATATTTTGTTGCTTTCAACATCTCCTGATAGAATTAAAAATAAAAGTGGATTGCATTTTGTTCGTATTTTTTAGAGTAATAGTTCATAGTTTGGGATTAATGCTTTTCCGCACATGGGAATTAGAATTTGGTAGATTGAAACAACAAGAAGGCAATGATTTCCTGCGATCAGTCCTATCAAGAATGAAATTTTTTTCACCCATGCCTTATATCTAGTCTGACTTGTATGAATCTAGTTTAATATGGAGGAAGTAACTTGTTCAAATTTGAAATCTGTATCTCATGAGGTCTTCCTCTGTTTGCCCATTACCTTAAAAATGCCCCTTCTATCACATGAACAGCCTGCAGAGTGACAACTCCTACTCAATTGAACAGAGGATGTGAGCCATTTACACTGATGATAAAGACAGGGAACAGAAAAGTTTATTGCCAGGAAATAAGTCCAATTACCATTCATTGCAATGGTGATCCAAATGAAATGGCTTGGTTTTCTATCACTAACTATTAAGGTGGCTTTTTAAAAAAATATAGTGACAGGTTATAAAAATACCATTTCTCCTATTCCACATAGAGAGTTACATTTTAATTCCACTTTCCAGGGAGGGGGAAGAGATTGTTTAAATCACGTACACTTCAAGACTCTTGTGTAGAAGGTTGTCTCTGGAGGGAAGGGTGGGCAGGGGGCTGCAGGCATGAGTTTGCCAGTACTGAGGATTAAACCCAGGGCTTTCTGTTTCAATTTTTTTTTCTGCTTAAGGCTGGAAGCTGGTGCTATCCTATCTATGTCTAGCTCTATTATATTTGTATGTTTTAGTTAATTAGAGATAAATGCTTCTAAGATTTGGCTGCCTAGATTTGTTCAGAACCATGATTCTTGTGTCTCCACTGGCTGAGTAGCTAAAATTTCAGGCAGGAGACAGGGAAGGCTAAAATTATATAATTTTGACCATATAAAATTAAGTAAAGGGTAGGAATTTCATGGTTGCACAAAGCAGACTTTTTTTTTTTGCCAGTACTTGGCTTGGGCTCAGGGCATGAGCAATGTCCTTGGACTTTATCAAGGCTAGAGCTGGGGCCTCAGCACCATTTCTGGCTTTTTTCTATGTATGTGGTATCAAGGAATTAAACCTGAATCTTCATGCATGCTAGGCAAGCACTCTATTGCTAGGCCAAACTCCTGGCCCCCAAAACAGACTTTTGAATGACACTACATACTAATATAATAATTTATTTTATTTTGTCTTTCCTTGTATTTAATTTAATTAATCAAAAAGAAAGATGTCATGCTTAGTAGGTTTAGCTGAAATAGGGGATTTTATACAAAAAAAATGGATGCATAGAAGAGAATCAACAAGGAACAGTAGCAATTACAGTGAGAAGAATTTCTACTCATAAACCACAAAGCTCACTCAAGGCAGTAATATTTTCTATTCACTATCTATAAAGACACAGAGAGTAAGAGTAGAGAGAAGCACGGGGCATTATTCATATATGGAAAAGAGAAACATTTGCCTGATTCATTATCTTTTTGTCCTCTACTGGCTATCTCATGAGAAGCTAAGGGGTAAGGAATTGTAGTGATGTAGATTACAAGGTTTAGAGTCCTATAATATCATGCTGATCAGAGAAATTCATGAAATGGAGTCACATTAGAATGAGAGAAAACAAAACAAAACAGATAAGTTGTCTTTTAAGAGGTCATGGCAAAAGTTCTGTCCTAATCCTCAAAATTTATTGTTTTTGATTGATCTTCCATGTCAGGTACCATGTTAAGTATTATCACGCATCACGCTTAGTATTTTTTCTAATCTATCTAATAATTTTTATTCCTTTTCCAAACACTCTGAAGTTGATTTCAATTGTCCTTATTCCAAATTTGGGGAAAAAGAAAACCAAAAACCAAACTAAAACAAGACAAAACGAAAAACAAGAGGAGCTGAGATTTAAAGTATTTCCCCATATAGCTAAAAATAAAAAGACTGGGAATTAATTGAATATACCTTTCTTTCAGAATGTGACTTAAAAAACTTGTGTATTGATTTCTTGAATGTAGAATCATTACTGATTAAACAACTCAGAAATATAAACATATCCATAGGGCAATTCACAAATATATATGATAAAATATTTTAAAATGGAACCAGAAGAAACATGAACTACCTACCTTCCTATCACTTCCCATTAAAATTGAGAAAATTTAGCCATGAGACATTTTCAACACATGCTCATACGATACAGACCAAGCTTCATATTTCTCTTGTCTTTTGGCAAAAAAAGTCCACAAAATCTAGAGACAAGCTATAACCTAATGTTTTGTACTAAAACTGTTTAGTTATATGACTTGTACCTATTCAATAGTAAATTATTTAGTTATTTTAAAGATTATTTAACTTAGTCTCCCAAAGAGATTTTAAACAAGAAGAGAAAGTGTTTGAAAGTCTACTGTAAATATGTCTTATAGCATCAATGTCAGACTATGATTATGAAATTATTCCATAATCAAATAATTCAAGAATAAGTATAATAATCATTTGGTATATCTTTGGTTTTAGCTTATATATAAACATGCACATATATGTGTGTATACAAAGATATAAATACACATACATATGCATATGTATGTATGCATATATACACACATACATAGACATATGCATATGTGTATATGACAAAGCCTCCTAAACTGCATATCTATAAACATTATTGGATTTTTACACTAAATTCTCATGAACTGTGATCTTTTGATAAGTTACTGAGGTTTAATATTTGATTAACCCTTGCTTTGTTTTAGTAGCAAATATGTGCAAGTAAGAGTACTTGGTGTCAAATACACATTTTCCATTTCTGTTTATTACCACAATTGTTTCTGTCTGAATACAGTGAATGACAAAGAAGTGAAATTCACCCATTCAAAAACTGGACCTATTGGGGGCTTTGATGGTATTGTGGTGAACCTAGCTGCCTTACAAAAACTGGCCCTACTGGGGGCGTTGGTGGTATTCTGGTGAGCATAGCTGTCTTACAAAAACTGGACCTATTGGTACCATTGGTGAGGTACAGGCATCACCCCCCTCATTTTCCAAATTGGAATGCATTAGAACTCTCTAATGTGATACTACTTACTTATGTCTTTCTTAATCTGATTCAGCTTCTTTTTCCACTATTTTTGCTCCAGGAGAATAGGCACAAATATTCTGCTCTTCACTTATCCTTATCTCATATCTCATATCTCTATGCTACAGTCCATTAACAACCTTCTGAATGATAGGTACTTGGGATGAATATTCCTTATTTGGAAAGAGTGCTAAATATTTTATAAAAGTCCAAAAAATAATAAAATAAAATTAGATGTAATTTTTGTAAAAATTGATTTTCAACACAAAAAGCTATTATTGCAAAATTATATTAATGTTAAAGATGGTATATTTGTCCTTTGTTGGCTGAGAATTAACAAAAGGGCAGTAAGTGTAAGGAATCTGTGAACACGTTTCTAGAAAGTATGTTTATAGGATCAATGGATCAGTTCCAAAGAGAAGTAGTACTATTCTGAGATTCAATGAAAAACAATGTCATTTAAATGAGAAAGATATCTGAAAGAGCTGATGCCTTTGGGATGTTACTGAATGGTATTCTATAATATCCACGCTATGAAAGGAAGACCTGAGAAATGATCACAGAGAAAGCTCTTCCCTTCATTTTTGTATCTAAAGAAAACTATTTCTCTAAAGCTTCAGGATGAATCAACATTTGGTATTCACTTCATACATGTACTAGAGAGAACAGATGCAAATCAAAATGGTATGAAACATATCTCCCAAGGAAACAAGTGTTTTAAAAGCTAATAAAAGATAAAACAACAAGGGAATAAAATAGGCCTGTTCAAGTAATTACAAAGTAGAATATACCTACATTTTCAGTTATAATTCAAATGGAAAAAAATAATAATAGCAATGGAAATGGAAATAATAGTAGCTATAAGATGAATTCAATTTTAGTCATTATGCTAGGCAATATTGTCTTACTTGATAGTATAGATGACATTTGAAGTTGTTACTTTTATCCATCTATTATTTTGGTCAAAGGGTTAAATAAACCTTTAGGAAGTATGTATTTAGTGTTTTAATATTGTCAGCTATGTTGTCATTAGCATTCTTCTATATCGATTTTATTGAACTATATTTTAAGTGGTAGTTTCTTTATAATAACAAATAATTAAAGTAATGGAAAGTTAAACAATACCAAGTAAAATGTTTCAATGCTTAATAAATGGGAAGACCTTTAGTTTTCTGCAGGTGCTTAACCAGTTCTGCCAGTACCACTTGTTGAAGAGGCTATCTTTTTTCCATTCTGTTTTTTTGGCTTCCTTGTCAAAGATTAGGTGGCCATAGGTCTGTGGTTTAATATCTGAGTCTTCAGTTCTATTCCATTGGTCTTCAGGCCTGTTCTTGTGCCTGTACCAAGCTGTTTTGATAATTATAGCTCTGTAATAGAGTCTAAAGTTTGGAATTGAAATTCCTCCAGCGCTGTTCTTGCTGCTAAGAAGTGTTTTTGCTATACGGGGTCTTTTATTATTCCATATGAAATTTTGGATTGCCTCTTCTATTTCTTTAAAGAATGACATTGGGATATTGATGGGTATTGCATTGAATTTTTAGATAGCCCTTGGCAAGATTGTCATTATGCTGGAGGGGATGTGGCCAGGAAGGATCACTGCTACACTGTTGGTGGGAGCACAAACTCGTTCAACCACTGTGGAAAGCAGTATGGCACTCGTTCAACCACTGTGGAAAGCAGTATGGCAGTTCCTCAAAAGACTAAATATAGAGCTCCCCTAGAACCCAGCAATTCCACTATTTGGCATTTACCCAATTATCCAGAAACAAAGACATACTAAATCCACCAGCACAACAATGTTCATTGAAGCACTATTTACCATAGCAAAGATATGGAACCAACCTAGATGTCCCTCAGTTGATGAGTGGATCAACAAGATGTGGTATTTGTACACAATGGAATTCTATACTGCTGTCAGAAAGAATGACATCTCCCCATTTGTTAGGAAATGGAAAGACTTAGAAAAGATCATATTAAGTGAAGTAAGCCAGACTCAAAGGAACTTAGGCTCAGTGGTTTCCCTCATTTGTCATAATCAGTAGAAACCTTGGCCTCTCCTAGCAGAGATTTGCAATAGAGCAGAACCTTGATACAAAAGGCCATATAGTAGGACACTAAATGAAAGGATCTCTAGGATATAGAAACATAAGCCATATAATGAATGATTGTTGTTCTTAAGGTACTATGTTATCTCTCATCTCTTTTGCTGTCCCTTGGTTATCTCATATTGTTACAGTATCTCACTTTGTTACCTGATATATCGGATATATTTGTATTTGGTTATTTGAACTTGGATAGGGAACCGGGGAAAACAAGTTGAGGGGTAGGGGTAGGGGGGAGGGAAATGGGGACCAAGACATGTGAAAGGGTATCAATGTATGGGAATTAATGCACCATCTATCTGGCAAATACCATGTAACCCTTCTATTAATTACAATAAAAATATATGAAAAAATAAAATAAATAAATAGCTTGTTTTATAATTCCCCTGCAATTCCTGCTTCCTTAAGAATACTTTAAATTATAAAAATGTTAAGGACAGAAATAATAGCTTAATCAGTGATAGGTTATAGCACATTTTCTAAAGATAAATTACCACAAATACTAACCTGAATTGTAAATCTAGAAGTCATTCAGAATATAGCCATGTCTCTACAGAGAACATCTGATAGCCAATTATATGGACCCTGAATTAGTACACAAGAGAGAAATAAGTGTCTATCTTTTGCAAGTAACTAGATAGTTGCAGGAGATTTTTGTTGTAACTGATATTATCATGTTTCCATGAAATTATTAAGAAGCATTTGTTTTCTTAGTTTTAGGTCAAATATTTAAATAGGAGCAAAAATGGTTTGGCCACATTTTTTACATCAGCTGTTAATAGGGCATATCAAGAGTTCAGCCTCTGAAAATGAACTTTCTCCTGTCAAGGTCTTTATTGCTGACATGGAGAAAATATACGTATCAAAGTAAATGGAGGAAGTACTAAACTCATCCTCATTTTAGCTCAGTCTTTCCCATACTTAAGTAACTATCTCATACATAATAGGTTCATAATTACTAAAAATGTCTAAATTTATCTATCACTAAAAGCAGAATGTCTATTCAAATGCATATTTTAGGGGGGCATTCATGTCTTTACCATTGCTATATAATTCTGAGTATAACTTAATGTCAAGTTTACCCAGCCACACAAGCCAATCTTGTGTGCATTATTGATGTGCTGAGGATTTTAGTCTGTCATGTTTTTAAAATCATGTCCTTCTTCACCTGGTAGTTGTTATTTCTCACTTTGTGACTCAAATTTGGGTCATAAAGAAAGATATGTTAGTCATCCCTGTCTTTCTGAAAAACACCTGAGGGAAACAGTTTAAGTAGGAAAAATTAATTCCAGTTATTTGATTCCACTTTTTTTTCTCCTAGGTTGTATTGAGGCAGAACATCAAGGAATAAGCCCATGGGCAAGGATCCCAACTCACCAGGTAGTAAAGAACTTTCCTGGATCCAGAGATACCCTTCACAGAAAGGCCTCAGTGACACTCTTTCTCCAACTAGATACCGCTTTGCATAACTCCATAATTAATTCCATTATTCCTGTAGTACCTTCTAATTTGAAATCCATTTTTGAGTTGGACCTGTCATTTGCACATAGCCCTCATGATCTGGTATTTCTGGAACACAGAAACACTGACACATCCAAAGAAGATGTATTTAGATGATTTCCTAGGTGGCTTTAATCAAGTTAAGCTGACAATCCTAACTAAACGTTACCGTAAGAGTGTTATTACCAGATTGATATTGCTACAAAACAGCTCAGCTCATTCTTTTGTTGGCTTCACATTAGACACATTCAGACAAATACACCCATGTAGATAGAACTTTGTTGGCTAAGGATGTACTTTCAAGATAAAGCAGGATCTTCCAACATGTATCTTTAAATGATTTCATCTATATGACTGTTTGTCCTCCAACTATCCTCAGTGGAAATTAGCCTATGTTAATATGTAAGACATCAACCTTCAGGTTTCAGTGGTGTGATTCTGTGTAACTTAAATTTATTTTGTGTCCATTGAACAATTGAAAGTAGTCATACCTGAAGTTCAGGAACTCAGATAAATCCAACGGACCCCCTTCTGTCATGCATTCACATCATCCTTTGTATCTGGCTATGAGGAGAGGGGGGGGGGAAGAGAGAGGAAGACAGGGAGAGAGAGAGAGTGTGTCAGAAGATAAAATTATGTGCTTTTTTGTGTGAATACCAATACTGCAGCTTGAATTCAGGCTTTTGCACTCAAAGCTGGTTCTGTAGCATTTGAGCCACAGATCCATTTCAGGTATGTTTTGGCAAATAATTATTCCAAGGTGATAAATTTCTTACAGATGTCTCTGCTTGGGCTGGTGTGGAACCATGATCCTCAAATCTCAGATTTCTGAAATTCTAGGAGTACAGAGTAGGTATAAATCTCTGGCAGTCTAGAAAGTGCATGCCTTTTGAGAACAGGCTTAGACATATTGCAATTCATTTTCTTCAGCATTGAAGTAGCCAAAATGAAAATGAAAATCATTTATGAAGATAGCCTAGAATTATAATTTGGATAAAGTTCCATCAAGATTAAAAAAGTATTTAAATAAATTAATAGCTGGAATAATAGCTATTCTTCAATGAAATCAATAAACACAGACTTCTGTCTCATATATGTTGGTGATATGGCTTAGACCATTTCATTGGTTCCTCTTCTGATCAGACTAAAGTCTTTCACTTTTCATAGCAATGTTTTTATTTCTTTCTTAGATGGATCCTTAATGAGATTTTTGAGTGTCCCAGATTTTTACAGCAAATAATCTATGCTGCACAAGTTTTGAAATTTTCTTTTCAACACAACTCCGTTAATATTTTGGTTAATTTATATTGATAAGTAAGCTCTGATAACACATTTCCCAAGTTCTAGATTTTTTTTCTGTGTATATATGGCCATGGAGCAAAATTAAGAATTCTTATGTTGGTCTGCCTCATTTTCAGTTCAGCCATGTTATCATGCTGAAAGAAAGGGAAAATAACTGGGTGGCAGCCACAGGCTTATTTAGGAGATAAGGATTGTTAGTTGTGATCATTGAAAACTAGAGTAATATTGTTTTCTCTGTTTGACTGGAATGAAATGGCTCTTTTCCCATGTGATATGTTTATTGGAGCTTATGGAGAAATGGTTGGCTCATTACATTTCAGAATAAAAGATAATGGGACCAAAGGTAGGAGCCCTGGAGATGTATCGAATTTCATGGCTTTTTATTCAATTCTACATTCATCCTAGCTCCTCATTTCTAATCTAATTGAAATTCAGTCCTGTGTGTGCATATGTGTGCTTGTATGACTAGATGTATGTGTTGGTGGGTGCAAACTAATATTGGTCAGACCATATTTAAGAAATTCATTTAAAAGGTAGTTGATTGTAGGAGTACCTAACATTTTTCTTGACATTATAATCTAAAATTTCTTTTATTTTTCTGAATTATTAGAATACATATTTGGAAAAAATATATTGGATTCCCAACATGTGCATCAAGTTTACATAGTTCTTATAGTATCTACATCTTAAATAAGCCATGCAATAATATGTGTGTTTTTAGGAAACAATTTGAAAAATATCCAACTGTCTAGCCAATCAGCAATACCAGAGCTAAAAGTTGCAAATCCAGAAAAAAATTGTGATTTTTTCAGAGTTTACCCATGATAACTCTGCATCCAGACAATAAAAACAGTGAAGGTAATCTGCCCAGTTTGTCTGTATTCCACTGACCTATGCCTCATTTTAAAGCAATGACTCATCCCCAATAGAGAATGTGTTTGCAAAAAACTTAATGTGATTGCACTTATATTTACATTCACTAAGTTATTATAATTGTAACTTACAATACATATTTTAATCCATAATCATAGAATACTAAAAATATTCCTTCAATTCTGTTTCAAGAAATTCACTAGAAGAGCTTATGAAACTATTGTAGCGGTGGCTTTTAGAGATCTCTTTCTTCTTTCTGATCCATCATCATTCAAATTATTCTCCTGTTCCTTTATTGACTTCTGGCACTTACTTTGTGCTTTGAAAGACCCCCATCCTCAAAACCGCTCTCTGAATCATGGAATGTATGAGAAATGGTTAATGCCATTAAAGCTTTGATGAACTCCGTGAAACAATCTGTGCGCTTCCTATCCTTTGCTGTTTTTTCTCTCAATTCTTTCATTTACCTCTTTGAAGATTCTATTTCTGCCACTTCTGACTTTCCTTTCTTCTCCTACTTCTACCTCACTTCTTGTAATACTAACATCAATGCAAAATAGACACTCCATTATAGAGTATGATTGCTTTCTAACTTTACTTTTAGGGCATTCTTACTTTGCTCCTTTTTTTTTGCACAGTAGGAGCAATATATCTATATATATCTATATATCCAGAAATCCATATTCAAGCTTTAAAAAAAGGTTATTTGACAAAATACCAAAAGGATGATCACACACGCAGGAAACCAAAACACTCTCCTATCTATGAACCCCCCACTAATCTCACTCCAAAGTCTCAATTATAGCTGCTGGGAAGGATCAAAGAGGCCATTAGGGTAGAGGTAAGTACAAACTGGAATGAGAACAGTTCTGCTTTTAACTTTTTATCACCTCCCGTATATAGATTTAAATGGCACATGTTCATTGCAGCTCTGTATTGGCAGACAGTTCTCATTGTCTTCAATAATATTCTCCTCAGTTTTTAGGCCAGTGTACTCATAAGTATTAAACAAAAGGCTGTAATACTGCATGAACAGTGATGGAGAAATGATGCAGACTTTAGAGACATGTTAAAAACTTTTTGTAATGTGTACCACATGAGAAGTGAAGCAATGGAGGCCTGTTGAATGCTTCTTGGAGGTCCACCCAGAAACAAAGGTATTAATGGACTGTTTATTTTTTTTTTAGAAGATGCCATTTCCTTGCTGGTACTTTAAACAAGTATTTGTATTAGCTAATGGTTTACACTGCAGGATCAATTTAGCATTCATAGCATGAAGCTCTATTTGGTGTAACATAACGTACGATCCTCATTGACTTTTCATAGATGTTTAAGTGATGCTAAGCAAACTAATATCACTTAAAGTTACTCTAGTTACACCTGAATAGAATTAAATGCCCAGGTTTTCAAAAATATGTTGGAATAAGGGCTGGGATGTAGCTCAGTGCAAAGTGCTTGCCTAGCAAGTGCAATGTCCTGGGTTCAATTCCCTGTACCCCCACTCCAAGAAAATAAGACAAGAAAAAAAGTTAAAAACTATGTTGGAATAATAATTATTTACAATGAGGAAGTAATAATTATCTTGTCACATTTTCCTATACAAATTATGAAAATAAAATATTTTATTCTGCATATTTTTATGTATTGAACTTTATGTCCTGTGTGGTGGAATTTGGAGGTGGGACCTTTCTTCTTTACACTCTTCTTTACATACTCTATCTGTATCCAGGTCTTATGTGGCTGCAGCAAGCAGTGACTACAAGTAATTGAGATGAGTGGTGTCTCCAGATGCCCTGATTTTAGACTCTTCAACATCTAGCACTGTAAAAAATATTTTGCTTGAATGGCTTTGTCTGTAACATTTGGCTACAGCATCCTGAATAATTTAGATGCACATTAGAAATAAAATCAGAAATCTTGATTTTCAATTGCATTTTTCTAAGAATTCTTGGATGATAATATGATGTGTTCTTCAAACACTTACTGTGTGGTGACTGGAGGGATGATTGGAGTGCAATGGCAGAAACAAATGTCAGAAGAGAGAACAAGTAATGATATTGTTGATGTTTGAATAGCAGATATGATGAGAGAATACAAAATAATATTTCACAGATTATTTCAGAGTATGTAGAAGAAATGTGCTCTTTCAGAGTGATTTGTGTGCCTTCAAAAGACATATTTTCTTGATATATATATGAATAATTGAAGATATTTTACTGTAATTAAGGAACAAAATTCAGTGGAGGTGATATAAATTTTCTCCTACATCAATAGGTAGGTTATTGCATCAGATTTTGCCAGATAACCATCAGTTTTTTCAAGTGCTGGTGATGAGTGACATAAATGATGATTTTATCAATGTTTATGAAAATAATATAATAGAAAAGACATTTGTTTAAGGGGCAAAGGAAGTGGGGATACTTTGTGATGTGCAGGAAGAAAAGTGATCAAAATCACGTTATTTTTACCTTAGAAAAGAAAGCAACAAATTCATTTTGATAGGAAGGTAAAGGAGAAGGTTCAGAAAGATTTGACAAGTTTTTTTTTTTGTTTGTTTATTTTTTTTTTTTGCAAATGCCTGTGGCAATGTTCTTTTCAATCCTTCTATTTTCATAGTGAAAAAGTGCTAAAGTTTCTTTTGAACAATGAGGTAAAAGCAGTTTTAAATTATTTAGTGGGAAAAATGATAAAATAAGTCTCTAAGAGACTGTATCTCTTCTGCCAACTGTATTTAAGATTAATTCTTATTCACTTTTTTTTAACCCTTTTAATCTTCTAACCTATACATCTAAGAAGAATTGATGATACATTTTTAACTACTCTTTGAGTCTGAATCTTGTACTCATTTTCCACTATTCTTGGGCATTTTAAATGTATAGGTG
Source organism: Megascapheus bottae (assembly GCF_031878675.1). NCBI lineage: Eukaryota > Metazoa > Chordata > Mammalia > Rodentia > Geomyidae > Megascapheus > Megascapheus bottae. The sequence goes on from NC_143512.1 coordinate 70,750,660, forward strand.
TTTGACTATAATGAAGCAGAGATATCTCAAATTTCAAACATGTGTTGTAAATTTGTGGAATGTTTTGTGCTTATCTCATGAGATTCAGTTTCTACGTATTTCACTAAAGGATCAAATGATAATTTACACAATGATACTATCTTACTTACAAACAGTATTTCTTGTTTATGTCATTAAATTCAAATAAGAGCTAACTCCCATAGTAGAATGATTAAAAACCATTCCAGATGAATTTATGTCATGAGCCTAGAAATCATTCATTGTCAACAAAAATTCAACAGTTAGAATGTCTTAGAGTGCATCTAAGTATGACTCTTCACAAATTGAGAAAATCATTAAAATTTGTTTGTCTTGAGTAATAAATAATATTTTTCCATATTTGACTCTGTAATTCAGTAGAAATTATTTTCAATACCAGTGTTTGGTTTCAGTTGGATTAAACTTTTTAGTCAATTGTTTTTAGGAAAGAATTAATTTAATAAATTATTAAAAAAAAAAAAAAAAACATGGATGTGGCCAGGAGGGATCACTACTACACTGTTGGTGGGAGTGCAAACTCGTTCAACCACTATGGAAAGCAGTATGGTAGTTCCTCAAAAGGCTAAACATAGAGCTCCCCTATGACTCAGCAATTCCACTACTTGGCATTTACCCAACCATCCAGAAACAAGGACATACTAAATCCACTAGCACAACAATGTTCATTGAAGCACTATTTACCATAGCAAAGATATGGAACCAACCTAGATGTCCCTCAGTTGATGAGTGGATCAACAAGATGTGGTATTTGTACACAATGGAATTCTATGCTGCTATCAGAAAGAACAACATGGCCCCATTTGTTAGGAAATGGAAAGACTTAGAAAAGATCATATTAAGTGAAGTAAGCCAGACTCAAAGGAACTTAGGCTCAGTAGTGGTTTCCCTCATTTGTCATAATCAGTAGAAACCTTGGCCTCTCCTAGCAGAGATTTGCAATAGAGCAGAACCTTGATACAAAAGGCCATATAGTATGAGGCTAAGTGAAAGGATTTCTAGGATATAGAAACATAAGCCATATAATGAATGATTGTTGTTCTTAAGGTACTATGTTATCTCTCATCTTTTTTGCTGTCCCTTGGTTATCTCATATTATTACAGTATCTCACTTTGTTACCTGATATATCAGATATATTTGTATTTGTTTATTTGAAATTGGTTAGGGAAGGGGGGAAAACAAGATGAGGGGTCGGGGTGGGGGACCAAGACATGTGAAAGGGTGTCAATGTATGGGAATGAATGCACCATCTATCTGGCAAATATCATGTAACCCTTCTATTAATTACAATAAAAATATATGAAAAAAATAAAAAAATGAGCTAAGGAAAACCTTTTGTTTCTGTATAAAAAAGAATTTATGAACATTGATTTTTATAACAAATTTCAACTGTCATGTTTAACAAAAAAGTATTCAAAAAGAGATTCTCTATATATCATCCCTAGCACTTAGATTTTAGAACATAATTAAAATTAAGCTGAGGGTTTGTATGTTATACATATTAATCTATGTAATAAAACTATGTCTATAGAGTATTTGAAAACCAACACTAATTTCAGAATAATAAATATACCACTCATTGAAAGTGAATATTAAGAGTGAATTTTAGGAATTGCTTACCACAAGTTGGCTTTGCTTTTAATGAACATACATTTGATTACAGTTCCACATCGTCAGTGGAGTGATTTATATTTTCTTCACATTTCTCATGAACTGCTAAAATAAATGTTCTTTAGCTGCTTAATTCACTTTGAATTATTCATTGGTTGAGTCAAAAATTAAATGCAGGCCAAGAGTGTGGCCTAGTGGTAGAGTATTAACATAGCATGCACAAAGCCCAGGTCTCAATTCTTTGGAGAAAAAGCTGGAAGTGGTGCTGTGGCTCAAGCAGTAGAGCTGTAGTCTTGAGAAAGCACAAAGACAGTGCTCAGGCCGTGAGTTTAAGCCCCAGGACTGGCAAAAAATAATTTTTAAGTTTTCTTCTTTTTGCATGCAAAACTATCTTCTTCAAGATTCACCCACTCTATTACTGACATAGAATCCATTAGTAAGCCTTTAATAAGTCCCAACATATTTTGGCTTTTTTTTAAACAATTTTATTTGCATCAATTTCAGAAAAGTGGCATAGAAATTAAAATTGTATTTATGCTTCTTCTTGAAATGGAATAGCAATCAAGAAAATCTATGGATTGCCGCTGCTTTAGCACTAAGTGCAGATGGCTCAGTCCTGCAATCTTAGTAAACCAGAAAGATGAGATCTGACAATTGCAGTTCATGAAGCCAGCCAACCAATAAATTCCAAAGTCTCTCAACTCTAAGTGACTACCAAGAAGGTGGAATTGGGATTGTGTTGTGGCTCAAGTTGTATACTGCTATCCTTGTCCGGGAGTGGATGATTCAGGAACATTACCCATGCCATGTGTTCAAGACTCAGGTCCTGCACAAAAGGTAACTAAATAAAAGATAAGAAAACACATTTTTTTTCACATTATCACAAGCTCTGATTCTATGTAGTTTTGCAATTTTGCTTTAGAAAAATTGATATTCGATCTATTTTCTGCAATGTGACTTTATTCTATTAAAATATGTTTAGTCTTTGTATTTTTTTATTGTTGGAATGCAGGGCACTTTGCTTACTTTGAATCTTCCATTTGTTAAAACATATCTTTTCTCCTATTTTCACAGTAAACGTCACATGCTTATGGAAGATTTGTCTGATATTTCAATGGAACACTTCTGTAAATTCTGAGGATGTCAGAACAAATTGTTTTAACAAAGTTATGATAAAATTTGTATGTTAACTTATTTTGGGAATCATTTGGTTCTTGTTCTTTTCATTATATTGAAGCACCAAGTGGATTCATTAAGCATGTCATATATTTTCTTTTTCTTTTCTCATTAAAAATTTTTGGCATCATCCATTCATACTTAGTACGTATATTTTTACTTAATACTTACTGAAAGAATGACCAATAATATTTACTGCAATATTTCTCCACAGAATGGATATACTATATTTTCCCAAAGATAGAATCATAGTCTATGATTACTAATTGGTCAAGATGTTTCAATGCAACCTGTCAGTGAGTGAGTACAAGACATCTTAGTCTTGATCAGTATCATATCATTCTTGTAATGCTTTTAAACTGATAAAATAATTCCCCATTAACTTGCAAATTTTCCTTTTTGTTCTTGAACTAGAACTAATGGATCAGAACTTCATTTGCTGAAAGAGTCTCGTAAATTTTATTGGAATATATGGTAACTGCTCATATAAAATACATGTTATGTAAGATAATACATCAATGCAAATTAAAATTATATTAAAATGAATACACTCACATAAAAACCTTTTATCATTTTGCTTATTAACTTATTTGAAGCTAATAGTTTTAAAAATTAGAATAAAAGGTTTCATATAATTATTGTTACTGAAAAGGAAACATAAAATATATTAATAATCCTTGAACCACATTTAATGATGGTCATATTTGCTCAGGAGAAATTTTAAATTATTGACTTCAAATTAAATTCTGGATATCTAACAATGTATAATCATAAGATAACAGACTTGCTAGAATAAAGTGCTAAAAATAAATGATTGCTGCAAATTTTAAAAGTGCAGAAAGTTTCTTCAGTTTATACTCAGTATAGTGTTTTGCTGTATATGAAGTGACATAGCTCCTCACAATAAAGGAGAAGATTATTTCCCTGGAGGCTCTGCTTGCTCCCATCCTGGGTAGTGCACATTAGCACCTAGATTTTACTTTCCTCCTAAAATTAACATACTCCCTCTGTTGATTTCTAAGGAAACATTCAAAGCCATTATTTTGTGCTATGACATTTTTGTTCCGACAAAATTCAGTGGTATTGTGCCTTTAATTTTATCTTTGTATTTTCTTTTTTTTAAATTTTAATGTATAGAGGAGTTATAGTTATATTTGCCACATAGAAGATGCATTATTTTTCACACATTGATAACCCTTCTCATGTTTTGTCCCCATTTCCCTCCCCCCTGTATCTTTTTCCCCACTTCCTAGTGGAAAATCTAAGCTAGCATTCAGAAAAATTACAAAAATGTAATAAAAAGGATAACTAGACCTACAGATTATTTCCCAATTTGGATGATTGTGTTGCTGAGAGATTGTTTCCATGGTACTTATTCTGTCAAATTCTTCCAGAAAAAAAAATGTCTGCATTATCATTATTTGCTTAGACAATATCTGCTGTTCAATCCTTGTCAAAATAAGGATTGAAAACAGGACTAATCCTGAAATGTGTAAATTCATACCTGTGCTCAAATATAATCCTAAATTGTTTTCATTTAGAAATTATAATCCTGTGCTCCTTCAATGTTCAATAGTAACTCAGGGTTTCTACATCATTATTTTTGCTTAGAGACCATTAAAATGTCCTCTGCAGAGAAGAGAAAGACAATCAAAATCAATATTTTTCTAATTGAGAACAAACAGATTTTTCTCTGTATGATTCTCTGAAAATAAGCCTTTCCACACAGTCAGATAAAAGTAAACATATATATGTATATATATGTATACATATATATGCATGCATTTACATTTCTGGACATATGTAACTAAATATAAAGACCATGCAAGTCACATCCTGGAGCATGTATTAGTGAATAAGATTTTTTGGCATTGTTGTCTGGTTAATCATGGATATTTACATAAGAAAAATAATAAAGACCTTAATTAGTTATTGGCTAGAGAATGGATTCTTTCTATAAATGTTTTGACTTTTTAAAATTTGTTTTCAAATTTCTGGAATATTTGGAATTTAGCACAAAATCGTTCCATATATGTCTCCTTGCCTAATGTATACAGGCTACCACACCGGTTTGACTTTTCTGATGTAATTTATGAAAGTAATGAACTTTATTCTCTTTTTACTGCTTAGTTTTTGGACTTTTTTAACATATGTTGAATGACTATTTCTCAGGTATAACAGAAAAAAATCTGGTGAGAATGAGCATTTTAATGAGAACACTCATCATTTGTATAATGTTGTATGTAAATTATAAATTGGGAGACATCAGTATTGTTAATTCTATTCTTTATGTAAAATATGTGACTATCACATAAGCTTTGATTCATAAAATTTCCTTGTTGTTTTGTTTCTTTTAAATGCCAAAAATGGAACTTAGGTTCCTTGTACTTGTGAAGCAGGTACTCTAAAATACTGAAGTATTTTGAGTCATAGAAAGAGTTTGCGATTTTATTCATTCAACTTAAATTATACTAAGATATTCCATTTTAATAAATTATTCTGATACCCTCAAAATTAATTAACATTAGTATTCAAAGTCTGTAAAGGAAATTCTATAAAGGATATTCTATAAGTGGGAAGGCCTTATCTATTCATTTATTTTTGTGCAAATACAGAAGTTTGAACTCAGATACTGGGTGTTATTCCTTAGCTTTATTTTCAGGATTGATGACACTCAGGTTTGGAGCCATAATCTTGCTTCTGGATATTTTGGTGATGAAATAAAGATAAATGTTTCATAAACTGTCCTTCCAGAGCTGGCATGGAGCCATGACCTCCAGGCCTCAGGCTCCTTAGAATCTAGGATTACTGGCATAAAACACTGGCTTTTTTGCCTCATTTTTCTTTTTCTTTTTGCATGATTTATTATCTTTTTCATAGCCAGAGTTTGAGCAAGGATATTAAATATGCTATATAAGTACTTATTTTATCATTGATTCATATGCCTAGATTAACAACTGTTATATAATTTTAATCTCTTCTTTATCTGTTTGCATCTGCTTTTATTTCTGTAGTTTCAATATATCAATGCTTGCATTTTGCTCTTATACATCTATCTGAATCTTGTAATTTGTCATATATTTTTCTGGCTTATTCTGGTTCACAATCACTCTACTTTACTCCTGGAGGCATAACTCTTCTTGGTCTCTGATTTTTCACCTTCCTCTAAGGTCTTCGATGGCATGGTTCCCTTGATTTAAAGGACTGACTACTCAAATAACTAGATTTCTAAAAAGAATTAGTCTCACAATACACATGAAGGAAAGCTTTTTGTTGGTGCAATCAAACACTTGGCTACAAGAAATGATGTGTGTACTTTGTTCAAAGTCCCATATTCAATCGTTCTTTAAGTGGTGAATTGGCTTACGTTTCAGTTTGACAAAAATCACACTTCTTAGATTTCATTCTGTTATTTTTTTCTACAAACTACAAAAAATGTCAATAAAATTACTATCAAATACCTTTATAGGATTTTTAAATATTCAAGACTTTTACTTCATAACTGAGTAAATTAATTTTCTTTTATATATTTTATTGTATAATGTGGATATTTGTACTCTTAGAATGATTAGAACTCACTTTCTTTATAAGATGACAAATATACCAGTCTCAGCAGTTCTTATATACTTCTCTGCTAGAGGAGGTGAAAGTCTTTAAGACTTAAAATACCATACATAAGGCCATATAGTATGAAGCTAATTGAATGGACCTCTAGGATATTGAAACAAAAGCCATATAACGAATGATTGCTGTCCTTAAGGTGCTATGTTATCTCTCATCTCTTTTGCTGTTCCTTTGTTATCTCATATTGTCACAATATCTCACTTCGTTATCTGATATATTGGATACATTTGTATTTGGTTACTTGAAATTGGACAGGGAAGGGGGGAAAACCAAGAAGAGGGGTGAGGGGGAGGGTAATGGGGACCAAGACATGTGGAAGGGTATCAATGTATGTGAATTAATGCACCTTCTATCTGGCAAATATGATGTAACCCTTTTATTAAATACAATAAAAATATTTTAAAAAGACTTAAAATACCTTTTATTCCTTAATTTTATACTCACCATAGTGAGGCACAGAAGTAATGAAAAAAATCTCTGTTGTTGTCCAGTGCAACATCTCAGTTCTATTTGCATTGTAGAACTTCAGACAGTGCATAAAATATACAAAGAATTGGAAGTTCAAGAAAGATTCTTTTCTGTACTCTTTTCAGCAGTGCAAAATGCTAGCTAACTCCCCTGCTACTTAAGAGGCATTTTCCTGTACCTCTCAATCTTCCTATTCTTTCTGTGGCAGAAGAAACAAACTGAGGAAGGGTGACCCTTGCCTATATTCATGAGACTCTTCCTCTCTCCCCCATCATCCTGTATCTTCTCTCTAAGTAATCTCAGCATCCCAGGTCTCTTGGACTCTTCTTCCTCCAGGTGGTAGTATGAACTTGTGAGAGATTCAAGTCAGTCACCATCTTTTTTTTTTTTAAAGAAACAAAGATAAAATGATCCATGGGAATCTTGGCACTCCAACTCTCAGAGTGTCATGTGATTGGGAGAGGGAGGCTTTTAGAGTCAATATGTGAAGCAAGAACCAATTCTAAAGCCAGCCATACCTTTCTAGAAGCGATGTAATTTCTAAAATTTACACATTGATAGCATTGAAGAGGTTGTCAAAGATGACAATGCACCAATAAATGAAAATGTCCTAATTGGTAATAACTAAAATATGGGAGAAACATTGACAAATTGCTTTGAGTCTTAATTTCCCAATTTGTGAATGCAGTGGGTGGAAAAGGTATAAGGGATTTTAGGGCACTGTTAAAGTGAAGAAGGTGAAGCACTATACACAATCAGAGTAAATGTGAATAGCCAACTGGTCCCTGAAATGTGGCAGTTGTCAAGGTCAATATCTAAGCTTCTGTAGGTACTAGGAGGTAGGGGTTCTAAGTTTTTAGCCCTTATGAATTATATAAACTAATAAGATTTATTTTTATATTCTCATGCAAGGAGTTAGAGGCTCTAAGGTTTCCCATCTATAAATTACATAAACACATCAGATTCAATTTAATTCTTTCATACATGAATATAATGCATATATCACACCACCCTTATTTACTTTTTCTGAGTCATGGGGCTTGAACTCTGGGCTACTCTCCTACCCCTTGAGCCTCAGCTCCACTTCCCATTTAGTGGTTAACTGGAGATAAGTGTTTCATGTTCTTTAGTGCCCAGGCTGATTTTGAAGCACGATCCTCAGATCTCAGCCTCCTGAGTAGCTGGGATTATAGGTAGGAGCCACTGCTTATTTTTCATTCATCTAGTATCCAACGAGAAGAATTTAGGCTATATTTGAAATATGGAAATGGTATGAGTGTTTTTTATAAAAGAAATAAGGCAGAGATTGGGAAGTGTTTAACTTGATGCCACAAGAAGACAGCATTTCAGTTCATCTTCAGTCATCTTCAGGGTACAAACCTAAACATCTGGTTTAAATAGAGGAAGAGTCTGGCTTACTTCACTTAATATGACTTTTTCTAAGTCTTTCCATTTCCTAACAAATGGGGTGATGTCATTCTTTCTGACAGCAGCATAGAATTCCATTGTGTACAAATACCACAACTTGTTGATCCACTCATCAACTGAGGGACATCTAGGTTGGTTCTATATCTTTGCTATGGTGAATAGTGCTGCAATGAACATTGTTGTGCTAGTGGATTTAGTATGTCCTTGTTTCTGGATGGTTGGATAAATGCCAAGTAGTGGAATTGCTGGGTCATAGGGGAGCTCTATGTTTAGCCTTTTGAGGCACTGCCACACTGCTTTCCATAGTGGTTGAACGAGTTTGCACTCCCACCAACAGTGTAGTAGTGATCCCTCCTGGCCACATCCCCTCCAGCATCTGTTGTCATTCATTTTCCTGATCCTGTCATTCTAACTGGAGTGAGGTGGAATCTTAGAGTTGTTTTGATTTGCATTTCTTTTATGAGCAGAGATGTTGAGCATTTCTTCATGTGTCTATAGGCCATTTTTATTTCTTCTTCAGAGAAGACTCTCTTTAAGTCTTTGGCCCATTTTTTAATGGGATGGTTGTTACTTAGGAGGTTAGTTTTGGAGTGATTCAATTTTTTGAGTTGTTGATATATTTTAGATATGAGGCCTTTGTCGGTTGTTTGGTTGGTGAAGATCTTCTCCCACTCTGTAGGCTTCCTTATTAATTTACTAGCTATGTCCTTTGCCATACAAAAGCTCTGCAGTTTAATGCAGTCCCACTTATCCAGCCTTTCTCTGATTTGTTGTGATTCTTGGTCCTTATTAAGAAAGTTTCGACCTATGCCAAGGAGGCCTAGTATATCTCCTATTCCTTCAGACTGAACTAACCACTGCTTAGTCCATATCAGACTGATAAATAGAATCAATCAAACCTGATCATTTATCAGTAGTTTCTTAAATATGTATGATAGAAAAGGTGAAAAAACAGTTAAATGACCTGGTTTTCAAATAAATTAAGCATTCCAGTTTTAGATTTTTTTGTAAAATGAATTTAATCAAAGTTATTTCTGTATAACTTTAAGAACAAGTAGGATACTGTATATATGCTTGATTGGTTATTTGAAATTGGATAGGGAAGGGGGGAAACAACATGAGTGGGGGGGCGGGAAATGGGGACCATGACATGAGAAAGGGTATCAATGTATGTGAAGTAATGCACCTTTTGTCTGGTGAATATAATGTAACCCTTCTATTAATTAAAATAAAAATATATGAAAAAAATAAATAAATAGAGGAAGAGTGAGAGACAGGAAGCAAAGATATTCATATAAGAGTCCCGGTTTCAGGTGCACTACTTATTTCCATTCTTGTTCTGAATTTTGGTCAAGTTGTTGTTACTGTTTTTCACTTACAGGGGACACTATAGGTAGGGCTTAATCATTGTAGGTATTGTCTCATTTGAGGGCGATGTGAGACATAACTCAGCTCTTCTTCAGGGTTGTTTCAATCCCATGGCATCAAGAATTTATTGCTCAATGATTGTTGTCCTTAATGTACTATGTTATCTCTCATCTCTTTTGCTGTCCCTTGGTTATCTCATATTGATACAGTATTTTGCCTTGTTATCTGATATGTATATATGCATATTAGTTATTTGAAATAAGATAGGAAAGGGGGAAAACAAGATGGGGGCAGGGGTGGGGGAGGGGAAATGGGGGCCAAGACATGAGAAAGGGCATCAATGTTTATGAAGTAATTCACCTTCTATCTGGTGAATGCAATGTAATCCTTCTATTAATTACAATAAAAATATATGGAAGAAAAGAAATTTTTGCTAAAGTCTTTCTTTCTGGAACCCAAATGTCTGCAAACTGATTGCACAGAATGACTTAGAACAAAGTAACATACAAAACAGAGGCCATTTATAAGGAAAGCTATTGATTTGGGGGCGGTTAATTTTATAAACTGATACGTTGCCAAAGTTTTAGATCAGCTCAAGTAACTTAGGAGAAGAATCTATGGGTTTCTTTAAAGACAGGATCAAGTTATCTGCAACTAGTTTTAGTTCTTCTTTCCCTATTTGTGTCCCCTTTATATTAGTATCATATCTTATGCTTTAATAAGGAATTCCAGTAGTGTATTGAAGGGGAGTGGAGAGAGGAGACATCATCGGTTCACTCCAGATTTTAGAGAAATACTTTTAATGTTTCAACATTAAATATAATGCAGGCATATATTTGTCATATACAATTTTTATGACAATGAGGAATGCTCCATGGATTCCTAGATTCTCCAGAGTTTTTATCATAAAGGAGTGCTGAGACTTGTGAAATGCTTTATTGGCATCTATTGAGATTAGGGTCATGTGGTTCTGCTGATATGTTGATTTATATTAATTAGCTTGCATATGTTGAATCAGCTTTGCATCGCTGTAATGAATCCTATTCCATTATTGTGCATAATTTATTTTCATTTCAGTAAATTCAGAGTCAGGTAAGTATACTTGGACATGATTAATTAAACAACACCCTAAACATACACACAATGAGTCAAGGGCTCAATAGCTATGTGTATATGATCAGATAAAACACTGCTTATTGAAATTAACTCTAAGAAATGGAAACAAAAGGTTTTTTTGTTGTCCTTTTTTGCAGATATTTTACCCTCCTTCAATTTGGTTTGTTCCCTTTTATCATTATTTTTGATTTTTGTATCCTTTGTCTTGTACATAAGTTTGACTGATTTATTAGAGGGAAAAGGGGGCACAGGAATGGTTGCAGAAAATGTGAACTAATTCAGCAGTGACATTCACTAGACACTATGTTGGAATCGAACCATACAGCATGGGGGCGGATGAGCTCTCTGTTCTTTTCTCATTTCTTTGTTTTTCATTTTTTAAATATATTTTTATTATAAATGCAATGTACTGAGGGATTACAGCTACACAGGTAAAATAATGGTTCATTTCTTTTTGAACATTGTCACCTCTTCTGTCCTTTTCTCCCACTTCTTAAAATTTTGTTTTATGTACAATAGCATCTTGCCTATATTCTCTTCCCTTCCCCTCATCATTTTTCTACTACTCACCACTTGCCCTACAATCTCTTGTAAATACCCATTTTCTGGTACTTATTTTGTAGGGCTTTCACTTAATCTTTTTAAAAAAATTGTACTATGTTTGTTCTCTGTAAAGTTTATTATACTTAAGCTAACTCCTTTATAGCCACTTACATAACAATCCAATATGTTAACCTCTAGTTTTATAGACACAATATAACCCGCCAAAATGAGGGAAACAATACAACCTGCTTTTCTTGTGGTCTTACTTACTTCATTTAATAGATACATATTTTCTCCCAAGTGTTTTCATTACCTAACAAATGGTACATTATCAATCTTAAAAGTTTCTGGCCAGCAAAGGATATAACTAGCAAGTTAATAGAAAGATCACAGAATAGGAGAATATTTTACCAGCTATATATCATAAGGGTCTAATATTCAAAATATATTTAGAGTTCAAAACATTTAACCCTCAAAAAATAATCCCACAAATAAACAGCCTCCCAATCAATAATTGAAGTAATGACTTAAAGAGAGATTTCTCAGAGAAAGGAGCACATATGGCCAACAGACACATGAAGAAATGTTCAAAATTTCTGACCATCTGGGAAATGTCCAAAACAGCACTGAAGTTCCAACTCAACACAGTGGCCATTAACAAGAAAACTAACAATAACAAATGCTGCTGAAGATTTAGCCAAAAGGAAGCTGTTACATTGTGGGTATGAATGTAAGCTCTGGAAAGCAGTACCAAGGTTCCTCAAAAGACTGAGCATAGAGATTCCCTATGGCCCAGCAATTCCATTCCTCTGCATTTATCCAATAGAACATTAACAAGGATGCACTAGAGCCATCAACACAAAGTAATTGTCAATTACAATTCTTATCGTTAACTATGAAAATAACAATTAGTAGTAATAAAAATGTGTTAGTAATAACAATAAAAGGCATACATTGTATTGAAGAAAGGTAGCTTTACTTTATGATTTCGTATTTGTAGTTATAATAATCTTTCCTTCCCCTGACTTAAACTATTGAGTCAATTTATATTGCCTTTTTATAATAATACCATTTCAACTTCTTTAAAACTCTTCCAGATGGAAATCTTCTGTAAAACTAACCCAGATATAAAAAAACTACAGTATAGTAATCAATGAACTAATCATGAAATGCTTTTTCCCCTTGAGCTACTTCCAACTTAAAAACATCTAGCATTGATTTGTACTAAATGAGAGAATGTTTTTTTGCATTCATGCAGGTCTGTGTGAGTACCAACAATACAGTAATATTTTTCTAAATGTGTCTTCATTGTGCCTTACCAATTTCCCATGTTAGCAACAACTGAAAGCAGCTGATAAAAATAGTGATGTTTTCAAAAGTCCTCCTCACTGACTAATACCTCAGCATGAATTCATTTGTGAGATTTAGAATCCTTTGTCACAGCAGAACACTACAGGGGCTACAGATGAAAGAGATGAAAACATCAGTAAAATTGTTGTGCTAGGTTGCTGAGCTGTGATTCATTGCTAGCCTAGAGACATAGTATCAGGCAAACCATTTCACCTTTTTAATTTCCCAGTCTCCACATGTACAAAGAAGGGTTAATATCTGCACTCATACCTTTGAAACCTGTAGACAATTTCTTTTCAGAATCAGATATTATTAACCTTACCCTGACATTGACATCTATATATGCGATGATTAACCAAGAGAAATTCAAAAGCCATAATTATACTTGAATAAAAGAAATTGAATATGCATTTTAACTGATTCAGGTGCTTACCATATAGCAAGAAACTCTTGAGGCAAATGTGTTTCAAAGGAGGAAATTTTTGGATATCAAAATGCTAATTAAATATTCTGCCTTCCTTTTGCCATCCTTCCATTTCCTTTTCCTCTTTCCCTTTCTTCTTTACCTCTCTTTCCCTGTCTTCCTTATCCCTTTCCATTTCCTTTTTTCCCTTTATTCCACCCTCCTTCCTTCCATTCACATCCACTTTCTTCCTTCTGTTCTTCTTTCCCTTTCTTTTCTTTTATTCATTTTTTTTCTTTTAACTTTGTGACACATGGCCTCATTATGTCTATCTGGCTAGCCTCAAACTCATATCCCACTTCCTAAACCTCCCTAGTGTTAGAATTTCAGAAATACATCATCAAGCCAGGGAGGGAATCTAAATTTCAAGTGATATTAATGTAGCTAAAATTCATTTTTATGCAGCCAACACAAAGACATCATATAATGAGATACAAATATTACCTGAAATTTTAAAAGCAGACTTTTCATAACAATTGGATCTTCTGTGAAAAGTTTTCTATTTCCAGAAGTTTCTGTATGCTTTATGTCATTTAGGTATTATAATTGATTCATTTGTGGAACATTGCTGTACAATACTACGTAAATGTGAAGTGTGAAATGCAGAGGAAAGAGAGCTAAGAATACACTAAAATCAGCAAAATATCAAAAAGGTTGATTTAAAAAATACAAAGTAGTAGGAGTGGTTTGAAGAGGAAAGGAGAGAGCAAACTGTGGGAAAAAAGGAGACTGTGAGGAAAGGTCAGAGAGGGTAACGGTCATGAAGGTCATTAAGCTGATATATTTTTATAAATGGGTGGAGAAACAGAAAGGGACAGTGCCTTTTAGGTAAATCCTGATTTGATTTTGACTTTAAACTCCAATTACAATGTAAAACAAAAATAAGGCAATTTCTGATCTTCTGTTTAAAATTAACCAAAAGAAGAGCAATTCTGCTGACTCATGAAATAAATTCATGTCATTTTAATGTTGACATTTTAATTAATGCATGATAAAGCATAGGTATGATTTTTGTAGCTTAAATATATAAGACTCCATATGTTTCCTTTCCAAAATGATTTTTTTACACTTTTTGTTGTTATTGTTTTGGAAGGTCATTAGACTTGAACTCGAAGCCTGGGCACTGTCCCTGAACTCTTTTGCTCAAGGCTAGCTCTCTCTTTCTTTGAGCCACAGCTCAACTTCTGAGTCTTGAGTAGTTAATTGAAAAGTCTCATGAGAACTTTTCTTCCCAGTCTGGCTTTGAACTGAATCTTCAGCTCTCAGCATTCTGAATGACTAGGATTAGTCATGAGCCCCTAGCACATGCCTATACCACTTCCTCCTCCTCCTTCTCCTCCTCCTCCTCCTCCTCCTCCTCCTCCTCCTCCTTCTTTCTTTCTTCCTCTTCTTCATCTTCCTCTTCTTTATCTTCTTCCTCTTCTTCCTCTTTCCCTTCTTTCCCTTGCTCTTCCTCTTCCTCCTCCTTCTTCTCCCTCCTCCTACTTCTTCCTCTTCCTCCTCTTCCTTTTCTTCCTCTTCTTTCTCTCCCCCTCCCTCTTCTTTCTTCCCCTTCCTCTTCTTTCTTGTTCTCCTTCTTTCTTCCTCCCCCTTCCCTCACCCTCCTCTCCCCTCCCCTCCTCCTCCCCCTTGTCCTCCTCCTCCTCCTCGGCTTGAACCTGGCCTGGGACTGCCTCTGAGCCTCCTTTGCTCAAGTCCAGCACTCTGTCCCTTGAATCACAGTATTACTTCCAGCTTTTTCTGTTTATGTGGTACTGGAAAATCCCACTCAGGGGTTTATGCATGTTAGGCAAGCACGCTACCACTAAGCCATATTCCCAACAGTGCACTTCATTTTCAAGTCTACATTGGTGATTAAATTGTATAATTCCTTACCCTCTCAAATACCAACATCATCAAGAAATTATAGTAACTTTGAAATCAAATGGTCTTTCATTTATTATTAAATAATATATATAAAATAAAGATGCATTTTCTAAAAGCTTTTGGTAAATTCAATAACTTCAGCCAATGACATAAAAATTGATAGTCCAGGGCCAGGAGTTTGGCCTAGTGGTTAAAGTGCTTGCCTAGCAAGCATGAAGACCCGGGTTCGATTCCTCGGTACCACATACATAGAAAAAAGCCGGAAGTGGTGCTGAGGCTCAAGTGGTAGAGCTCTAGCCTTGAGAAAGTCCAAGGACAGTGCTCAGGCCCTGAGCTCAAGCCCAGGACTGGCAAAAAAAAAATTGATAGTCTATAAAAAGATCAGTAACCATAGTGATGCCCATTATTTGAGTTAAAATACAATTAATAATGCATAGTTATACTCAGAGTTTACATGAACGCTAAAAATGTGATACATGCTTTCTACACACAAAGTAATTGTAGCCCAAGATAAGAAACTGTAATATATGGAATCTTTGTATATTGAGTACTTTAATATGTAGACATTTGATACATTTATAGAAAAGAAGATGCAACTCTGCCATTTTCTTTCTTCCCCCACAAAGTGCTTTTTTCTTCCTTATACATACTGAGAAAAATTGTCATATAAGAAATTATTTAAAAATCTGAACAAATAGATCGTGCTAATTTCTATCATGTTTATGGCCATTAGGACACCGTTTTATCTTTTCATCAAATATTTATTCCTCCTGACTGTCCTTTCTTCTTCAGACCTAAACATAAAAATGCAAAATTTCCCCTTGTCTATGAATGTATATTCCTGAGTTTTCCTATGTCATATAAAACCTTAATTAAATGTATTAGCTACCTTTTCTCCCATTACTCTGTTTTTTATTATAGCATATTACCTTGGATTTTTTTGAAGCATGTGGAAAATATATTACATTTTCCCATACAAAGTCATGTGGAAGAAACTTTGAAGAAACAGATACTTTATTAATTCATACATCTCATATAGATTTGTCAATGACAAAGATTATTTTAGACAACATTTAAAATCTCCATTTTGTATATCCTATATTTAAAATGACATAAACTGATGGGCTTCATTATGACATTTTTATACATGTACGTAATACACTTTGATTAGAAACAGCTTATATTTTACTTACTGATTTTAAATTCACATACCTCTTTTTATACAATCCCACAGTGAATATTTTAGTACATTTTATCGCCTGATATAAACAAAACTAATATATTCCTTTTATTAATTTTGTAAAGTCAAATTTAATTAATATAGTTATACTAATATTGATTAGTTTCCCAGTTGGAGCTGATTCCTACTTCAGTGTTTCTAGATTCCCAAAGAGTGACATCAGAGCTTCACAGCTTCATTGGGTTACACATTTGATTTCATTTTCTTATCTACATTTGTTAGAGAATTCCAATGCACTCATGACAAATCAAAACAGAAATGGCGACTAAAAACTTGCTTTAATGTATATAAGAATGAAGGAAATGAAAATCCCATCCACACTTGGTGAAAGTATAAAATTTATAAGATTCTGAAAGAAGACATATTCCAAAATATTTTTATTTACAATAAAGGGATAGTCAATTATTAGTAGAAATGTATCTTCAGGATGGCTAAAGATTATCAACTTCAAATTATGAAGTGGATAGTGACAAAAGCATTTAAGTTCCAGGTAATGAGAATGCACTGAGAAAATTCAGAATGGAAAAGGGGTTCCCTTAATAGTTTATTTGGCTTTTGTTTCCTGATGAGATTTCATCCAGTAAACAAAGTCTTACAAAGAAATTTATGCTTTCTAATCCATTTCATAGGTGCTCTGAATTTTTGTTGAGCTTTATGATCCCTCTTTCTTTTCTTCTTTCTGTTTCTGTCTGTCTGTCTATATATCTTCTTGATTTCCTTTATTTTTGGTAGTTCCTGGGGCTTGAATGTGGGGACCTGGGCAGTGTCTCTGAGCTCTTCTGCTCAAGGTTAGTTCTCTACAATTTTCAAACGCAGTGACATTTCCACTTTTCTGGTTTTCTTGTGGGTAAGTGGAGGAAAGAGTCTCAAAGACTCTTGCCCAGGCTGGCTTTGATCTGTGATATCCAGATCTCAGCCTCCTGATTATCTAGGATTACAGATCTAATCTCAAGCTCCCTCATTTCAACACTGAAGATTCAATCCAAGGCCTTACAGAACTTGCTCACATAACTTTATAATTATTTTATTTTTGGTAAGAGCTATTTTAAGTTGCCCACATTGATATTTATCTTTAACTTTTCCTGCCACACCTTCCTGACTAGCTTAGGTTTACAGGACTATCAAACAAATTTCACCAGGATTTTAATAGAACAAGTACTACAGGGTATAATAACAAAATCTATATGAAATTTATTATTTTATTTAATGTAAAAATTTGATAACATGAACATGCATAGTAATGTTTTAGTTTGTTTATCGGTTATGTGGCTTGAACTCTGGGCTAGTACTTTACCACTTAACAGTACCACTTCCCGTTTTTTGTTGATTAATTGGAGATAAGAGTTTCATGGACTTTAATGCACAGGCTGGCTTTGAATTGTGATCCTCAGATCTCAGCCTCTTGAGTTGCTAGAATTACAGGTGTGATTCACTGGTGACTAGCTATTTATGTTAATTTTAATACCATTTTAATAAAAATATTGAAAGCAGTCCTGCTGGTTTCCATTTACTTTTCAGTTATTTTTTATTTAATAATTTTACTTTGTTGTCAGAGTGGTCTGTAAAGGAGTTATAGTATATTCATCATGTAGTGGGTCCATTTCTTCTTGAACAATGATACCCCTTCCCATGTTTTTCTCCTAACTCCCCTCCCCCCTCCCAATCATCTTGTTTTTTTTCTTTTCCTTCACTATTTCAAATAAACAAAAAAAGGTATATGCAATATAGCAGGTACCAAATTCAGATATAGTAACAACATGAGATAAACCATAAGGAGAAAAGAAAATTAAAAAAAGAGAGAGAAAAGAAATAACTTCACATAGTACCTTAATAACAAAAATCACAATGACAAACCTCTGGTTTCCATATCCTGGATTTCACTGCACTTAGCCTCACTCTATATGGCCATAGGCACATAGCTTTTGAGCTATTGTGGTCCTCTGGTAGGAGCATCCTAGATGTATACTAATTATTATAATTGAAGGAAGCCATGGTCTTATGTGACTTTGGGTCTGACTTATGTCAATTAATATGATTTTTCCAAGTCTTTCCATTTCCTTATACATGCAGAAATATCATTCTTTCTTATAGCAGCACAGAATTCCACTGTGTATAAACATCACATCTTTCTAGTTCATTCATTTACTGAGGAGCATCTGGGTTGGTTCCATATATTAGCTATTTTAAATAATGCTATAATGAACACGGTTGTGCAAGTAGTTCTTGTTTCTGGACATTTGAGAAAATGCTCAGGTATGGGATTGCTGGGTCATGGGAGCTCTATGTTTAATTTTCTGAGGAAATTCCATACTGCTTTCCATAGTGGTTGAAGAAGTTTACACTCCTACCATTGTTTCTCATTATTTAAATAATAGATAAGAAAAGAATGGTGAATGGGCACACTGAGTAAATTTTTTAGTTGCTTACTATTAGAAATAAGTTTGAAAGTCTCTTGTTGCAAGGTTATTCACACTCTTGGCACCCCAGCAATTTTACCTTTCTCTCTAATAGGGATTGATTAAACAAAGTTTAGAATGTGATGTTACAAATGTTTGAAAGCCAGGAAACATTTGAAAGGTGATGAACAATAATTTGTCAGTGGGGAATGCCTATAATCTTAGCTAGTCATCAAGCTAACATCTGATGATTGTGATTTGAAGCAAAATCGAGCAGTAAAGTATGTGAGACTTATTTCATCAATTGATCACCAAAAATTCAGATGTGGAGCTGTGGCTCAAAGTGGTAGGGCACTAGCCTTAAGCAAAATAGTCAGTTCAAGCCCCAAGACACACACACACACACACACACACACACACACACACACACACACACACGATAAAAACTAAAAAATGAATTTGTTAATTTAATATTTTACTATAGAACAGGAATAACATCAGCTATATGGTAGAGACAATATTTTTGACAGTCCTGGGCCTTGAACTTCTGGTCTGTCCTTGAGATTTTTTAAGGCTAGCATTCTACCCTTGAGCCACAGCACCACCTATGGCTTGTTCTCCCTATATGGTACCAAGGACTTGAACCCAGGACTTCATGCATACTAGGCAAGCACTCTACCACTAGGACACACTACCAGCCTAGAGGTACTTCTTTAGTCACAGAGTATAACAAAGGAGCAAACCAGAAAGTATTTTACCCATAGTTAATAACTAAAATCCCAATATGAAGAACTGACAAAAATGCAAAGATACTTTTATGATTTTGTTTGTTTGTTTTTTGTGGGTCATGGGGCTTGAACACTGGGCTTGGGCATTGTCCCTGAGCTCTTCAGCTCAAGGCTACTGCCCCACCCCTTGAGCCACAGAGCCACTTCCCAAAGATACTTTTCTTTTTGGCCAGTCCTGGGCTTGAGCTCAGTGCTTGAGCACTGTACTTGGACTTTCTCAAGGTTAGAGCTCTACCACTTGAGCCTCAGCATCACTTCTGGCTTTTCTTTTCTATGTATGTGGTACATGAGGAATCGAACCCGGGTCTTCGTGCATGCTAGGCAAGCACTCTACCACTAGGCCAAACTCCCGGCCCCCAAAGACACTTTTAAAAGGAAACATTTGTTCATTGAATCTAAACTCATAGCATCTATTAAGTAAACTCACATTATGACATTAATCTGGAAAGTATCCTAGAAGTTAAGAAAGAAATATAAAATTTAAATGATTTTCACAATAAGTCTGAATACAAGGTGTGAATTCATTTTAATGTGATTTTAACACTTCATTGGAATTTGTCATTGGTATTTAATATACCCTATTTAGTGTTACATATAAGTTGTTTTCGTTTCGTGTTCCATACTATATGCATTTTTCTTATATTTTCTGTTCATTTTACCTCATAGAATACCTTACTCACTTTAGATAACATGGTGAATAAAAATTGGGAGAATAAAGTACTATCTCTTAACCTAAAAGTCAAAGAAAAAGAGTAAAATAACATAGATAAGACTGAAATATTGAAAAGCATTTTTTTTGTGTGTATATGTGTGGGTCATGGAGCTTGAACTCAGCCTGGGTACTGTTTTTGAGCTCTTCAGCTCAAGGTTACTCCCCTATCCCTGGGCCTGGGCCTATCCCTTACCTCTTCAGCACCAGACTACCACCATACCGTTGAGAGCAAAGCCCCACTTCCCGTTTTCTTGAAGTTAATTGCAGATAAAAGTCTCAGATCCTTTTGTGCCTGGGCTGGCTTTGAACCTAGATCCTCAGATCTCAGCTAGGATTACAGGCATGAGCCACTGCATGGGATGAAAATCAAATTCTTATCATGGTGAAATAAAGTAAAATGGAATAAAAACAAAACAGCTAGTAGATTTGAAATATAGGTTATCAGGCCATAATATGCAAATAAGTGTGGGTTTGCAAGTGTATAAACAAGAGTACATGCATATATGTATTAGAAGACATATTTATATACAATATTACTACTTATGCAAGAGAGGATGATTACATGGAAAATTTCATTATGGAATGTCTGGAATAAAGTAGTTCTTACTACTTTCCTTTTCGTAACTATAGAAAAATATTTCAATAACTTTAAAAAAAGAGGGCAATTACAATCAAGAATTCAATGTTTATCTTACAAAGGTAAGAAAATTAGGAAAAGAGTGAGCACCAAAGAGAGGTGTGAGAATGTTGAAAGAAGAGATATTATTCCTAAACTGATTTGTTAAATGGCAACTCTTTGACAACTGAACATCATCATCATCATCATCATCATCATCATCATCATAACCATACATAATGCATAGATAAATAGATCAAGAGGATAGTCTAAAGACAGGAATCAATGACTCACATTTGTAAGCCCAGATAGTGGAGTCTGGATGATCATGGTTCAGTGATCTTGGGCATGAAAACCCTTGAGACCCACATTTCCAATTAACCAGAAATAAATAAATAAAGCACAAAGGGTGGTTCAAGTGCTAGGATGTCAAACTTAAGCATAATGGCTGAGAGACAATGCGCTGGCTACAGATCCTGCTGCCTCAGGCTGAGATAAGCCTGGCTGTAATGGTAGAAACACACGCTGAGGTGCAACTTCTAGTCTGGATGAGAGGAAAAACACCGGAACAGAAGGGACTGGAATCCTCCTCTTCAAACCAAGAATCTTCCCCTACTGCTTCAGTATGCCTCTGAGCCCTAGCTGCTTGAGATCTCACTGTCTCCATAGCACAGCAGACGAAGTGATCCATCCTCCAACATGTGGGCTTTTAGGGAATAATTAAGCTCCAAACTGAAGCAACATTTTCATTGGCAGTTCCCTGAAGTGAAGCTGAATAATTTGTGTGCTAAGAGACGCAGATTGTGTGCATACACTTACATGCCCTTCTGTGTATCTTGTCTTTCCTCCTCTTTTAGGAGCTACCGAGGTGAATTCCTACTTTAACCACCTGATTTCCAAAGGACTCAACTGCGAACACCATAGTCAGTCCCCGTCCTTTCTATGCCACAAAACTGGGGAACACTCAAATATACTCAAAATATAATCGAACCGTAGCAGTGCTCTAGTGATAAAGATAGATGTGTGCCAGTGGCTCATGTCTGTAATCCTAGCTACTCAGGTGGCTGAGATCTGAGGATCATGGTTCAAAGCCATCCTGGGTGGGAAAGTCCTGAAACTCATCATCAGTCAGCCACTACAAAACCAGAAGTGGCACTGTAGCTCAAATGGTAGAGCACTAACCTTAAGTTGAAGACCTCAGGGACAGTGCCAAGGCCCAGAGTTCAAGCACTACAACAGAAAGCAAGCAAGGAAGCAAGCAAGCAAGCAAGCAAGGAAAGAGAAAATGAAAACAAGCCAAGTTTTACCTTTTGCTTAATTGTTGCTATTCCCCATTTAAGCAAATGTGTTTTATCTCATTTTATGTATGTCATATATGTGTGTGTGTGTGTGTGGTAAAGATGGTGTACAGTGGGGCTACTGGTTCATAAGTCATAAGTCAGGTAAAGAGGTACATTTATTTATTTTTGTTTTTTTGCCAGTCCTGGGCTTAAGCTCAGGGCCTGAGCACTGTCCTTGGGATTTTTCTCAAGGCTAGAACTCCACCACTTGAGCCTCAGCACCACTTCTGGCTTTTTCTAAGTATGTGGTAGCAAGGAATTGAACCTGGGTATTCGTGCATGCTAGACAAGCACTCTACCACTAGGCCAAACTCCCAGACCGATACATTTATTTTTTTATTTTTTATTTATTTATTTTTTTTACACATCAACCCTTCCCTCGTTCTCTCTGCTTTTCATTTTTTCCCCACCCACAAATTGTATAATTAATTTTCAGCCTAGTGTCTAGTGAATATCACCGCTGAATTTTTGTTTTTGTTGTTTGTATTATTTTTCCCTCCTCTGCTTAGTTACCCTTCCCTATAAGTTGTAAAGTTCACTTTACATATGGTTACTGCATTTGTGAGGGTAAAGAAATCGTGATCCAGAGAAATAAAATTACCTGCTGTTGGAAGAGCATAATGCTGTTCAGAATCACTAAAGGGTAGACTACTGTATGTCCCAGCAACCATAGAATATGGCTCAAACAAATATTATATGATGTTCACTAAATGGCTTCATAACAGCAATACCGCTATTTAAAAATAAAGGGAAAGAGAAAGGAAAGGTAAATGCTTTGTGTGCTTAGCATGTGGAAAAGGACAAAAATTAAACCTACAACTAAAGTTTATGTAACCACTACCTGGAGGGGGGGCGAAACTCTGCTCCATGAGTAATATTGAATCTTACAATTTAAATCATTTAAATATCTAAAATATCTATATGCTAATGTTCATTAAATAATTTCACATTCTCTACTTCTTAGCTGTGTCTCCTGAACCTTTAAGAATAGATAATGGTAAATATTGTCTGTATGGAATAACTACCTTGCAGTAAAGTTGCCCCAATTTATTGTCTGAGCAATCTTTATGATTCAAACTGATGTTCAATGACTTAATTCCTTATTATAAACCTTATCACAATACACTTGAACTCATATACTCATGAACTACTACAAGCATATCTTAAAATACAATCTGAAGTTAGATATAAAATCTGACATATTTAAAAGAAATAGAACATCAAAACCATCAGAACATAGCATGTATATGCTTTTAAAATCTAGAAAAAATCTCTTCAATGTATTCATATAACCATGCCTATCACAAAAACCCAAAGTAAATCTTATGAACTTAGAAATTTAAAAAGTAACCTGAAAGCTACTTCGATTAATTTAAAACTCTGGCCTTGGGAATTATTAGTTAAAATGTTTTGATATTGTAAGCCAATCCATTAGTAGAGATTTTTAAATCAGTTAAAACTGACTATTATATACTGTTTCAAGTTTCACTGTATTATACAGGTGCCATGTATATATGTATATATATATGTGAGTGT
The DNA here is from genome assembly GCF_031878675.1 of Megascapheus bottae. Taxonomy (NCBI): domain Eukaryota; kingdom Metazoa; phylum Chordata; class Mammalia; order Rodentia; family Geomyidae; genus Megascapheus; species Megascapheus bottae. Next base: position 70,774,338 of record NC_143512.1, read on the forward strand.
AATATGCATTCATGTATGTATACCAAGTACATTCATGCATATATCCCTATATACTTGCATATATTTGCATTTGTGTGTATTTGTGGTTTTGTGGATGAGTCCTAATTATTGATTATGTAAATGAAGCCACCATCCCATCAAATAAGTCAGAACTCTAGCTTTGCCAGAAAAATAAGAAAAACTAGGGGTGGATTTCATTTTTGAGTTTTCCTAAAGGGACTCTTGGAATAGATGACATTTAATTTGAAACACACACAAAAGAGAGAAATTTATAAAGATGAGAAATTTGGAGATAGTATTGTGAATTGGTCAGTGGTCATTCTTTGTGTTACAAGGATCAGCAGGGACACATGTAGTCCTGGTATGGGAAGAGAGCTTCTCAAATTGGAAACAAACAGAGCACCAGTGTGGAAGGCCATTTGAAATTCAATGGAGAAATATTATTTTACTAGAAGACTGCAATTAGTAGTTCTGAAATTGATGTCATGTAATTGATGCTGAATTTTTTTAGACTTGTCCTTTGAAGTGCTGAATGAGAAGGATGTAATATTGGAGCTGTGGGATGTAAGTGTAGTGTTTATCACTGGGGTTCTTACTACTGAAACTTCAGAAGAACAGCAGCAGTAGCACCTTGAATACTGTTTGGAATGTGTTATTTATACCCAAACTAGCATTTTAGCATGATTCACAGGCAATTCATCATTACATAAAGGGTTGCCTCAAATGGTAGGCTTTGAGGAATTCTGCCCATACAACTGCAAAAGAATTCTCATATTTGGGCCCGGGAGTTTGGCCTAGCGGTTAAAGTGCTTGACTAGCATGCACAAAGACCGGGTTCGATTCCTCGGTATCCCACATACACAACCAAGCCGGAAGTGGCAGAGACAAGACTGCGACGGCGACAGAGAGCGAAAGAAGCGAGCTGAGCTGAAGTGAACAGAGCCCAACCGAGTGGTGGCCGGAGCGAGCAGGGCTGGAGCGAGCAGGACCGGAGCGTGCGGGAGCGAGCCGAGCCAGAGCCAGCGAGGCCAGAGCGAGCGGGGCCGGAGCGAGCGGGGCCAGAGCAAGCCAGGGCCGGAGCGAGCGGGGCCAGGAGCGTGCGGGAGCGACCCGGGCCTGAGCGAGTGGGGCCAGAGCAAGCCAGGAGCAGGGCCGGGCCGGAGCAAGCCGGGCGGAAGCAAGCTGGGCCAGAGCGAGCGGGGCCGGAGCGAGCGGGGCCAGAAAGAGAAAGGGGCCAAAAAAAAAAAGAATTCTCATATTTATTGAATGGGGAAAGGTGGGCTATACTTTTGTTAATGTAAAAAAATGGTGCGAATACATAGCAGGCAGAAATATTTATCATTAGCTATAAATGAACTTGAGAACTTAATACAAGATAAGGCAGTCAGATAGAAAAGAAGGAAGAAAAGTGATACAGATTTCAAGAGGAAAGTAAATGGATTCAAATTCCATTCATCATCACCATCACCCTGATCATGATCATGATCATCATCATTATTGTCATCATCATCATCAAAATGTTTCACAAGACCAGCAATATTTCATCTTCAAGTCTACCCTATTACTTGAGTGTGATTTCAATTGTGTGTGTATGAGTGTGGGTGCATGCATGTGTGCATACATGCATATTTGTATGCTGGTCCTGTGCTTGAACTCAGAGCCTGACCAGTACTGTCCTCGAGACTTTTCTCAAGGATAATGCTCTAAGCTTGAGCCACAGCTTTTTTGTGGTTAGTTGGAAATAATGCTTGTGGACTCTTTCCTGCCCAGGCTGTCTTCCAACAGCAATTTTAAGATCTCAGCCTCCTGAGTAGAAAGGATTACATGGATGAGCCACCAGTGTGCAGCTGGGACTCTGATTCTACAGACATGAAAACTGTGCTATGAAGATTAAGAAAGTTATTAAACATCACCTCTTAGTAATAGAACTGCATTTTAAATGTCCACATCTTCTTGATATCTGTTGATAATAGTCCTCTTTGCAAATACGGAACTTTATATGTCAAACTAGATGTTGCATTAAAATGATGCACTTCACATTGCATTCGTGCATTAATGCCTGGTAGTTATTGCATTGTTCTCTCACAGTTCACAGTTGCATTAGAATATTCAAGTAGGATTATCTTTCAAACTTCTCAACATGTCAGCGGAATAACTTTACTTTAGATGCATAATGAAAACAAATACACTGAGATGTCAAGTGAAATTCACTGTTTAGTGTATGGAGCACTTTACCCCTTTATGTAACCCCACCTGCCTGTCTTGCAGTCAATTAGAAAAATAGATGATAATGGTTTGCTGGCATGCTTCTGGAAGCCAGTACAGAAGATTAATTTCATATAAGACTCATCTGTGGCCAGAATGCCTATCTAGATGGAATACTTGTCATGAATTCAGTTGGGCTTATTCATTTTGATATATCTAAACTTTGTAGACAAAATAAACTATATACTAGATTTAAAGTTTGGGTAATCTTCATTAACAATGAATATTTTGTCTTAAACATTCATTTCTCCACAGATAATTTCATTCAAGCCAATATTAGCCCTGAATAGAATCAAAATAGTTTTTCCTGTCAGATTAATGACAAATTTCACCATGATCTAGACCCAGGATGTGCTCTGCTGACCAAAGCATATAAAATTTCTGTGTCTATATTATCTAATGACCAGTATTGGGCTGACCTTCATGTGTAAGCTTAATTAGTTTATGAAGAATAGCATATGCATATATACACATTTTTATGTCTGAATTCTTGTGTCATATATATAAATACTTAAAGATAGATTATATTTCCTTATCTAATAGTGTTATAATAGAATTAAAATATATTCCTCAAAACATTATTATAACAAGGGATTAGTGGAGGAACTTGAACTGACTTACTCAGAACAGAAATGACAATTCAATTGAGATTTATTATTATCAATATTATTACTGCTATTTTCTGTACCTTGTGGTTTGGAGATTCCTTGATAATCAGGAATAGGAATAGGAAAATAGCAAGTAGACGTCTGAAATGCATATCAAACATCACCTTCAGGAGAGCTGAATGTCTGCAGTAGTTTAGCTAATTCTGTAGCAGTGCTTAACTGTCAGTGTTACCTGCTGCTCAGTAATTGACTAGTACTTAGGAGCAAGATGACCTTTGAAAATGCCAATTCTGATCTAGGCCTGATGTAAACGCCTTCAGGAGACTACAGATCTCAGTACAGCATGTAGTTGCTGCTCTACCCACCTTTCTTTTACTCTTAGGGATACATTTGTACCAACTTTGAATTGATACAGTCAATTCATGCAGGCAGTTGTTTCTCATCACAGTTATATTTCAAATGAAATATTTTTGGATCATCAGAAATCAAGTAATAAAATCACAAATGTAATGTACTCTTTCCAGCACTTTTTAAAAAAAATTGTTGGATAATATAAAGAGTGATTATAGTTATATTCATCAGGTAGTGGGTGCATTACTTCTCCAACAGGGAAACAAGAGGTTTATCTTTGTGATTATTGTTCTTAATGTACTATGTGCAGTTATTTCTTTTCTCTTTTTTTCCCCATTATGGTTATCTCATGTGGTCATTGTATCTGACTTTGTTAACTGGTATATTGCATATGCATTTATTGGTTTATTCCAGTACATATTTTTTAATATGTTTTATATACAGTTAGACAACATAAACAAAATTTTGGGTCTACTGGAAAGTATAGTGGCACTTTTTGTCATGCATTCTACGTATGACAGAATCAAAGGAAAACTCAAATATTGTAATTTTTTAGAAGGGAAAAGTCAAAGTTCAGGAAAATAAACACCAGGAAGCTGTTACCTGAAAAGGATATAACAACAGGATCAAAGGGCAAAGGTTAGAAATTGATAAATGAAGAGAAGAGGGGAAGAATGCAGTCAAGAATTTAATGTATATCTTACAAAATTAACAAGTGTGTGAGAAGTGGTAGGTAGGGTAAGGATGAGTGAGAATGTTTGATGGGGTGACATTGATCAAGAAATCTTGTATCTTAAAGATAATAGAATTTGAAAAGAATTTTTAAAAATTATAGAGTGAGGGACCCAGAGTTTGGCCTAGTGGTAGAGTGCTTGCCTAGCATGCACAAATACTCAGGTTCGATTTCTCCATACCACATACATAGAAAAAAAACAGAAGTGGTACTTTGCCTCAAGTGGTAGAGGTTTAGCCTTGAGAAAGCCCAAGGACAGTGCTCAGGCTCTGAGCACAAACCCAGGACTGGCAAAAAAAAAAAAAAATAGAGTAAATCAAAAGAGTTATAACTCCAACATGAAAATTTCTTATCCAAAGGCATTTGGAGGTACATATTTGAACATACATTACATAACAATAAGAATAAACATCTCGAAAGCTTGTAGAACTTAAACAAGATATTTGACATGTGAAAACATAAAATTAATTAATAACTCTTAGTTATATATATAATTAATAAAAATTATATGCATGTATGAGGATGATATAATGAAACCCATTAAAACTACATTAAAAGGCAAATAAGTGATGGAGATGGTGAACATGATGAAAATATATTTTAATGTGACCACAAATTATTTCAATAATTAAAATATATTACTAATAAAATTGCCTGCTAACAAAAATAATAGGCTAGAAACCGATAGTCACAAAATATTTTACAAGTAGAGCATGACATGCTACTGATCTATGAGTGCTTTTCTTTGGGTTATAAAGTTATACTTTTAGTATTTTACAATGGCCATTTGACTAACTACAATTGTGTCCATATAGGCTTCTTAATAGAGGTTGCGTGTACACTGAATAGTCAAATGCATGAATGCACCATTAGGTATCCATGTTCCAGGAGTCAAAAAGCAACCTAAGTTGATTAAATGCAAGAAAAAATAATCTATGAAACTATCAGAAGAAACGTTGGCCCAAAATGAAAAGAAATTAAAAATATTAAACTGTAGTTACATAAAAAAGAAAGCTTCTACACAACCAAGAAATGATAACCAATGATTAGATGACCTTCATAATGAAAGTGTTTGTGAATTATCAAAGCAGAATTCCATACTACTCAGCAACCCCAGTGATCAAGTATGTACAAAGGAACAAGAGCAGCATGTCTAAGAGACTTCTGAAGTCCTTGTTTATTGAAGCATTATCTATACTAGAAAGAAAGGGAAACAATCCACAATCAGTGCCCATCAGTTGACAGATGGCAAGCAAATATAACACACACACACACACACACACACACACACACACACACACACTGCAAGATTATTCAATCACAAAATGCCTGAAACCTATTACAGGCTCACACATGTCATAATATAATTTGAAAGGCTGGGTTGAGTGGGACTTTTGCTGCTTTGCTTTTTAAAAAGATAAAATGTATTCTGTCCACACTCACTTTGAACTTATCAGATGTTGTGAATCTCATTTCCCAATGTTTTCCAAGAACACTATGAAGAATTTGTAATTCTACCCCCTAAAAGACATTTTATGAATAAATTGGCAAAGTGAATGTACTAGATTAAAGCAGAGAGCACAAGTATTCCAGGATGAGACACTACTTCAAAACAGCAATGAAATTACTACCAATTAATTTTTTTTATTATCTGTGCACTCAGCCCTCCTTTAAGCACTTTTACAATTTAATAATTCTTGCAGCCAGCCTAAAAAGAAGTCTATCTTTACTCATGTTTTCAGCAGAAATTAAAATGTGAATATTAAAATTTATGTTTTTCCTAGCTATTCAGGAGGCTAAGATTTCAAGATAAAGGTTCAAAGCCAGCCCAGACACAAAAAGACCTGAGTCTCTTACCTCTAATTAATCTCTAGAAAACTGGAAATGGGTCTTGGCTCAAGGGTAGGGCAGTAACCTTGAGCTAAAGAGCTCAAGGACAGTGCCCACGCTGAGTTTAAGCCCCATGGCCCACAAAATATTATATTTTATCAAGGCATTTTTTCTGAATTAAAATATTTCCTTGAACTTAAATACCCAATACAAGCTAGTCTCAAACCCCTGCCTTGCTGTGAAGTTCTGTGGCCCCGAACTCATGAAGATAGATCTATCCTTGAACAATGGATTGGCTTTTGTACTATAATCCTCAGGTGACAGGCTTTCTCCAGAAAAAGAGGGCCAGATCTCAGTTCACTATGCCCTTTCCTGTGCTAGGTCCCAGATGCATAAACTTGTCTCTGTGTTTATGTCTGAGTCTGATCTCTTTTTCCACAACAGCCTCTCATGCCTTTCTTTCAGATACCATATCCTGGAAGCTCCAAGATTTCCTAACCCAGGATTATTTTGATTTGTTGTTATTGTTTTCCCGGGGTAGTTCAGTCTCACAGTTTACCTGGAAGCTAGTTCTCAGGACCTCTGTGAGATCCAAGAACTTGGAAGAAATCTTGTCAGCTATAGGTTGTATGCTGTTTGCAAATGATCCTTACTCAACAAAACTTTCTCAAAACTCTAAAGGAAAGTTGGCCACTAACTAATAGTATCTTTTATTTTCCAGGTTTCTGAATGATTACACTTCTGAACTTGCCCATGTCAGACTCTCTCCCTCTTCATGATCCCTTTTGCTGGTCATTTTCCTCTAAGATACTACAGTTGAAGATCAGGAGACTCCCAGAACTAGAATTATTCCTTCCTTTCCAGTCCCTTAGGAACCTCTGTTTTGCATACTAAATCTCTTTTCATAGGGCCTCTAATCCTAGCTCTCTGAAATAATGGAGAATGAAAGTCATTCTTGTTCATTGCAAGTCTGCATTCTGGGGGAGTCACAGTCCTACCAAATCAAACCACTTTTTTAAGTCCTGTGGATGTTTGTGAGCTTGTCTTGTAGCTGTGTCTAAGTTTCTGTCGTGTAGGCTGCCTATTTTACTTTATGATGGGAGCTTCTACTTTGCTTTTTCCTGAAAAATGTCTAGCTGGGAGCCTTAATAATTTTCAAGTTCATTTTGTTGCCTTTCTGTTTCTCCTGGATAATCAAATGTCTTCTCTTTGTTTTCTTCAGCATACTTCCTCGCTTTCTTCCTACTTATTATCATAATGCATTTGTTGCTCGGACTCTGTATTGAAGTGTCAGATGGAGGCCTTACTTCCTTCTGCTATTTTGCCCTTGACTTCAGCATTGGGAAGTTATTTATTTGGATTGATTATTTTTTTAATTTTATTTTGGTATTTTTGTCTGTCCTGGGACTAGAACTCAGGGCCTGGGTACTGTAATTGGACGTTTTTTGCTCAAGGCTAGCATGCTGTCATTTGAACCACAGCGCTACTTCCAGCTTTTTCTGTGTGTATGGTTCCAGGGAATCAAACCCAGGGCTTCATGCTTGGTGGGTGAGTAAACCTACCACTAGGCCACACTCCTGGCCCCATATTTGGATTATTTTAACCTGAACATTATTTTATTTTTTTCCCATTAAAAATAATATTCTGCATTTCTGCTGCATGTAAAAGATTCTGCTATTGTTTACAAGCGCCTACAGTTTCCACCTTTACCCTTTGTATCCTAAATCTTCAGTGTTTGATCCTATCTTAATCCAATCTTACATTGTTCTTCTTTCCTAGATCAGATAGCATAAATGGATTTCTAAGAAAAGCCTTTACATTTTGGGATTCCTTGTTTTCAAAGATTGCAGTAATAGCAGGAAGAAATGAAAAACAAAATCATTACAAAAAAATGTACCAACATGCTTTTGAAACAATGATGAACACGACAGTGAATACAGAGCAGCCAAGTGGTGGGTCATCCATGCAGCTCCAGCAGCATCTTCTGGACAAAATGAAAAAGATGTAAAATAGCAGCAGTGAATCTACAATTCTCCTAACATTGCCTTTCTTTCAGTTTACTTCTTGAGATGAAAATGAACAAAACAAACCGTAGAAATTTTACAATGTTTCTCCCACTTAATCTCTCTTCAATGAGGAATTCTCAATAATGACATTCCTAAACTAGTGTATCATCTTTCTCTATCCAAAGAAACTGTGTATTTTAAACATAAGTGTAAAGACCCTGACATAATGACTTCAGCTTATGTGAGGGAACAGTTTCATGCAATATTCATAATAAATGAAATTGCTCTCATTAAGTTATGTGTTGCAGGCTAGATCCCAATCACTGTCTATTATGAGCTGACAGACATGTGACAGGAAAGGTTCAGTAGAAGCTTGGTAGGACATTAATGTTCTTATGAGGAGTATGTTGGAAAGATGGCAGTCCTTCTCCTTCTCTTCTGCTTTCTGGTCAATCTGAAATGAGCAGCCTTGTTCTATCAAGGGCTCCACCAAAGCACTGAAGCTAAATACCCCAGATTAAAACCTCTGAAACTATGAGCCATAACATATCTTCCCGCCTTATAGTTTTTCAGGCAATTTGTCACCATTTTGAAAAGCTCATTCACATAAATGACAGGAGAAAATGTCTATGTGTTGTAAGATGATATTTGCTGTTGGCTTATTAGTTCCTTCGTGATGTGATAACCACAATGAGATATAGAACTAATTTTATTAGTCTTGTGTATCTAAATAAAACGATTCTTTTAATCACTTTGAAGTGTTGATGGAATTGTGTGCAAAGAGAGCCAAGAAGAGAACAAACTCCAGTAGTTATATTTAAAAAAAAAATGTACTCATGACCTTACTTAGGTAACTATAACGCCTCTGTATATCACCTTTTGTTACCTGGTATATTGTATATACAGTTATTTGTTTTTTGAAATAGGGAAGGGAAGGGGAGAAAGAATATGAAAAAATAGCACTCTATTCAGGTCCACATAGCACATGGTACACAAGAATTCCAATGCGGTTTCCTAGGGGATGTATCATGAAATGACTAGAGACAATCACACAATTTTGTAAGCAAGAAGGGAGACATTTTTCTCAAATTCTTCTTTCTCACTGGTCACAAACAATTTTTATTTTCTTAGTGAAAAATCTATCTCTGTGTAGAAGTTCTGAATCTTTTCTATATTACTTGAGATTACAGGTGACCAGATTAGTTTGTAGTGTATAGTTTACTGTATGCTTTCTTTTAGAGTTTAAAATTCAGAAATGTATAAAATGCATCATTTATGTGTGATTTTTTAGGATTTCTGTCTTTTGCATTGTCATATATGTTTTAGGAACAATTTCAATGTATATAAAGTGTCAGGAATTTTGATGTGAATTTGTTTGATTTATAAGAAGGATTAGAATACACTGTCAGCATAAGAACATTAATCAATCAAATTCAAAGTATGGGATGAAATTTAATTTGTTTTGGTCAATTTTTATATTTTCAAGAAGGCTTCTAAAATATTCTGGATAAATTTTCATATAATAGTTTTAACATATATTAAATATTTGATTTTTTCCTATTAAGATATGTGGAATTTTCTTAGAATCATTTTTAAACTAATTTTACTGGAATAATACAAGTAATTGCAATTATTTAAACAATTTATTTACTGTTTTTGTGGTCCTCTTTCTTGAACTCAGAATCTGGATGCTGCCTTTAAGGTTCTTTTACTCAAGGCTATCACTCTGCCACTTGAGCATGGAACCACTCCTGGCCTTTTCCAAGCAGTTTATTGAGATAAGAATCTCATGGCCTTTACTGCCTGAGCTAGCTTCTAAATGCAACCTCAAACCTTTCAGCCTTATGAATAGTTAGGATTACAGGCATGAGCCAACAGAACCGAACTAAATAGGTTATATATAATTAGCCTATATTAGTTTCATTAAATTGTTATTAAGAGACAAGAATAAATTACTCTGTCACTCTCCATCATCTCTTCAGTTTATATTCACATGGGCTCATTTTATCTTTCATAGCATTAATTGCCTACTCTCAACAAATGCATGGAAAAATCATGAAATATTCAAATATGGATTTCTCTCAAATGAAACAAAATTTCTTATTTAAATCCAACTCTTCAACACTATTTAATAATAGAATCATAGGCATGTTTTAAAAAAATGCCCATCGACACTTGGAATGAAAGTTTTGAAACTGCAAGCCAAAATATATCTCTCACTCTTGAAGTTGATTGTCTCAAGTGTTTTGTTCAGTTGAAAAGAGCCAGCTACCAACTCAAAGCCTATGCTCTGAAGGATTTCTTCAGTGGACCCACATTCAAATGAAAAAGAATGCCAAAAAATAGTCTTACTGAATAGAAATCCAGAATTAAATTTCATCAGTGAATCAGATATTCCACTATTTTCAGTTTTCTCCAGCAAGCTGGTTTCATAATAGCAAGTGTTTGCAATGATGAAAAACAGATGGAGTTGAAGGTCACACTTTTCTTTATTATAGACCTGTTTTATATATGCAGTGGTAATACATCCAGTGTTAATGAAGTTTATGTAAGAGATAATTTTCCAACAAAATCTTATCTTCATGTTAAATATTTCCAACGTATCAATCAATATAATGTACATTGAAAAATAACACCTGCAACATCTCACTAGCTTAGTATTTTTTAAAAAATGTTCTTTACCACACTGAAACTTCAGGTGAACTTGGGCTCTGTTTCAAGAAGAAACATTAACGGATTGATGGAGTGTTAGATAATATGAAGACTACCAAAAACCACACAGATGCCCTGGTACAGGGAACAAAGGAAGAAGTTTATGGCTGGGAAAAGAACGAGAATACTTCTTCTCATACACAGGCATGTGAGAAGATGCACTGGCTATGTGGTGGGGTCACCTACATAACCTGTAACTTTTGGGAGGTTCTGCTACCTTATATTGCCATGGCTGATGGAATGAGTATCACCTCAGGTGACCTACAGAACGTGTGAGAAATAGGGGGACCTTATATGCCTTATATGCCTTATATGGAGATAGCTCAGCATCAAAGGATTGTCCCAGGTGAAGGGGGTTAGTGGTGAATTATTTACGACCTCTACTGAATGGGCCTACTGCTCACCAGAGAATGAGCATGCTGAGCTATGAGCGAAGGGGCCAGCAGGCCTGTGCTCTCACTACCATGCAGCGATCTATATTTGCAGCATTTCTGGACTTATTGCTATGAAAAAAGATACCACTTTGGTTTTTTTGGCACTCATGATTAAGTAATATTTTCTCACGTAAACTTGTAACCAAAATTTGCCATTGATCCAAACTTGATTGCATAACAAATGAAGTCCTAGTTTGGGTATTAACAATACTGTAAACAGTACTGTCACCAACAATAGCTCCTTCATTGTCTCTTTCTCGAAATGGCTATCATATAATCTAAAATATCTATAGTCATCCATACGTGTTGCATTTTCTCCAGCGTCAAAATTGCACATTTCCTAAACAGGGACCAAGCCTGTCACCCATGTCCAAACATTTGGCACAACATGCTGAAAGATATGGAAACTAGCCTCTCTTGCTCTTTGCTATGTGTGTTACTCTGACATCAGTTCTTGCTCTAGTAATGTCTCTGTTTATGTATTTCTCTCTCTCTCCTTCCTATCTACTAATTTTCCATTCCAATCCTGTTGGTCTAATCGCCAGAGTTTCTTCTAAAACTAGATCATTCCATTTTCTCTTCCTCCCATGGCTGATTCTTAACATCCAGCAGAAGTGACAAATACTCTTCAATCAGTGGTAAGGAATGGGGCTACCTGAATTCTTGGTCATCTGCTTCACTTTGAACATGTGTCCTCATTTAGTGAAATTGTCTTTTGACTCTTTCACAGGACATATCTCAAATGTACATTTTACTAAAATCCACCACAAAAAAATGTGACTTAAAAAACTTCAAAGAGCTGAAATATGTGGAGGAGATTGCTTACTGACTCGATATGGTAGGTTAAGAGATAAATAACTATTTTCATTAAAATTATCTTTCTTCAAAGGCTTCAGAATCAAATTTAGAAAATTCTTAAAATCCTATCTCATTCCATGTTTGACAAATGTCATTGGGAATTATTAAAGAGAATACTGAATTATTTAAATTACCTTAATAAAATATCTTGTTAAGTTAGTTTACTATGTATTATTTCATGGAATCTTTTGAGCCACTCAGTAGGGGTTATCTCTACTTTACTGCTGCTACCAGCTGTTGAAACAGTGTTTTTTTTTTTTTTAAATGCTATAACTGCAATATGGTCAGTATCCTAAACATTTGCAGAAGTTAAGCATCTTTCTTCCTGCCTATCTCTGTAGCATTAGAGACTGTTTAATCCCCCTTCATAATGCATGCCCTAAAACATTTAATGATGCAAGTCACTTATTTCTGATAAATTATTTACTGCTTCATTTCATAGACATATAAAACCTATTTATTTATTTTGTTTGTTTCATGCCAATTCTGGAATTCTGGGGCTTTCATTGAGTCCAAAATGCTCTCCCCTAGCTGTTCTGTACAAGGCTAGAGATCTATAATTTGAATTGCACCTCCATTAATTGGAAATAAGAATCTCACTGATTTTTTTTTCTACTTTGCTTCAGACCACAATACTCAGACCTCAGCTTTCTCAATAGTTAGAATCATAAATGTGAGCCAACCAGTAATGCATTTCCAGAATGTTGCACACTTCATTTTCTTTTTTTTCATTTTTTATTGTAATTAATAAAAGGGTTAAATGAATTTGCCATATAGAAGATGCATTAATTCACATACATTGATACCCTTTCACATGTCTTGGTACCTTTTACCCTCCCCCTACCCCCCCATCTTGGTTTTCCTCCCTTCCCTATCAAATTTCAAATAATCAAATACAAATAAATTCAATATATCAGATAACAGAATGAGGTACTGTAACAATATGAGATACCCAAGGGACAGCAAAGGAGATGAGAGATAACATAGTACATTAAGGACAACAATCATTCGTTATATGGCTTTTGTTTCAATATCCTGGAGGTCCTTTCAATTAGCTTCATACTATATGGCCTTATGTATCAAGGTTTTGCTCTATTGTAGATCTCTGCTAGTAGAGCCCAAGGTTTCTACTGATTATGACAAATGAGGGAAACCATTGAGCCTAAGTTCCTTTGAGTCTGGCTTACTTCACTTAATATGATTTTTTCTAAGTCTTTCCATTTCCTAACAAATGGGGCGATGTCATTCTTTCTGACAGCAGCATAGGATTCCACTGTGTACAAATACCACAACTTGTTGATCCACTCATCAACTGAGGGACATCTAGGTTGGTTCCATATCTTTGCTGTGGTGAATAATGCTGCAATGAACATTGTTGTGCTAGTGGATTTAGTATGCCCTAGATTCTGGATGGTGGGGTAAATGCCAAGTAGTGGAATTGCTGGGTCATAGGGGAGTTCTATGTTTAGCCTTTTGAGGCACTGCCATACTGCTTTCCATAGTGGTTGTATGAGTTTGCACTCCCACCAACAGTGTAATAGTGATCCCTTCTGGCCTCTGTTATTATTCGTTTTCCTGATCCTGGCCATTCTAACTGGAGTGAGGTGGAATCTTAGAGTTGTTTTGATTTGCATTTCTTTTATGACCAAGATGTTGAGCATTTCTTCATATGTCTGTAGGCCATTTTTGTTTCTTCTTCAGAGAAGACTCTCTTTAAATCTTTGACCCATTTTTTAATGGGATGGTTGTTACTTTGGAGATTAGTTTTGGAGTGATTCAATTTTTTGAGTTGTTGATATATTTTAGATATGAGGCCTTTGTCGGTTGTTTGGTTGGTGAAGATCTTCTCCCACTCTGTAGGCTTCCTAATTAATTTACTAGCTATGTCCTTTGCCATACAAAAGCTCTGCAGTTTAATGCAGTCCCACTTAGCCAGCCTTTCTTTGATTTGTTGTGATTCTTGGTCCTTATTAATAAAATTTCAACCTGTGCCAAGGAAGCCTAGTGTATCTCCTATTCCTTCTTGTAAAGTTTTCAGTGTGTCAGCTTTTACCTCCAGGTCTTTGATCCATTTGGAGTTAATTCTAGTGCATAGTGACAAAGAAGGATCTAACTTTATTTTTCTGCAGGTGCTTAACCAGTTCTGCCAGCACAACTTGTTGAAGAGGCTTTCTTTCTTCCATTCTGATTTTTTGGCTCCCTTGTCAAAGATAAGGTGGCCATAGGTCTGTGGTTTAATATCTGGGTCCTCAGTTCTATTCTATTGGTCTTCAGGCTTGTTCTTGTGCCAGTACCAAGCTGTTTTGAGCATTATAGCCCTGTAATAGAGTGTAAAGTTTGGAATTGAAATTCCTCCTGCCCTGTTCTTTCTGCTAAGAAGTGTTTTTGCTATACGGGGTCTTTTATTATTCCATATGAAATTTTGGATTGCCTCTTCTATTTCTTTAAAGAATGACATTGGGATATTGATGGGTATTGTGTTGAATTTGTAGATAGCCCTTGGCAAGATTGTCATTTTCACAATGTTGATTCTTCCAATCCAGGAGCATGGGAGGTTTTTCCATTTTCTTAGTTCTGCTTTAATTTCCTTTTTCAGGGTTTTAAAGTTTTCATCAAAAGGTCCTTTACATTCTTAGTTAAACTAATTCCTAAGTACTTTATTTTCTTTGAGGCTATTGTGAAAGGAGTTGCTTTCCTGATTATTGCCTCGTTGCTCTTACTGTTGGCTTAAAGGAAGGCGTTGATTTTTGAGGGTTAATTTTATAGCCTGCTACCCTTCCAAAGTTTTGAATCAGCTCAAGGAGCTTGGGAGTAGAGTCTATAGGATTCTTTAAATACAGAATCATGTCATCTGCAAAGAGGGATAGTTTTACTTTTTCTTTCCCTACTTGGATCCCCTTTATGCTTGCTTCTTGCCTTATTGCACTGGCTAGGAATTCTAATACTATGTTAAAGAGGAGTGGAGAGAGTAGGCATCCTTGTCTTGTTCCTGATTTTAGAGGGAATGGCTTTTTTTTTTTTTTTTTTTTTTGCCAGTCCTGGGCTTGAGCTGTCCTTGGACTTTCTCAAGGCTAAAGCTCTACCACTTGAGCCTCAGCACCACTTCCAGCTTTTTTGTATGTATGTGGTACCAAGGAATCGAACCCGGGTCTTCGCACATGCTAGGCAAGCACTTTAACCACTAGGCCAAACTCCCAGCCTGCACACTTCATTTTCTATCAATGTTTATCAATATATGCATTTTCTGAAGTAAATTATTGCTTTCTTTAAACCAGAATCCTGTGTTTTCTTAGCATTATGAACTTAACTGTGGGTTAAATTAATGAATGTACAAATTAAGTTCCTTGCCAATTTATTAATATATATTTTTTATTATTAAAGACGTTATTAACATTGATTTTACATCATATTTCAAATGATGTGTTTAACAAAAAAATATTCAAGAAAGGAATCTTTATATACAATCACTGACACTCAAATTTTAGAACAGAACTAAAATTAGGCTGAGGGTTTGTATGTCATAGATACATATTAATCTATGTAATAAAATATTATGTCTACAGAGTCATAAATATTTATGTCTATGTAGTTTTGTTTATATTTCCAATACCATGTCCATATCATTGGGCAAATATTGAGTCCTCACTCTTGTACTATATGGATATAATAGCCACATATTAAAGATACCATGTACCTTTTGTTCCTTTGTTCTTTTTTTTTTTTTTTTTTGCCAGTCCTGGGCTTGAGCTCAGGGCCTGAGCACTGTCCTTGGACTTTCTCAAGGCTAGAGCTCTACCAATTGAGCCTCAGCACCACTTCCAGCTTTTTTCTATTTATGTGGTACTGAGTAATCGAACCCGGGTCTTCATACATGCTAGGCAAGCACTTTAACCACTAGGCCAAACTCCTGGCCCTGTTCCTTTGTTCTTGACTTGTCTCCCTCAACATGATTCACTCTAGATTCATTTAGTTCCCTGCAAATGCCATTATTTTATCTTGTCTGTTTGCTATGTAGAATTCCATTGTATATATATATGCCACATTTTCTGTATCCATATAATTTTAAATATTGAAAAGGAACAAACTTGCAATGAGAGTGAAGAGGCTTGGTGAACTACTTTTTTAAAATGACTGCTGGTAAAAAAAATGTATGCTGCTACTAATTTAATTTTTCATAAAAAGTCTTAAATCTTAACATAAATCCAAATTTTATTAATATAATTAAGGTTTATTTATGAAATTTTAGTATCTCATAAAAAATCTCAGTAAACTTGAATTTATTCATTTCTTATCAATTTTAATATTCAATGTGCATATGTGAATATGGAACCAGGTAATTGGATAGGATAGGTGGGGAGAAGAATGATTTTGGAATAGAAATAGAACTTTTAAATATTCCTTTAAATGTAAATATTTTAATATATGGGTTTGTAACCAAAATACATTTTTGGACTGGAATTTGAACTCAGGTGGTATTTTATTATGCTAAATATTAATTTAAATTCTGATGTTATTGGAAGAAAAGATATATTTGTGTACTTTCAGGGAGAATGTAATGAAGTTCAAGAGAACTGTTATGGAAAACACTATTAAAATGTAAATATTTAAAATAAGTAAGATCCACAACACTTACATCCAAAATGATTTTTTAAAATGCCAAAATAAAACCTGTTACTTGTGTTTATTGATGCTCTAAGAAATAGAAATTCCAAAGAGCTTATTAATTGATTGGGTAAGGGGAAATAAGTCCACGTTAAAATGGAGCACTATTCAGCAATAAAAGGTCTGATTTGGTAATATGGAACACCCCCAGCAGAACTGGGGATCATTGTTCTCAGTGAGGGGATCCAGTAGCAGAAGGGCAAATTCTTCATGACTTGCCCTACATGTGCCTCTAAAAATGCTGATGTTGTGGAAAGAGAGAGAAACAGGTGGTTATCAGGATTAGGCAAAGTTCAGTTCAGGAAGAGTTAGACCTAGTTTGATCAATGTGTATGATATTCTGATAGGAAATTTAAAATGTTTTAGCACAAGAACATCTTGTTTACATAGATAAATTGATATCATAGGTTCAATTCACAAACTCAGTTCACAAGACTAAAATAATTTTAGTGATTTCTGCATGAACAAGGAATAGTTATTGAAGAAGTAAACATAGCTAACCTGACCAATACAGTGCACACATGTATATAAACGTTGCACAATACCTCAATAATATGTTTGAAGTTTTGTGGGGTTTGTACTAGTTGAGAAGGAAAAAAAACTTTAAAGAAAAAGGAATTATTACTGTATTGTACAAAAAAGACAAATATCTGGATATATTTAATTTGAAAAATAATTCAGACGTATTTAGTCATTTGAAATTGGATAGGAAAGAGGGGGAAACAAGATGAGGGGTGGTGGGTGAGGGGAGAGAAATGGGGACCAAGACATGAGAAAGGGTATCAATATTTGTGAAGTAATGCACCTTCTATCTGGTGAATATAATGTAACCCTTCTATTAATTATAATACAAAATATATGGAAAAAGAAAAATAATTCAGGATTAAAATAAGAAAATATCCTGTCCTTATTCATCATCTATGCTCTGAGACTTTCTTTAGCATTTTTTTCTAAAACTTAATAAATATGGAGGTTTTAAATGTGCCTAAAATTCATTTTCTTTATAAAGAACTAAACTAATATTATTATAAATTAATTATATTGTAACAAAAATGTTTAGGTATGTATTCACAAGTATCAATGAAAACATAGTCCAGCTATAATTAACATAAGCTTGCATTTTTGAACATGTATTATTTACATTTACCTAGAGTTAATGTCCTTCACTTTTGTTTTTGATAAATTACAAAGTATATGAATCCTACATTAAGTCTTTACCATTCCAGTTAAATATAAACTTGAAAACTTTACCTCTTTGTAAGTAGCTTGACAAAATTTTGGCCATCATCCTAGATATACAGGACTGAATGTATATTCATAAATATATAAATGAAATATCCAGGTAGCACTTATACCACATTTAAATCCCAGTGAGGGGCAGCTGCAGAGGGACAAACCAATTCTGAGTATTTTTCTCCTGACACATGTAACAAAGAGCTCCTAGCAAATAGGAAATGACTAGGGTTGTATATATTTTGTCTACCAAATGAAAGTAGCTATCTTTCCTTCTTCTTAGTATGGAAAGATTCAATAAAAATATTTCATTCTATAACTGCCAAGTACTACTTTTTCAGACAATTACAACACAGATTCTTCCTTTCCTAACTGTACATCTGTGGGTTTTATGTACCACTTAATCAAGACTATTTACGTCATTTAGAATTTGTCCAGCCAAAGAGGTAGTTTTGTGTATAAATGCATCCAATCTGGGAAGGTATCCAAAGGAAGCTTCTCAGGTAAAATAAAATGTGATTTACATGCAGATGTGAAATATAAACTTAAAAATAGTTCAGAAACGTTAACTAAAGATATGAAGCAGACCCCAGTTAACTAGATAGGTATATCACTTTCTTCCTGGAAGTTTACATTTTAAACATTTGGAAAATGCCATATTTTCATTACTATTTTAATTTTATACAAATGTATATTCCTTTGAGCATTACTTATACAATTTGTTTGTGATAAATATTAGAACAATAACTCATGGGCACATCAAATCTAACAGCTGAAATATTGGCAGAGGAGAGAGTGAAATTTTTCTGACTGTATATAAAAAGATAATTATCCTAATGGGATGCATACATATACCTAGTGACATAATATTCCACAGCCTATTATGCATCCATAACAGTTGTTGCTTGTTTGTAGTTAAATATTTTACAACATAAAGTAACCTTGCAAATTGTCACGAGTGATATTAGAAAGAAAAGCTGCAACTTTGGAAAGAGGCTTAAGATTATCAAGAAAACTTATCCTAGGTAGTTTTTGAAATTATAAACCTTCGGAACCATAAAATAAAGAACCATAGTCTATATGGGGCAGAGGTTTTTGAGAACAAAATTGAAACTAAAAAAGTGCTGACATCTGCTCTATTTGATTTTTGTACTGGATATGAGAAGTATCTGCTGTGACAGATGTCATGAGTTTTGTTTAATCTTATAAAAGTCATGACGTTGTTGAGTCCTGTTTTATTCTAATAACACTGGAGTACTTGAGGGAAAGAGATTGTACTTAGAAAGAAACATTTGAATGTTGCAGTCTTCAATACTGTGTGAGAGGGTGTCTACCAATCACCAATATCAAATTGGAAGAATGAACTTTGACATCTCTACATCTCAACATCTGTGAGGGAGGGATACCTATCATCTATCCATATATCTGTCTGCTATTTATCTATCTATCTGTCTGTCTGTCTGTGTATCTATTATCTATCTGACATCTTCAAATCAAATTCAGATATTTACAAAACAAGACTATTCAATATGAAAATACAGTTAATTATAAGAACACATTAATTGTTCAAACATTTGCAAATTTGTTCCACATATTTTATCATATTAATAGACTAATAATATAAAATATTGAGCCATGCCATTGTGTGCATAAAGAATATTCATTCAGATTCAGGACACATCATGGTAAAAGTGTACAGGAAAACTGGTCTATTAGGTACTTACTCTAAACTAACATTGAGTACTCTGTTATTGACATAGACTAAGTTACATATTAGAGTACTAAAAAGTGACTTACTTGAACATAGAAGGTATTTAAGGAGTTAACAATAAATGATATTGCTAGGATGAAACTTTAAACCCAGATGTCTAGTATTATACAGTGAAGAAGACATACCAGCGATATCAAAGCATGCACAGAGTTTTATGAGTACAACGTGTGAGAACATTGCCTGCTGCAGCCCAGTGGATAGGTCTTGATGGAGACCAATTTGCTGTGAAAGTTAATATGTGTTGCACAAGCTTTCTAGTTTCCGGTCTCCTGTAATTTGGCCACAATAACAAACTAAAATACCTTTTTAAAAAAGGAAGTATGATTATTTTTCAGTTTCTGCTTAAAATGACAGTGAAAATCTACAGTGTGATAACAAAATAAATTAAATTGAAATAAATTAAAATACCTTCAATTTCTGACAATTTAATTTTTGTTTAAAATTACAAAGAATAAGCTAATAGTTTCTGCAATGCATGAATGGCTTAGGAATGCATAAATTGTTTGATAAATCATGTGTTTTAAAAGATCACTTTACGAATGCCAATACTGACATAGTATAATCATAAAAAGAATTAAATCCAATTGTACAAAAAATGTTTTGCTTTATTATATCAGACTTCTGCAATAGAATTTTCTACAAACTACAATAGACAGGCAAAAAAAAATTAAAGTAGGTTCTAAATGTTGTAGAAATATTTGCACACTCAACATTGTCATTTTGTATTCAAATTCAATACAACTCACTCTACCAATGGAATAAATTTAAAATTTATTCACAATAAGGAAATGATATAAATTTATGCAATAAAAGAAAGAAAATCAAATGACTGATATGATTTGAATGTAAAGAGACTTAGTGAGCAAATGAGACAGCTAAAGTAATTAGCACGGTGTGGTGTCAGTGGAGGGATTTATCAATGGAATACAACAGAATCTCTTATGATGACATGTAAGAACATGCCTTAGAGAAGAAGACACCAAAGATACCCAAAGATACAAGTGTTCTCTATCAAAGGAACACTTGTGGATTTTTAAGAGCCAAACACAAATATTGCGAAGCAGTTATAGGTACCCTCTAATAGACTTAGTTATTAAGAAGTTCCAATAGGTCCCTTGGTATACTTTGAATTGGTTCATGCAGACAGAATGAACAATAGGGATCTAGTTCTAGTTTTCTGTGCATGGATATCCAATTTTCTTACCACATATTGTTAAAGACTCTTTGCTGCTGTTATATTGCTTTGACAATAAAAAAATTGTATTTGTTTATTTGAAATTGGATAGGGAAGGGGGAAAAACAAGATGAGGTGGGGTGGGGGGAGGGAAATGGGGACCAAGACATGTGAAAGGGTATCAATGTATGGGAATTAATGCACCATCTATCTGGCAAATATCATGTAACCCTTCTATTAATTACAATAAAAATACATTAAAATTACAATTAGTCTAACTTAATGTTCTATATTGTAAATAAAAATAAATAAATAAACAGTAAAAATAGAGTGTGTGTGTGGATATGTCATTCAGACTAGTAAAGTGAAGGGATATTTAATTCTGTGGCAAAAATCTTTGTACATAGACACTTCTGCATATGAAATAAACCTGGATATCTTTTCAATAAATCTTCTTATGTAAGATTATCCTTAAAAAGTCCTTTCAAATCTGTTTCCCTTTTGCTCACAGGCTTAGAAATTTAGAGAAAGCTACTTTGTTATTCCAACTTTGTCAATAGCAAAGGATTTATTTTTGAATTTTATATGACTACAAAATATAATACAATTATTGTAAATGAGACAGGAAATGTCCTGAAAATGGTTTATAGTAATAAGGTACTTATATTTGTACAATAGCAACTAAACATTTAAAAAGCAGTAAGAAGAAATGAGTATGTATGTGATTAGAAAAATGCATAAAAGCAACAATTTCTAAAAGCTCCATTAACTCCCAACAGTGTTACAGTCTACAATCCAAAGCTCTAACAGTGTCACTTTCATCTTTGTTATAAAATAAAATACCAACTCATTGGTAGTCAGGATATGAAGAACACCTCACTGAAAAATTATCTGTTATTACTCTGTAAAATGTCATAGTATTAAATCATACAACAAACATTTTTCTCAATTTGAAAATAAAGCCACATATCTGCTTTACCTAAGAGTCTGGAAGTAGAAAATATTGTAAAGTTTTGAAATTGTTTATTATTCTAATAAAATTTTTTCTTATAAAAATAAATAAAACCACATACTTTTTTAATAATACTTTTGGTAGATTTCATGGTGGAAAAAAATGCATTAGCACTGGGTGTGGTGGCTCAGGCCTGTAATCCTAGCTACTCAAGAGGCTGAGATCTGGGGATCACCATTCAAAGGCCACTGTAAGAATAAAAAGTCCATGAGAATATTATCTCCAATTAATCACCAGGAAACTAGAAGTGGGGCAGTGGCTCAAGAGGTAGTAAGTAACCTTGAGCTGAAGAGCTCAGTGACAACACCCAGGACCTGAGTTCAAGTTCCACTACTGAAAATCAACAAAAATAGCAACAAAACAAATAAGCATTAGCAACCCTAGAAAGCAAAATCTGGCCTAAATAGACATTATTCAGCTTTCACCTATGATTTACCTAAAGAACTTTCTGGATGTTCAATTACATTGCTTACTTCTGTGTTTACATATATATTTATGGTCTTCATAAATATTGAGTTTACATGTAAAGATTAAGGAGGTTTTTCCAAGTCAGTGATAAAGCAAAATGATTATATTTTCAATTGGTCCTCCTTTGCCTAGATGACAGTATTTCTCATATTTCTTTTTGGCTATTATTTTATGGAACATTTATTTTTGTTTTCCTAACTACACAGATAAAAGCCATTTAACCCAGTCTCTTGAAGCATAACGTATGCTTTTGCAGGGTTATCAAAATATCTTACTTGTCTTTCAAAGGCCCTTAACTATGTGATTTCAGCATTGGGCTTTCTGCCAGTCAAGACTAAAATAGAATCACAGTTGCACAATAAACAAGAGTTGCTAATTGGCAATTTTGTAGAATTTCTAACAAAAAATAAGGAATATTACTTTTAAATGTGTTTGAGTGAACTTTTTCTTCTCTATTCATCTCATTTCTGATAACTCAGGACAATTTCTCCACACTTGTGCATTTGAATTTTGCTTATGTTTTGAAAGATAAGTTTTCTTTGTTTATTTTTTTCCTCTGTTGAAAGCATTTTAGGCTTTCTTTTCTAGAATGAGAACAATGACGATTCATAAACTTTGCAATTTATCTGCACAACATTATGCTTACAATCTCATCTTCAAATAGAAATTGAAAAACATTCTTAAAAGATATAACTATAGCAAATGATACAGACAATTTAGTCATTAGAGTTTATGTTTCTAGTTTGTACCAGCATATTCTTGCTCTATATTGATTCCTTTGGACTCCTGTATGCTTCATTTAAGATAAAGGGTTGATTTTTTGATCATCTATTAGTCATTAAAATAAAGCATATATACATTACTAACTAAAATTGTATATTAAATGTAATTTTCCCTATATGATCTCTTAGAAAAGTAAGGAGAAATTAAAATACAAATGCAATGAATTGAATGAGGAAAGAACTGCGAGTAACAAGTTTGAACATATTGATGAAACTTATTCAATTATTTTCCATATAAACATTAGGGAGTATTTTTATATTATGCATGTATTAAACAATGCAAAACCTTCCAATTCAATTTCCCTACCAGCATTTTATTTTAGCAATCATTTGTAAATTGGTAAACTATCAAGCTGTCCATTAATTTACATGGTTCTTCGATCTTTTCCTTATCCACATTTCAGACTAAGATTATAAAGCACATTTTATTTTTATTTATTTTTATTTATTCAAGTACTGACAAGGTTTATTCACATCTTTCCATACTCTAAATGAACTTGATTTTGTTTGATATGAAAGCAAGACATGGAGAAAAGGAATTTCTAATTCAAAGCTTAAACTCTTCTCCAAATGCATTATTTTTTTCTATTCAAACTTTCTTTTTTCACATATTTTTATTGTAATTAATAGAAGGGCTACATTATATTCACCAGATCGAAGGTGCATTACTTCACTTACATTGATACCCTTTCTCATGTCTTGGTCCCCATTTCCCTCCCCTCACCCCCAACCCTCATCTTGTTTTCCTCCCTTCCCTATCTGACTTCAAATAACCAAATAAACATATATAAAATATATCAGATAACCAGGTGAAATACTGTAACAATATGAGATAACCAAGGGACAGCAAAAGAGATGAGAGATAACACAGTGCATTAAGGACAACAATCACTCATTATATGGCTTTTGTTTCTATATCCTGGAGGTACTTTCATTTAGAATCATTCTATATAGATTTATGTATCTAGGTTTTGCTCTATTGCAATCTCTGCTAGGAGAGCCCAAGGTTTCTACTGATTATGACAAATGAGGGAAACCATTGAGCTTATGTTCCTTTGAGTCTGGCTTACTTCACTTAATATGATTTTTTCTGTCTTTCCATTTCCTTACAAATGGGGTGATGTCATTCTTTCTGACAGCAGCATAGAATTCCACTGTGTCTAAATACCACATCTTGTTTATCTACTTATCAATTGAGGGGCATCTGGATTGGTTCCATATTTTTGCTATATTAAATAGCACTCCAATGAACATCATTGTGCTAGTGGATTTAGTATATCCTTGTTTCTGGACGATTGGGTAAATGCCAAGCAGTAGAATTGCTGCATCACAGGGGATCTTTATGTTTAGTCTTTTGAGGAACTGCCATACTGCTTTCCACAGTGGTTGAATGAGTTTGCACTCCCACCAACAGTGTAGTAGTGATCCCTCCTGGCCACATCCCCTGCAGCATCTGTTGTTATTAGGTTTCTTGATCCTGGCCATTCTAACTGGAGTGAGGTGGAATTTTAGAGTTGTTTTGGTTTGCATTTCTTTTATGGCCAGAGATGTGGAGCATTTCTTCATGTGTCTATAGCCATTCTTATTTCTTCTTCAGAGAAGATTCTTTTTAAGTCTTTGGCCCATCTCTTAATGGGATGGTTGTTTCTTTGGAGATTAGTTTGGAAGAGATTCAATTTTTTGCACTGTTGATATATTTTAGATATGAGGCCTTTGTCTGTTTTATGGTTAGTGAAATTCTTCTCCTACTCTGTAGGCTTTCTAGTTAATTTGCTAGCTATGTCCTTTGCCTTATACAAGCTCTGCAGCTTAATGCAGTCCCACTTATCCAGATTTTCTCTGATTTGTTGTGTTTCTTGGTCCGTATTAAGAAAGTTTTGACCTGTGCCAAGGAGACCTAGTGTATCTCCTATTCTTTCTTGTAAAGAAAGACCTCAATATCTTTGATCCATTTGGAGTTAATCCTGGTGCGGGTGACAAAGAAGGATCCAACTGTAGTTTTCTGTGCTTAACCAGTTCTGCCAGCACCACTTATTGAAGAGGCTACCTTTCTCCTATTCTATTTTTTTGGCTCCTTTATCAAAGATTAGTTTGCTGTGTGTCTGTGAGTTAATATCTGGTCCTCAGTTCTATTCCATTGGTCTTCAGGCCTGTGCTTGTATATAAGGCACATTTTTAATTCCTATTACTTAAAAAGGTATATACTCTTGTGGTTTACATTTAATAATAAGAAAGAAGTGTCACCTTCATTATAATAGCTTAAGAATTTTTGCAATTCACTATAAACAGGTTGGGTATTATTTACTTTATTAAAAGTAGATAAATTATTTTGTTTTAGCTCCATATTTCTGCCTTTCTGATCAATCAATCTTCTATTATTAGTGAGTGAACAGATAATGAATAAAGTATAATTTACATAAATGTATAATGTAAGATATTTGTATTTTATACAAGTAGCTGAATAACGGAGGAATTTGGACCAGCCGAACTGAAAGAACAATGATTACAACTCATAGTTTCTAATACAGTAGAAAACATCCATATTTTTTAAAGCTAATTCTAAAAATTCAAATTCTGAAGCTATTCAGGCTCATAGTGTCTTGAGAGACTTTTAGATAAACATGGTTTGGCTCTTGTGTAGGATCTCCACATGCAAGCCAGAGAAATGACCCACTTAGGTGATGTGAATACCAGCTCAGCTTGCTCAGCTCCAGGAACTATGACTGCTGAAGGTTTTATGAGCGCTACCTGGATAGTATCTCTTTCTAATCCAAGCCAGATAGGTAAAGCCAGAAATTAGCCTACAATTGTAGTCAAGGAAAGAAAATGCTGGAGTTTGGATTTATGGACCTTGCCAATAACTCTTAGTGCCAAAATTTACCTGTACTCCACAGGCTACATTCCAGGTACATGCTATTCCATTAATGCAAGACCAGTAGTGAAAAAAAGGTACACATTTGCAATCATAAATGAATGACATAAATTATCAATAGTTACGCTAGAAAATAGCAAGTAATTAGAAAGATATACCAGGAAGAATAAAAGCAAATGCTGCATTTGACAATGCCTTTCATACAGTGAAGTACGAAAGAATATCAGGAATGTATAATTCACAAGGCTTATAAAAATCCAGTGTCCTCAGGACATATCAGATATGAAGTAGAGAAGAAGTGAGGGATAGTTGAGATTACATGAAAGGACCTTGCTTCAGGTGGAAACAGCAAACAACAGATGGTTTCAGTGAGTAGGGAGGTCCAGAATTAAGACAGATGAGTAGGCATAATAGATCTCATATACATAACCAATCTGTATAAAACCATTTCAGGGAATATTTGGGAGTCTAGAGATGTGTGTAATAAAGAAATTGCTTTTCAAAATTCTCAACACTCATTCTTCTGGAGCAGGAATTTTAAGCATGGTAAATGATTCCTGGATTATGTAAATCATCTTTAAACAGAGTAAGAAAATGCATAATTTTGATAATACTAGCTCCATATGTACTGCCTTTTAAAATAAGTCTATATGATTTCGCTTTTACGAATACACAACTTTCTTTTTTATCATTCCTTTTAGAAGTGTCATATCTGTTTGGTGAATGGAATTATAAGCATCCATCAGAAAGAATGATATTTTATCATATAAAAGGAAATGGAAAGTCTTGGAAAAGATAATATTGATTAAGGAAGACTCAGAGAAACATAGCTTGCATGGTTTTGCTCTTTTTTGGTATCTAGATTGTGCCTAGAAATCTACAAATAAATCAACTGTATGGTAAAATGGAAAGAAAGGAAAAGAAAATGCACTGGAACATACTAAATTAAACAGGTCTCTAGGCATTCATACAGACTGAGACAAAAGGAGGATAGTCTTAAGAGAGGATCACGTAGACCCAATAGTTATGTGTATCTGACCACACAAAATAATATTTATCAAAACAAATTCTGAGAAGGAGAAACAATATATATTTTTTTTAATTTCATTAGTGTTTTTCCTTCCCTTTTGTCTTTTGTCATGTTTGTTCTTGGAGTATAAGTAAGGGTCATAGATTTGGTGGGAGAAAAGATGAACAAATGCAGCTGTGATACTCACTAGACAAAATGTTGACAAACTATTCAACTTGTGGGTGAGGATGGGAGGGAAAAACTGAGAGAGAGACATGGAAGAGGTGACATTGTTCAAAAGGAAAGGCATTGTTTTAAAAGCGTTATATAGACATGATACCTCTGCACATCACCTTTACAATAACAATAAATCATTTTAAAATGAAAAAGACCATTCAAAAAGTGTTACAAGCAAATATTTTTTTAAAAAACTTTTCCCAGGTACCACACAAAATGACATTTTGAATTAAAATTGTGGTTGTTCCTAATTTCAAAAGGCTGTCGCTGCGATGAAAAGATATGTCACATGGAGCAGCTTTTAATCAATGGACTGTTATTTTTCATACTGAAGGAGTGGGAAGGATGTTCTTAGAGCTAGCATCCTCAGGTGGAAAGTTTTTCCAATTGGATTAGTATCTTTATTTTAATTAAGTACATATTAATTTAATTATTATTACATTATTTCCTGATTTGTTTGCTGCTGGAACTTGACATCCTGTTCTTCTTGCTCTCACTCATGTTTTCTTTCATAAGTGTCATTCACATTTACTGGCCTGGGGTAACTCATAGCTTAGTTCTCACTATACATCCTCTGAAATAATTATGGGGGAGGGCTATAGGTATGAACCAGCAGGGCCATCAATTAGCTATACAAAAGTATTTCATTCTAATATATCCACATATAAATATGAATTTTCAACCTTTTTGTTACTCTCCCTTGCCCCTCTTCCCATCTCATACTAGTTTCCACAGGTTCATTGCTTTTCCTTCATCTGAGGACATAAAGTGTTACATTCAAAATATTCAATCTCTTTTATCCCTTTCATTGTCCTTATCTCTTTATACAGTTATCTACCACTAGCTGAGTCAATTTTACTTTCCTGTTATTCTTTCATTTCATTTTAATTAACTATTAATTAATTTTACAAGAGGTTTCACAATAAAATTTCAACACAAATACCATATATATATATATATATATATCTCATCCTGACCTTGATATCATTGTGTGTATGTGTGTGTGTGTGTGTGAATGTGTGTGTGTATGTGTGTATTTCAGGTGCAGATTCCACAAATGAATTTTAAAAAGTTTATTTTTTTCAACATGGCAATCTCCAGCACAAGTCATTTTCCTGCAAAGTATACAATTTTGTTTTTCTTCATTGCTGAGAAATATTAAATACTATATAAGTATGATAGCTTTACAACTTGGCTAATTACACTATTGGGCTATTGTGACAAGAGTTGATATAAACATGGAAATGTGTATTTGATTTTTATTCCTTTGATATATGTTTGTGAGTATTCTTAGAAGCAAATATTAAAACAAACAGATGTATGAGTTAAATCTACAGGAATACTAAACTTGAGTCAATTTTAAACTATACATATAGAATGTTAAATAATAATTGTATTTAATTCAACAATTTGGCTGAATAGAGCAAATACGATTGTAGGCATTTAAATTTCTTGAAGCCAGAGTTATGAGTAAGGTTGTCTATCAGAAGAAATTGCTAATTAAATGAGCAAACACATACAAGATTATGATAAATAATCACAAAGTTTAACTCAAAAAAGAGGATAGAGGATTCTGTCATAAAGATTTTCTTCCATGCAGATTGGAATCAAGCAATCACCATATTTCTTCTTCCATGCAGATTGGATTCAAGCACTGATAATTTCTTTTGCACCTCTTCCATGGGGAGGAAGGGATGGAGAGGTGTCCTTTACTCAGGCATGGATAAAAAAGATGCAGGGTGATCTCCCTGGAGAACATCTCCTAAATTTAACTCTGACAGCCCCAAATTGGCCTTCATCTGATGTTTAAAGCAAAATAATATTCCAGCAGAAATGTTGACTAAGACATGTTAGATGAAACTCCATAACTTAGTATATTTTACTACCCTGCCATAATTGTTTTCATCTGTGCTTTAATGATGGACCCTAGGATGAGAATATAGCACAGATGCAGGCACAAAAACAAATGATCATTTGGGAGGAAATAAAGCCAAAGGGGTGTGTGTGTGTGTGTGTGTGTGTGTGTGTGTGTGTGTGTGTGTGTGTGGTGTGTGTGTGTGTGTGTGTGTGTGTGTGTATGGCGGAAAGACAGGTGATTAAGAATTGGCCACATAACCTCAAAGGTTGGAAAGTCCAGAGAGATCTTCAAAATGAAGAACAGGCTGAAATTCTAGGACATCTGAAATTGATAATGTTGTTTGACAGACGGAGTCCAGATCCCAGAAGAACAAATGTTGTCCTAGTATAGTACAGCAACACAACTGATGTGGCATTTTCAAAGTCATCAAAGAGTAAGGTTTCTTTCTTCCTTTGAGAAGTGTCAGTTTTCTTATTCTGCTGGGGCTTTCTGAGAAATTCATGAGGCTCACTTACATGAGATAAGTCAATCTGTAGTTCTCAGTCACAATAATTTAAATGTAAAACTCATAACAATATCTACACTAAAATGTGACCAATTTAAGTATCCAAATTGCCCACATGGTAACTTATGAGTCATTACAGATAAATAATACTGACCTAAATTTGAGTAAGACTTGTAGAAATGACAGTTCTATTGAGAGTTGTAGTTACATACATGATAACACTTAGTGTGACTATTTTACAACCCAGTGTATAGTTTGAACCACAGATAAAGATCTTGGTTCTATCAGGATCAGAATTTTTCCTATGGGAGGCTGGCTCTCCCTCTCCCTCTCCCTCTCCCTCTCCCTCTCCCTCTCCCTCTCCCTCTCCCTCTCCCTCTCCCTCTCCCTCTCCCTCTCCTTCTCCCTCTCTCTCTCTCTCTCTCTCTCTCTCTCTATCTCTCTCTCTCTCTCCTCTCTCATCTCTTCTCTCTCTCTCTCCCTCTCTCTCTCTCTCTCTCCTCTCTCTCTCTCTCTCTCTCTCTCTCTCTCTCTCTCTCTCTCTCTCTCTCTCATTGGTCCTGGGGCTTGAACTATGGGCCTGGGCATTGTCCCTGAGCTCTTCAGCTCAAGACTTTCTCTCTGTCCCTTGAACTACAGTGCCACTTCCTTGTTTTTCTCTTAAAAGTATAAAATTAAATATTTTACACAAGGGGACCATAACATCTCCCTGACTAATACTCGACTCTATCATTGAATATGCAAAAGAGACAGTAGCTAAGTAAATACTCAAATACAAATTTAATTATAAAAAATTAATATTGAGGCTTCTGGGGTGATAGCCAGTAGTCATCTGAACTCTGATTTAACAGATGAAGAAGAAAGATGTTAATATTTTGCTGAGCATTGAAAGAGTTACAAAAGAAAACATAAGAACTTGTATCAACTTAACCCCTGTTATATGAATAAATCACTCATTTTTGCCATAATTAGATATATTTTTACAAAAAAAATTGGTTTCATGAGTCATAAGGTAAAATAAAATGTTTACATGGTAAAGAGTACAGTGCTACTTGTTTATGTAATAAGAGAACATATACTTTTACTCACTGAGTATTGATTATTTTTATTATATTTTGCAATGTATAAGCAGAATTAAACCCAGATAGAAAGCTAGCATAAATACTTACAGTATCAAATATAATGTATCTATAGGCGTCTTCTATTTTCAGAAAAAACTGTCTACTTTTATTTTCTTTTCATCCTTAAACTAGCTATATGCGAAATTAAATTCTAACCCATGTTTAAATGATGTACATGTGCATTGTATTCAGGTATTTACAAGAAGATGAAAATATTGGCTAGACACAGACCATCATAACAATTGCTTTCAATGATTTGGCTCAGGAAGAAAATGCAATTTCTTCTAGCTAATAATTCAGGGTGATTCTCTGTAATAAAATAAACATTGACTGTATTTTCATTTAAAATTATAGGTTTGCATACTCTTGATAATAAAACTTTACATCTTAGAGCCTTGATTACTCTTTCTAATTCCTAGACAATTTGACAGCTTTAAGAACATTAAGACAAATGTTGATGTAGGAACAAAGAATAAAATAATCATGACAAGTAATTTAAAATAGCAGGAGGTGGGAAAATATTTTCTGAATCAAAACACACTTAATTGTTTAGAAAGACAAGCTATTTGGAGATATACAGAATACATAAAAATAAGATTTTTACTGGATGAAAATGCAGTGAGGCAAAAGGAAGGAGGGGAAAGCATAAAGAGAGCAAAAGCCAAATATAAAGAGTAAAAATAGGCTAAAGAGGAAAGCAACAGGAAGAAAAAATAAATGGCATTGATGTAATTATGACCATCTAAACCATGTACAACAAAAATAGATACAGCAGGAATAAATAAAAATGAGAAAAAATGATAATATAAAAGAATACAGAGAGAAGCAAATTAATGAGATGAAAACCTAGAACAGTATCAGCAGTAAATGTTCATACTTTGCTGTTATCTTGTATGTAAATGACACCTAGGGAAAAAAGTCATTAGCTTTACATTTTCATAAGTACCTCCAAACACTGCCAATTATACTTACAATAGTGTTTTTATTTTACTATGAAGGAAGTGGGAGTGTTATCAAAAAGCAAAAAAATATGGTTAAGATCCAGTGAATGAAAATGTTTATTATTGATGCAAATACCTTCACCTTATAAATTGTCAATTGCAAGGAAATAAAGAAATGCAAATAGAAAAGAGATGACAGATATAAATGATTGATAATGATAGCTATAAAATACATTGTTGCAACACAGACGCAGACACACACACACACACACACTGTGTGTGAACGTTAACAAAAGCAAAATTGATAAGCCTCAATTCTTAGAACATTTGATTAGCAAACTAAAGATTCTGAAGTTGAACATCAGTACACTCAAATCATAATTAATTCAGAAATAAATTTGAATGCATAGAACCTTGCATGAAAATACCATTAAGTGCTGAAAATGCTAAAAAAAAAAAAAAGCAGTGGTTCTTAGAGAAATTAAAACTTCCATTCCTATTATGGATGAATTATCTAAATGTAAAATATATAACATACTGTAATTACCCAAAATAGAGAAACCATTATTTTTTCTTTAAATAAAAAGCATTAGTCACATTTATTTTTTCTTCCCCCTGCTCCCTCCCTCTCTTCGTTTTCTTTCTTTCTTTCTTTCTTTCTTTCTTTCTTTCTTTCTTTCTTTCTTTCTTTCTTTCTTTCTTTCTTTCTTTCTTTCTTTTTGTTGCTTGCTTGCTTTCTTTCTTGCTTGCTTGCTTTCTTGCTTTCTTGCTTGCTAGCTTGCTTGCTTCCCTTGTTTTCTCTCTCCCTTCCCCCTTCCTCATCTCTCTCTCTTTCTTTCTATCATGGTGCTTGAATTCAGGGATTGAGGCACTGTCCCTGAACTTTTCTCTCAAAGCTAGAGCTTTAACACTTGGAGCCACAACACCAATTTGTTTCCTGGAGATTAACTGGAGAAAAGAATCTAAGGGACTTCGCTTCTTTGAACTGCATTGGTCCTCAGATCACAGTCCTGAGTAACTAGGATTACAGGCGCGATCAAACTGCCAGGTTCCATGACTTCTTTTTCCTTGGCTTTCCGTTACCTTTTCTCCATTCCAGTGAGTTATGAAAGCAGTAATGACAGACTCACGCAGGGTTTGAGTGTCACTTTTTATAAGGTCCAGTTTTAGGGATAAAATTTACATCTAATGTCAGAAGTAGAATGCGATGCACGGTTTGTTAGACAATCAAATGTATCCCTCATAATGCCCTACTCTTCGCTAAGATTTAGCCCTCATGCTTGCAAGGTTATACAGTTGGAAGGCTAAAATTCAGAGAATCAAGTTCAAAGTCATTTCAGACATGCCAGCAAGTCTCCATTTCTCTCTTCATAACAGTTGTCTTTGCTGGCATCCTCTGTCATACAAAGTCGGTGGCAGACGGAAATTGGAGAGTACTGTCTTTCCAGGCCTCCAGAGTAGAGAAATCTGTGGTACAGCATCTCAGCCGAAGAAGCTGGTCATGGTTTGTGTACTTGTCATCCGAAATATAATAGGAATAAGACACAGGTGAAATGTGGTTTAGACATACACCAGAGGAGAAAGTGGGATCCTATCTCAAAAACAGTGATTACTCTTCTTTCTCCCATTCTCTCTCCATTTAAATATACAGGGTTATTTTAATTAGAGGACACAAAGTCAGACAATAACGAAAGCTGACTGTATTTAAAAGAGTCTAATCATTCCTATGACAGATTTACACTTAGCAGGATACATTAAGATATATATATATAGATATAGATTTAAGATAGTAATTGAAACTATATTTTACTGATACAAATATTAATCTATATATATTCATTTACATATATTTTTACCATGAGTATGTTTGCTATTCAAATTATAATAATCACATATTGGGAGCTAATTTTAATATTTTAATGAAAAGAATGAACTCTTTTTTTATGAAAACTTATTTGTTAAATGTCAATTGGCCGAAAGTTTTCTGTTAACAAGATAATAAGTATGATAATACCAGTATTTGATATATTTTAATATAATTGTTATTTTATTAATTTTATTGTAATTAATAGAGGGATTACAGTTATATTTGCCAGATAGAATGAGCATTACTTCACACACAGATAACCTTTCTCATGTTTTTATCCCCATTTCCCACCCCCCCACCCATTCCCCTCATGTTGTTTTCCTTCTTCTCTTTCTTATTTCAAATAAAAAAATAGATGTATATACAATATACCAGATTACAAGGTAAGATACTGTAACAATATGAGAATAACCAAGGAACAACAAAAGAGATGAGAAATAGCATAGTACATTAAGAACAACAATCACATATTATGTAGCTCTTATTTCCATATCCTGGGGGTCCTTTCATTTAGCCTTATCCTAGATGTCCTTATGTATCTAGGATATGAGCTACTGTAATCCTCTGCTGGAGAGTCCAAGGTTTGTACTAATTATTACTAACATTGTGCCTAGCTACCGTTGGGTCTGGTTTACTTCACTTAATATGATTTTTTTCCCCAGTCTTTCCAGTTCCTTACAAATGTTGGCAAAGGCATTCTTTCTGCTGGCAGGAGAGAATTCCATTGTGTATAAATACCACATCTTCTTGATCTAATCATCTACATCTGGGTTGGTTCTATTAATTGTTATTTTAATATCACTTAGTAAATTGTTAGTAGATTTAATAGATTTTAGTAGCTCTTAGTATATTTTTCATGTATTTAAAAATAATCATTCTGCATTCATTATTCAATTCAAAAGGCTTCCTTTTGATATTATAATTTTGATTTAATATATAATGTGTTTTATTTATAGGTAAATGTAGTAGTCTTTCTTTTTTTGCTCGGGGGGGGGGCTTGAACTCAGGGCCTGAGCACTGTCCTTAAACTTTTCTCACAATTAGAGCTCTACTTGAGCCACAGCACCACTTCCAGCTTTATTCTATGTATGTGGTGGCAAGGAATCAAACTCAGGTCTTTGTACATGCTAGGCAAGCACTCTCCCAGTAGTCCAAACTCACGGCCCAATGTAGTAGTCTTTCTAATTCATGTTTCTCCACCCCTTTATTTTTTAACTCCTTACACAGCTTTAAATGATTTTCATTGCATCTTTGTATATATGCAAATACTAGTTAATGTCAAAAGATTGCAAAGCAAGACAGTCCTTTAGAAATGATCATCCAAAACCACAGCATTTATGTAATTATTCTAAACAAAAAGTCAAAATGAATATTGTGTGAAAGTGTGACTTATTGCTATCAAATTTTTACTTAGGTTTTGTTCAGTAATCTTATACAGTGTTTTATTTTCATTTTGTCATAGAAAATAATTATTACTTGGAATAAAGTCTGACATTTAATTTTAAAAGAATATATCTCAAATTTAAATGAATACTAAATTAAGAAAGTTTTATATATAAAAGAAAAATAAAAACCTTATGAGTTAATCTGTACTTTAACAGAATGGTTATGGATGTAGCATATTAGATACACAAAAAACAATATCCATTGAAATAAATTTCAATTTCAAGTTAGAAAGAAGAGTTTAGGGTAGCTAATATAAATCACAATGTAATCTCATAATGTAATTACTGTAAAGTTCCATCATTTCAAATTAAAAAAATAAACTGTTAACAATCCAGATGTTTCACTTCAGTTATGCCATGCATCTGAATATTGTACAACATCTGTTTGAGAGTTCACTTTGTAAAATTCAATTTTAACTGTTGTGTTTACCCATAATATTTGCGACTAAGAAATATGTTTTAAATACAAATATCCAAATCTTCCCGCAGTCCTAAGTCCCAAATGAATCAATCAGTGCATATAGTAGCTTAAAAGAAGAGCCACTTAATATCAGATCATTCTCAGCCACATCACATATCCAATTATATTGAAATATATTTCTATGAATGCATGCACATAGGTACACCTGTGTGAACATGTATGGTATATGTTTAAAGTACTCTTGTTCAGGGTGGAAAGCAGGTGAGAATGCAGTTTCCCATAGCATAGTAACTGTGAAAATTATGTCATTTGCTAGAAATAAAATCAATTATATTTTAAATGCCATCCTCAAATTTCATAAGATGTCTTAAACTGTTATGAAAGCTAAATGTTGAAAGTTTGAGAATGTGGCACAAGATCTGTACTGTTTTCCAGAAGATAGTTATAGAATTGATTCCCTAAAAGTAAACATTTGGAGCTATGAACACATCCAAATACAAGTTCAGAAGTACACAATGTTCATAGTCAAGAAGTAGTTCTCCTTTTTGAAATTTTTACTGAACCTATTATAAAATATCTATTTTTTAAAAAAAATTGTTATCACCAATTCAAAATACTATGTGATTATATTTTATTTATATCATGGTCAGTTTCAATAGTAGTGCCATCATTATCACAGCATAAGAAAATCACCAGAATTTTCCTATAATGATATAATACTGGCATCTGAAATATTTTAAGTCATAAAAATATATAGACACAGATCTTGTAAGTCTCTCAAAGCTCTAAACAGGTAGAATATGAACTGTTAAAAATATTTTATTGATTATGGCAGCAACTTTTAGATATCACATCCAAAATATTTTTACAAAATATTGATAGAATCCACTAAAAGAATTTCTTTTAGCCTGAGAAAAGAGAGAGAAAGAAACAAGGAAGGAAGGAAGGAAGAAAGAAAGAAAGAAAAAAAGAAAGGAAGAAAAGAGAAAGGAAAGACCAGGTATGTACTTTGAAAAAAACCTTATTTGTAAAGAGTATTTTCAATGGAAAATTAGTATCCAAAATATGAAAATAATTTACAGTGGGTATAAGAAGATATGCAGGGGCCGGGAGTTGGACCTAGTGGTAGATTGATTGTCTACCATGCATGAAGACCAGGGTTCAATTCCTTGATACCACATACATAGAAAAAGCCAGAAGTGGTGCTGTGGCTCAACTGTAGAAGTCTAGCCCAAGGACAGTACTCAGGCCCTGAGTTCTAGCCCCAGGGTTGGCAAAAACAAACAAACAAACAACAACAAAAAAAAAACCCACAATATTCAGATGTTAGATAAGCACGTGAAAAACATTCTCCTCAGAAGTGCCATTCAAGAAATTCAAATGAACACACAATGAGATGCCACCATACAGCTGTTACAATGACTGAAGTCTGGATAGCTCAGTTTGGAAGAATGTTGAACAGGATCAGGGACTCTCTCTCAATCATTGCTTGTGGAAATGCAACAAAGCAGACACTTTAGAGAAACTCATGGCAGTTCCTTATAAAATGCCATCTGATAACAGGAGCCAAATAAACCATTACTGTTTATAACATTTACCAGACAGTTTGTCACAGTAATGGAGAGCTGACTGACTCACAAAAATGGCAGAAGGAAATATTCATTTACATGTGAGATGATATGTATTGTTGTTTTAATGAATACTCTCTGGTATAAATACCAAAATTACATATGCAGCAAATTTAATTGTCTTTGGGTATTGAAGTAAAACTCTTCTTTTACAACAAATTGAGGTGCTACAGACTGTTTTGTAGAGTAAGACAGAAGAACACCCAATGGTTATATTTAAGAGTAGGGCTTAGCCGGGTATAGTGGCTCATGCCTGTAACCCTAGCTACTCAGGAGGCTGAGATCTGAGGATCAAGATTCAAAGCCAGCTCTGGCACAAAAGGAGCTGAGACTCTTATCTCCAATTAACTTCTAGAAAATGGGAAATGGGGCTTGGCTCAAGGGTAGGGTGGGAAGTCTTGAGCCGAAGAGCTCAGGGACAATACCCAAGCCCTATGACACCCCCCCAAAAAAAAAGAGTAGAGCTTTTTTAGTTTTGCATGGAAATTGTACACTATGCTGTTTTACAAAAGGACAAGTTACTTTAGAACCTGTTGTACATGGAAACAGCAGTGTTAACACATTTTACAATCGGCAGACTGCTGCTATAACTAGAGACACTGACATAATTTTGTATCTAACAAAATCAACATGTTTCTAAAACATTCTTTTTCTCTAAGTTATAAAAATGATGCAGATAAAACTGCTAAGAAATATTAGCACTGGGGCTAGTAATTGAGAAGGGAAATTAGAGAGTCTAATATGATTATATCACATCTCCCAGTTTTAGTGTGTACAATACCATTTTCATGTTTTTCCTTCATCTCTCTAATGAAAGTAATTTTTTTCCTAATTCAAATGAACACCACGGTAGGAAACAATTTTAAAAAATCTGGCCTGGCTCAATTGAGAACTGCAGTGCAAATTTCTCTAGTAGGTTAGAAATATACTTCCATCAATATGGCCATTGCTTTTGGAAGAATAAAGAGGAAAAAGCTTTACCGAAGTATCTGTGAAGAATTTAATGTAATTATTTACAAAACTGAACCATCATGTATCAAGAACATCTATGAGAGAAAAGGTATAAAAAAGAAATATTTTGTATTTATCTATTAACAGATTATTCATTTTGTTTCTATATTTTTCTCACTCCATTTGCAAGATACACCCATAAATTATTCCATCCATATCTCAGATATCTCCTACTGGGAAATAGGTAATGAGTTCTTTTATCTACCAGAAATGTGATGTAAAATTTAAGTTAATTTAGTTAACATTAAACATGGGTGAAAAACAACAAGCATTAGTTATTTTCAGTGTAGTTTTCCCCATTCATTGAGGTGTTTATATTTAATGCATTATAAATTGTTGCCTTTAACTACCACACAGAAATATAAGATCACATAAATAATGGATTTAATGTAGTAAAAATATCTTAATTGCCATCTGTTTTCTCTAATACATTGACAATAGTATTGTGCTAAACTGAAATGATGACAATTTAATAATTGGATGGGGGAGAGAAAAGGGAAGAAAAACATGAGAAGGGGTATAAATGTGTTTTGTTTGTTTGTTTGTTTTGTGGGTCATGGGGCTTTAACTTGGCCTGGGCGCTAAGCCTGAGCTCTTCAGCTCAAGGATACCACCCTGCGCTTGAGCCAAGCCCCACTTTCTGTTTTCTAGAGATAAGAGTCTCAGGTCCTTTTGTGCCGAGGCTGGCTTTGAACCTTGATCCTCAGATCTCAGACACCTGAGTAGCTAGGATTACAGGCATGAGCCACTGTGCCTGGCTAGGGGTGTTAATGTTTGAGAAGGACTGCACCCACTACCTGATGAATGTAACTGTAACCCCTCCATACATTAACCCAAAAATAAAATATAATTTTCAAAAAAGAAACATAGTAATATGTATGTCTGTATTTAAAATGTGAACCTGCATCTGTTCAATAGTTCACCTAACATGTATTATATATTTATATATATTACTATAGATTGAAATCAATACATGTGTTCAATAGTGATAATTCATTTTCACAAACATTGATAGTAATAAAAAGGTATGAAACATGGCACCTTATAAAAATACCACACTTAGCAGGATTTCCTACTGTTCTAATTTTACTATATTTCAAGAGCTACAAGTAGCTATTTCTCCTATTACCTAGGAAATATTGTCTGAAAATTCCTCTACCCACTATAACACTCTTCATAATCCAATTTACTATTTACTTTTGGGAAAATTGTTTTGATCTCTTCTTAGCTCTGTGGATAATAGAAATATCTATTCCTTCATTTAAACAAATGTCTCAGAAACATTTATTTCAATAATTTACTGGTGTTTTCTCACTCCTCATGTTGGAATATTATGTACATGCTGCTTGCTGATTGGTGGCACTGGACACACAATGGGATGTAGATGTGACATCTGTCATTTTGCCAATGCTGACTTCTTCCCTATGCCTCACAGATGCATATGATAAAGAAGTGTTATCTACAGAAACAAAAATCTTTTACTTCAACACTAGTCTATCTTTAAATCATACTCATATTTACTAGGAAGATTCCAAACTAAATTTCCCCTACATCCAAAGCACAGTTATAACAATAATAGAATCCGTAAATATGATATACTTATGTATTTTAGAACAAGGTGGTTTATAATAGTTCTTGTTATTATATAGCTTAAATTTTTTATAAGAATTAAGTTTTTATCATTGAATAATTTCATGAATGTTTGTAAGGGAACAGGTATAACGTTTCAGTTCCACAAGTTAGGGAAATAATAGCAGCCTCAAAAGTGAGCAGTGAATTTTATGCAAATAAAATGATGAAGTAAGCACATAAAGAAGAAAGTCTACTGCTTTATACAAATAATTTCATATCTATAATGAGAATCAGAAAGCATTATATTTGTTGTGTAGGGGAAAATACAAGAGTTATTATCTATAACAAGACCATTTGTGCTCATTTTATTTTAAACAATGTAATCCCTTCATGAAAATTCATTTATAAGCTGAACAATTAATATACTCACAGTTTTGATTAAAATAGTTATAAACTAGTCTGAAATTATGAGTTTGATTTTAAGAACAGAAAATTATTTCATTTTTGATGACAGTAAAGGAAGTGTGATTGTTTTCTTGTATATATAATATGCAAATGTTTCTGTTTTGAATATTGTTGACTTGTAGGAAAAAGTAAACTCTACAAATGCAGATGGTCTAACAGAAGTAGTAAGTACAAAACCAGTGTACATTGAAAGTATTCAAATTGTCCTGCAAAAATTGCTATATAGAAGAAATTGCCTTAATATCTTTACTTTATTTCAATTTAATGAAAGAAGATAATTGAATAATATCTGCTTTCCTTGTGAGAACAAATGAAGATGTTAGTTGATTTTAGTAAAGCTTATGTAATTCATTTTCAACACATTACGATGTAAATAATTTCTATCCCTTCAAGATTCATTATATACCACGTTCTTACAGTTCTATGTTCAATGATTTATCTCCCTGAAAGCTAAAGATTTAGAAAGAAAATTTCTATATTGAGAGAGGAGAAGTAAGTTGTTTTTTTTTTTTAACCTAAACACTGAAAACAAACTTTTCAGTGTAGGTCATACAAAGTTCACTGATAGGGGAAAATAGTCAATTTTTATTATATCAAACCTCAACAGAGAGAAGAGTTAACACATAAAATATTTATTTTTCCAGTAGTGGCCAATTTTGAGACAACCTGCTAACTATGTGATTAATTTAAAATCACATATTTCAATTTCAATCTACTACTGTATTTAAAATCCCCAATCAGCTTAGTAAAGCCATCTCTAAGTATATTTCAGTCAAGTATTCAATGCATAGTTTATGACAGGCTAAAGTTGAAGAAAGATTAGTCACAAAAAGGCATGCCATTTACCTGAAGTCAGAATTAAGAATTGGCTGCTCAATACCCATTATATAATGAAAAAATGAAAGTAGGCTGTGCCTGGCTCAATTGCAAAGGGTACTATCAAGTGTCGTAGTCCAGGAGACTTGGGTAATACCCATTTCTTCATGTGGGAAGTAAAGGATCATGATGTGTGTTTCCTGCTTGTTTTAAAGTCAGATTTTGTACTTAATATTTAAGTAGTGAGCTAATGAGGGGGGAGGGGAGGAAGGGGGAACGGAGGGGGAGATTGCTTCTAGTGTCTCTTTTTAAAGGCAACAGATAGTTTAAACCCTTACTTTCGTGATTTAAGTACTTCCTGGAGTACCTACATTTTTGCATCTGTAACTAGAAACCACATGGATTTAGTGATATATAAATTTAAATGGGCTTTATTTCAGTATAAAAAGCATAAGCAAGGAAGAATTAAAGAAATGTGATAAATGCATTACATTAATGTTTCTACAACATTTACACTCAAAAATTACTCCAGAGAATCAAATATTATTTCCTCAGAAGAAAGACTGTTAAATTTATGGGCAACTACCCTTAAAATTTTTTTCTCCAATGAATTGGTAGGGAATGCCTCCAAAAAAGAGTTTGTAGTTCTCCTATATGGATTAGAATGACTGCAAAAATCCTGGCAATGTAAAAATCACTATTTGTTTTATGCTGGCAGTCATGAAAATTAATTTCTAGTCTCACTTATTATAACAAGTAGTTATAAAATTTTACATCAATAATTTGGTTTAAAAACCTTGGTTCTAGCAGGCAATATAATCATGTTGATTCATGCTAGTAGTTTTGTAAGTTATGTTAAAAATCTCTTATTCACAATGTTGAATATTGCAAAGTTTGAGGAACTGAGTTCATAGAAACACAGACTTAATGGAAGAATAAATGAATTTTACCAAGCTGTCATGTGCTCTGTAACTAAGTCTGGCTGTCTGGCTAAAACTTCATTCTATCAGCTGTTAAATATTGTTCAGAAAGTACAGAACAGAACCGAGGAAGAATAGTGAAGTGCTTGCATTACTTAGTGTATGAACAGCGTCTTTTCCATAGCTGGCTTTAAAGCTCAGTTAAGCTTTTTTATGCATATTTTGGAGTCAATATAAAGAAACAAATTCCTGGACATTTTTTTTTCACTAATTAAAGAAGATCAAATTTGAAAGAAAAATCACATACAAAACCTTCATCCTTAAAGTCAAGTGATCAGTGAGAGTCACTTTCCTTAGTCATGCCAGTTTTATCTTTAGTAGAAATGCTCCTGCCCTATTTTCTTTTTTCCTTTACTCCTATTACACACACACACACACACACACACACACACACACACACACACGCACACACATACACACACACTGTTTACATCCAGAAGTGGTGAAAGATTTATTAGACACTAAAAGGAAATGAAAAAGTTACACTACATAAGTTGCCTAACCTAAATTGATTGCATCTTATCCACAATAAAGTTTAAAATATATTAGCTCTAACTTTGTGAATCTCACCCTCCATAAAGGATGTTTGCAATCCATTCAAGCTCTAAGCATTTAGAATCTTATTATCATAATAATCATTTTACAAACTTCAGTGAATCTTAACATTCCTTTACATAATATGCTGACTGTTGTATTTGTACTGATTTCTATTATTCTACATTACCCAGGATAAGTTGTGAAAACTTCTTCCCTATATCAAGTACATTTCACTAAATTTGTAAAGTTACTATGATTGTTTGAACAAAATCAATAACGAAACACCTAAAATATTCTAACTACTACTAAACATTCACTGCCAAATTTGAAAGAAACAATTTAGAGTTTGGTGCCCTGAATTAAAGCTTAATAGAAGTTAAGATGTTCAAGAATAGGAAAAATACAGATTAAAAAAACAACAAACATGGCAAGAGCTTTGTTTTAATGTGTTGGAAAGTGATGAAAAAAAGAAGGAAGGAAAGAGGAAAGGAAGGAAGGAAAGAGGAA
Source organism: Megascapheus bottae (assembly GCF_031878675.1). NCBI lineage: Eukaryota > Metazoa > Chordata > Mammalia > Rodentia > Geomyidae > Megascapheus > Megascapheus bottae. The sequence goes on from NC_143512.1 coordinate 70,817,029, forward strand.
AGGAAGGAAGGAAGGAAACACTTCTCTCCACTCATAGGAGTTCCAACACACCTGCTTGCTTTCTTCTTCTAGCAGGGCTTGTTCATATCACTTTTGATTATTCATTGACTGAGTTATATTCTAAGACAGATTTATTAATCAACATTTAATTTGACAAGTTTGTGCTGTGAGTAACTCCCAATCTTAGGAAAACTTTGGGTTAACATAGGCAAGTCTGTTCTACTACTGATAACAGAGGAACAAGGAAATGAGATGATACAAATGTGTGTTCAACCTTGTGTCTGCTATTAATACATTAACTTAAAAAATCAAACATAGTTACTTTGAGAAATTTATAATTTAGTAAATAATACTGCATAACTTTCATAGACTAATACAAGAAGCGTATAAATATGAAAATTTCCAGTTCTGAAGTGGAACAGGGACAGGGCCCAGGCCCAGAGTTCAAGCTCCATGACTAACACACACACCCAAAAATTTCCAATTCTTTCCATTTCACGGGGAGTATGACAGTATTATTACTTCTGATGGAAGGATAGCATTCTGTTTTGTATATATTCCACATTTTATTGGTGCGTTTATCCAATGGGGACGTCTAGGTTGATTCTTTAGTATGATAAGATGGTATGAACATAGTTGTGTTAGTGGATTTAGTGTGGCCTCATTTGTTAGCAATTGGATAAACACGCAGAAGTGGATTGTAGAGTCTAAGGGAAGCTATTTTTTGTTTGTTTTAGAACCTCCATACTGCTTTCCAGAGTGATTGAACAAGTTTACATTTCCAGCAATGGTAAAGTTGTTTCCCATTTTGGCCACATCTCCACCGGCATCTGTTAGTTTCCTTTGAAATGGTCATTTTAACTTAGATGAGGTGGACTTTCAGTGGTATATTTTTTCCATGTATTTATTGTAATTAATAAAAGGGTTACATTATATTCACCAGATAGAAAGTGCATTACTTCACGAATATTGCTACCCTTCCTCATGTCTTCATCCCCATTTCCCTCCCCCCACCCTAGCCCCTCATCTTGGTTTCCCCCCTTCCCTATCAGATTTCAAATAACAAAATACAAATATATACAATATATCAGATAATAAGGTGAAATACTGTAACAATATGAGATAACCAAGGGACAGAAAAAGAGATGAGAGGTAACATAGTACATTAAGGACAACAGTCACTCATTATATGGCTTTTGTTTCTATATCCTAGAGGTCCTTTCATTTAGCATCATACTATATGGCCTTATGTATCTAGGTTTCGTTCCATTGTTAATCTCAGCTAGGAGAGCCCAAGGTTTCTACTGATTATGACAAATGAGGGAAACCATTGAGCCTATGTTCTTTTGAGTCTGGCTTACTTCACTTAATATGATTTTTCCTAAGTTTTTCTATTTCCTTACAAATTGGGTGATGCCATTCTTCTGGTCAGTGGTATATTTTGATTTTTATTTATTTTATATCTAGAGATATTAAACATGTCTTGATATATCTATTAGCTATCCTTTTACTGAGAAATCTCTCCTCAAGTGTTTACCCATTTATTAATTGGTTTGATGTTATTTTGAGAATTTATTTTTAGGGGGGATGAGTTAATTTTTTGAGCTCTTTTTTTCTTTTATATTTTTTAGTGTAATTAATAAAAGGGTTACATAATATTTGCCATATAGAAGGTGCATTAATTCACATATATTGATACCCTTTCACATGTCTTGTTCCCCATTACCCACCCCTCCACCCCTCCATCTTGGTTTTCCCCCCTTCCCTATCCAATTTCAAATAACCAAATACAAATAAATCCAATATATCAGATAACAAAGTGAGATACTGTAACAATATGAGATAACCAAGGGACAGCAAAAGAGATGAGAGATAACCTAGTACATTAAGGACAACAGTCATTCATTATATGGCTTTTGTTTCAATATCCTGGAGGTCTTTTCAATTAGCTTCATACTATATGGCCTTATGTATCAAGGTTTTGCTCTATTGCAGATCTCAGCTAGGAGAGCCCAAGGTTTCTACTGATTATGACAAATGAGGGAAACCATTCAGCCTAAGTTCCTTTGAGTCTGGCTTCCTTCACTTAATAGGATTTTTTCTAAGACTTTCCATTTCCTAACAAATGGGTTGATGTTGTTTTTTTCTGACAGCAGCATAGAATTCCATTGTGTACAAATACGACAACTTGTGATCCACTCATCAACTGAGGGACATCTAGGTTGGTTCCATATCTTTGCTATGGTGAATGATGCTGCAATGAACATTGTTGTGCTAGTGGATTTAGTATTCCCTAATTTTTGGATGGTTGGGTAAATGCCAAGTAGTGGAATTGCTGGGTCATAGGGGAGTTCTATGTTTAGCCTTTTGAGGCACTGCCATACTGCTTTCCATAGTGGTTGAATGAGTTTGCACTGCTACGAACAGTATAGTAGTGATCCCTCATGGCCACATCCCCTCCAGCATCTGTTGTTATTTGTTTTCCTGATCCTGGCCATTCTAACTGGAGTGAGGTGAAATCTTAGCGTTGTTTTGATTTGCATTTCTTTTATGACCAGAGATGTTGAGCATTTCTTCATGTGTCTGTAGGCCATTTTTGTTTCTTCTCAGAGAAGACTCTCTTTAAGTCTTTGGCCCATTTTTTAATGGGATGGTTGTTACTTTGGAGATTAGTTTTGGAGTGATTCAATTTTTTGAGCTATTGATATATTTTAGATATGAGGCCTTTGACTGTTGTATGGTTGGTGAAGATCTTCTCCCACTCTGTAGGCTTCCTAATTAATTAATTTATTAGCTATGTCCTTTGCCATACAAAAGCTCTGGAGTTTAATGCAGTCCCTCTTATCCAGCCTTTCTCTGATTTGTTGTGATTCTTAGTCCTTATTAAGAAAGTTTCGACCTGTGCCAAGGAGGCCTAGTGTATCTCCTATTCCTTCTTGTAAAGTTTTCAGTGTGTCAGCTTTTACCTCCACGTCTTTGATCCATTTGGAGTTAATTCTAGTACAGGGTGACAAAGAAGGATATAACTTTAGTTTTCTGCAGGTGCTTAACTAGTTCTGCCAGCACAGCTTGTTGAAGAGGCTATCTTTCTTCCATTCTATTTTTTTGGCTCCCTTGTCAAAGATTAGGTGGCCATAGGTTTGTGGTTTAATATCTGGGTCTTCGGTTCTATTCCATTGGTCTTCAGTCCTGTTCTTGTGCCAGTACCAAGCTGTTTTGACAATTATAGCTCTGTAATAGAGTCTGAAGCTTGGTATTGAAATTCCTCTTGTGCTGTTCTTTTTGCTAAGAAGTGTTTTTGCTATACCGGGTCTTTTATTATTCCATATGAAATTTTGGATTGCCTCTTCTATTTCTTTAAAGAATGCCATTGGGATATCGATGGGTTTTTCGTTGAATTCGTAGATAGCCCTTGGCAAGATTGTCATTTTCACGATGTTGATTCTTCTAATCCAGGAGATGTCCAAAATTCTTGTGTCTGTATCATTAAAAAAAAAAGTAACTTTAAGGCTGCTGTAAGTAATTTACTCTCAGATTTGTATGTCTTAACTCTCTTATCAATACAACCTCCACTTCCCACACAAATTTTCATTTTGTGTGTTATCCTTGAAAGCTATAGACTCTAAATTTATACCCCGATTCCCTTTTGGGTACAGAATTTGCTATGTAATGTCTTCTTAATAATTGTAAGGTCACACTCTAAACATGGGATTGGAGGTGGCAGTTACCTTGAATTTCCACTACTTTTTTTAAGAGCAAGTTGTCAGCTAAATATCACTCATGTTTGATAGAACTTCATGGGTTTGTGTCAGCCATTTGAAAATTTGTCATTCATTTAATGTTTTTCAATGTTGTTGAGATGTCTATTTTTGCATGCTTCTGACATATTTAATGAAACTGTCAAATATCAGACATTAACATTTTATAACCTGTATGGAACTAAAAAATGCTATTGGCTATAGAAGTAAATACACAAAATATTATATAAAAAAACCCTTCCCTATCTGATTTCTAATAACTAAATATGTATATATATCCTATATCAGATAACAATGTGAAATATTGTAATAATATGAGATAACCAAGGCACAGCAATAGAGATGAGAGATAACAGTACATAAAGGACAACCATCATTCATTATATGGCTTTTGTTTCTATATCATGGAAGTCCTTTCATTTAGCGTCATACTATATGGCCTTATATATATCTAGATTTTGTTCTATTGTAAATCTCTGCTAGGAGAGCCCATGGTTTCTACTGATTATGACAAATGAGGGAAACCATTGAGCCTATGTTCTTTTGAGTCTGCCCACTTCACTTGAAATGATTTTTTTTTCTAAGTCTTTCCATTTTCTTACAAATGGGGCAATGCCATTCTTTCTGACAGCAGAATAGAATTCCATTGTATATAAACTACAGCACTATTTACCACAGCAAAGATATGGAACCAACCCAGATGCCCCTCAGTTGATGACTGGATCAATCCTAGGTCTTTAGCTCAGTGCCTGGGCAATGTGCCTAAGCTTCTTTTACTGAAAGCTAATACTCTATTACTTGAACCAGATCGCCACTGCCAGCTTTTTCTATGTATGTGGTACTAGGGAAAAGAACCCAAGTCTTCAAGCACGGTAGGCAAACTCTCCACAGCTAAGCCAATTTTCCACTTCTTTCCGGCATTTTTCTATGTCTATGCTACAGAGGAATCAAACCTGGGTCTTTGTGCATGCTTGGCAAGCACTCTAATACTAGACCAAACTCCTGGCCAATTTCCCACTCCTATATCTTATATATTTGGGGCAACATTAAAGTAAAACAATGCAATTCCAGAAGGTCAAGAAAATGAAGAAGGAAGTAGCATTTTCTGAAATATTGTGTGAAATCTAAAAGGTATCACAGAAAATTATCTTGTATGATTGTTGTTCTTGATGTACTGGTATTTGTCTTCTCTTTTTTTGCCCTTTGGTTAATATCATATTGTTACCTTATCTGATGTTGTTACCTGGTATATGGTATATACATTTATTTGTTTATTTGAAATAAGAAGGGAAGGGGGAAAAGATATAGAGGGAGTAAGAGGAGGGAAATGGGGGGAAAAAAGCATAAGAAGGGATATCACTGTGTGAGAAATCATGTACCTACTACCTGTTGAGGGTAACTGTAACCCCTCTATACATTAACCTGACAATAAAAAATAAAATTAAAAAAGTACTTTTTCTCATGTGGTTGTTGGGTTAAAATTTTGAAATAAGTGTCTTTCTAAACAAATTATCCCACTAATTTTTCAAGGAATATATCATTATTGAATTTATTTTTAAGGAAAATTCTGAAATTGTATTTTGTCCTTAAATATGGTAGAATGTAAAATAAATATATTTTGTTTTACTAACCATAGCTTATTATGCTATATTTAATATTAATATTTAATAATTTTAATCATTTCCTCATATTCATCTGAAATATACAAAAGCTATAATTATCAGTCATAGATAATGTTTTCTTAAATAAACTTGAAATAATACACTCTTGGATAGAAAGATAATATTTTTTCTCTTCTCATCAAACTAATCATAAATAAATATTTTTCAATATCTTGATATTTTTCAAATATTAGCAATAGATTTGAAGTCACTTCATAAATGGTTATGGATTCATATTCATCTCAATCTCTTGAAAGTTGGTATTTGCATTGTAAGATGTTATTACAAATATACATCTTGCCTGTGAATGTTGATAAGCTTACTCAGAATATAATAGAACACGTCTAGACAGACTTGGAACCATAGTGCTTCATTCACCATAAGTACCAAAGTTTTTCTCTAGCTATATATTTGATGTGGTTTCTTAAATTATCAAAAATTAACTATTCATACAGAGGTTCCACCAGAGGTACTTCTCCAGATAAGTGAAAATATGGTATATGTAATCAAGTCTCTCTTCACTAATTTATGAATTTTCATTAGTGCTATTTGAGTAGTGCAAAGGCAGTAATGCAATACAGAACTACAGATAAAAAGTTTATATTTACATTGTCACAGATTCAATTTTACAATCTTCGTTTCTAGTTTAGGTATTGTCCAGAGTCTTGTTATTTGGGAATCTTTCAAAGCATCTATGATATTATAATGCTTTTTAATGGCATTTAATGTTAGTGAGAATTGAAATAGCTATAAATCATGTCTTATCTTCGTGTGTTAATGACATCTAAAATACTAATTTCTCCTAATTTAAAGCATGAATGGGGATAGTATTAAAATCTAATTGGTCTCAGCAAATGCTATTTCATTTATTTGTACATGATGTATGTTCCTTTTTTTTTAGTGATTCCATCCTCATAGTATTTTAATGTTTTGTGAACTGTGCTTACTTTTAAACCTGTATTTGTATTCAACATTTAGTTTGGATGTTTTGTCTTTCCCTAATTTATTATTATAACAAAAGAAAACATGCTTGCTGTCTAAGTAATACAATTTAAGCTTCTATTCAGTGTTGTGGTAATTGTCATTTAAAAGAAAAATTTATTCTCACATTTATAAACATACATATCCACACACAGAAAGCAAGTTAAGAACTTTCATAAAATATAGATTGATAAAAACTTTGAAGAGGGACATAAGCAAAAGAATTACTATTTTTTACCTGATATGTTGCTAATTACAAAGAAATAAATTTTATAGATACTAAATCTACAATTTCACAGGAAATTAAAAGTAGTATGCTATAACCATTGTCATTTTTTAATACTTTTATTTCTCCTGTTCAGTTAATCTTTTTAGATTGTTTAAGTGTTTAGAAAAAGGGGTTATAATATGATTCACCATGTGGCCTTGAGTATTATGCATTTTTGTCATATAAATTTTCCCTTTTCTAAAATCTCCTACAATGTGTTAGAGATATATCTCATAGATGAGAGTGTGCTTTGTAGGTATCAAATACATTTGTTCAAACATACTGGTTTGTATTAAATGACTGCACTGCTTTGAACATTTTTTATGTGAAAAGCATTTGCTTACTTCATAAAAGAATCAGTGTGCTGTGAAAGAGAACGGAGAATGAGTTTGACAGTCAATGAAGGGAAGGCACAGCATGAGAGATAGCCATACAAAACAGCAAAGTTAAATACCAGCCCCAGGAATCATCTCTGGGTGTATTCAGCACAGAAGAAATGATATTGTATTGTGGAGAACACACACAGAAATCTCAGATGATGAACACAGAGGCAAGTACACAAGGCAAAGATAAATTGGAGATAAAACATATATGAAAATAAGCAAAAAGCCGTCAACTTTCTAGGAAGAAAATGTGGCAAATTTCACTGGGAGTTCCCAGACCCTAATGAGTTGTTGAAATTTAAGATCTTCAGTAGAAGATAAATGAGAAAATAATAGCTTCAAAGAATCTAAGCAGAAGCCACTCCCTACTATTCTTTATTATACATGTGCACCAGGTGCCAATTCATCCATGTAAAAAAATCTTAAGGAATGAGTCTTTATTTGATCTGTTATCTTGACAATGGGATTTCCGCTGAAAATGTCAGTTTTATGAGTTGAATCTAATTCGGTCAGTTGTTTCTTTTCTACCATTGACTCCCATCTCTCTCAAACCTACATATTCCCTCCAGTTTACTTTTCATGCTATAATTCTTTATTAAAGCCCCTTTAAACTCTCTGTCTATAGCATTTGCTATTTCCATGTGAATTTTAGAACTGGATGTACTATGTTATCTCTCATCTCTTTTACTGTCCCTTGGTTATCTCATATTGTTACAGTATTTCACTTTGTTATCTCATATATTGGATAAATTCGTATTTGGTTATTTGAAATTGGGTAGGAAACGGGGGAAAACAATATGAGGGGTGGGGGTGGGGGTAGGGAAATGGGGACCAAGACGTGAGAAAGGGTTTCAATGTATGTGAAGTAATGCACCTTCTATCTGGTGAATATAATGCAACCCTTCTATTAATTACAATAAAAATATGAAAAAAAGAAACTCGAATACATATTAAAACTAATATTTAGATAAAGGATTTCAATATTGTGAAGTTTTTGTTGTGATTATGTCATATAATTTCCAGCTTAGTGATACTATATTCATATTTTCAAGTTAATTGCTTTCCTTTCTTTGGTTCTTTCTTTCCTCCCTCCATCCCTCCCTCCTTCCCTGCCTGCTTGCTTGCTTTCCTTCCTTCTTTCCTTCTTTCTTTTTTCCTTTTCCAAAACTGGAAACTAGTACCCAACTTTGCTTATGGACTGGCTCTCGACCAAATGAGTCATGCTTCTAATACATTAAGATTATATATTCGATGTAAGTTTGGTCGGTTTCTTTCTTTCTTTCTTTCTTTCTTTCTTTCTTTCTTTCTTTCTTTCTTTCTTTCCTTCCTTCCTTCCTTCCTTCCTTCCTTCCTTCCTTCCTTTCATTCTTTCCTTCTTTCCTTCTTTCCTTCTTTCTTCTTTTTTTATGGGTCATGGGGCTTGAACTTAGCCTGGGTGTTGTCCCTGAGATCTTCAACTCAAGGCTACTGCCCTAACCTCGGGCCAAGTCCCACTTCCCATTTTCTAGGGTTAATTGAAGATAAGAGTCTTAGGTTCTTTTGTGCCCTAGCTGGCTTTGAACCTTGATCCTCAGATCTCAGTCTCCTGAGTAGCCTAGGATTGCAGTCATGAGCAACCTCGCCCGGCTTTAACAATTTTTCTTGTACATGGTATAAACCATGTTAAGAAGACTTTGAATATTGGCTTCTTTTATAGGAATTTGCTTATTTAATCTATTTTAAATATATATAAGATAGATAGATAGATAGATAGATAGATAGATAGATAGATAGATAGATAGATAGATGGATGGATCCAGATAAAGATATAGATATAGATTCGTTTTGTTTTGTCAGTCTGGGTCTGGGTGCTGACCCTGGGCACTGACCATGAACAGCTCAAGGCTACAAAACAACGTCACTTCCGGTTTTCTTGTGGTTAATAGGCGATAAGAGTCTAGCAAACTTTTGTGTCCCTACTACATTTGAACCGCGATTCTCAGAGCTCAGTCTTCTGAGTAGCTAAATTACAGGTATGAGCCACCGTCGCTCGTCTTAAATAGCTATATTTTAGACTTGAAAATTGTGTGTATTTTCCTTTCAGATATTTTTCATTTAATTTTCCTTGTCTTTCTGATGTATTGAACAAATAGAAAAGAGCTATAGTAGTTATCCACATCCTAAGGAGAAAATTTTCATTGTATCTCATGTGGCATTTGGAGAAATAATATATAATTTAAAGATGTTCCATTCTTTCCTTAGTTTTTAATTTTGTTTCAAGTTATACATATATATATATTAAACAATGTCATGATTTTTGTATATCCACAGGATCACAAGTCCCATTCTTAAATTCCCTTGTAATATAAACAGCTTTAAAAATCATTAAATTTTAAATACAGAAATTCTATTTTTGCTATCTCAAAATATTGTAACATATGGCTTTTAAAGGTAGCTTGTATTTATTTCAGTCCAGATTGTAAAGAAAATAACCATTTGTTTTTATTTTTTGTAATTTACTATTTTACCAGTCTTGGGTCTTGAGCTCAGGGCCTGGGAAATGTCCCTGAGCTTCTTTTGCTCAAGGATAGCACTCTACCACCTGAGCCACAATGCCACTTCCAAGCCTTTTCGGATTATATGGTACTGAGGAAGCCAGCCCAGGACTCCATGCATGGAGCTCAGGGACTGTGCCCAAGTCCTGAGCTCAAGTCCCAGGACTGGCCAAATAACCATATTTAATGGAAATATTTTTGTTCACATTCACTATTACTGACATTCATGGGACTATAATCACAATTTTTGGCTGCAAACAATAAAATTATTTCAACTATTTTTTGCATATTATTTTCTCTTGAATGAATCAAAAGTTATTGTGTAAAATTTCTACTTGCTAGCTTGCTATTTGTATAGGTTTTGTACATTTAGAATTACACTAAACTATATATAATATTACATTATGTCACATGTTATATGATACATACTATATGTGATAACATACAAATAATAGAAGGCATAGTATGGAATATGTTGTATGTGGTATAGAGTATATATTATATAAGTTCAATATTATATTATATATTATATAATCAGGACTACTATGATTATCCCTTGTAAGTATTCACTTTCAACTTTTAATCAGAAATTTTAATCATCATGGAGTTATCATTTCCAAGCACAGAATCAGTTAATCCATAGCATCATTTCTACTGATAATGTTTAGTTCCATTGATGTGCCTCATCTACATTTATGATTACATTAAAGGCTGCACAATGAAAGTTTTCAAGTCTTTTCTTCCACTTATATTCATTAACTGCTGTTTCCATAGAAGCACTATGTACTTACGGACATCTTCATTTCAATGCACTGCAATTAATAGCACTAACTATTTTCTTAATGTTAAGTTATATCAAATTTCTAACATCTAAACACTATAAACCCTATCCTCTGTCTTTTTTGTTATGACTAAATTGGAGTTTTGTTTTAAGTGTTTTTCTTTTCTTTTTGTAATCTTTACATAGTTGTACAAAATGTTTCCAATTCATCATGTAAGTTTATGAGTAAAATGGATTCTTTGAGGAGTAAAACAAATAGATTTCTCATCTTTTTTTTTTTTTTTTGCCAGTCCTGGACTTGGACTCAGGGCCTGAGCACTGTCCTTGAACTTTCTCAAGGCTTAGCAATCTACCACCTGAGCCTCAGCACCACTTCCAGCTTTTTTCTATGTATGTGGTACTGAGGAATCGAACCCGGGTCTTCATGCATGCTAGGCAAGCACTCTACCACTAGGCCAAACTCACGGCCCTATCATCTTATTTTTAAATCATATTTATTTTCATCTATTTTTCCAAGAATAAGTAGATGTTTTAAATTGGCAATGATATTGAAACACAAATAGTGTTTAGACATGGGTATTAGAACACATTGATATCTAAATCAAGTGATTTGGTTGCTAGCTCTATAATTATTACTCTATTACTCTTCTGTCATTGATCATAAGGCTAAGAGTAAGAGCTTGTGCTAATAGGGAAATTAAATTGCATAGTTTAATATACATTACTTTTATATGTGTATAAAGATTAATATTATTTTGTATACTTCTAAATTGTAGCTATATTGAATTTTTAGAGAGCGATCACAAGACAAATAAATAGATATTGAGGATATATAGTCATATATATTGATTTAGTGATATTTCCTCTATGTAATAAAAGTTTGTCTTAAACTTATGAACTTCTTACAGGCACTTATTATACTCTGGTATCATAGGTGTGCATCATTACCTCTGGCTAAAATATAGCAATTTTATTTCTATTTTCTGCTTTCTTAAATTACTTGTTTATCTTAAATAATGAATGCAGAAAGCTGATATGAAGTTAAATATAGTAGTGAAGTTCAATACTATAAACATGTCAAGTGAAGCACAATAAAATTTTGTATTTGCAAATTGCTACATGAAGAATATATTGCCAGAGCATTGCATTCCAAACTATTTTAATAATCGTATACTCTGCTTGGTTAGTTAAAATTTAATATGTATGTATACATTCATGCCTACATTTGTTTGTTTCCTTCTTATTTCATTCAGATTTGTTCATTTTAGATTTGTCCTTTGAATGTACTTTTACTTTAGATATGTAAAGCCTTTTTGTATCAATTTATTCAAATTTATTTTGATGTAGTTTTATTTTAGACATGTAAAACCTTTTCATGTAAGAATTTAACAGAAATTTCAATATGATACTTCTCCCCTCAGAATTTATAGAACATACTACAAGTATGTCAACAGCTGTCAAAAGCACAATAGCCAACATCGCATATGTATCATTTCCTATTTCTGAAGGCATTAAGCTACAGAATACAAACATATATAATTATCCAGGTGTTTTCAACCTTCCCTGCATATTATTATTATTATTAATTATTATTATTATTTTTTTTTGCCAGTAATGGGCTTGAGCTCAGGGCCCGAGCACTGTCCTTGGACTTTTCTCAAGGTTAGAGCTCTACCACTTGAGCCTCAGCACCATTTTTGGCTTTTTTCTATCTATGTGGTACCGAGGAATCGAACCCGGGTCTTCGTGCATGCTAGGCAAGCACGCTACCACTAGGCCAAACTCCCGGACCCTTCCCTTCATATTATTTGAACTAAATTTTACTTCTATGGCCGGGAGTTTGGCGTAGTGGTTGAGTGCTTGCCTAGCGTGTTTGAAGACATTGGTTCGATTCCTCGGTGCCATATACACATAAAAAAGCCAAAAGTGGTGCTGTGGTTCAAGTGGTACAGCTCTAGCCTTGAGAGCTTTGGGCTCAAGGACAGTGCTCAGGTCCTGAGTTCACAGTCCAGGACTGGCAAGCAATAAATAAATAAGTAAGTAAGTAAATAACTAACTAACTAACTAACTTTTACTTCTATTGGCAAATAGGTGAATACCTTTTCTCCAACTTTATTATTGATGTTTCTTAATGTCCTGTTTTTGTTTTGTGGGAAACTTGAGGTTAATTCGTACAACCTGTAGTGAATAAGTGTTTAAAGCTTCAGATTGAAGCCATTGATTTTCAGCTAATATCCTTATCCTTTCTATTTTTTAAATTATGGAACTTTGTTGACATTTTTTTCTAAATGTATGTAAATGATACATGTAAACACTATTGTGTTTATGTAGTTCCTGAATATGCTAGGTTTATTTTGTGGGCAAAATTTTTTACTAAGTCCATCAGGGTGACATCAATGTCCTTATATTTTGAATGGATCGCATCACAGGCATTTAATCCTCTCTCTCCCTTCCTCCCTCCCTCCCTCCCTCCCTCCGCTCCTCTCTCTCTCTCTCTCTCTCTCTCTCTCTCTCTCTCTCTCTCTCTCTCTCTCTCTCTCTCTCTCTCTCTCTCTCTCTCTCTCTCTCTCTCTCTCTCTCTCTCTCTCTCTCTCTCTCTCTCTCTCTCTCTCTTTTTCTCTCCCTCCCTCTCTCTCTCTGTTCCTCTCTTCCTTTCTCTCTCTTCCTCTCTCCCTTTCTTTCCTCCTCTTTCTTGCTCTTTCCCCACTCCTTCTGTGTCCTGTTTCTCTCTCTCTCCCTCCATCCTACCTTCTCTCTTGCTCAATAGTCCACTCCTTTCCTTCCATGCTTCCTCCCCATCCCCTTGTCTCACAGCCCCTCTTCTTCCCTTTTCCCCTCCTCCTTGTTTGCAATTTTAAGGCAGGTTCTCTACTATCTGAATCAGGTCTCAAATCCTTTTCTGCTTTAGTTTCAAATACAGTCTTTGAGCCAGTCACTTATACTTCCACAAACCTGAATAGCAAGCAGAAACATAAAACCCATTTGTTGATGTGGGAGAATTACTTATTCCTGAGATGAATAAAAAACCAAGTCTTCCTATCTTTGGATCCTGAATGGATGGGATTAAAGGCATTAAACCATTGCAAGTATTCTACCTAGCATTTGAAACAAAATATATTTAATCTTAAGAAAAGAATCTTCACAACAAAACACAAGTGCCAAATTATTGTACTTTAATTTTTTGAACTCTTGACATTTATAGAAGTTCTTTTTGTGGAAACCCTGTTACACTCCCATTCATAAATTGATAAAATGATGATTGTAGTAAATGAATCAGTTTGGAAGAATAATAACTAATATAGACCACATGTATACTCTATGGTATACATTTATGTTGAAGATTAAGATGGAGAAAGCCTCTATCCCTATTTACTTTATTCATCAGAATGCTAGTATATTCTAATTATAAAATATTAAGATATAGACTATAAATATAATGAAAATACGAGATTGAGCTTGTTACATGATCACACTGTAAAGAGTCAGCCTTTGAAGGAATGGAGATAACTTTACATTTTAGATTAAGTTTTACTTCTAATAACTTCCATGAATGGCAACTGTTGACAAATGTGAACGTGTAAAATTCCAAAAGACAGGATGCTAATGTTTTCCTAAATGAAAAAAAGCTATCTCAAATTTCAAATAACTCACATTTTACCATTTAGCGGTATAATTTTTAAGAAGTGAACCAAATGAACCATTAATGACAAGTTATGTGGGTAAACACTTTGCCCAGTAATGTCCTCAGCATAGTTGGTTTCTATGCCCAGAAGACCTGGACTTCTCTGATTTTTCAACAGGCACTTGGGGGCAGTGGTGTTCCTCTCATTTTTGGTGTTGTCTTGAGTTCTCTTTATATTTCACTATCTTTTCAGTCATTTTTCTACATTCCTATTTACATGGTATGTGTTATAATAAGGAATCATCTTTACATCTTAGCTGATATATGTGAACCTTAAATATAGTAGTATAACAACACTTTTGTATATAATCTTATTCGTTGTGTAAATACAGAAAATTGTTTCCTGTAAGTAACCTTTTTGTGACATACAAACAATAAAACATTTTTTTTACTTATACCTGAGGAAAGAGTGAATTTCTGAAAAATCTTACACATGGGTTTCTGATTAAACAGCTTGGACTTAAAAGTAATTGCCTGAAACTAACTACTATGTGTTTTCAAAAATTTAGGTAATTTTTAAATTAATTTGAAAAGTAATTTCATATGTACACAGTTTAAGTACTGATTACTTTTCGGTATAAAAGTGAAATCATTAAAATTTATTTAATGTAAATTATTTCCAGCATAATAGAATTTTCTTATACCATTTGCATTGTTTTTGTTTCACTTATTACTTATTAATAAACTATAAACTGGAATTTTAACATCCCAGAAAAATTTTTGAGTTTCATATAGTTATGTATAAAAGTAAGTAATATTTTTCATATATCATTTATTGATCATGTATACTTTTTCATTGATACTTATCATCTGTCATTGTTATATCAATCATCAGTATTTTATTGTTATATCAATCATCAATATTTTATTACCTATTAATCTATGTATCTATCATCTATGTGTGTATGTATGTACCTATCCATCTCAGTTATTTTAGACCATAATTATTACAAAGAGTATATTTTAACATTTTAAATGATCTTTCCATTACACTTAGAATCACAAGTTTTTCTTTCACATGTTCATTAGTGGTGCAAAAAAGGGAAAGGCACCTATTTTTTCTAGTGTTGTTACTAGAATTATTTAGCCTAACTTGAAAGGTTTTTGCTACAGTTTTTTTATAAAGAGAGGAATGGATAAAATATAAATGGCTTGATGTGGAGAAGTCCTCAGAACCTCATCACTTGCCAGGGTATGTTATTTCTAACAATTTGAGGTTCGTATACTTGATGGCTTCAATTTGCTCACCTACCTCTGCAATGTTGAAAGACTAGAAACTTTTAATAAAAGTATACAGGAAAGATATCCTTGTTGTGGGTTAGATGTCTGAAATTGATTGCATACACAGACACACAGTAGTTTTGCAGCAAGTATATATCTAGGTCTCCAGTAGAGCATGTGTGTTCTATTTTTATAAGAAAGAAAGGAATTTCTTTGCAGGGCAAGGAATTATATGAAATGCTTCAAGCTGAAGATTAAATACAGGAAAAAAAGACTTTCTGTTCCACTGAGAACAAATATAAACCATGATTTTTCATAACCTTAAATCATACTTCTCTAAAATACAGGAAGTAGACCATTGCAAATGTTCCTTCCAGTGCTTGATATTTTTTAATACATTTAAATTTCCTGCTGGACTGCAGGAACAGTTTTGTTCATGCACACTCACACATGTGTAATATGTACATATGTATATGTACACATATATACATGTGTATATGTAATCCATAAAACCACAAAAGAGGACAATCAATGCTAAAGGCCCACCTGAGAACTACTTAGCATCTTAGATCTGAGAATTTTACTGAATCTGGAGCTTTGTTGATTATTTCTCAGTATATTCATTATTGGTATATATCATAACCACAACCCTAAACATTCTTATTAGGGCTGTATGTTGCATTTTATATTATACTACGCTTCCAAAGACTTTTAGGGTAATATATGTATTGAGTCATATCTGTGATTTGTCTTCTTTCCTTGCATAAATCGTTTTATTTCTTTATTTTGACTTATTGATCTAGATAATAATTACAGAACTACAGATAATAACAGGGAGTAGAATGACAGTCTTTATCTCATCCATTACTTAGATGAAATTAAACTGGCTTTCCCCTACTTAGTTTGATGTTGGCTTTATATATGTCATAGTTATCATTAATTATGTCGAAGTATAGTCTTTCTCTACCTAGTTTCGTTAGATCTTTTATCCTAAAAATAGCATTGATTGTTTTTCAAAGGCTTCTCCTAAGCCAGAAGAGATGGTTCATTGGTTCTGTTTATTTATTCTGTATTAATTTATTGATTTACAATTATTATACCATCCTTTTTTGCTAAATGAAATTAAGGTGATCATGGTATATGATTGCAATGTTGTATTTTAATTTTTTTAAGTTTCCAACGAGATTAGACTATTTCTATTTAGGCTTCTCCCCAGTGTTGAAATGTTAGCTTCATAGAATGTGTTTGATACTACTCCTTCTTTTGGATTTTATACAAAACTTTAAGGTGCATTCCAGTTACTTTTTTAATGTCTGGTAGACATTATCTAAAGCTATTAGATGCTCAGTTTTTCTTTACTCAGAGACTATCACTGTTTCAATACCATTTCTTGTCATGAATCAAAGTGGTTAATATCTTTTCAGTTTAATGTTGATAGTAAATTAAAATTAGAAATGTACCCATTTTTCTAAATTGTTAAGTTCAGTTTGGGTTTCTGTCTTCAAAGGACTCTCCCATAGTTGTCTGGCCATTAGGAGTGTTTGATTTCCTTTTTTTTTTGTTTCTGATGTTTCTGATTTGTGTTTTTTCTTCCTTGCTTTAGTCAAGTTACGTAAAAATTTATTTGTCAAAATTATCTTTTCAAAGATACAACTCCTTTCATTGATTATATCAATGATATACACTATTGGCTTTTTAGTGTCAATTTCAGTATTTTTTTGCCCTTCTGTCTTATTGTTTCTTTCCAAGTACCAATTCAGAGTATAATTCTGATTTTTCCAGCAGTGAGACTGAAAATTTTGAATCTGAATGTTACAAAGATAGCTTTTTAAGTTTCCTTGGTTTTTCAAGTCATTTCCAACTTTTCTGTAGTTGTGGTGCTGAGAATTGATATACATTATTTTATATCTTAGCAACAATTTTATAATCTTAGCAGCAATTGCTCAGCAGCAGTTACTATTAGTGTTATGAATTTGTTTTATATGTCATCAGGTACTTTATATATATATATATATGAATAATAGAATTGTGCATGAAGTTCATGAGACAATTTCTTATTTAATAGAATTTCAGGGAACGCATCACTGACTGATGTTTGGATATATCTCAGTTACATCTTCAGCCCAATTTAAATTAACTTTTAATGAAAGGCCCAGGTAAGTGTTTTACTGTAATCTCTCAAATCTCACAGTATTACTTCAAATTGAATTTAAATTGAGCTCTAATCTATGACTTAAAACTATGCCACTAATTACAAAAGTGACTTTGGAAATTATAATACCCTAAATTACCATTGATATTACCTTCTAACATATTTTCATTTTTTTATCTATCAAATGAGGATTCGTTGTGTACAATGTTAATTTTTTGTATTAATATGGTCATACTCAATGATAAAAAAGCAGGGGCTGAAATTAACTTTATAAGACAGGATTAATGTTTATTTCTTCCTGGAAGACTGAATGGGATAGTTTTATGTAGAATGACTAATTTTATAAATTTATGATGAATCAGATTTTATTCATTGGTTACTCTTGATGCTCTGTATTTTATGGTTTATTTTTCCTCTATTAGGAACTTTTCCATTAATTATAGGATGTCCAGATTTATAGGATCTATTGCTTTCATATGTATATCTGAAAAATAAGATTTTCCACCCAAGTATGAAGGGTAGTATGACTAGGTTGACATATTCCACATAGATAAAAAGATCATAGTTTAAATCTTGGCAACCTACCTTATAACTCCCCAGAGGAGAAGATGAAGGTCTAAAAGGAATTTCTCTGAATACTTCATAGGTCTAACACTATGTATTTCCTTAACATAAGGAGGGATAGCATCTCATCACTTCCTAGATTCTGTTACTCTCCACTTTCCTTTGCCTTCATCAGGATTAAGCCAATCAATTAAAAAAATACCTTCTGTCTTGACCTTTTGTGTTATTTTTTGTCCATGAGAAAAGAATTGTAAATGTATGCTATTTTATGCTTACTTTTTATTGTAGGTAGAAGCAAAAAAATACAGATGTAAAACTAAGCTTCTCACTGGATCTTTTTATCTTTGATAAGTTATTTAATGTATTTAAATATTTAATCCATTAGAAGCTCTAAGCATATATTACAAATGGAGAGATCATTTTTCAGTTTTTCTAAGTCCATACATTGAAGAATATGGCATTTTCTGTTATTATATAAAATTTATTCATTCTTATATAAAATTCTATTTTTTCCTCTTCTTATTTCTTATTCTCTTTCTTCTCTGATTCTATTTCTTCTCTTCTCTTCCATTTCTTCTCTATTTCTGCATTATTTTGATTGCTATAGAAGAGCACCTTTTGGCCTTTTCCAACTTCTGGCCTCCCACCTGCATTTGTTTATAATTCTCTTACTGCAACTTCAAAAACCAATGGTATTTTATGCACCTGACTATTTTTCTATCATTTTTTCTCATACTTTCTGCCTCTAGATATCATTTAAGTAAGTAGTGGGATAGAATTGAAGATCATTCAAGACAATCGTTCCAGCAGGAAATTAGCTGCATATCAAAATGAGTTTTCTCAGTAAAGGCACATAGAATTTTTAGAGATTAGGACATGGACAACTTTGAGAATAGTATATATCCTACCACATTGTCCTTTGGTGATGAGATATTCCTTGCAAAAGTACTTCTTAAAAAATAAATATACCTCTATATTCAGGTACCAGTTGCTGATATTTATAAACCCAATTACAGAGGAAGATGAAATCTGAGAACTGAAATTGAGAACAACCTAG
This sequence comes from Megascapheus bottae, assembly GCF_031878675.1. NCBI lineage: Eukaryota > Metazoa > Chordata > Mammalia > Rodentia > Geomyidae > Megascapheus > Megascapheus bottae. Next base: position 70,836,071 of record NC_143512.1, read on the forward strand.
GAGATAAACCCATGAATTAGTCTAAAAAAAGCTCTAAAAAGCTACAATGTGAGCATTTCTCAAAAGGTAAAGTGCCAAGTGATTATCATCAAATGAGTCCCAGTGCTATATGAATCAAGACCATGTCTTCTTTCTAAATTTAGGTAAAACTTTCAAGCAGATTGATTAAAGCAAAGATTTGTCTCCAAAGTAATTTTGCTTTTACAACATAAATATTGGCCAGAAACATTGATCTGCTCTTTCCCCCAAAAGGGAACTGCCACGTACTGTCTAACCAGACAGCTGAAATTACATTAATCCTAATTCCAACAGGGAAACACAAACTATGAGAATGAATTATATTTTATGAAGAGATAAATGTGGTTCTCATTGGAGATTTCTCATTTCCTTCTTGCAAGCCACAGGGTCCATAAATCAACCTATATCTACTCATTCCACAGAGAGAAGCTGAATATCTGATTCTAAACTTTTTATGTTACAACTTTTCTAGAAAATTATGAAGTTGATAATTGAGATTTTAGGATAAAAGACTGTGTGTCTCTGCTTTCCTGTGTGTGTGTGTGTGTGTGTGTGTGTGTGTGTGTGTGTGTGTGTATGTTTCTTTGTGTGTGTTTTATGTGTGGCTTTTATATCTGTAGGTTACTAGTTGAGGGTGAAGTTTCTGAATCTCTTTCTTGGTATCCTTAGTATCAAGGAACTTATATCACAGGGCCCTGTCATCACCCAGCCCTAGCAATGTGAATAACAGAGTAGCTAGAAGATTCTACTTCAGAAAATAGCTGACACTGAGATTCAGAAGCCAGAAAAACTGTCACAGGAGTCAAACCCTTACACAGAAGTGTCTAAACACCTGTCTAGTACATCATACATGAACTATTCATCTGCTCGTACTTTGATGCAATGACATCAGCAGAGCTTATCTTCTCACCTCATGGGACATTCATTTTGATCTATCAACATCAGTTTATTCTGAGTTTTTTTCCTTAATCTTAAGTGGATATTTTAAACTTCATTCTAGCTTCCCAAAAATATGTGGAATGTACAAATGCTTTGATTTCTTATATATCAATTTTAAATCTTATTTTTTCTTTAATCAATGATAATGTAAATTGAAGCATGGAAAGAAATTATATGTGTGAGAAAGTCATCTAAGTTATAAACTAAAGGCATGCTTTCCATTGGAAATTAAATTCTAAATATATTCTCTTTATTGAAATATAGGATAAGGATATGCAATTTATGGTATTATTAACCTGGTGTATTTGTGTTGCATTACTTCGATATATACCAAACTTAAGCTGGTAGAGAAAGGGCAACATTACATATTATTTAAATTGCTGCTGGAGCATAGCAACTTCCATTCATTTGCATATTGCGTATAACTGCTCTTGCACTGAATGACGACTTGAGAATTTGCAAGAGTCTTCATGTTCCCCAGACCTAAAAATAGGTGCTCTGTAGTCCTAAAAACAGGGGATGTATTAACATTTCATTTATGTCAATGAACAAAGAAACACAAAGTTGAACTGTTTTTCCTTATATACCTTATTCAAGAGTATTTTCTGGTTTCTCTTTTCTAAAAACTCCACAGACAACTTTTTTCATTTTTCTATAATGGCATTCTGTTGATATGACTCAGGCATTTCTTCATTTCACATATGTGACAGAGGATGCACACGATAACCTCAATAATACAGAGGCCTGCCAGTTTAGAAAATAATCCTTTAGGCATCCACAGAAAATAAATGGAAAATTCTCCAATTAGCTCAGAATCCAAAGGTTTTTACATCTGCAGATTAATGAAACTTTTTGTCAGTGTAAAAGGCTATTTTTCCCCAGCAATCTGTTATTTCAGCATCTTGACACTCGGCGGAAAGACACATATTAAATTATTGTGGCTTTAAGAAAATTAGAATAGTTATCATAGTAGGATAAAGAGAAAATTAAAAATTAAATGGAAGATAGTGTGAAGAGGGTGAGATTTAAAATACCTAGTCCCAATGAATTTTACTCAAGCATTGCTTTCTTTAAAATTACACTTTGAGAAATGGTTGATAAAAGTGGGTAGTTAAAAGATATTCTAGAGTCATAAGAAGTACTCCTGACTCATAAAATTCCAATCATTACCGATTCCTTTATTATTTTTATTGTTTTATTTGTTTAAATGCAAAGCTAGAGAGATTAATACTAAACTAAGGCATATTGAATATGCAGCTAATAAGGCCACAGAAACAATCAAAGTGGAAATCATATTGTGATATGAACGTACCTTAGAAATGAACAGGGAAAACTGCGGGTTTTAGACAGGCATTATTTTATTTTATTTTATTTATTTTTTTTGGGGGGGAAAGAAAAATGTTCTTTTATTTCCTCCTTTCTGCTAGCATTGTAAGAGTAGGAAAGTCACAGGTTTTGTTGCCTTTTCCTCCAACCCTATCTTTTCTTTTAGGAAACTTTCCTATCAGAGAAAGGGCATGAAGACCATTCCTCGAAGTCAGTGCTTAAGGTAAGTACCCCAGCTAGTCCCTGCTCAGCATGGAGGACAGTGAAGAGGAGACTTCTTGGTCCAGCTCCTTGGAATGTGGATAGTCCAAGAACCCCTTTGACATCTGCATCTAGTAAGCATGGATTACTCTTCAGGACAGGAACTCTTCAGTTTGTAGGCAGAGGATCTCCTAAAAGGCTACTCAGTACAGATTACTGATTGGAGACAGGCATTATTTTAATTCTAGCATGTTCGAAGTGGAGACATGATAGTAGCATAGAGCCAGTATATAGAAATAATGAAAGACAAAAACATTTTGAACAGCAGGAAGCTGTTGTGTGATTTCATAACCAAACATCAAACACTTTGTGAACAACTATTCAGGAACCCTAATATGACTTGCAGACAGAACATCCAACACTTGAACACAAAGTTAGACAGTTGAAGTATGTATAATGTAATCTCACAACAAACTGTATTTGTTTGGTGAAAACTCTATCAATAGCTCTCAAAATAATTTATTATGCCATTGAACTTAATACTGAAATTAACACTTCTATTATAAAATGTGGACATTTCTACATAGTTGAGACCATCACCTACAAAATGCTTAGTCTCAACATAATGGATTCACAAAAGAATTATAGGTCTGAGACTGTTTAAAGAAAATTAATGCGACCGAATTCTGATTCTAGTTCTGTACACTTTGACTTTAGTATGTATTTCACCAAATGTAGCATATGTAAAAGATTTCATGTATTAGGGGCCAGGAGTTTGGCCTAGTGGTAGAGTGATTGCCTAGCATTCACGAAGACCTGGGTTCGATTCCTTGGTACCACATACATAGAAAAAAGCCAGAAATGGAGCTGAGGCTCAAGTGGTAGAGCACTAGCCTTGAGAAAGTCCAAGGACAGTGCTCAGGCCCTGCGCTCAAGCCCAGGACTGGCAAAAAAAAAAAGCAAAAGACATTTCATGTATGAACAATCTATTTAGCACTATACTTTGATGTATTAATATCCACAGATTTTCCTATTGCTATTATTTACTGGTGCCTAGGATCGGAAATCATATATTTGTGCAACATTAATCCACTTTTCTAGTGATCTAAGGTAGCAAACTTTGAATATGAATTTTTCATTTCATATACCATGAGTACAGCTAGCTCATTAACTTTACCAATATATTAATAATGAAAAACATCATAACATGATATTTGTTAAATTGTGTTCTGCAAGTTTCTTAAGAAACAGTTTGGGTTTGGGGGATCTCGGTAATAAAATTTTTCTAATAATAAATTGGTTATTTGAAATTGGATAGGAAAGGGGGGAAATCAAGATAAGCAGTGGTGGGAGGAGGTTGGGAGGGAAATGGGGACCACATCATGAGAAAGAGTATTAATGTTTGTGAAGTTATGCACCTTTTATCTGGTGAATATACTGTAATCCTTCTATTAATCACAATAAAAATAAATAAAAAACATTCTAATAAATAGGTAAAATGAGAATGTCTGATTATAAGTTGCTAAATTTTTAGAAATTGTTCTATTTAGACATAATATAGTCCTGTTGTGTCGATCTGTGTGTGACATGCTCTTAGATAACCCTCAAACTTAAAAGTTTCAGTCTCAATGGCTACTTTAGCTGTCTCTGCTTTTCTATAGTCTAACCTCAGATTTCTGATCTTAAATCAGTTTCCATTTGAAAATGAAAAATGAAAAGGTTTTTCCCTACCTATACCAGAGCTTTCCTTCACATGGAAATCAAAACATGTAGTACTGTGTTATCTGATATATTGTATATGTGTTTATTTGGTTATTTGAAATAGAATAGGGAAGGGAGGGAAACAAGATGAGGGTGCGGGAGGGAAATGGGGACCAAAACATGAGAAAGAGCATCAATGTTTGTGAAGTAATGTACCTTCTATCTGGGGAATATAATGTAATAATGTAATCCTTCTATTAATTACAATAACATACATGTAATAAAAAATAGATATCTTGCAAACTTTTGTCTATAACTGTGCAGATTTATGCCTGATTTGTAGAAATGCCCCTTTCTCTCATAAACTAGGTATGAGTTATGCAGTGCTCAAAAGAGTGAGGATCGCATGTTTCTCTCACTAATAAGAAAAGCATGCCTGCCTCCTGCCTTGTTTGTACTGCAGTTTGGAATGTTGCTAAGTCCCTAGGGAGTTTGACTGTAGGTTAGTTTTGTTTCCTCAATTAAAATTTCACTCTTCTATTTCTTCAAATTTGTTTTTTCATCCATCATAAGGTTTCTTCTGTATTTGCAGAAGACACTCTAACGTATGTATTTATTTTATTTTCTGATGTTTCTAGTTCAGTTATCATTATATTACTGGAACATAAATTACTTAGAGTAAAGACATATTGCTTAGAGAATTTAATCACTTCAGAATTGATCATTTCCATCAGGAAGTTATCTGTTATTGTTAGACTTCTGTCACTCCCTCCTAAAAAAAAACTCACTAAAAATGCCAAGATATAAAGCCAGGCGCGGTAGCTCAGGCCTGTAATCTTAGCTACTCAGGAGAGATCTGAGGATTATGGGTCAAAGCCAGCCCAGGTGCTACAAAGCCATGAAACTATTATCACCAATTAATCTCTAGAAGATGGGAAGTGGGACTGAGGCTCAAGGGTAGGATGGTAGTCTTAAGCTGAAGAGCTCAGGGACAGTGCCCAGGCCCAGAGTTCAAGCCCCGTCACCCTCAAAAAAATGCCAAGATATAAACCAATGTTTACTGATTTGTATTCACTGCTTATGTTTAGATAGTTATATATGCATATATTATACATTATTATATACTATTGATAGTATAATAGTAAATCATTATGTAATATAGTTTAATATTGTATGATATATTATTAATAATATATAATATAATACTATACATAATATGCATATTATATAATATTAATGTATGTACCATACATAGTATAAACACTATAGAATATAGTATATAATATGTACTACAATTATACTATAGATAGTAAAATATACATTATATATTATATGCTACAGTAATTGTTTCCAAATATTGTATATATGTTGTATATATTATTTATCTATATATCTATCTATCTATTGTAACCAATTGTTGTACAAAGTTAAAGATGGTAGTATGTTTGCCAAAACATAAACTCAGTATCTATCAGATAATCTTTTTTTCCTGAAAAGATTTAAAAGCCATTTTCTTTAAATCATATAATTTATTTAGAAGTCTTACTTCTTTTCCTTCTTTTGAGCTCCAAATCTGGGTTTCCTCCCTGAGTTTCACACTTGGCAGTGTCAGCAAAGTCAACAATGCAAGGCAATCTGTCACCATCATTCATATTTGTTCTTATCCAACATCTAGTCATTTCCTCATTCATTTGAGAAAGAATGTACAATATGCACTAAGTCTGTCAAAAGCATACTATGTACATCATATAGTAAAATCAATAATTTACATAAAATTTACTACTTAATTATTTGGGAAATATTAATTTGGTTTTCCTATGTTGGTTTAGGTTGTGATACATACAAATTTAAGTAAGTGAAAAAAAAGAAGACAGCACAGTTTCTTATCGCAATAGCCCTATGTCTGATGAGTTGATGGTAACAGTCGAATGTGTCACATACTAGACTGCAGCCAAGGAATAAACTAGCTATAGTCACTTCTGCAAGGGTAGAGGTTGTGCAAGGATGCCATTGTCTGAAATCAGGCACTGAGATCTTAGAAGGCAAAATGGTATAACTACATTCACAGAACATGCATTAAAATGTCCTTATGCTTGGAATCACTCTACACTAATTTTACTTATTTGGAATTGATTCTGTAAAAACACATAAACAGAACACATTTACAATCACTCTTTAAATATCTAGTGGATATTTTTGTGTTTGGGTTCAAATGTAGATAATGCATGTGTTTGTAAAATTCTGTGACATATATTAGATGAGATATGTATATAAGCTGAGAAAAATAGTGTGAATTTCTTAATTATGTTATTGTCTTGATTATGTATTGTCTTGATTGATTCCATGTCACTTGGTCTTTTCAGTTGCAGTTTACTCAGGGATCATTCTGGACACAGTGTGCATATCTATAATCCCAGCTTCTCATGAGACACAGGTAAAAGTATTTTAGGCCAATACCATTATGAAAACACAATCTAAAAACGAAGAGACTGGGGCCATCCATTAATTAGTAGTATTTACTCACATATGAAGCTCTGTTTTCATTCCCAGCTACCACACACACATGTACACATAAAAAGTGGAAACATTCATAGATATTTTACCAGAGGTTACTCTTAATTCTACTGTGGCACATAAGATAACAATATTTGTTACTATGCTTGAGTACCTTGTGAAAGGTCGAATTCAAAGGTGATGAAATAGTTCATGTGGTAGACACAGTTTTAAGGTGACAAAAGTGTTAAGAATAATTGTAGCATGAGTATTACAAAGTATCATTTGATATTAAAAATCAGAAGCAGAAAATACAAGAAAACAGAAAAAAAGAATGGAAAGATTCTTGACCAAGCCAAGAATAGAGTGAAAAACTCTGAAGTATGTGTCCAAAGAAGTGACTGTTGCTAAGGAGATTATTGCTGAAATAAAACAGAAAAGCCAGAAAACTTACACCACAAGCAAAAAAGAAATCGCTGGAGAATCATCACACACACACACACACACACACACACACACACACACACACAGACACACACACACACACACACACCGAGAACTGCCTTGTTGTTTATGTCACTGTGTTTAAACAGCATGCATGGAACTTGGAAGACACGAATAAAGAAAGAGTCCAATTACACCAAGAAATGAGCAGAAAGCAGCCTTAGGAGTGACATAGAGTGGTCTGTGGAAGCAAGGCTACAAAGAAAATTGCAGGCAGGCAGAATCGGACCAGCAATAGCGATACAGAGTACAATACTCAGTACAGATCCAGCCCATGAGTGCCAGGTGGCTGGAAATGACAAAGCCAAAAAGACAGCTCACGGAAGCCCACATTTTGTCACTGTGTCTCCAGGATGTTCCACACTGAATTCTAGGATTTAATGCTTGTTCTGAAGATCGTTTGTTGCTTCAGTCCTTGGCCCTTATGTTTCCATTCCCCTTTGGCCAAAAGAACATTTGTAAGTCATTTCATACCATGTGTCGTGACTGACATTTTTAACATTTTTATTTGAATAGGATATCAAGGCTGTAGTTTTTGAATTTTGGAAGAAATTTTGGACTTGATGCTTGAGGATTGTAATGGTTCATTTAAGGTCTCCTCCAGAAGTGGAATTCTTGGGTTTAAATTTTGGTTCCGTGACTAATGACAGTAGTGAGTGTTACAGATTTTGAATAGCTGAACAATAGTTTGATGTCCTTTCCCACTTTCTGAATCCTGGCTCAAGATGATTTATTTGTTCCTATCCATAGGGGATCAGGGAAATAGGCTTGCCAAATGTTGGAGCATTCCATCATCATTACTAAATAAGTCTCTTCTTGTTATGACTTAATTACCTCAGATATTTTGTTACAGTGAATACAAAGTTGATAGTACACAAGTGGGTACACAAAAACCCAAGGAAGCTAGAGGGAAAGAGTGAATTTGCAAGTTTTTTTTTAAATATCAAATTATAGCTGTTTATTGAATAACAATCATCAATTTTATCACTTAAGAAAATATTACAGTGCTTTAAAATCTTATTTCCAATATTACCTTCTTTCACTAATTAAATTTGTGAACAAGTCTTTGAAGGGGATAATCAGTCCTGTAATTATATTGTTTAGCAACAGCACACACCTACTTGGGATCTGGGTTCCAGGTCCCAATAAATATTCTTATATATATGTTTTAATTATTTTTTTCTGGTTTATCCATGGACACAGAAACATTGTTATATCACTAAGGAAAATTGTCTGTTCTTTCACATATAGGCAATGATTTTTTTAACCTCTTTACACTATTTCTTTGATTAAAGAAAGTCAAGCCATATGCTGGTGGCTTACGCCTGTGATCCTAGCTACTCAGGAGGCTGAGATCTGAGAATCACAGTTCAAAGCCAGCCTGAGCACAAAAGTCCATGAGACTCTTATCTCCAATTAACCACCAGACAACCAGAAGTGGCACTGTGGCTCAAGTGGTAGAGCCTCAATGTGAATATTTCCAATTTTTTATATAGGTGCCAATTTACACCAGTCTTGAACTTAAGCTCAGGGCCTGAGCACTCTCCTTGGACTTTCTCAAGTCTAGAATTCTACCACTTGAGCCTCAGCACCACTTCTGGCTTTTTGCTATACATGTGGTACCGAGGAATTGAACCAAGGTCTTCATGCATGTTAGGCAAGCACTCTACCACTAGGCCAAACTCCTGATCCCACAGTGGTAATTTTTTCTTACTCAACTTCATCTATTAAAGCTCCTATTTAAACCTTCCACTCTTTTTTTTTTTTTTTTGCCAGTCCTGGGCTTGAGCTCAGGGCCTGAGCACTGTCCTTGGACTTTCTCAAGGCTAGAGCTCTACCACTTGAGCCTCAGCACCACTTCTGGCTTTTTGCTATGTATGTGGGGTACTGAGGAATCGAACCCGGGTCTTCGTGCATGCTAGGCAAGCACTCTACCACTAGGCCAAACTCCCAGTCCCATACCTTCCACTCTTCTATGCATTTTATATCAGTGAAGATTTTGCTTTCACAAAATTCTACTATTTTTCTGCCAACAAAGCCTCATTTTCTTATAGTGAAGAATAAGACAAGAACACTGAAAATTGTTCAACTGATCTATATATAACTCTTCTTTAAATTTAATTTTATTGTCAATTTTATGTTCAGAGAGGTTACAGTTACATATGTAAGGTAGTGAGAGCACTTATAATTGAACTTTGTTAACTTTGTTAGCTCCCCTCTTATTTTCTTCTAGTTTCCCTCTCTCCAACTCCCCCAACTTGTAAAGTTTATTCCCAATAAATTTTCTTGTATCACTGTTGCATTGGTCTGCACTTTGTCCACTGTCTCACAATTCTGTTTTTCCCTTTCCCTTCCCTAATTCAAATAAACTTACATAGAATATAGGGGTACAGAAATCAAATACAGTGACTACAGGAGATAAACTGTTGGAATCTATCTTCTTTCCCACTCAAACACCTCTTTTCTCTACATTTTGTGATTTGGAATCTAGAATAAAATAAATAGTTGTTTCATGTTAAATATGAAAAATTGCATATAATTAGTAACTTATTTTTAAGCATTTGTTTTGATTTTTAAAATATTGAGCTCTTAAGTTTGATATAAATAATTTCATAGCAATAATATTAAGAGTTTTTATTATAAGCTTCTTTATATTTCTAATGTAATAATATCTAGTCTCCACCAGAGAGCATGCTCTAAGAGATAGCATGTAAGACAACAGGAATTTCTGAGTAATCTCTCCACCTTCAAACTACCACCTTAGAACAGTAGTTTAGTGTGCTTCCTGACATTACCTACCTGTGTGACCTTGGAAATTTACTTGACTTCTGCAATCTCTTTTCCTTAGTTCCAAAATGAAGCTCATGAAGATTTGTTTGCTTACAGCTGAGATCAAATAGCCTATTTCTCTAAGGTACCAAGAACTAAGAATAGATTTAAACCTTTTTTAAACAGATCAAAATATTTTATACCCAGGTGAATCAAATAGACAAACTTTGATTTCTTGGAGTAGCAGTTTTCTTCTTGGCATAACAGGCATGAACAGTTACCAGTGACTGAGGCTCTCAGTTTAGATAACCTATAAAAAATGATTTGTGAATTTGTCATATTTTGTCAAATAATTCAGCCAATAGCTTTGTCACTTTCTGATAAAATTATATCCATCAGGAAATGCAGTTTGAGGAATAATTCATGGAGACCACATGCTTTTCAAGACACCATCTGTGGCTTTGTCTCCATTGAGAGAAAATGGCTAGCAAATGTAAAAGATGCATTTTCCTCTGAATTTCAAAAGGTTATCATCCAGGTTGATTTAAGGTTCTGTAAAGTGTTGATAACAGCCTGTCAAAATTGATGTGTTTACGTTGATATCTCATTGGGTAACCGTTCATATTGTATAAGTGTAACTATTCAGAGAGACAAATCTTTGTAACTTAAAAAAATCATACACACACATATACACACATATTGTTCATATTCTCAAAATGTTACCACTTCCTAACATTGCTTTGATTAGATAACTATAATAAACAACAAATATTATCAGCAAGAAAAATAAATTTAAATTCTTTTACATTGTAGATATCTAGATTATGAATAGAAAAATATATCTTCCAAGAAATATTAAATATAATACTAACCTTGTAAGGGAATGAACACTTGAATCTAAAAGTTGTTACAAGAACATATGATTTTGACAATAATGATATAGTGCATTCTAACACATTTTAAATATAAAATTGTGTTTCTCTGATGATTGTCACCAAGAATTATGGTGGGAATAGAAAAATTTATTCATAACTAGACAGAAAAGTTGCAATAAACTATAAATAACAGTACCAAAGCACAGTCACCATTGTTTGAACAGAAATAGTAAGAATAAAATGCCAACTCCATTGAAACCAATGATTTGAAGCATGTAAAAACAGGTTTCTCACTGCACAAAGAGGTAGAGCTTTTTTGCAAAAAGAGCTGAAACTCCTAATCTTACCTCTTTGCCAACACTGTGTGTGTGTGTGTGTTGTGTGTGTGTGTGTGTGTGTGTGTGTGTGTGTGTGAATGTATGTGCATGTTGGGTCTGTATGTGTGTGATACAGATCACATAGGGATTTCAAATTGTAAAAGAATGAATATGTAAAACTGTCTTTTGGGAATTCAGGAAAATAGTCTGCTTGATGTGCTCTGCAAAATTATTTTATTCATTAACATTCCAATGCTACAGATAGCTCATTCAGGCAGAATCCTTCTGCATATGTTACACTGAGAACCAATTTAGAAATATCACATGAGTCTATGAAACTCATAGTTATACAATTTATAGTATAATCTATTCACCTCTTCAGTAGTGAAATTTGGAATTCTGCTAACGTAATTTTCACAAATACACACATACATAAATATTTATAACGTTTTGAGATTATAATCTAAAATATTCGACTTTAAAATAATCTCTCAAAGACAATACGGAAGTTAAAATCACAATTCCATATGAAAGTTCATTTTCTTTACAATAATCTGTAATTAATATTTTCCTTTTTTTTGTGGGTCATGGAGCTTGAACTCTGGGCTTGGGCACAGTCCCTGAGCTCTTTAGCTCAAAGCTAGTTTCTTATCAGTTGAGCCACAGCACCACTTCCTCCCATTTTCTAATGATTAATTGGAGATAAGAGTCTCCAGTCTTCAGTGCCCAGGTTGGCTTTGAACTGCGATTGTCAGATCTCATGAGTAGCTAGGAATAAAGGCATGAACCATGACGCCTGGCTTGATACTATTTACTACTATTCTCAAGTTTTTATTTAATTTAAAAGAGCTACTCAAGATTATCTTTTTAAAATCCTTCCTATGCTCTTCCTAAAGTATTAACCTAGATTCTAGTATCTTTTAAAAAAATTATGAAAAGTCTGCAGATTTAACTGAGGAAATCATATAAATATAAAAAATGGATGGAAAATTTCCTAACTCTTACTATTATTACCTTCTAATTAATGATTTATTTAGCCTTTATTTTCAGTTATTTATGTAAAAATATAATTGAATATATTTTCTATATATACAACCTTCTGGAAATGCTGATATAATTAATATTATTGAATAATTTAGTTTGTAAATTGCAATTTTAACTTTAACAATAAATAAATCCTCCCAAATATTTCTCTTTTTTCTAATTAATGAAATTCTGATATCTCATAAAATATTGGTCCAAAAATAAAACAAAAATAAACATCTAACCTTTACGATAATCAACCAATATCCTTCACAAGGTCTTTTTCACAATAAATGAAGAAAGCTAACCTATCAGAAAATAGTGGTAAAGAATGGATAAACCCAGTCAACTGTTTCTTTTCAAACTAAAACCTGTAAAATTTAACAGCAGAATAGGTAACAAATGATATAATTTGCTCAACAACTATATATCAAGTGTAAGTGTGGATAAGTAAGATGATTTCTTCAAAATTTGCTGAATACCTGTATTGGATATTGTTTTTATATAAACATAAAACTGATCAAAATAAGCCGGGAGTTTGGCGCAGTGGTAGAGTGCTTGACTAACATGCACGAAAACCCGGGTTTGATTCCTCAGTAACCACATAAGTAAAAAAGCCAGAAGTGATTATGTGGTCCAAGTGGTAGAGCTCCAGCCTTGACAAAGCCCAAGGACAGTGCTTAGGTCCTGAGTTCAAGTCCCAGGACTGGCAAAAAAAAAAAAGAACAACTGATCAAAATAAATTATTTTGAATTTAGCACTAATTATAGCACAATTAGCAATAAGAATTAACATGCAATCACAATGTTAAAAATTTTACTGAGAACATGTAAGTGGATTTCTAGCCCACACATGAGGATTATAGTTAAGGTTGAAATTTTCAAAAAACATTCCTTCCTAGTGGTCTAGTTGGAGAAAAATACAAAGAAGAGGTAAAATTTCTGACTTTTCCCCCCAATTCTGGGGCTTGAACTCAGAGCTAGATGCTATCTCTAAGATCTTTTGCTGATACTTGAGCTATAGCACCACTTCTTGCTTTTTTCGAGTCTTTTATTGGAGGTGAGTCTCAGGGACTCTTTGAACCATTATTCTTAGATTTCTACCTCCTGAGTAGCTAGGATTACAGACGTGACCCACGGGTTTCTTGCTAAGAAAAGGTAACTATGAAACAGCTCTGGGAGATGCCTTAGGTTATAAGCAAACAAGTTAGTTATCTAAGGTTTGATGAACACACACACACACACACACACACACACACACACACACACACACACACACACACAGCTTTGAAGAAATAGGATATTATACATTAAAAGTAGTGTTAGCATCCTGCTTGTTTTTCACCTCACTACCAAAACTGATAGGGGAGGGCAAGAGTCAAGGATCTCCAAGATACTGTCGCAGGCAGGGGGTTTCAAGAGTGCCTAGGTATATCACAATTAGACTAAGTACATGCAGACAGTCTGCCAACCTTAATCACCTTGCATATACAAGGCCGCAAAGGAAACCACCTTCCTCCCCGAAGGCAGATGATCCTATTTCAAGTCTGCCCTTTGCAACAATACCTTCTAAAAAGTTAATGGAATGTGAAAGGTGGTGAGTGCAGTTTCTAAGTGCCTTTTCCTAGGAAGCCAGATATATTAGATTCATGAATATATCTACAGGAAACCCTGTAGGTATATTTGGACTAGGTCCTAGATAATAGCATGTCCAAGAATTTTCCCAAAGTTTCTAAGAAAATGGAATATGCTCTCATGCTCCTGGATTGGAAGAGTTAACGTTGTGAGAATGGCAATACTGGCAAATGCTATCTACACATTCAATGAAATACCCATCAATATCTAAACATCTTTCTTTAATAAAATAGAGGAAGCAATCCAGAAATTCATATGTAATGATAAAATACCCTAAACACCAAAAGAAAGGACATGCTGGAGGAATATCAATAGCAAACTTCAAATTCTACTACAAAGCTACAGTATATAAAATTAGAGTGATACTAGACAAGAATAGGCCTGAGGACCAGTGGAATAAAGCTGAAGACCCAGAAATCAACCCATAGCCTATGGCCACCTAATATTTGATAAAGGAGCCAAGAAAACTGGCAGGAAGAAAGACAGCTTCTTAAACAAATGATGCTGCCAGAATAGGCTAAACACATGTAAAAAACTAAAGTAGGATCCTTATCTGTCTCCCTGCACCAGCATCAACTTTATATGGATCAAAGACTTTGAGGTAAGAGCAGATAGTCTGAAAATTTTACAGGAAGAAATAGGAAACACACTTGGGCTCCTTGGCACAGGTCAAAACTTTCTTAAAAAAGGCCCAGATATACAACAAATCAAAAAAAGTTTGGACAAATGGGATTGCATTAATTCATTTAACCACTTTAACTTCCTAATTATTTCTGTTTTTTGTTAGCTTCATCAAACTACCTATATGCCAACCATGATATTTGATTTTCCAAGACCAGGACTTGAACTCATTATCTAACATATTTATTCATTAGCTATCTTTATCACATAAGCCACAAGTCTAATTTCATTTTTTTCCACTAATGATTCTGAATTAAACTTTTTGGCTTTGTGTTTCCTTGGCATGTGTTCTACTGGCTTAAGCCCCACCTACAATATCTAAACAACTATCTCCTAATTATAATTGTATTTTCTTGTCCACTCTAGTTCAAACAACTTCTTATTTTCTGAACTTTAGTACTGAAATCTTTTAAAACGTTATCTTATCAGAGCTGAGTTCTACAATTAGAGCCAAGATCTCCAACATAGAACTCTGGTGAAACATCGGCTTTATCAGTTACATGTATTCCAGGACACAATCTCATTTCTTATTTAAAAGAGAAATTTGGGCTTCTAGTGTGAGATAATCCAGTCTCTTAAACTCTGGTACAAACATGACCCAGAACCAGGAATGCTTCCTTAAATCCGTTAACTGGTCAAGTTAGTCTAGGCAAAGGGAAATGTAGAAATAGTGGGTAAGAAAACAGTTATATTCTTGGATTCAAGCAAAACTAATATTGATAGGCAGCAATTAACCTGCAAACTAAATTATGAAGTAAAGTACATGGGGAATCAAACTATGTAACAACATAGGCAGAGGCAAGGCCAGAGGTAGATAGGTTTGGAATCAAATGATTAAGCTGCACATGAAAGATCCAAGCTTGCTTTGAATATTTATAAAACAAATCATCAAAGATAAATGTCTATACTTTGATATTTTACCAAAGGCAAAAGAAAATGATGCACAGAATATTTTAATATCAGCAAAAGTAAGTAGCATATTATAAGTATATCTGAAATGTCTTCAAATCATTTTCTAGTGAAAGTATAATTTAAGCATGTAAAATATTTACATGGATAAATATTCAAGTATATTTGTTAACATCACCAGATTTACACTGGTACTGTGTATTGTACAGTTGACTCTATATTGAAGGCAACTTACTATTTTTATCACTGATACCTGTTTTCCTCCTGAAACGATGATAAAATTGTTCTACCACCAGAATGACTATGGACAAGGAGGAGGGATTAATAATGAACCAGAGTCAACTGCACAATCCAACTGCAGAGAGGGCTCTTTTGTCCAAGATATTGGGAACAGTATTAGTCCTGAAGAGACTAAAACACACTCATATACATACACATGTATGTATATCACCAAAAAACAAGTGGAGCTGTAACTCAATGTAGTAGTGTGCTAGCCTTGAGCACAAAAGTTCATCAACAGTGTGTAGGCCCCGAATTCAAACCCCAGGATCTACACACAAAGATTTTTAATTTCATTTAAATTTGATTGTAATAATTTTGGCTGTGACAAGTTTTTTCCATTAAATTATGAGAATATAATTATATCTGTACACTAATCACTATTTTAATTTTTTGCAGCTGGGCACTATGTACTTATATATTGTTGAGGTTATTGAGTTTTTTTTCCTATAGAGAAAGGCTTTGATAGA
This sequence comes from Megascapheus bottae, assembly GCF_031878675.1. NCBI lineage: Eukaryota > Metazoa > Chordata > Mammalia > Rodentia > Geomyidae > Megascapheus > Megascapheus bottae. Next base: position 70,852,210 of record NC_143512.1, read on the forward strand.
TAATGGCAGAATATATTTTGTGTGGGAAGCATAAGCAAAATTCAAAAGGGCTTTTTCCCCATTTATTTTAGATAAGTTATATACTGTTTCCATTAGATATGACCAAAGTATAACTTTTATCTCACTTTTTTCTTTCTTTCTTTCTTTCTTTTTTGCCAGTCCTGGGCTGAGCTCAGGGCCTGTGCACTGTCCTTGGACTTTCTCAAGGCTAGAGCTCTACAACTTGAGCCTCAGCACCACTTACGGCTTTTTTCTATGTATATGGTACCAAGGAATCGAACCCGGGTCTTCATGCATGCTAGGCAAGCACTTTAACCACTAAGCCAAACTCCCGGCCCCTCACTTTTTTCTTTTACTGATAATATGTTCAAAAGAAAAAATCTAGTAGAAAAAATTTAAATGATACTTCATTTTATTGTTAACAAGACCTATAATAAACTCAATTTAGTATAGAACTTAGCATTTTCTTAATTACAGTCCATTGACTACGATTGAATTAGTGATTGTAAGCACATCATTGAAATCAAACTATATGCTAAGATTCATGAAACTGAGTTCTTAACATATTTTTATATTGTAAATTACAGATGCTAATGACAGTTCCATCATTTAAATCCACAAGATAATCAAAATCACTCCTACTCAAATGCTAAACTATCTTAATAGAGATAACAACTTATCCCAGATACTTTAGTGAGCACATTTATTTTCTAATCAAAATTATTAAGTCTCTTAAAAATGGATTTATATTTCATTATTTTAATGATGTCATCAGCTATAATTGGGTCATGCATTTACCCTTTTTTTCTTCTCATATTCTCATATTCCTTGAACTCATACTTAATGTTCAATTATAAAAAACAGTCTTAAAAATATGGAAGCAAATTACAGGAAAGCATATGCAGACACAGTGAATACGCACATAATATAAATTGTTCATGATCTATCAACATGATCCTCTTCAACACTATGAATTACTGACTAGTACTTTTTTATGCTACTGGGAATTTGTACTTAAAGATAATATTCTGTGTTGTAAATTTTCAAGCATACCAGAACTTTCTATACCATTTTGCTACATTATGTATTGAAATTAAATCTATTTCAAGTAATGGCAAACATATATGGAATTATATGTATAGTATTACAAACCCAAAGGTGATCTAATTAGATTCAGTAAAAAGGAGATAGAAAGTAAGTAGCTTTTAATAGAGTTAAAAAATAGTTAAGTGTATGTAAAATGATAATGTCATGAAGAAATTTCAAAGCATAACAATGTTTTTTATTATAATTACAAGGTAAAAGTTTTAACTTGAATTTGAAAGAAGCAGCACAATGGCACTGGCAAAACATCAATGTGAACTGAAAAGAGGAAACATGTGGTCAGATTTTGAAATAAAGAGCAAGGTACTATAATAATGTCTCAAGTATTAAGTTTATGAAAATTGTGCAAATGGCAGTGCTTATAATTCAGAAAAATAAATTAATAATGGAGGAAACTAGATGAAGTACTTTTTATTCCACTTTGTCCTAGAGGAATTTTTCTCTTCTCCCTTACACTCCCACTCCTCTTTAGTCCCCTCCACCTTCTCCTCCTCCCTTTCTCTCCTTTTCTCCCTCTGCCCCAGGCTCCCTCTCCCTTTTTCCCATTCCTCTCCCTTCCTCACTCATTTTTTTTATACTAGAGACTTTTCCTCCATTGTTCTACTAAAACATTTATATGAAATATACTAGAATCAATATGACATTTCCTTTTTGTTGGTCAAAAGGAAAAATATTTCTTCATGTCATCAAAACAGTTAATTTTTCAGGTATAATACAGACATTATTTCAAAAGCAGGAGTGGTATTTGTGTGAGTGTGTGTGTGTGTGTGTGTGTGTGTGTGTGTGTGTGTGTGTGTACGTATTTGTCAGTCTTAGGGCTTGAACTCAGGGCCAGAGCACTGTCTTTGGGCTTTCTCAAGGCTAGAGCTTGAGCCACAGCACCACTTCCACCTTTCTCTATCTATGTGGTATGGAGGAATCAAATCTAGGTCTTCATACATGCTAGGCAAGCACTCTACCACTAGGCCAAACTCCAGGCCTCCTCACAGTATTTCTGTACCATTCTACTGTGTTGAAATAAACATTCATTTGTGGTAGCTTCTTTGACTTCCATTTATATGTATTTATGAGCCCTGTTTCTCATATTTTCCTAAAGAATATGTTTGCAATAAAAAATATCTAGAGTGTTATCAGTAACAAAAAAATGGACACAAGAATTTAAATATATAGGCAAATAAGAAAGGGAGGACCATGGATCTAACATATCTTTTTGATGCATATCTTCTTATTTATCTCTATTTTTGGCTATATCTTCTCACTTCTTTGAATGTTCTTCCCTTGCTTTCCTGCAGCACTGGCTCTTTATTGCAGCATGGTAGAATTTAATTTTGTCCTTTTCTTTGTTTGTCTCTTTATCATTATCCTCCTTCCCTCTGAGCTTGAACCATAAAGACCATTTGTTACTGTCTCTCCTAGGGCAACAGCATGTAGTTTCAAGCTGATGTTATCAGTATATCCTTCCTCCTTCACAAGATACTGAATGAGTTTCTACTTGGTGAAAACCTCTTGTTGTCTGTTCCTATAATTGAACTTCCCAGAACTCATCACATTTTTGCTAGGTTCTTTTAGGAGCAATACCTAGGGATTTGTTCTCCTTGAGCCTTTACATCTATTAAATATAAGTTCTTCTCTACACTGATTTGAATCTCAGATGACCCGATTTATGGAAAACATAAAACTTCTGTCATTTCCTTACCTTTTGGATTTTCAATGTAGAATCCAATAATGAAAATTATATTAATAGCATTTATTTGAATAGATACAGGCTCCGAGTAATAAGCAAAACAGAAATAAAGTTTTTTTTTAATGTTACTACACTTCAGAATTTTAAGTTAAATATTAACACAGTACTTTCACATTCCTGGAATAGTTTATAGAATAAGCATATACTCTAAAATGTGTCTTGTTCTTATAATGTCCTCAAATATGATTTGAGGTACATTTAAATAATATAATTTTGCGGCATCTTAAAGATAAATTATCATGTGATTGAGACTATTGCATCTCTAAAAGGACGACTAACTGGAATTAGGAAATTTTAGTGAAATTCCTTCTTCTATCCAAAGAGAATAGACATTTGGTCTTGGCCACAGCATTATACTGAGCGTCTGAAAAGCAGTGCTGGAAACCAACGAACATAAAATCTAACACAAACGTTTTTTTTTCATATATTTTATTGTAATTAATAAAGGGTTACATTATATTCACCAGATAGAAGATGCATTATTTCACATACATTGGTAACCTTTCTCATGTCTTGGTCCCCATTTCCCTCCCCCGACCCCCATCCCTAATCTTGTTTTCCCCCCTTCCCTATCCGATTTAAAATAACCAAATACGCATATATACGATATATCAGATAACCAGGTGAAATACTGTATCCATATGAAATAACCAAGGGACAGCAAAAGAGATGAGAGATAGCATAGTACATTAAGGACAACAATCACTCACTATATGGCTTTTGCTTCTATATCCTGGAGGTTCTTTCATTTAGCATCATACTATATGGCCTTATGTATCTAGGTTTTGTTCTATTGTAAATCTCTGCTAGAAGAGACCAAGATTTGTACTGATTATGACAGATAAGAGAAACCATTGAGACTATGTTCCTTTGAGTCTGGCTTACTTCACTTAATATGAATTTTTCTAAGTCTTTCCATTTCCTTACAAATGGGATGATGTCATTCTTTCTGACAGCAGCATAGAATTCCATTGTGTATAAACACCATATCTTGTTGATCAACTGAGGAGCCTCTGGGTTGGTTCCATATCTTTGCTGTGGTAAATAGTGCTACAATGAACATCATTGTGCTAGTGGATTTAATATGTCCTTGTTTCTGGATGATTGGGTAAATGCCAATTAGTGGAATTGCTGGGTCATAGGGGAGTTCTATGTTTAGTCTTTTGAGGAACTGCCATACTGTTTTCCATAGTGAAATCTAACACAAACTTTTATCATGGAAAAGATTTGAGCAGGCAGACTACAAGATGATAGAATATTGCAAGAATTTTAACAGAGTATTTTAAATGAGTACATTAATCCAACTTTGAGATATGCTTAGGATGATATATTTTTGAGCAAAACCAATTCTTAGATTTCAGAGAGTAAAGACTTTTGTCATTCCCATTACAGTGAGTAATGGTTCAGAGAGCAGTGTCCTCACCCCAGGAAGGTATTTGTGTAGCAAAGTGACAAATCAATGATCTTCTCTGCTGTGGATTTAACTTGATTCACCATAATCCATTTCCATTTCTTCCAACCACTAAGAAAGAGGAAAGAGAAAGAGATATAGAAGTTAAAAGCATTATATATGATCATTCACGTGAGTAAGAAGAGGAAGAAAAACTTGAAAGCCAAAGGAAGGAGAAAGAGGGTGAATAAAGTAGGTAATATAATCAATATGTAACCTCTTATGTATGAAATTATTGTGACAAAAACATATCACTTTATGAAATAAAGCCCCTCATTAAAAAGATAAATGAAATGGAGAATAGGGAAATGAATAAAAGAAAATAAGTAGTGATGTCTCAAAATCAATGAATCCCTTTAGAATTTAATGAACATCAAAAACAGAAAATAATTTAATGAACATCAATATTTGTTGTACTTATCAAGAAGACCTTCCCTTCAAATTGACATATCTTTTTTCCTTCAGTTAAATGATTTAGGAAACAGATTCAATAAAATGATATTTTATCTATATTATAGACATTGTCTAGAGAAAATATTTCTGTTGCTATAAAATTCAAAGCAAGTCATATTCATGAACATTTAAGCTTCAAGTATCACTATCTCAATAAACACCCATTTTAATAACACTGTATCTAAGAAGTGTTGATATGATCAGTGTTGAGTCTCTACTTTTGGAAACGTATTTGTTAATTGTGCAGTAAACTTCTTGCATTGTTAATCATTCTTTCTTCTAGCAATTATAACCAACACAAATTGTTAAGTAGAACATTATCTTCAAATAGTTTTCCAGTCTTAATTTTTTGTGCATATTGTTTTTATTTCTTATTATTTTATTAGTGAATATTATTGAACAATTTGTCTTCTGCATGTCATGAGAGTTTCATGCATGTGTACATATATATAAACATATCTCCTTACATATATATATAGACATATTTTCTTAATTCATTTAACTACTGAGGAACAACTAGACTTACTCCCTAACATGGTTATAATGAATAGTTCTCTAATAAGTATGAAAATGCAGATATGTCTTATAAGTTGATTTGTATTTCCACAGATATATTCAAAAGAGTGATATATCAGGGTCAAATGTTATATACTCTGTCTTTGTGGAAACTGATGAAATATGTGTTTACTTTCCTACCAACAACTGTAAAGCTATAAGGATTTCTTTTCCCCTATATTCTATTTTCCAATTGTTTTATCCTTCCTTCCTCCCTTCCTTCCTTCCTTCCTTCCTTCCTTCCTTCCTTCCTTCCTTCCTTCCCTCCTTCCTTCCTCCAATTCTTTCTTTTTTTCTTTTTATGGGGTTATTGCTAATGTTTTTACTCACATAAGTAATCAAATAAACAATTTAAATAATTAAAATGTGTAATCTTACTACAAAAGTCGAAGAGAAATATGCATTCTCTTTAAATCAAAAAGACGTAGCATCATAGGATTTCTAAACAGTGAGACATGTTTATTCTATGCTATTAGTGTTAATTGTAACTAATATTTTTAAATATATTTACCCATGACCCATGGGTCATGGGGCTTGAACTTGGCCTAGTCACTGTTCCTGGATTCTTCAAGCCTGCTACCCTATCCCTTGACCTGGGCATTGTCCCTGAGCTCTTCAGCTCAAGGTTACTGCCCTTCCTTAAGCAAAGCCCCACTTCCTGTTTTCTAGAGGTTAATTAGAGATAAGAATCTCAGATCCTTTTGTGCCAGGGATGACTTTGAACCTTGATCCTCAGATCTCAGCCTCCATTACAGGTTTGAGCCACTGCGCCTGGCCTCATTCTATATATTCTTATTTTTATTGTTATTGTAGAGTTTATCTGCAGAGTGGATACAATTAAATAAATCAGGTAAGGAGTAATGAGTCCAACTCTTTCTGAACCATGTCTCTCATTCCCTCACTCTCCCATGTTTTCCCTCTATTCCCAGCCTCAAGATGAACAGTTCATTTTGCACATAGTACCTAATAAGTATCATGCTTCTATTTGTTCACTCCTGTTCCACTTTTTCTCTGCTGCTCTTACTCTCTAAAACAAAATAACAAACAAGACAAAAGGAAAACAGAAACTGTAATGATGGCAGTTATTTCCCATCATTAGAGTTCATTTAATAAAGTATTATTTTACCTGATCATGAGCATAAAAGTATTGAGCGTTTATCAACCATTCCTATGCATATCCTCCTTTGGCCATAATGTATGAATATCTACACTCCTATATAATTTACCATGTCCAGTGTGTGTGTGTATGTGTGTGTGTGTGTGTGTGTGTGTGTGTGTGTGTGCATGTACATATTGACCATTCGGTGTTTTGTGTTTATATAGGTACATTCAAAAGAGAGAAACCCTGCAGACTGTTTCTTTGGCTCTGGCTTACTTTGCTAAATATATTTTTTTCAAATCTTCTTATTTCCTTATGAATAGTACATAATTCTGATGGATGAGTAGTATTCCATTTTGTATATATGCCATACTTTATTGATCCATTCATGCACTGAAGGACATCGATGTTGACTGTATGTCTTGCCTATAGTGAACAAAGCAAAACCAACACTATTGTACTGGTGACATTATTGTGGACTGGTTTGTGGTCCATTGAATCAATGCCCAGGAGTAGGGTTTCTGGGTCATTGGAGAGCTCTATGTTTAATCTTTTAAGGAATATCTTACTGCTGTCCAGATTGATTGGATGAATTGACATTCCCACAAAAAATATGATAGGGTTCCCTTTTGGACGTAACCTTTCTAGTATCTGGTCATTCTAACTGGAATGAGGTGAAATCTCAGTGTTGCTTTATTATTTGCATTTTTTTATGTCTAGAGCTGTTGGAAAGTTCTGCATTTATCTATTGGTCATCTGAGGGTTTATTGGTGGAGGGTAATTATGTTGACATCTAAGTATATTTTAGATAGGAAGCCTTTGATTCATAACTACTAAATATTTTCTTCCATTGTGTGGATTACTATTTATTTTGCCAGCTTTGTCCTTTGCCACACACAAGTTTTTTTTTTCCTTGTAATTTATTGTCAGGATAATGTATAGAGGGGTTAGAATTACATTCATCAGGTAATGGATGCATTATTTCTCGAACATCAATAGCTCTTCTCATGTTTTTGTAGCCTTTCTTTCCCTCCACCCCTCCCAATCATGTTGCTTTCCCCATGCCCTTCTCTATTTGAAATAAGCAAACAAATGTATATTCAATCCACCAGGAAACAAAGTTAGATACAGTAAAAACATGAGATTAACCATAAGGGGAAAAAAGAAAGAGAAAAGCAATAGTACATTAAGAACAACAATCAAAAAGATAAACCTATTGTTTCCATATTCTAGAGTTCATTTTGTTTAGTCATATCCTGTATGACCATATGTACATAGTTTGTGAGCTACTATGATCCTATGCTAGAAAATCCTAGATGTGCATTAGTGAGGGAAACCACAAAGCCTATGTACTTTGGGTCAGGCTTACACCAATTAATACAATTTTTTCCAAGATTTTCCATTTATTTAACAAATGGGACAATGCCAGTCTTTCTTGTGCAGCATAGAATTCCATTGTGTGTAAGTTCCACTTCTTGATCCACTCATCTCCTGAGAAGCATCTGAGTTGGGTCCATACCTTCACCATGGTAAATAATGCTGCAACGAATATCTTTTGATAGTAGCTTTAGTATGCCCTTATTTTTGGACATTTGAGTAAATGCCAAAGAATGGGATTGCTGGTTTTAGGAGAACTTTGTGCTTAGTCTTAACTATTTTCCATAGTGATTGAAGAAGTTTACACTCTCATCAACTGTGTAGTAGAGATCCCTTTGGCCAGATCCCCGCCAGCATCTGTTGTTATTAGATTTCTTGATAATGGCCATTCTATCTGGAATGAGGTGGAATTTCAAAGTTGATTTGATTTTCATTTCATTTATGGTCAGAGATGTCAAGCATTTCTTCATGTGTTTATTGGCGATTCTTATTTCCTAACAGAGAAGTTTCTCTATAAGTCTTTACCACACCTTTAAATGGGAATGTTGTTTCTTTCAGGATTTGTTTTTGAGAGACTCAATTTTTTGACTTATATAATTCTGCTGTATGGCTAGTGAAAATCTACTCCCACTCTGTGGGCTTTCTATTTAACATTATAGCTATGCCATACAGAAGCTCTGTGATTTAATGCAGTTCCATTTGTCCAAACTTCTTTGTTGTATTTCTGGGTCTTATTAAGAAAATCGTTTGACCTAAGACAAGGAGACCTAGTGCATCTCCTATTCCTTCTTGGGAGTAGAGTCTATAGGATTCTTTAAATACAGGATCATGTCATCTGCAAAGAGGGAAAGCTTTACTTCCTCTTTCCCTATTTGGATCCCCTTTATGCTTGCTTCTTGCCTTATTGCACAGGCTAGGAATTCTAGTACTATGTTAAAGAGGAGTGGAGAGAGTGGGCATCCTTGTCTCGTTCCGGATTTTAGAGGGAATGGCTTTAGCTTTTCACCACTAAGTATAATACTAGCTGTGGGTTTGTCAGACACAGCCTTCATTATATTGAGGAATGTTCCATGGATTCCTAGTTTCTCCAGAGCTTTTAACATAAAGCGGTATTGGATCTTGTCAAATGCCTCATCTGCATCTATTGAGACAATCATGTGATTTTTGTCCCTGCTCCTGTTGATGTGTTGAATTATATGAATTGATTTGCGTATGTTGAACCAGCTTTGCCTGCCTGTGATGAAACCTGTTTGATCATAGTGTATATTTTTTTTTTTGATGAGTTGTTGTAGATGGTTGGCCAGTATTTTGTTGAGAAGTTTTGCATCAATGTTCATCAAAGATATAGGTCTATAGTTCTCTTTCTTTTATGAATCTCTGTCTGGTTTGGGGATGAGGGTTCTACTGGCTACGTAGAATGAGTTTGGTAAAGAACCTACATTTTCAATTTCGTTGAAGAGCTTGAGGAGTATTGGTGTGAGCTCTGCTTTGAAGACCTTATAGAATTCAGCTGTGAATCCATCTGGCCCTGGGCTTTTCTTAGGTGGAAGGTCTCTTATTGCCATTTCTATTTCAGTGCTTGAAATGGGCCTGTTTAGTTGGGTTAGTTCTTCTTGGTTCAGTGTGGGTATGTTAATATTGGCTAGGAATTCGTTCATTTCTTCTAGATTCTCAAATTTATTGGCGTAAAGGTTTGAGAAGTATTCCCTCATGATACTCTGGATCTTGGTAATTTCTGTCGTGATATTACCATTTTCGTCTGTGATTTTGTTTATTTCGATATGCTCTCTTCTTTTTTTGGTAAGATTTGCTAAGGGTTTGTCAATTTTGTTAATTCTTTCAAAGAACCAACTTCTTTTTTTGTTGATTCTTTCTATATTTTGGGGGGATTCCGAATCATTTAATTCTGCTATGATTTTAATAATTTGCTTTCTTCTACTGGGGTTAGGGTTGGTTTGTTTCTCTTTTTCCAGGAGCTTAAGGTGATACATTAAATTGTTGGTTTGTGATTTTTCCAATTTCTTACTGTAGGCACTCAGAACTATAAATTTTCCTCTGAGCAGTGCCTTTGCCGTGTCCCAAAGGAACTGGTATTTTTTGTGCTCCTTTTTGTTAAATTTCATAAACTATTGGATTTCTGTTCTGATCTCTTCGATGACCCATTGGTGATTCAACAATGTGTTGTTCAATCTCCATGAGTTACAGGGTTTTCATGGGTGTAGTTGTGTGTTCACTTCCAATTTGATGCCTTTGTGATTTGAGAGTGTGCAGGGAATAATTTCAGTGTTTCTGAATCTGTCCAGGTTTGTTTTATGTCCTAATATATGGTCTATTTTTCAAAATGTTCCATGTGCTGCTGAGAAAAATGTACATTGTGTTGTTGCTGGATGGAATATTCTGCAGATGTCTGTTAGATCTAGTTGGTCTATATAGTTGTTCAATTCTAAGGTTTCTCTGTTGAGTTTTTGCCTTGTTGATCTTTCCAAAGGTGAGAGTGGTGTGTTAAAGTCAGCAATAATCACTATGTTTCGATTTTTGTATGTTTTCAGTGAAAGTAAAGTTTGCTTGATGAAGTTCGGAGCTCCGGGATTTCGTGTGTAGATATTTAGGATGGTTATGTCCTCCATGAGGAAAGATCCCTTTAGTAGTATGTAGTAACCTTCTTTGTCTTTTCTCACTAATTTCAGTTTGAAGTCTATTTTATTTGATATGAGGAGGGCAACTCCAGCCTGTTTATGGGGGCCATTAGCTTGATAGAGTTTATTCCAACCTCTCATTTTCAAAAGGTGTTTGTTTTGGGGGGTAAGATGTGTCTCTTGAAGACAGCAGAACGATGGATCTTGTTTTTTGATCTGACTAGATAATCTATGCCGTTTAATTGGAGAGTTAAGTCCATCGATATTGAGAGTCAGGATTGAGAAATATTTATTAGTTCCTGCCATTTTTACAAGCTCTCATTAGGGCCTGTGTCTTGATAGTTTCTGTGGTACTTAGATGTTATGAGTTTTAGGTGTCATGTCTTTCTCTGTATTACATTTGTGTTGGTTTTCCATGTGTAGAACATCTTTGAGAATTTTCTGTAGTGTTGATTTTGTTGCTACATAATGTTGAAGTTTTTCCTTGGAATGGAATGTTTTTATTGTTCCCTCAGTTATGAATGAGAGCTTAGCTGGGTACAGTATTCTTTGTTTGGTAGTTATTTGACTTCAGGACATGGTATATATTGTTCCAATCTCTTCTTGCTTGCATGGTCTCTGCTGAGTAATCTGGGGTTATTCTGATTGGTTTGCCTTTATAGGGGATTGTTCTCTTCTCCCTGACTGCTTTTAGGATCCTATCTTTGGCCTCTATTGATCCAGTTCAGATTATAATGTGGTGGTGGGATGTCCTTTTCTGGTCAGGTCTATTTGGGGTTCTAAAAGCTTCTTGTATCTGGATGAACCTGCCCTTCTGGATATTTGGGAAGTTCTCTGAGATGATTCCCTGAAGTATATTTCCAATACCATTGACCTCTTTCTCTAGACTCTCCTCAATACCAATTAGCCTTACATTAGGCTTCCTAATTGTATCTTGGACCTCCTATAGTGTTTTCTCATATTTCCTAGGTTTGAATTGACTCATTTTCTGTTCTTTTTCTATAATAACTAAATTATCTTCAACCCCAGAAATTCTCTTTTCTGCATTGTCTAAACTGCTATCAAAGCTATCTACTTTATTCTTCATCTCCCTTGCTTCTAATTGCTCATTTTTGATGCCTTGCATCTCTTGCTTTAGATCATGTATGGATTTCTTTAGCTCCTTGATTTCCACTTGAGTGGTTAGCTCAGCAGCTTTATTCTCTTTGGACATTTGTTGGAGTTCAGTCACCTTGTGTTTGTGGATTCTATGAATTCTCCCATTTGTCTTTGAAAAATCTTTATTATGGCCTCCTTTATGGCTTCCCCTTTTTCACATATCACCTTGTTTATGGTTTCCTCTTGTTTAGCTGTTGCTTCCTCCCTTATCTCCTTCTTTATGTTTTCACGTTTTTCATTAATGATGTTTATCAAATGCCTTTGTATAGCACTTGGAAGAGTCTCCTTTAGATTTGCCACTGACTGCTCCATTGCCTGTTTATGTTGGGTGGGAGATGCCATTACTTGATTTGACATTTTCCTTGAGTTTCTTGTTCTGCCCATTTGAGGATGGGAGCAAGATTAATAGTAAAAAACAAATTATAATTTTTCAGATATAACCAACCTAGACCTTTGTAGTTGGCTGACAATAGATATTAGCTCTTTTAGATTGGTAATAACACTCTCTCTTTCTTTTTGTACACTTATATACAAATTGAATACAATCAAAGATGACCAATTTATGACCACAACAATAAGCCCCTCAATCCAATCTCTATTGTATTTAAGTCCCTTTGGACCTAGAGTATAATTGAACACTTAGATACACAGCATTTCTCAACAACCATCAAATGTAGATCCATGCATTATAAGAGTTGAAGGATGAACAGAGGACCAGAGATAGAAAAAAATAATATGAAAGATGACAAGGGAGGTAAGAAAAGAGTAATACAGGAGTGTAAGAATATTATAGTAATGAAGAAAGGGTATCGTGTAAGGATAACTGTCCTAAGGTGATAGACAGGTAGAGTATTTGTGTAGAAAGTTTAGATGAACTTAGATAAAACTTATCAAAATAAGAAGAGTAATAAGAAGAATATATAGAGAAAAGAGAGAGGTTGATATAGGAGATTTCAATGACACCAATTTGAAAAAGAAAAGAAAAAAAAGAAAAAAGAAACAAAAAAGCAACAAAATCAAAGAAAACAGAACACACACATACACACATAGAAAACAAAAACAAAAACAAAACAAAAAAAGAAAAGAAAAAAGAAAAAAGGTGGGTTGAGATTCCTTACTGTTCTGAGTTCTTACACAAGAGATGCTAGGGTTGAGAACCCGGAGTTTAAAAAGCAGGTGATTGTATCAATATGGATATCATTTTTATTCAAACTGTATCCAGAGCTGTTACGTGTTTCTAGGAATGACCACAGTGATAGCAGGATTGAGGGAAAAGAGAGGAGAAAAAAAAAAAAAAGGAATGAATCATAACATTAGAAAAAAAGGTGTAGGTTAATTGGCAAAGAGAAAAATAAGAACATTTAAAAATGCAAATTAAATGGGGTAAAAAATTTTAAAAAAGGGTATTCTTCAGTTTTTTTTTCTTTTTTTCTTTTTTTTTTTTTTGGTGGGGGGAGAGGTTAGGAAACTTGTGTCTCCACTAAATTCGGGATCTAAACACTTCACAAAGTCTTTTTCTCTTGTGATTTGGCTTTGCGGTTTTTCAGGTGAGATTGCTTGTTTGGTAAAACAAAGCTGAAAGATCTGCGGTTGGCTTTGTAATTTACCAAGTCTGCAGGTGGCACAGGGCCGCCCAGCAGCGCTGGGGCCGGATTTCTGGCTAAGGGGTCTCTGGGAAATCCTTTGCCCTATAGGTTGGTGGTGCTGTCAGCAACACCTCTCAGGTTCCAATTGCTTTGGCCTGGGTCGTTGACAGCAGTCAAGATGGCTCTGCTCTCCGCTGGTGGGGGAGGGGCTCCCTCCCAATGCTGTTCCCGGAGCAGAAGTGGAGAGTTCTCCTTAGAGCTACTCACAAATTGCTGGATTGTCCAGTTCCATGAAGCTGGCAGGTCCCTGCACTTCTGGGTGTCGTCTCTGGGCTCGCACAGGCTTTGTGTGGCTCTGTCTGCAGCCAGCGGGTCTGTGCCGCTGTGGAGCACTTTCTCTGCCTTTGTCTCCCTGGCTGCTCCATGGCGGAGCTCCACGCTCTCTTTTCGCTCTGGTATTCTTCCTTTTTTTCCTTTTTTTTCCTCTCTGCCTGAGTTCTCTGAGGTCCTAAAGCTTACTTAAGATCAATTTCTGGTAGAGGACTGTCTCTTGCATTGCCAGGACAAGAATCTTGGCAGGAGCTCAGTATATCTCACCCTGAACCGCCACCATCTTCCACCGAGTTCCCCTCTGAAAAGTATTCTCTTATGCCTTATGATGTTCTAGGTCTTGGTGATTTCTATCACAATATTTCCATTCTCATATTCATCCCCAATTTTGTTTATTTGGGTGGGCTTATTTATTTTTGGTAAAGTTTGCAAAGGGTCTGTCAATTTTGTTAATATATTCAAAGAGTTAACTCCTTTTTGTGTTGATTCTGTCTAATTTTTACTCTAATTCATTTATTTTTTATTTAATTTTAATAGTTTGCTTCATTCTACTGAATTGGGGTTTGATTTGTTGGTCTTTTTCCAGGAGCTTAAGGTACATCATCAAACTTCTGGTTTGAAATTTATCCAATCTGTTAATGTAGACACTCAGAACTATAAATTTTTCCCTCAATACTATAATTGCTGTGTCCTAAAGCTGCTGGTATTTTGAGTGCTCCATATTGTTGAATACCATAAAATGTTGAATATCTGTTCTGATCTCCTCAGTGACCCACTGGTGATATAACAACATGTTGTTCAATCTCTGTTAGTTACAGTTTTTTTTTTTCCTGTGGTAGTATTGGTATGGAGTTCCAATTTTATGCTGTTGAGGTCTGAGAGAATGAAGGGAATAATTTCAGTGTTTCTGAATTTTTCCAGATTTGCTTTATGCCCTAAAATATGATCAATTTTAGAACATGTTCCATGTGATGCTGAAAAAAGTATATATTCTGATGATGCTGGATGGAATATTGTACAGAAGTCTGTTAGGTCTATTGGTCTATTCAGTTGTTCAATTCCCTGGTTTCTCTCATGAGTGTTTGCCTTGTTGATCTATCCAGAGGTGAGAGTGGCGTGCTAAAGTCAACAACAATCACTTCGTTTAGATCTACCTGTGTTTTTAGTGTGAGTAAAGTTTATTTGATGAAGCTGGGTGCTGCAGCATTTGTGTGGATGGTTACATCCTCCTGAAGAAGAAATCCCTTTAGTAGTATGCAATAACCTTCTTTGTCTCTTCTCACTAGTTTTATTTTTTTTCTATTTTTATTGCTTATTTTTCCATATATTTTTATTGTAATTAATAGAAGGGTTACATTATATTCACCAGATAGAAGGTACTTTACTTCACAAAAATTGATACCCTTTCTCATATCTTGGTCCCCAGTTTGCTGATTTCCTTGAGATTTCTCAACCGATGACTGTACTGCAACAAGTGAATTTCATTGACAACAACCTTAAAGTAGTCGGGTTCAACCAGGACTTGTATTTTGAATGGTTTGCCGCTTTCAAAGGGGAAAATCATTTGCCTTTCTTCCTTTCCCCAGCAGTTGTCCACCTTTGTATGTGTGTGTGTGTGTGTGTGTGTGTGTGTGTGTGTGTGTGTGTATTTGTATATATTGTATATATACATATTTGGTAACTTGAAGTCAGATAGGGAAGGGAGGAAAACAAGATGAGGGGCAGGAGTGGGGGGTGGGAAATGAGGACCAAGACATGAGAAAGGGTATGTGAAGTAACACACCTTCTATCTGATGAATATAATGTAATCCTTCTATTACAATAAAAATATATAGAAAAAAAGATATGTTACTGGACATTGCTTAGGCCTGGCAGAATTCTAGTTTGCCATTCTATGACCAACAAGTTTGAATTCCTCCAAGGGCAATAACAATTCTAATCTGGTTCATATACCCAACTGTAGTAGTGGAGATAGGACCAATAGAAAATGTATTATTAATTTGAAAAAAATGATTCATTAATATTTTCTATTAATCTTATGAATTACTTTTGACACATTTGCTATGCATAGAAAATTGAATGTTCCTTAAAGTGATGATTTTTGTTCTTCTTTTAACACAAGTCAATTCTTGACACTTAAATTTAGGAGTCGTCAATATGTTCCTTAATGTAATAAAATAGTAGAGTTAATCCTGCAGTCAAACTTGGTCCACTGAAATGAAGCATTTCTGAGAACACAAGTGTCATTCCAAGAACTCTGGAAGAGTACAAAAGGAGTCTATGACTGTGTCACCTTTAAAACATATCTAATAACCTGAATACTTATCAACTATAATATGGAACACATGATGTTATACCAGATAATGTATGAAAGATAAATACTTAATATTATACTGTGTGCATTTTGTCCCCCAAAAAACACAACATGACTTTTGATATGCAGTGCCAGAGTTACAATTATATAGTCATAACTTCTGAAGGCTTACAAATTTTCCATGTTGAGCATACATCATTTTTTTCATATGTTTTAGTGTAATTAATAGAATGATTGCATGATATTTGCCAGTTAGGAAGTGCATTAATTCACATACATTGATACCATTTCACATGTCTTAATCCCCATTTCCCTCCCCCTCCACCCCTCATTTGTTTTCCCCCTTCCCTATCCAATTACAAAAAAATCAAATACAAATATATCCGATATATCAGGTAACAAAGTGGGAAACTGTAACAATATGAGATAACCAAGGGACAGCAAAAGAGATGAGAGATAACATTGTACATTAAGGACAACAATCACTAATTATATGGCTTATGTTTCTATCTCCTAGAGACCTTTCATTTAGCGTCGTACTATATGGCCTTATGTATCAAGGCTTTGCTCTATTGCAAATCTCTGCTAGGAGAGCCCAAGGTTTCTACTGATTATGACAAATGAGGGAAACCATTGAGTCTAAGATCCTTTTGAGTCTGGCTTACTTCACTTAATATGATTTTTTTTAAGTCTTTCCATTTCCTAACAAATGGGGCAAAGTCATTCTTTCTGACAGCAGCATAGAATTCCATTGTGTACAAATACCACATCTTATTGATCCACTCATCAACTGAGGGACATCTAGATTGGTTCCATATCTTTGTTATGGTAAATTGTGCTTCAATGAACATCATTGTGCTAGTGGATTTAGTATGTCCTTGTTTCTGAATGGTTGGGTAAATGCCTAGTAGTGGAATTGCTGGGTCATAGGGGAGGTGTATGTTTAGCCTTTTGAGACACTGCCATACTGCTTTCCATAGTGGTTGAACAAGTTTGCACTCCCACCAACAGTGTAGTAGTGATCCCTCCTGGCCACATCCCCTCCAGCATCCATTGTTATTAGTTTTCTTGATCCTGGCCGTTCTAACTGGAGTGAGGTGGAATCTTACAGCTGTTTTGATTTGCATTTCTTTTTATGACCAAAGATGTTGAGCATTTCTTCACGTATCTATAGGCCATTTTTGTTTCTTCTTCAGAGAAGACTCTCTTTAAGTCTTTGGCCCATCTTTTAATGGGATGGTTGTTACTTTGGAGATTAGTTTTGGAGTGATTCAATTTTTTGAGCTGTTGATATATTTTAGATATGAGGCCTTTGTCTGTTGTATTGTTGGTGAAGATCTTCTCCCACTCTGTAGGCTTCCTAATTAGTTTACTAGCTATGTCCTTTGCCATACAAAAGCTCTGCAGTTTAATGCAGTCCCACTTATCCAGCTTTTTCTGATTTGTTGTGAGTCTTGGTCCTTATTAAGAAAGTTTCGACCTGTGCCCAGGAGACCTAGTGTATCTCCTATTTCTTCTTGTAAAGTTTGGAGAGTGTCGGCTTTTACCTCCAGGTCTTTGATCCATTTGGAGTTAATTTTAGTGCAGGGTGACAAAGAAGGATCCAACTTTAGTTTTCTGCAGGTGCTTAACCAGTTCTGCAGCTATGGATCACGATAAATTGATCATAATTTCATCTTCATTTTGATTCTTTTAATAATCTGTTTTACTATGAGGCTGAGACACTCTACTGACAAAGAGAAAGGTAGAGACAACAGAATACATGAACTAAAAGAAGGAGATAAAATTGAGGTGGATAATCAGTTCATTGAAAATTATCTAAAGAAACAAATTTCATCCTCCATTAGCCTTAGTACACACAGACAGAGGAGAGAGCAAGCTGAGTACTTCACCCATTAGATGATGTTTTCAAGAAGAGTTATTTGCTACTTTACCACATTTTCATGCACTGGTAACTTTTACCTGTTAACTTTTGTTAGAAGCTGAGCCAACAAGAAGCTCACAATACACCTTTATAATAATATGTGTGATGAATAAGATTAGGAAAATAATGAAGAGAAGTCAGATATGATTGCTTCTCCTTCTCTAAACTATGTTGTTGATTGAGTATTAAGAGAACTTAATTAAGATTAAATTGAAAGCATGAACAAACACAGTTGATTAATTCCAAGTTGCTTAATAATTTAGCTCTAAGTTATTCAATCCATCTCATTTTGAATAGTTGAAGATTGGAGTATGCAAAGAAAATTAGTGGGCATTATGTTTAGTTGATATTTTATTATTTGAATATTCATAATAAACTTTTAGAAATTACCTTTTTTAAGGTTACAGACAATAACCGGTAGCAAGATTTTTTCCTTACAATGTTAAAGGAAAATAAAGTATTTTTAAAAAGACAATTAATTTGTTCTAAATCAATGCTTAATATTAAAGGTCAGAAATATTTTAATTATAAAATTTTCTTTAATTAAATAGAATTATTTCTATGTAAGTGACATGGAACCCATATTTTACAGCAATAAAAATTTTCTTATTATGTTAATCAATATTTGTAGCATTATTAGTTATAGCAGGTGCTTGCATATTCAAGCTAATTACAAATGAAGATTATATGTCACCTGGACAACAAAATACAATTGAAAAAGAGATAAAAAGAAAAGAATCAGGGCCAGGAGTTTGGCTTAGTGGTTGAGTGCTCTTGCCTAGCATGCACGAAGACCCGGGTTCGATTCCTCTGTACCACATACATAGAAAAAAGCCAGAAGTGGTGCTGAGGCTCAAGGGGTAGAGCTTTAGCCTTGAGAAAGTCCAAGGACAGTGCTCAGGCCCTGAGCTCAAGCCCAGGACTGGCAAAAAAAAAAAAAAGAATCAGAAGTAATTGGCTTTAAATTTTAGATATGAATCCTTACCAGTTTTAAGGCAAAAGTTTGACTATGTTTATGTATCACAAAGTATTACCCTGTTTAGGAAAATGTTTTCTTTTTCATATTTTTATCATTTATCTTTCTGGGATAATATGAAATACATATAAGTTTACTCTAACATATTAAGGTCTTTAACGAAATTTAGTTTCATTCAAACTTTTGTTTTCCTTAAAATAATTCAGTTATCCATGTTCCAGTTTAATGCTTCTTTTTCAAATGTGCTTCAAATCCTAACAATTTTTAGTTCAATTATTCATACATGTATGTATATATATGTATAATTATTTTGAATTTCAATACTACAACGGTATTTTGGTCCTATATAAAATTTCTTAACATACTCTTACTATCATTTTGTAGTTACATACATTACAATGACTCATTTAACATTATTTTCTAGTATATTTGCTTGTATTTCTCGGGAAGAGTATTTTTCTTTAGTTATCCATAAGTTCTTTTCCTTTCTATTATTTGTGGGGGGTTTTGTTGTTGTTGTTGAAAATAGAATACTTGACTCAACAAATGAAATTCTATGCTTCTGTCAGAAAGAACAACATTGCTCCAATTGTAAGGAAATGGAAAGATTGAGAAAAAAAATCATATTAAGTGAAGTAAGCCAGACTCAAAGGAACGTAGGCTCAATGGTTTCCCTCATTTGTCATAATCAGTAGAAACCATGGGCTGTCCTAGCAGAGATTTACAATAGAGCAAAACCTGGATACATAAGGCCATATAGTATGATGCTAAATGAAAGGACCTCCAAGATATAGAAACCAGAGCCATATAATGAGTACTATAATGTACTGTATTATCTCTCATCTCTTTGCTGTTCCTTGGTTATTTCATATTGTTACAGTATTTTACCTTGTTATGTGATATATTATAAATATGCTTATTTGGTCATTTGAAATAGGATAGGGAAGGGGGGGAAACAAGATGAGGGGTGGGGGTGGGGGGAGGGAAATGGGGACCAAGACATGAGAAAGATATCAATATTTGTGAAGTAATGCACCTTCTATCTGGTGAATATAATGAAACCCTTCCATTAATTACAATAAAAAATATATGGGAAAAAATCAGTTGTCCTTTCCCTCCAGAATTTCCTGTTTGTTTTTTTGTATTTATAATATTTGCTTGTTTTATGTTGAGATTCAGCCAGGAATACACACTTAACTGCTTTTAGATATTTCCTTGGATTGTGCCTTTGTCTGGACAGACCTTGAACGTTTCCCTGATTAATTTTTCAAATACTGGATTTCAAAATCTGGCTATTCCCCAAAAGAAAAGATTAAAAATGAGAGAGGAAGGCACAGTGCCTTAAAATCTCCCAAAATACCTTCAGCTAGAGGGAAAGGGTCTTGCAGTAATGAGGCAAAATGAGAGTGACAGCCCCTACTTCTCTCCCTGCACCTCAGAGTTCAGTCACAGCAACCAATGATTAGAATATAGTTTCCCAATAGTTATATAACTTGGTCATGTTTCTTCTCATATGTGGGTGCTTGATCTAAAGTACACTGAAGCACAATGAATAATACAGGTCTTTAGGCATTCACAAACAATAAGACAAAAGGAGGACACTCTTAGGGGAGGAAGAGAAAGATGTATATGCATTTCAAAAAGTAAAGAGTTGTAGTTAACACATGAAAAAAATGTATATTTGTGCCTTGTGGAGTCTTAGTAGTATTTTTCTTAAATTGTTTGTACTAGGTTTTGAACTCTTGGCTTTAGGTTTAGTAAGAAAGTACAATTTTTCTGATTTGCTTCATGTTTTTTTGTTGTTGTAAATACTACTGTTTGTTTTGTGGTGCCTGTCATTGGGTTTCATTTTGTCTCAAACAGTGTTGCTGAGCTGGCTGTGATCATCCAACATCTGTTTACAAGTAGTTCAGATTGCAGGTGTGCACCACCACGTCTAGGCTGAGATCCCTAACTCTTCTGGTAAATAAATTACAGTTGAATATTCAAGTGAAATGTAAATTTGTAAGTATCAATAACGAAACAGTACTGAACTGATATTAATGGAAGGAAAATTTCTCGTTATTTTTGTTTGAATTAAACTGCATCAAAATACTGAAGAATATATGCACAAAATTCCAATAATATTTTAAAATTTAAATATATACCTTGTTGAGTGGTCAGAGACAGGGATTTATTGGTAGAGAGCTAGCCTATAAGCAAAAGCAAGAAGTACCAATTTCAATTCCCAGTCTCAGGCCTAAAATAAAGATATTTTTCTGACTCAATAATTCATGAGAATACATAGCAAAAATGATTTATGAAATGTATTTTGATTTAGAAAAACTTTTGTATACATAATTTCAATTTTTGTGGAAATTTTCATAGGTGTCTCCTTACTATGATCTCATTTATTCTTCTAAGAATGTAATAGTAATTTAAAAAAAAATAGCACCATTTTCTTTGATGTTACAAATGATTTTAAAATAGAATTCTGCACATATGCATTTTAAGGAAAAATTGAGGGATTTTTCTATTCCATACTAAATACTTCATTGCACCCTGTGAACATATAAATTATTGTGAATATAGAGCTACAGAAGATAGTTTACTAACTTGGAAATAGTGAATGTGTTTGAAGATACTAATGATTGACTTTGGGATATGATACATGGACCATTGTGTTATAAATGCTATATATCAGTGATAGGACTACATTAGTTAATTGATTTTTGCCATGAACTGCCACGATAATATTTAGTAGCTTCAAATTACTTGACAAATTTTCTAATAAGCCTAAATCGAGAAAATATAGCTACTGATATAAAATTTGAAATCCTATATTACATACTTGTTAAACACTTTAGAACACTAATCTTGTAACAAGGACTGAGTAGAGGGCCGAGAGTTTGTCCTAGTGGTAGAGTGATTGCCTAGCATGTACAAAGACCCAGGTTCAATTCCTCAGTACCACATACACAGAAAAAAGCTGGAAGTGGTGTTATAGCTCAAGTGATAGAGTGCTAGCCTTGAGGAAGAAGCCCAAGGACAGGGCTCAGGCCTTGAGTTCATGCCTCAGGACTGGAAGACAAACAAACAAAAAAGATTGAATAGAGGAATAAGAGTGAAGAGAGAAAATTGAAGGAATCATGATTATTTCTATTTATTAGACATAACCTACAATCTAAATTGTTTCTAGAACTGCAATTAATGTAATTCTCCAATCACCAAATTTAGGTAAAGGAAAGTTTGATTCGAAGAAAATATCCTAGCTCCAATAAATTTTAGGGCTCCTCATATACATTGGTGTATTTACAGTGAAAGTAAGATTCTAGTTCCTCTGTGTTACACAGGCATGTTTTGGATATCATCATTCAATGGGGAAATGAGAGCATATGACCTGTTGAATTTTCTAAAATGTAAACAGGAGTGAACAATAGTGTCACTATATATTGAGGAAGACTTGCTTTTGTCTGTTTTGATGGTTGTCATAACCATTAAGTAAGCAAAGTCTTCCTTGCCTAACAAATGGAAGCTCTTCTTGCCTACTTTAATGTTTCCTACTGGTTAAATCGCCCTAGTTCCTTGTGATGAGAGAATGGTCATTGCCAAGTACATGAACCTGACAAAGAATGATTTATCAAAATTAGCTTATCATCATATTGTGTGACTATGATATTTTATGTTAATGTAATTATTAAACTGGCCTATTGAATAATGATAGGCTTATACATAATTCCTCATCAGATATTGACTATAGTTTTTTTGAGGGGAAACAACTTGATACATAAGAAGAGAGTGAAAAACTGGAGAAAGGAAATTCCAGCACTGAACCCCAGCAATACAATGAATGCCCCAAGAGAGCAATGCAAAATCTTCATTTGCACAGGGGAACATTTCCCCAAGTATACTTTATGCTGAAGCTAATATATGATTCCTTTTAAAGAAAATATATAATTGTAGTGAAAAAGAAAAATACAACAGAGCATGAAGGTAGAGTTTATAGTTCCTAAAATTATGTTGATCATATGATAAAATGAGATTAATATGTCATATTTTTTGAATGTTTCTTGCCCAGAATCATGAGGTTTATTATGATATTCCTGGATAACTAAAAAGGTAAGCTTGTCTTAAACTCTCCTGTTATGCATAAATATGAATCACAAATGACAAGCCCTATTCCCTAACTTTAGAAATATAAGAGCCAGAAAATGAAACTATAATCGCTTTAGATCTGGATGCTTCTTTTTTACACAGAGATATTTGCGTAGAATTTTATATACTGATTTTTTTCTATCTTAATTTCAACAATTATTTTATAAGTGGTAATAAAAATAAATGAATACATGTAAGTACACACATGTAATATATAAAATGCATGTATATATTACAAATACACATGTATAAGGTATATATGAATATAATAGATGTCACTACTTACAGTGTCTTTAAAGAATTGATGTGAAAATTAAGACTACATCATTTATGCTTACCACAATTGTGTCAGCATTGCAAACTTTTTAAAAATATCAATCAGTTAATCAAAAATTAGTGCACACTATTCACAATGGCTAAGCGATGGAAACAACCCAGATGCCCTACTGTAGATGAATGTATACAAAAAAATGTCCTACATATATACAATGGAATTCTACATAGCCAACAGACAAGATAAAATAATGGCATTCACATGGAAGTGGATGAAACTAAAGCGAATCATGTTATGTGAGAAAAGTCAAGACCAATGGAACAAAAGGCACACAGTATCCTTAATATGTGGATAATAGATACAAACAACACAACAGCGATGACTCAATATTTGGGTACCCAATGCTATGGACATGGTCTTGGAGATATAAGCATAACTACATAGTTAAAAATCTATGTTGGGCTATATACTCTGTAGACATAATGTTTTATTACATAGATTAATATATATCTATGACATACAAACCCTCAATTTAATTGTAATTATGTTCTAAAGTCTATTTGCTAGTGATTGTATAAAGAGATTCCCTTCTTAAATATTTGTTTGTTAAACATGACATTTGAAATATAATACAAAAATCAATATTAATAATACCTTAAAAATAGTGCATGAATATTATTTATGAGTGGTATATTGATGAGCATATTTCTTTTGCTCATTATTCTAGTATCAAGACAGATCACCTAAATTAGGTTGGCTGTTGATAAAATGCAGCTTCACAACATAAGATACATCTTCTTTTTTCCTGATGTAGATGTTGTACTATATTTAGACTTCTTTAATTTGTAAAGATTAGGTGCTCTTGATTGCTCTGTATGCATTAGATAAATAGCATGAGAATATGACAACATGAGGACAACACTAAAATTCAGCAAATTTTACATACTACTGGTTTCAGTGATAATATATTCTTATTTGGTTATTGTAAATATGAACTTTTAAATGCAGTTAAATCCTTGGGGCTGAAAATTTGGCCTAGTGGTAGAGTGCTTGCCTAGCATGCACAGAGACCCAGGTTCAATTTCTTGGTATTACATATATAGAAAAAGCTGGAAGTGGTGCTGTGGCTCAATTTGGCAAAGCTCTAGCCTTCACAAAGCCCAAGGACAGTGCACAGGCCCTGACTTCAAGCCCCAAGCTTGACTGGAAAAAAATGTAATTAGGTCTTACTTGAGTATTGATAATGTAAATTGACTATTTCTTAAAATGTTGAGGTGTTTTGCTTCTATTTATATTGCCTAATATGATGTCTTGCTTTAGTAAACATTTCTTATAATTTTGTATATTTTTCATGATTTTCGATATTCCCATTTCCTATTAGTATCTGTGCATATTCATTTTGTATTTATATGTGGACTTGTGTATTTGTGCATTTGTATTGTGCACTCATGTATATATGTTTCTTTGCTGAAAGCTCATTTCCACAGGTAGTATGTTCTCTATGAGATGAATTAGAAAACATCATTGGTAGTGATCGTGAATGCTGCATTGCAAGTAATATTAGTATTTTTTTCTAATCCTTTGAATATTCCACATTGAATCAGTCTTTCTATTACATCATCCACAGTGTGCAAAGTAACCTAGAATTGCAACCATACAAATGTTGATTAATTTCATTTTATTCATCCATACTAATGTTGATTTAATCATTTATTGAGAGAAAAAAGACAGATTCTTCATTCCAATAAGAAACTAACCTAGACTGCAATGTCAAGTTTCATTGCAAGTCTGTTTGAAAATTGTGTGAATAATATGTTATTGGCTTTACTATAAGAAGTAATAGATGTGAGGTATTTTCTGTATAATAGTTTTCATAAAATACAGCCTTAATTTTATAGGCAATTCAGAAAACAGTAAATATTTTTCTATCACCAAAATATTTTGCTGCGCACAATAAAGACATTAGAGATATTAGCAAGAACAGATAATGTTTATAAGAGCAGTTTGGACAAATGTTAGACCTTTGTTAAGATAAATCACCTCAAATGCACCCAGTTGTCAGCTTGCTATTTTGCAGTGAATATTCTGACTGTGACAATTTTAAAGCAAGGCACCGCATATAGCAGTGTTGAGAGGGAGGCGTTGCAGCCCATGAGAGAAGGCTAGCATCTTTTTTGAATGTTTGACAGAAATTTTTGTACAACAACAAATGAAGCTCTCTTTCTGCTATTTTTAAAAGGCAAGTTTTCCCCCTGTTTCCAAAGCCACTAAATAATACAGAGTAGTGGAAGAAGAGGAAGAGACCTCAGAACACATATTTAGAGCCAATATTGTCCATATAGAAACACATAAGAACTGTATCATCTCAGAAATGCAAATATTCTTGGTTTCTGACTTAGATGAGCAAGCCAAGAAAATATTATTCAAATCTTGTTCAACACATTAGTCTTACTTAATATCATCTACATATAGTTAATATTTTGTATTCTTCCAGTAATATTTACAAATACATTGTATAGTCACTGTTATATTACCTATGTACATTATTTTATAAGATGAAATAAGCCTTTGTTTGCATCATGGATTTTTCAAAGTATGTACATACATTGTTATATGTGTATGTCTATCATATTGTTTGAAATGGATTTACCCAGATGATGTGATATTCTACAATGACCATATTTATTATATTTTCTTGTTTCCTTTAGCTTTCACTTGATTCTGAGGATTGTTTTATTATGGAATTATGGTCATAGTAAATTACAACAATCTTAGCTGTTATCCCCCTCATTGTTAGGTTCCTTTGCTTCTCACTTAATATGGTTATCTATCCCAATATGAAGATAAATAGTACACAGAGTGGCCAGCTCCGGTTATTTTTTTGGACCTGGCTTTATGAGATGAGTTCCAGGTGTTTACTTGTTCTCTGTTTTATCAATTTGGGGGTTGGTATGGTGATAATTTTTTGCCTCTTTAGGGAAGTTATTGTTGGATTTCAACATGCCTTTACCATGAAGGCTTTTACAAAAGTCAAAGTTACAAGTATTGCATCTCTAACTATAATTTCACAACTAGAATTAATTGTTCAGCACTTTTCATTATTGAGCTCATTTTATATTTCTCAGACAAACTGAAATATATTTTCACCATGTAGTGTTGGCAAATGAAGAATTTTTGTCTAAGTACATGACATGTATGCAAATGCCAAGAAAAGAGTACAAGTAAAATATGCTAATTAAATCTCAGAAAAAATTTCACTCAGACCAGGTATGAAAATAAATGTGCAGTTATAAATTTGGGAGATAATATTATTTTATTCTTTAGTAAAAACAAATATTATGTATTCCTTACCTGTAATAAGGTTTTCTTCTTCTGTTTGTATTGAGAGGATTCTCTGATGTTCCAATGATTAAAACTCCAAGGAAAATATCTTGGTAAGAGAAACAGTTATTTAAAAATTCTGTGTTTTCTCATTGTAAAACCTTTTAAAATAATTTTTGGAATACTGTACATATTTTTTGTCTTGCCTGCCCTAGGGCATGAACTCAGGATCTGAGTGCTGTCCCTCACCCTATTTGTGCTCGACACTAGAGCTCTCACTCTTGAGCCACAGCACTACTTCCAGCTTTTTCTGAGTAGCTTATTAGGCTGCTGCCCAGCCTGGTTTGGTACTGTGATTCTCAGATCTGAGCCTCCTGAGGACCTAGTATCACAACTATGAACCATCACATACAATATAAGAATACTATAGTATTCTCAACGAAAATATGTGAATGGACAATAAACACAGAAATTTGCTCATTGGCATTAAACATTAGGAAAATACAAATTTAATTGGTACTTCATACCCTATAGGATGATTCCTATCAAAACAAAACGATAAGTTTGATATCAATGGGCAAAACTGAACATTCTTTGTGGAATTAAGATGGAATAGCAGATGAAGCAGTAGTTTATTACTATGTCAAAATATTGTTGCTTATTGGTCCAGCAATTTCACTAAGAATACTATTCTGAAAATAATTGAAAATGTTATCTGAAAATGATATGAGTATAATGATATTTATGATAAATAGTTCACTATACTACAAGGTAGTAGCGAACCAAGTGTTCATTAGCAGATTAAGGTTAATGTGAGAGAATGTAATAATATAAGTATAGAGGAAAGAAAGGAAACACTGTCACCACAGATAACCATGAACAATAATTACAAGTAAAATTAAGCAATCACAAAACATTAATTACTCTCATTTGTCTTACCACAGGTGTTTAGATAGTAAGATCATTTAAATAGTAATTTTTCCAGGTACTGTGAGATGAAGGAATGGAGAAGATTATTATTTAAAGTCATTATTTTTTAGTAACTTTAATTAATATAAAAGGGAGTTTCAATTCACCAAACAAAGGTATGATTATAATTTGATCATACAATATCATGCTTTCCCTACATTCATCCCAACCTAAACCATCCCTTTAAATTACATAGTTCCATCTTTATATGTATATTATGAATAAGTTCATCCACTCTTCCACTCTTGAGTTCTCTGCTCATTTGCATATAAATCTTCAAAAACACATGTCAGCTTCCTAGTTTTCATTTTGATATACTGCCAGTGAAATTTTAAAAGGAGTTAGTTCCACCATGGAAATCTTCCTTGGGTATAGAATAAATAATGCATATTTATCTCTCATATGTAGAAGATCTAAAATATAAACATGTATGAAAATACAACATGCAGGACCACATACATACATCTGAAATTCAACTTAGTAAATTGGGAGATATTTTTAATTTTTAATTTATTTTTGAATTTAGATTTTCAGTTTTGCCCAATGAAAATAATAGTGATAGGGGCTGGGAGTTTGGCCTAGTGGTAGAGTGCTTGCCTAGCATGCACGAAGACCCGGGTTCGATTCCTTGGTACCACATACATAGAAACAAGCCAGAAGTGGTGCTAAGGCTCAAGTGGTAGAGCTCTAGCCTTGAGAAAGTCCAAGGACAGTGCTCAGGCCCTGAGCTCAAGCCCAGGACTGGCAAAAAAAAAAAATAGTGATAGACCAACAATAATATTAGCAAACTTTATTTCACTGTACTTTGCACTTTAACGTAGTTAACTTCAAAACTTCTGGACAGTGTGTAAGCACACTAAAACAAATGAGAAAAACCAACTGTTTATCATTAATCTACAATCAGTTTAGTATATTAAAGTGAAAGATATAGTAGAGTATTAAAAATAAATGTGCAATTTTTTTGGAGATTTTATTCTGAACTTCAGTAAACATATTGTTTCATTTTGTAATGAAGAAATACAGCTAGAATTAAAAATCTTAATGGTACAGAAGGTAGAAAAATATCAAAATTATTTCATAAGAGCTGTCATTAAAAATGTCTCCAAAAAGCTTAAGACCAAATACTTACGGAAATAAAACTTGATAGATACATTTGTTGTAATATTTTATTTTGAGTAATATCAAATTTTAAAGGGGATAATTTCATTTTGAATATTTTTTCTGATTTTATTACATTTGAACTACTTCAACGTGAACAAATTCAAAGAATATAATGTCATATGATTTTGACACAGACTGTTCAAACATTAAATAAAATATATATTGGATCTGTAACATTAATAAGATGATTTTTGTCCACTAGGTTCTAAAAATCCTTGAAAGGAAGAAAGCTTAGCCTAATGAAGAACTGTTTTTATCTGTAAAATGATTAATTTATTAGTATGAGTCATATATTACACTTTAAATTCACACTTATTTTCTCTAAAGAATAACCTTTCACTTTATAACTTTTGTGCCATCTGCATACATCCACTCTATTTCATGAATATGGCTGAATTCTACATACTTTCAGAAGTAGAATATAGAAGGAAATGTTCGTTAGTGTCAATATGCATTTTGTAACCTTAAAACTCACAGACTGCTTTTCTAGAGGTTAATTGGACATAAGAGTCTCATGGACTACAGTACCCAGGCTAACTTGAAACCGCGATCCTCAGATCTCAGCAACCTGAGTAGCTAGGATTAGTCATGAGACACCACATCAGGTTTACTTTGAAAATTTTACACTCAGAACCTAGGTATAGTTGTAAGATTACAATTAGTAGAGCATTATTATATTAGTTGTTCCTTTTGTATTTTTCTACTTCTATGGAAAAAAATGAGCTTTTAGTATATGTAGAGTATACCTTAACTTATATAACCTAGCCCTTTTAACTTAATCCTTCAAAGCCTCTAATTAGGTTAATGATTCCTGTTAGGGGGATGTCCTAAACCCACTCTTGGAGACTAAAAGGAAACACTAAGCCAAACCACAGGGCTCTTGAGTGCTTCATTAATAGTCTACTATGTCCTTTGAGACTATGCTTTATTTTCCTAAATAAATTCTGCCTTGTACCCTGTATCTTGGGCTAGGCAGAAGCCAAACCAAATTCTGGCCCACCAACATGGACTTTGGTTGATGATGTGTCCATTTAAGTTCATGTACAGCTCCAATGGAGGTGGAGGATCTTAATCATGACATTGCCCCATTTGTGAGGAAATGGAAAGACTTAGAAAAGATCATATTAAGTGAAGTAAGCCAGACTCAAAGGAACTTAGGCTCAATGGTTTCCCTCATTTGTCATAATCAGTCTTCAGAGAAGACTCTCTTTAAGTCTTTGGCCCATCTTTTAATGGGATGGTTGTTACTTTGGAGATTGGTTTTGGATTGATTCAAATTTTTGAGCTGTTGATATATTTTAGATATGAGGCTGTTGTCTGGTTGTCTGTTGTCTGTTGTATGGTTGGTGAAGATCTTCTCCCACTCTGCAGGCTTCCTAATTAATTTACTAGCTTTGTCCTTTGCCATACAAAAGCTCTGCAGTTTAATGCAGTCCCGCTTATCCAGCCTTTCTCTGATTTGTTGTGATTCTTGGTCCTTATTAAGAAAGTTTCAACCTGTGCCAAGGAGATCTAGTGTATGTCCTATTCTTTCTTGTAAAGTTTTCAGAGTGTCGGCTTTTACCTCCAGGTCTTTGATCCATTTGGAGTTAATTCTAGTGCAGGGTGACAAAGAAGGATCCAACTTTAGTTTTCTGCATGTGCTTAACCAGTTCTGCCAGCACCACTTATTGAAGAGGCTATCTTTATTCCATTCATATTGTTGCAGCATCTTGTCTTGTTATCTGATATATTGTGTATATATGTTTATTTGTTTATTTGGAATAGGATAGGGAAGGGGGAAAACAAGATAAGAGGAGGAGTTGGGGGGAGGGAAATGGGGACAAAAACATGAGAAGGGATAGCAATGATATTTAAGTAAGCACTTTCTATCTGGTGAATATAATGTAACCCTTCTATTAATTACAATAAAAAATATATATACACTTTAAAAAGACTCACAGACTGGAACTATCACAAGAACAAGTTTTATGAAACAAAAGTTGGAAAGCTTGTGTTTATTGTCAGTGTTTATGAGTAGCACATTGTTTTAATAGACACTAGCATGTGAGTAAATATTTTGAAAGATTGGTTTTTCTCTGTTACAGAAAGAAAGAAAAGATCATCTTTTCTCTAAATATCTTATTAACAAGTAAGAATTTTGTAGTTGTTCTCAAAATGTCAATTAAACTATCTCAACACATTCCCTAGAACCTGTTAGTTAATTTTTATTTTCGTTTTATAACAAGAAGTCTAAATATTTTTAAAGAAAAGAATTGAAACAAATATAGATACAGAAGTGTATTAATTACATTCAAATGAAGTTTAACTTTACCCACATATTCTAGCATCCAACAAACTACCCCCAAATTTGTTTAAGTCTTATACTTCTGCGCCAGCCGTGACTCCTTCATGTCATGACTCAAAAGAATGAAATATGCTACTTTACCACATAAATGTTTGGTCTCTTTTTGTTGTAATTTTTATAGAAAGATTACCTTGAATTAATATTTTGAAATCATTATGCTAGATATTTAACATTCAGCAAATCTATTTAAAAAAGCATGTTTCCTTTAGTACAAAGGAAAGAATAAGAATTTGTATAAACTTTGAGATTCATCTTGACCATCTTTTTTTTTTTTCTTTTTTACCAGTCCAGGGGCTAGTATCAAGGTCCTGGACTCTGTCCATGAGGTGGAGTTTTGCTCAGAGCTGGTGGAATCACCATTTGATCCAGTCATATCTTTTTGGTGGTTAATTGGAGATATGATTCTCCTGGCATTTCCTGCCAGTCTTTGAATCTTGATACTTAGCTCTCAGTCTCCTGATTAGCTGTGCTCACAAGCATGAACCATCAGAGCCCAGTTCCATCTTGAATTTAGAGCACTAAATGAATTCTCATATTCATATTTGCAAAGAAGTTTTCCTAATTAATATGAGTAAATTGGAAAACGTTTTTTAAAATTATTAGTTGTAATTGGTTTCTTCGAGTGTTAACTCTATGAAGACAAGAAAAGGAGACCTTGTTTATGTATACTTTAATATCCTAACTTGTTTGATGCAGGAATATGGTAAATATTTAAACTAAACACTAACATGTAAGAATAGCTTTCACCTTATTTAGTGATTCTGAGTGATGCTACTGTAGTTTCCTGGCTATAAAATCCCAGTTGCTGAAATTCCAATCAAAAACCTAACTTTACCTTTTCTTTAAAAGTTGTAAATATTTTTCTAATAAACCAAATAAATGAATAAATCAAAAAAATAAGAACATACATTTTTCAAAATACACTGTACTTCTCTTGATATTGTGTCTTTTATGTTTAGTCTTCTAAATTTTAAATCCTGTTAGAGATTGACATGCCAATATTTCTCAGTATTATATGAACACATCATCAGCCTTTTTCCATGTCATAATTGAGACCATAACCACTACTATAAATAGCTAAATAAATGCATAAAGAAAATGCATGCTGTAAGTACAAAATCTTTAATAAAAATCTAAAAATTGAACTTTTTTTCCTTTCAGCTTGCAGTTACTGATAGTCTCATTAGAGATTACTTTCTAAGAATTATTCACACTCATAAGTGAATGTTCTCTGAATAATAGAAGATATTCAAGTTTTCTAGGGAGAGATTCATAATATGTTTATAGATAAAGGGAATGCAACACCACTCAAAATATGTATCACTTTACCTTATTATTAGAAAAGTAAATAAGTAAATAAAATATTCTATCCATAACACAATCACATTGTTATCCAAGGATACATCCAGACATACACATTTCAATTAATTTTCTTGAAGCAAAATGAAATTGAGTAGAACTGATGAGGGAGTATGACTTGTTTGATAGAAGAGTCCTCAGAGAAAGGTCCCTCTGACAAATAGGACATGCAACTCACAAGCTCAATTTGTGAGCATTTTGGCACATTTCCTCTAAAATGCATGTTGCATAGGAGAGGAAGTACCTGGGTCCTAGCTTTACAGAATATACAGTCCCATCATTGACTTAAGAGATAACAAGTAGATTTCTCCCTAGAATTCTCTCTCTCTCCCTCCCTCTCCCTCCCTCTCCCTCTCCCTCCCTCTCCCTCTCCCTCTCCCTCTCTCCCTCCCTCTCCTTCTCCCTCTCCCTCTCCCTCTCTCCCTCCCTCCCTCCCTCTCTCTCTCTCTCTCTCTCTCTCTCTCTCTCTCTCTCTCTCTCTCTCTCTCTCTTCTTCTCTCTCTCTCTATATATGTATATATATATGTATGTCAGTACTCACTCTCTGACAAACATTTTGATCATATTTGCTGAAAGATTGCAGATTGCTAGAGTTCTCCAAAGCCATCCTTTTAATCTTGAGATTAAATAAATACAAAAGCCTTATTTGAGAATATATTGATGCTATTGAATTAGAAATGTGGATGTGTTCTTTCTATGAAAAAATCATCATGACTTTATAATATTGTAAGACTTTCAATGACAAGTATTTATGTGAGATAAGATAAAATTTATAAAATATCAGGTTGAGTCCTTGTTGTGGGATTTACTATGAACAGAACTATTTCCTGAAAATACAGGCAAAATTTCATTCATAAGGTACCAATTTTTTTTTTGAGGGATAATTCATACTGTGCTTTTATTTATGTTCCTGATGAAAGGGCTGATACTAGGGTCCTGTGTTTGCCAGACTGGTGTGCCAGCCATATCTCTAGAGGTGGCAGCTTTTTTTATTAAAGAATTTATTAACATTGATTTTTACATCATATTTCAAATGGCATGTTTAACACCAGGTATTCTAGAAACGAATCTCTATATAAAATCACTGGCACAATTTATTTTTATATTTTGTTCTATGTTCATTTTTTGCCAATCTTGGGCTTGGGCTCAGGGCCTGAGCACTATCCTTGGGTTTTCTCAAGGCTAAAGCTCTACCACCTGAGCCACAGTGCCACTTCCGGCTTTTTTCTATGTATGTGATACCAAGGAATTGAACCCGAGTCTTCATGCATGTGAGGCAAGCACTCTACCACTAGGTCAAACTCCTGGCCCCTTCATTGTTCTTTTTTTAAAAATGTTCATAAAACTGAATTTTCAAAAGCAAAATTCATGAATATAACAAGGTTATGTTTTCAAACCTGAGTAGTCCCAATGGAAAATATTTTTTGTACACATATTTTGCAAATTATTAAATAAATATCTTTAATTAGATTTAAGAATATTTTGAAATTTCTATAAAGTGAGAGGTGAAATAAATTGAAGCAATTTTTCTTGCAATGCAAAGGGATAGATAAAAATACAAGTAGCTATTCTTATTCTTAATTTTTGCCATTTATGAAGAAATAATTATGATTCAGATTTCAGGATATTTATATTTTATTTTCAATTAAAAATACAAGACTATATAAAAGGTCAAATTACACAGAATTTAGAAAATTTTACATTTTTTTCTTTGTTTAAAAATTTCAACATCCTCTGTTTTCATGGAAAGAGAATGTCTGACTCTGAGCTGCATAATATCTGTAGAAATCATTTGGTACATGTGGAGATAGACACATTACATCTCTTCTACTGCCCCAGCTATCTGCCTGTATCGATTCTTTCATTTAGCCTGCAAATGCTGGTATAAATATCCAGTTGTTCTGGGGAAGAAGAGAAAAAAAAACTTTCCCTGAACCAAAATATACTATATTTGGTTTGTCTCATAATTGCATCACATCACACTTTAGTGAACACCATCAAATAATTCTATAAGTGGCAATTATAAGACTCAGTGTTTATTCTTTATTAGTACCCAGAATAACAAAACCTGAATGAAAATGATTATCATTGAAATGCAATAGCATGTACTGTGGGGGAAACAAATTTCATAGCTTCAAAATCTGAAGTCATCCATATATTTCCTGGAGATGAAAACTTACTAATCAGAGAGGAAAATGAGCTTCTCTGTCATGCCATATACCTAATAATGGCTATGCACTCATGGCAGGAACTTGACTCAGATGAGAAACTCACAGGAGACTCAGTTGGTACTAATTGTACTTGCATGAAGCTGATGAATTTTCGAATAGTGATAAGTTGAGGGAAAAAATGGAAATCATGCATTCTACTGCATCTGTAGCAAGCGCTCACACTGATAATGTAATAGATATCGATGTCTGCCCACAGAGATGAGTGGCTGAAGAAGAAAAGAGCCATTTTTCAGTTCTTCTTGAGGCCACATTATGTATTTCTTGGCTGCTGCTTAAAAGCTGGTAAAAATGCCTCAAGAACACCATTACCTCTGGGATAGATCTAATTGGATAAATGCAGGGAGGTCATGGATCCCACTGATGGAGATGTAGTTGAAGTTATTTCGTATTTTTGTTTAAGGGAACTTTCTGTTGCTCAGTGAATTTTGTTATTTTTGAGAAATTGCGCTAATAATGCTTTTATCCTTATTTCTTTAGACATGTATTGGCACTTCAGGCACTGAATTCAGCCCTATCTCTTTCCATTAGTAGTGAAGAACTATAAGATAACATTTGGGTAACAGCAACCTTAGCAAGATGAAGAAAACAATGGCTTCATGTTGATCTTGCACATTTATCTATTGTTCTTGTAAAGGGAAAATACAGCTGAAAAACAATCTGGTTTTAATCATATGTGCATGACTTGGAATTGGACCATGTTTAATTGACTTATACTTGAAAACTATGGTGCAACATACCTGACAAATTTCGGGGAATAGGAAGTTTTACCAACTGAAATAAAAAAAAAAACTGCTAAAAAGTGAGACCACAGAACTTCTTTCCTTCCCCAAGTTACAGATAGAGTAAGCCTAAACATATCATGGCTTATCTGAATAAACATCTTTTACGTAATTGAAAATCCTATGTTATCTAGGAACAAGACAGGGTAGCTAAATTGTAATAGATGAGCTGTTACATATGTACTGTGAAAAGCCTAAGAAGTTCAAAGAAAATCCATGCTGTCTCAGACTCATAGGGGTCACAAACCCACAAATTTCACTCCAGTAGCTTTGGCAGGTCGTATGGGAAATCCGTCACATTGGTCTGTATTCTATTTGTCTCCTCAATTTTCTCCTTCTCTTCTCAGTCTCCCCAAATGTACTTGTTATTTTTTTTCAGGTAAGTCAGCCTTTTACACACACACACACACACACACACACACACACACACACACACACACACACACACACACACACACACACACACACAGATGCATGCATATGTTCTTTAATGGGATCAACAATATTACCATAGAAAAAACTAAAGTGCCCTTGATGAATTGTCTTTGTCAATACTGGGGAGTGAATTATGTTACTCACACTTATCAAAGAAGGGTTCTATCATTTGAGCCATACCTTCAGTCCTTTAATCTTTATTTAGTTTTTTCCCCTTTTATTTTCCCATAGTGTCTCAAGCATTATCCCAGGTCAAATTAGGGCAATGAAAATCCTAGCATTACTTTTCAAGTAACTGAATTTTTAGATACACATGATCAAAAAGTCTTCTCCCTAACCTCATCTCTTTCTTTGAAGATTGATAATATCTAATGTTTTTTTCACTTATCTCCTTGATGCAGGGGTTGATTTTTTTTAAATTTTTTATTGTAATTGATAGAAGGGTTACATTATATTTGCCATATAGAAAAAAAGTTCTTCCTTCTGTTTTCTTCCCTTTCATTATGATTTGTTACTCCATTCTACCTGTGTGACAATGATCACAGTCATAGTTTTGGCTTGCATTTTCTTTATGTCTAAGGATGTTGAAAATAAGAACACATGTTTGCACAGCCGTATGTAATCCTTCTGACAACTGTATGATCAGTTTATTTACCTATCAATGAATTTGATTGTTTGTTTCCTGGTTAATCCTTTGAGGTCTTAGTGTATTCTCTATACTAATCCTTTATGCATTAAACAGCTTGCAAAGATATTCCCCCATTCTAGGAATTCTCTCTTGATTCATATAATAGTTTCTTTTGATGTATAGATACATTTTGATTTGATGTAGCTCCCTTCATCAAGTCCTACTGCAATTTCCTGGAAATTGTATGCCTTTATCTTCTAAAGTTGTCCTGTAGCATTTTTCAATGTTTTAGTTCCTCTAATAAGATCTTAAGTGTCCTTAAAATTATTTTTATTCAGAGTAGGTGTTCATATCTAAATTCAAGCTTCTACATGTATTTAACCAGATTTTCCAGCACTATATGTTGAACAGGCTGCTTTTTTTTTTTTTTTTTACATGCTATCATTTTGGCTCCTTTGTCAAAGATCAGATGCAAGAGACTGATTGTTTTAATTTCTGGGGCTTCTGTACGACTCCATTGGTTCTCTAGTGTCATTATCATATAATTTTTTATGACTTTGAAATATAACCTCCACATTTAGTATTGTGATAACCCAGTGTTGTTCA
Source organism: Megascapheus bottae (assembly GCF_031878675.1). Lineage (NCBI taxonomy): Eukaryota > Metazoa > Chordata > Mammalia > Rodentia > Geomyidae > Megascapheus > Megascapheus bottae. The sequence continues at coordinate 70,889,160 of NC_143512.1, forward strand.
ATTATTTAGGATTATTTTGGCTGCACAAGTGCTTTTATTCCTCTATATGCATTTGTGATTTTCTGTTTCTTTCTTTCTTTTTTTTCCTCTGTAAAAAAATTGGCAAATTCATGTCTTCTTCAGCATTTTTAAGCTTTCATTTAAAAAAATTGGTTAGTGTGTTTTACTTCACCTCTAGGTATTTTACCTTATTGAGACTACTCTGAAGGGATTTTCTTTTCAAAATTCCTTTTTCTGTCTACACCATTGATTACTATTATGTGGAAAAAATACTGAATTTTCTGTGTTGATTTTATATTTTGCTGATTATACATCTTCCTTCCTTTTTGGAATCTTTAACTCATTTACCTGGATAATTTTTTTCTCTATTGAATAACATTGGAAAGCATCTATGTCCCATTTTTGACTTTACAGAAAATTATTTTAGTTTCTATACATTTCATATAATATTTCCTGTGAGTCTGTCTGTTGAAATATACTGTTTTTTCCCTTAGGTTATCCATAGATATTATCATAAAAGCTGAATTTTTATCAAAGACATTTTCTATATGTCACATTTATGTTCCTGTTTCTGTTTATATAATGAATTACTTTCATTGAACTTTATACCTCAGACCATTCTACATTCAAACCAAGTTTATCATGGTGTTATGATATATTTTTAAAAATTTCTGATTTCATGTCATTATTCATAAAGGAAATTTATACTTATATTGTTCAATAAAGAATTTATATAGAGGGCAATTGACCTGGAGTCATTCAATCCATCGTGAAGAATGATGAACCTTGATTATTTTATGAAGAGTACTTACCATTCGTTGAGCGAGTAGAATAAAGACAGGATGTCCTCAGCAACTCAGAGGATTTATGAGGACAGAATTATCTTGCACACAACACTATATTTTAGTCTAATTATATGGAAGAAATACCCCTCTGTTTTTAAAGAGAATACTGAAGAATTAAAAAGTAGTTTGTCCTTTGACTGTTGAAAGTCAAAATATAATTTGTTTAACATACTTTATTACATTCATAAAACCTCATGAAACAGACAATGTCTTGATACCTGTAGACATTTCATGATTTTAACTTCAGGTTAAAATATATCTGTTGTCTGTTTCTTCAGACATTTATATGTTTTGTTTCATCATTTTATTTGTTTAGGTGTACCCAGGTTTGAACTCACAAAGTCATTCCTGCTGGGATGGTGCTATACTACCCAGGGCCTATTTCCCATTGATTTACTTAATTTACATTGTTACTGCTCTCTTCCTTTCTTGTTGTTTGCTCAAGTCTAGTGTACTAATACTTGAGTCAAGCCTCTAGATCTTTTAGGAACCAGTATTTTTTAGGATAGGGTATTCCTCCCTGTCCAGGAAGGTGCCCAAATCAATTACTTTAGAATTCCTTTCTGAAATCACAAATATATATAACCACATCTCATTTCCTCAATGGATGCAGAATCTCATAAATGTTTTTGCTTCTATATTGGCCTATATTTAATTCTAGTAGCTGCTTCTGTACTTAGGGATGACTGGAATATACTACTGTGCCCAGCTGTGGGTTGAGAAAGGGCTCGTTATGAGCTGTGATCCACTTTTATTTACCCTGGAAATGAATTAATGAATTACAATTATGGCAAGAAGCTACTAGATTCATCTTATATATTTTTTCTTCTTCCATTTATTAATTATTTACTTAATTATTTATTTATATATTTATTTTGTCATGTGGCTTGCACTCTGGGCCTGGGCACTGTCCTTGAGGTTTTCAGCTCAAGGCTACCGCCCTCTTCCGGTTTTCATGTGGTTAATTGGTGATAAGAGTCTCATGCACTTTAGTGGTAGGGCTGGCTTTGAACCGTGATCCTCAGATCTCAGCCTCCTGAGTAGCTATGATTACAGGCTTGAGCCAATGTGCCTGGAACATCTTATTTTTAATATCTTTTATTTTACCTTTCTGAAATGTACGTTACGTATTTCTTCACAACTCTTTCTTCTACCTTTTTGAAGTGTACAGTATTGTGGTTTATATGATGATTATACTGTGAACCAGAAGGTCTTGATCATTTATAATTATACCTTAATAGTTACTGATCATATAATTTCAACCAATTATATGTTTCTTATGTTTACTCCTCATTCCTGAAAGGTAGACTAATGAATGCCACTTGATTATGCACTGGACATGGATATTAGAACTTTCCTCAAGTTTAGAAATCAGAATATTTTCATGTTTAGACTTCTTTTCTGTATATGTTCAATGGAAAATATATCAAATATATTTATATTTGGAAAATGATAATAAATATTATTTGCTCCTAATTCCAACATCTTTTGGTACTGACATATGTCAGTTAAAATCTTCCTGAATTACATGAAGTTTTATATTTGTTTTTGATGCTGAGGCTCACACCCAAGTTCCTGCGTTTGCTAGAAACATTTTCTGCCGATTAGACCCAAGAAGACTTATGGGAGTTTTCTTAAAATATATCATATATTTAAAAATTTAGTGCATATATTCTTATAATAAAATACATGAAACAAAAATGATTTGGCAAATAATGCTTTAATTGTATGTAATCAGCTTAATATATGTGATAAACTGTAAAAACCATCCCTTTTTTAACTTCATGTCCTTTTAAACACATACTTTCTTCTGTCCCTCATAACTATCTCAGCTCTAATAAAGACACTCCAATAAATTTATATTACCTCTCATGTTTTCAGTGAACTTAATACCTTTGGTTTCTTACAAGTAAATTATTTTTTGTAGTTCTCACACTACTTACAATTGGAAAAGTTAGAATATTTTCCAACTTCTGAAGTCTTTAAAATAAGTAATTAGGCCGGATGTGGTGTTAGAAGCCGTGCTACAAACAGAAGCAGAAGGAATGTGGTTAAAGCCAGCCTGCGCAAACTTAGGAAAATCTTACCTCAAAACTAAGCTAAGCATGGTGGAATATGACAAGACAAAAGTTAGGGTGAGAGGATCATGATTCTGTTACCATGAAAAACTTACTTGAGAAGTAAATATAAAAGCTGAAAAACTAGGAACACGGCTCAGGTAGTAGAGCAAAACCAAATAAATACACGAATAAACATGAACAAGTAAAATGACTTTATTAAGCTCTAGCTTTACTTCACTGTTCTTTTTATTTATTATTTCAGATCTCATTTTTGTTTTCCTGTAAATCCTAATGCCTGTGTAAATATTCAAATTGATAAAAACGCAATTCTCTATGCCTGACAGGTCAAGTAACAACATATTTTATCCTAGGCTCCTCTTTGCAATATATTTGCAAATAATTACAATAACCTTGTAATAAAAGCAGCTTAAAATTCAATCAAAGATCACCTGTTCTTGATATATAAAATACACATTTTTATTTGCTGTATTACTTCAGATTAACTAAAGTTTTAATTTGGAGTGAGAAAATAATTTTCTAGGTCAGTTTCCTTAATGATACAATTTATCAAGCTTACTAAAACGTTACCCTGTAGGGAAAATTGCACTTGGCATGGTAATATCTCAGATCTTACAGTCTTTGGAAAATTGCCTAAATTAAATGTAAGTTATTTTGGTTTTGGTTGATTAAACTATTTAAACAATCTGTGTTATTATGTCTGGCTCATCTTTAGAAAATGTAGCATAAGAAAAGTCAAGGAAACAGAAAATATATACATTTTAAAACAAGTATATATCATTCCTGCTGATAAGGCACTTTGCATTTATTGTTTAAAGTGAACATTACAGCATATGTTTTAAGATACTTTTTTCAAAGCTACTCTATTCTGGACAGCAGGTGGGCAGTTCACATTAAAATTCGTCACTTTACAAGTATTTAAGTAAGTTCAGCTGCATGATTTCCACACAGTGGAAAGCTGTCTTTTAAACTCATTGTTTCAATTGTATTTTAGAATCTAATTGTCTATTGCTCTTTCTAATGCAAATATTTTTTACCTTTGCAGTTGATTTAAAAATGTATGCTGAATTTATTGTCAACTTTTCTAACTTCATCAATTCCAACATGCAGAGTAACTTAATATTTAGATCTGATATATTGTCTATTTATTACAATTGATTTTCCTCTTTCTTGCTTCTTTGGTTCCTTGCTTCCTTCATGTTCCTCCCTCCCTCCCTTCATCTCTCCCTCCCTTCCTTTCCTCCTTCCTTCCTGCCTGCCTGCCTGCCTGCCTTGCTGCCATCCTTTCTACCTTCCTTCCAACCTTTTTTCTTATTGAGTAAAAAGTACTGAGATATATTCGGCCTGAAATTATAATCCTATGCCTCAGTCTATTCCAAACTTCAGATTTCAACTGAGCAACCTGGACATTTATTAAATACATTTTAATAACCAAAATTGCAAATGTTTAGCATTCCTTGTTTTCCTAATACCTTAACAAAAAGAAAATAATGCATTTTTTTTGCTTAAACAACAGTGTAGGACACTACTTTTCATCTTTTATGCCCTTTACAAAACAAAATTAAAAACTTAAAAAATCAAAAAGAACAATATCATATCTTTCCTTAAAATTCCTATCACATGCTTGTCTGTGCTATGTTGATTTGAAATCTTGCCACCGTGATATCAGTGATGATGTAGACAGATCAGACTAGTTGCTTCAAATGTGTTCATCCATAATCTACTCATTCACCTACTGTATGTTGAGAGAACCCATTTAGACATAGGAAGCACTATGTTTCATTTTTCCCTGGTACATGCAATATGCACTTTTAGTGTCTAGTTCTGGGATGACTGAAATATGCAACATAGTCTTTCTGTGTTCGGGAAAAATAGTAAATATTCCCTAGTTCATATCTGGAAACCCCTGGTGATCTTTTGTTCGCAACTTTAATCACAACTTGAGTATTCTGTTCATGTTAGTTCAGAACTGAGAAAAAAAATCACAAGCCTTATATGAATTATATATATTTTTTAATTTTTTATTTTTTAAAAATATTTTATTGTAATTAATAAAAGGGTTACATGATATTTGCCAGAGAGAAGGTGCATTAATTCACATACATTGATACCCTTTCACATGTCTTGGTCCCCATTACCCTTCCCCCCACCCCCCCATTTGGTTTTTCCCCCTTCCCTATGCAATTTCAAATAACCAAATACAAATATATCCAATATATCAGATAACAAAGTGAGATACTGTAACAATATGAGATAACCAAGGGACAGCAAAACAGATGAGAGATAACATAGTACCTTAAGGACAACAATCATTCATTATATGGCTTTTGTTTCTATATCCTAGAGGTCCTTTCAATTAGCTTCATACTATATGGCCTTATGTATCAAGGCTTTGCTCTATTGCAAATCTCTGCTAGGAGAGCCCAAGGTTTCTACTGATCATGACAAATGAAGGAAACCATTGAGCCTAAATTCCTTTGAGTCTGGCTTACTTCACTTAATATGATTTTTTTTAAGTCTTTCCATTTCCTAACGAATGGGGCAATGTCGTTTTTTCTAACAGCAGCATAGAATTCCATTGTGTAAAAATACCAAATCTTGTTGATCCACTCATCAACTGAGGGACATCTAGGTTGGTTCCATATCTTTTCTATGGTGAATAATGCTGCAATGAACATTGTTGTGCTAGTGGATTTAGTATGCCCTAGTTTCTGGATGGTTGGGTAAATGCCAAGTAGTGGAATTGCTGGGTCATAGGGGAGCTCTATGTTTAGCCTTTTGAGGCACTGCCATACTGCTTTCCATAGTGGTTGAACAAGTTTGCACTCCCACCAACAGTGTAGTAGTGATCCCTCCTGGCCACATCCCCTCCAGCATCTGTTGTTATTCGTTTTCTTGATCTTGGCCATTCTAACTGGAGTGAGGTGGAATCTTAGAGTTGTTTTGATTTGCATTTCTTTTATGACCAGAGATGTTGAGCATTTCTTCATGTGTCTATAGGCTATTTTTGTTTCTTCTTCAGAGGAAGACTCTCTTTAAGTCTTTGGCCCATTTTTTTAATGGGATGTTTGTTACTTAAGAGATTAGTTTTGGAGTGATTCAATTTTTTCAGCTGTTGATATATTTTAGATATGAGGCCTTTGTCTGTTGTATCGTTGGTGAAGATCTTCTCCCACTCTGTCAAAAAAATAGAATGGAAGAAAGATAGCCTCTTCAACAAGTTGTGCTGGAAGAACTGGTTAAGCACCTGCAGAAAACCAAAGTTGGATCCTTCTTTGTCACCCTGCACTAGAATTAAATCCAAATGGATCAAAGACCTGGAGGTAAAAGCTGACTCACTGAAAACTTTACAAGAAGGAATAGGAGATACACTAGGCCTCCTTGACACAGGTTGAAACTTTCTTAATAAGGACCAAGAATCACAATAAATCAGAGAAAGGCTGGATAAGTTCTACTGCATTAAACTGCAGAACTTTTGTATGGCAAACGACATAGCTACTAAATTAATTATGAATTATATTTTAACAATAAATTTTAACTCACCTATCTTCCTGAATTTATTTATTTGTTTGTTTATTTATTTATTGCTTAATTTACTTTTGGAAGTAGGTAATATCACACAGTATTAATATTGCATGACAAAGAAGCTTATTATCAGGAAATGAAAGTGAAAAACAGTTGTATTTCAATGGATGGGACAAGAAAGCCAGGAGTAATAAGACAAATACCAGTACTAAATATAATAAGAAAAATTGAATGAAAAAATAAAGTGAATGTTGTACAAAAATATAAAATAGGATACCATCCTTCCATGTTACTTGTCAGCTGTGCACAAACCCAGTTTCTTGAGAAAATATAATCTGTTAATGAGAAGTGACCAAAATATAGGGCCTGGCTAATGATCCAGTGCACCTTGAAACAAAATGTTTCACACACAGATTCACAAAATTTTTTCTACCAAGTTTTGTCATTTATTTAAAAAAAAGAAAGGATAGGAAAGGGAGGAAAAAAGGAAAAATAAAACAATACTCTTTAAAATGGCACAGAAATGAGATACAACTATTATATATACTTTTTTTACTGTGAAGAAGAGGCATGGGACTGGTCACTGAATTAATAAATTTGCTTTGCAAATATGAAACTTAAGACAGTACTACTGGATTACTAGTATATTCCTAGGTATTCAAGAGTCTGAAATCTGAGAAATAGAGTTCAAAGCCAGCATGGGCAGTGATGTCCTGGAGATTTTTTTCATATAATTTTTATTGTAATTAATAAAAGGGTTACATGATATTTGCCAGATAAAATGTGCATTAATTCACATACATTGATACCATTTCACATGTCTTGATCCCCATTTCCCTCCCCCCTTCCACCCTTCATCTTGTTTCCCCCCTTCCCTATCCAATTTCAAATAACCAAATACAAATATATCCGATATATCAGATAACAAAGTGAGATACTGTAACAATATGAGATAACCAAGGGACAGCAAAACAGATGAGAGATAACATAGTACCTTAAGGACAACAATCATTCATTATATGGCTTTTGTTTCTATATCCTAGAGGTCCTTTCAATTAGCTTCATACTATATGGCCTTATGTATCAAGGCTTTGCTCTATTGCAAATCTCTGCTAGGAGAGCCCAAGGTTTCTACTGATTATGACAAATGAAGGAAACCATTGACCCTAAGTTCCTTTGAATCTGGCTTACTTCTCTTAATATGATTTTTTCTAAGTCTTTTATTTCCATATATTTTTATTGTAATTAATAGAATGGTTACATTATATTCACCAAATTGAGGGTGAATTACATTGATACCTTTCTCATGTCTTGGTCCCCATTTCCCTATCCCCACCCCCGCCACTCATCTTGTTTTCCCCCCTTCCCTATTGTATTTCAAATAACCAAATAAGTATATATACAATACATCAGATAACAAGGTAAAATATTGTAACAATATGAGATAACCCAGTACAAAAGAGATGAGAGATAACACAGTACATTAAGGACAACAATCACTCATTATATTGTCCTGGAGATTCTTATCTCCACTTAACCACCAGAAACCTGAAACAGAGTTGAGGCTTAAGTGGCTAACCTGCCACTTTTGAGGAAAAAATGCTAAGGAACAGCACCCAGGGCTAAATTGAAGCCCTCCACTGACATTAGAAAAAAGAAAAGTCAAGAACAAAGGAAGGAAAGTAAAGAAAAGAGAAAGAAGGAAAAGGAATAAAGGATGAAAGGAAGGAGGAGACACAGTGAGAGAGAAGGAAGGAAGGAAGCAAGGAAGGAAGGAAGGAAAGACGGTAGGAAGGAGGAAAGAAGGAAGGAAGGAAGGAAGGAAGGAAGGAAGGAAGGAAGGAAGGAAGGAAGGAAGGAAGGATGGATATTCTTGGTCATTTAAACTCACATGTATTAGAGCAAATGCAAATAAAACCCATTAAAAAGAGGAATATCCAAAGTTCAAAGGGAAGCTTGGTGACTTGAGTCAAAGGACAACATTGGCATAAAAGACAAAAATTATGATAACAGCAATAATGTGAAATGCCAACAGGTAATATATAATGCTATGAAAGCAGCTAATTGAAAGGGATAGAAGCAACTTTTTCTAGGTGTCATCATTATAAAAATACTATCTAACAGCTAAATTATTTTTTGAAGAATGTACACTTCACAGTAATCCTAAATTGGAAAAGACATGATGAAGTTTCAAATTTCAAGGCAAATACCAATAGAAATCATAAATAAGTGCAGTAATTGGGAATTTATATTAAATCTAGGCCTATGTGTCTTAATAGTCAATGAATATGGAAAAAATAAAAGCAATTGGGCTGCTTATTGGCAATTCAATCCTCAAATATTCATATGAAAATTGGGATAATTTTCACTACTTAAATTTCTTCAGTTCTATTTATTTCATTCTCTGTTCCTATATTAGCTGTATAATTGAATGAGTAGTGGTTCTATGGATATTATGTGCTTATTTGGAGAGTAGAAATTAATTGTATCACAGTTGTTTAAAAGTACAGCAGCATCAAAATTCCTGAAAGTGTTTGCAGGCTTAATGCTGTGCAAAATGATTGATTTTATGTAACTATATTTAAGACTATGTTGTCTTTAGGCTGGGTTGGAATAATGTTTCAGCTTGATGGAGCAACTCACTAAGTACCTTCAAAATATGTTTGCTAATGTGTAGGAAGTGTTATTATGACAATATTTTTCCCATTATAGCAATTATATTTTTTTTTGGCTTCTTTCTTTTATACTTTCTTTTAATTCTCATTTTCAAATGGGGGATCTGTAATACCACCACCAAACTGGCAATGGCTATACTTATTCATTCTTCTAATGTGATATAGCCTAGATAATCTGATATCTAGAGTCATAAAAGAAATAAAATACTCAAGTGGTTGTTTGCATGGAAGTTTAAAATTTATCTTAGAAAAGAAATTAAGCATGTCGTTGGTTGCTTGTGCCTACAATCCTCCTAGTTACTCTAGAGAGTGAAATGTGAGGATCATGGTTCTTGCATTTCTTCAGTAAGTTCTTTCTTTCATTATGATGATGAGACAGTTTTGGTCTTTGATTTTATTTTTATTATCATATCCTCTATATTTTGTCATTTCCATCTTACTTTACTTCTTCTCTGAGATTTCTAAACTGAAGCACACAACTTGTCTTCTCTTAACCACTTGAAGAGATACCTGCTCTGAAACTGAAAGCTACCAAACTCAGTACTCCTAATAGAATACTTATTAAGTCCCCTGTTCTGATTGTTTAGTTGCATTGCCCCTGCTAAATGAAGAATATGATGGTCTTTCACTGTTGAGAAAATACCTTTACTGGATACAAGTGAAATGAATGCTTTGGACCCCTGGGAAATGATGACCTTATTTTAGTACTCTGTAACAATCAAGAGACTTATGTGAATTAATGCACCTTCTATCTGGCAAATATCATGTAACCCTTTTACCAATTACAATTAAAAAAAACAGTCAAGAGACTTAAGATAGAAATCCAAACCATGTGTCCAAAAATCTAGTTTGTCAAGAATTCTACACAAAATAATCACAGAAACATTAACCAACGAGGGGATAACATGATTTTTTCTGTACCATATTCACATTTCCTAAAAAGTAGAAAGGCAAATTCATCAAGATGATCATTAGCTAATATAAACATTGATATAAAATCTTACTGAACTTAACTGTCATATTTAGTGAACTGAATAAATGTATTACAAAGTGTTATACTTTCTAATCTAAAATTACAACAATACTTAATCTGATTGTATATGTTACTCTCTTCTATAGCAGACCTGTGTCCTTCATTCTCCCAAACCATTCCTTATGATGTCAAAGTCTACATAGATTTTACATAAAAATATTCCAAAATTTATTGAAAAAGTTTCATTAGCAGTTTCTGGACTATAATATATGAACCACCTTAGAAATATCTCTAACTTTCAATATGTAAACTATCTTCATGTGCTTAGGTAAATTAAGTAAAATCTCATATTTTTAAACCATCCTTGATTACTCAGAAGAGTAAATCACTCCTTAACAAACTTAAAGATATAAACATGCAGTAAAATAAGTTATATGTTGTTAATCAACTGTTTTCATCTAGGAGTCACATAGTTCTAAAATTATTTTAGAATATAGAATTTACAGCTCTTAAGTTATTTTTCAAGATTGCTGAGATATTTCTACTTTTTTTGCGAGTCCTAGGCTTGAACCCAAGTCCTGAGAAGTCCTTGGACTTCCTTGAGGCTAGAGCTCTATACTTGAGCCACAGCACCACTTCCAGCTTTTTTTTTTTTAATGTATGTAGTATTGAGGAATTGAGCCCGGGTCTTCATGCATGGCATGAAGGCATTGCCTTCTTGCTAGGCAAGCTGTCCACCACTAGGCCAAATTTCAGGTTCCAATATTTATTTTTATTGTATTTCATTGCCAGGGTGATGTATAGAGGGGTTACAGTTACAGTTACATTTGTCAGGTAATGGGTACATTTCTTCTTGAGACTGTAAGATATTTCTGACAATGGATGACACATGCTTTTTACAATCTTTTGAAACTTTGATGAATTTTGTTTTTTTTTTTTCTTAAGCTTTTTAAGGCATAACTGGCAATTGAATTTTATTTATTTATTTGTCTGTCTATATATGTATATTTAGCATTATTTTTTTGATAAATGGGTACATCATGATGTAACATCTATAATCAACTTAATTGAAATATTTATCACCTCATAACTTCATTTTCTGTGAGAGCATTGCAAAAATCTTGAGTGGCATTATCACCCACAGATAGAAGTCCCTCATCATGATTATGTCCTGAAAGTCAAAAATAGGTTATTGATTTTATCTGTTTTCCTTTGCTTCTATTTCCCCACAGAACCACAATTCTGATTTAAAGGGGAAGGATAACTGTCAAGAAACAGTCGGTGATTTTTTTCACTATTTGGTTTATCTAATGAAGTGACTTTCCTGTCTTGCTACCTTTTCTGTTTAAGCTAATTGAAAGCCATTCAACTGGAATATCAATTGAATCTAATTATAATTTTATATCAGTTGAGAATATTGATATACAAATGTGTACACCCTTAAGCAGAATTGTGTGTGTGTGTGTGTGTGTGTGTGATATTAAAATTCAGGAAAAATCAACAGTGAAGGTATGGAACAGTGGCATTTTACCACACTGGCAAGTGTAAGACTCTGAGTTCAAATCCCAGTACAAAAAAATTCAAAACCCACAAAGACATTTTAAAACTCATAATCTACACTTTCCAACTCAATTTCATTATAATCTGTCCTAGAAATTAGGAAATTCCAGCTGTGTGCCAAAAGATGATATAGTGCTATTCAGTGATATTAACCATTGGCCTCAATTTAAGTTTTACAATACTAGATTAATTTTATCATAATTAATAGAAGGGTTACAATCATATTCGCCAGATAGCAGGTGCATTACTTCTCACACATTGATACCCCTTCTCATGTTTTTGTCTCCATTTCTCCCCACCCCTTCCCAGTACTAGATTAATTTTTAACAGTTTTGAAGTTTGTTCTGCCTTCAACAATGTAGGCATATTAAGATAAATTAATGCTTATTTAAATTAACATCCTGGGATATATCCCTGAGTACTTTTTTGCAAAAGGCTAGGACTGTGCTATTTAAGCCATAACACCAGGTCCGGTTGTCAGGTAGTTATTTGCAGATAAGAGTTTCATGGATATTCCTCCCTCGTGTATATTACTGCCTGCCTGTGTTGGTTTTGAACCATGATCCTCATATATCAGCCTCCTGGATACATTGGAGTACAGACAGGAGCCATTAGCTGGAGCGGAAAGTTTTGATAGGTGACTTAAAAGTTGTGAACATAAGATGGTGTGTGTATGGGTATATACCTATATTTATATAATTAACTATACTATGTAATATATGTATATATGTATATATAGGAAAACAGCAGAGAACCTTGAAAAAAAATCTGCCTTTCATGGAAACTAAAATGTATTATAGAAAGTTGTTCAATTACAATAACTTTAACATCTGTTTAGTTAGATACCAATAACTCAAGTTAGAGCTCCTTATTAAAAAATAAGGAAATGTGATTGTTTTCTTGATAGAACTGTTACACAGGAGACTGTTGTGGAGATTCCATACTTACACATCCAAATTAAAATTTGATAATGAAATTTACCTCCAACTAATAAAGAAAAACACTTCAACAAATAAATTAGAATTAGAAAGAGGATAAAAGAAATCAAATTGACCTCTAAGAGTTAATTTCTTTCTTTCTTTCTTTCTTTCTTTCTTTCTTTCTTTCTTTTTTTTTTTTTTTTGGTAGTCCAGGGCTTGGGCTCAGGGCTTGAGCACTGTTCTTGGACTTTCTCAAGGCTAGCGCTCTACCACTTGAGCCTCAGCACCACTTCCAGCTTTTTGCTATGTATGTGGTACTGAGGAATTGAACTGGGTCTTTGTGCGTGCTAGGCAAGCACTCTACCACTAGGCCAAACTCCCGGCCTATGTAAGAGTTAATTTCTATAGTAGAGTTTTGTGGGGTTTTTTTGGGGGGAAAGGCTCAGAGTTGGCTAGAATATTTCTGTCACAAATAAAACAACCTCACTTAACTTAGGAATTAACTTAAATAAGAATGTAAAGGATATTTTTGATGAAAACTTTAAAACACTGTAAAAGAAAATTAAAGCAGAACTGAGGAAATGGAAATACCTTCCACGTTCCTGGATTGGAAGAATTAACATTGTGAAAATGGCAATCTTGCCAAGGGCTATCTGCAAATTCGATTCAATACCCACCAGTATCAAAATGTCATTCTTTAAAGAAATAGAAGAGGCAATCCAAAATTTCATATGGAATAATAAAAGATCCCATATAGCAAAAACAATTATTAGCAGAAAGAGCAGCACAGGAGGAATTTCAATACCAAACTTCAAACTCTATTACAGAGCTATAGAAATGAGGACCCAGATATTAACCCATAGAAGTATGGCCTCCTAATCTTTGATAAGGGAGCCAAAAAAAAAATAGAATGGAAGAAAGACAGCCTCTTCAACAAATGGTGCTGGCAGAACTTGTTAGGCACCTACAGAAAACTAAAGTTGGATCCTTCTTTCTCACCCTGCACCAGGATTAACTCCAAATGGATCAAAGACATCAAGGTAAAAGCAGATACACTGATAATGTACAAGAAAGAATAGGAGATACACTAGGTCTCCTTGACACAGGTCGAAACTTTCTTAATAAGGACCCAGAAACACGACAAATCAGAGAAAGTCTGGGTAAGTGGGACTGCATTAAGCTGCAGAGCTTCTATATGGCAAAGGACGTAGCTAGTAAACTAATTAGGAAGCCTACAGAGTGGGAGAAGGTCTTCACCAACCATACAATGGTCCAAGGCCTCGTATCTAAAATATATCAACAGCTCAAAAAAATTAATCACTCCAAAACTAATCTCCAAAGAAACAACCATCCATTAAAAGATGGGCCAAAGACTTAAAGAGATTCTTTTCTGAAGAAGAAATAAGAATGGCCTATAGACACATGAAGAAATGCTGAACAACGCTGAGTATAATAAAAATGTAAAATCAAAACAACACTAAGATTCCACCTCACTCCAGTAAGAATGGCCAGGATCAAGAAATCTAATAACAACAGATCCTGGCAAGGATGTGGCCAGGAGGGATAATTACTACACTGTTGGTGGGAGTGCATCTGGTTCAACCACTATGGAAAGGAGTATGGAAGTTCCTCAAAAGACTAAACATAGAGCTCCCCTATGACCCAGCAATTCCACTACTTGGCATTTACTCAATCACACAGAAACAAGGACAGACTAAATCCACTAACATAATGATATTCATTGAAGCATTGTTTACCATAGCGAAGATATGGAAGCAACCCAGATGCCCCATCAGTTGAGTGAATCAACAAGATGTGGTATTTATACACAATGGAATTCTATGCTGCTGTGAGAAAGAATGATATTGTCCCATTAGTAAGGAAATGGAAAGACTTAGAAAAAATCATATTAAGTGAAGTTAGCCAGACTCAAAGGAACATAGGCTCAATGGTTTCCCACATTTGTCAAAATCAGTACAAACCTTGGGCTCATCTAACAGAGATTTACAAAAGAACAAAACTTAGATATATAAGGCCATATAGAATGATGTTAAATGAAAGGACTTCCGGGGTTAGAACAAAAGCCATATAATGAGTGATTGTTGTCCTTAATGTACTATGTTATCTCTCATCTCTTTTGCTGTCCCTTGGTTATGTCATATTGTTACACCTTCTCATCTGATATATTGTATATATACTTATTTGGTCATTTGAAATAGGATAGGGAAGGGGGGAATCAAGATGAGGGGTGGGGGTTGGGAAGGGAAATGGGGACCAAGACATGAGAGAGGGTATCAATATTTGTGAAGTAATTCACCTTCTATCTGGTGAATATAATGTAACCCTTCTATTAATTACAATAAAAATATATGAACACAACAACCTCACTTATATATTGCATAAAAGCTACCATACGTTTTTACTCCAAGTAAAATGCTTATTGAGTTCCCAGAGGCACCAAAAGTTATCTAACTTGGTTACTTTGTCCTTGCTGTAAACAGAGTATGGAAGGAAGTGACAATTTCCCATTGTCTGGAAAATACTCATAATAGATACATATTGAATGAATAAACACTTTGGGACCTAGGGGAATAATGACACTAGTTTAATGTTCTGTGTAAAATCAGCTTTGATAATGCGTAAAGTATAGCTGTGTGCATAGTAATCTAGTTTGTTAAGATAGCAATATGAGAGTTATAGAAAAATGTTTAAAAAGCAATATAGATATGGTAAAAGAACATTTGTCTCTGATATTAAAACAGTTCCTGAATTTGATCAAGGTGCACATAATTTTCTAACAGATGATGAAATTAATCCAACGTACTAAGAAATGTGGCTGGTTTCTGTTGGTTCACACCTGCAATCTTAGATTCTCTGGTGGTGGAGATCTGAGAATTGTTGGGAGCCAGAGTGGAATCAAACTGTACCTTGACTTGCATCAGACGATGGCTATATTGTCTTATTGCTTTCTGGCCCTATTCTATGTAAATGACCTGAGAATTACCATATGAATGTAACACCTGGAGGTTGCCTGGGAGAAGAGGAGGGAAGAAGGGGGAGGGGAAAATAAACGCAGCAGTCTAGTCAGTCTTTGCCTGGACTGCGGACATCCCGGACCTAGTGTGTCTGTCTCTCTTCTTTTTCTTCCTAGTCCTTGTCCCCTATTTCAGGAACCCCAATCTGCGAACCCTGGTTTGCTGCCGGTTGGCCCCGGCATCTGGCGCCCGAACAGGGACCCTGAAAATCTGGGACGAAGGTGAAGGACCCCTCCCTGTGGTGAGTAACACATCGTAGGACTATTAAGAGAGTATAGTCAGGAGTAAAAATTATGGGTCAAGCTAATAGCCATGGGTTATTTCTACCGATCTTAACAGGCCTATTTGAAGCCCACGGAACGCGGGTGGAAAAAGGGGTGCTTCAGAGCTTCCTACAGTTTGTCGAGGAGGCATGCCCGAGGTCTATAGAGGAGGAATTCCAAAAAGCCTGGCAGCGGATAGGAAAAAGAATTCTAGATTATTATGATGTATATGGCCCCGAGAAGACCCCAATAGAGGCTGCTACTGTATGGAGTTTAGTAAGTGAATACATAGATCCTCTACATGAAAATGCTGAACTTAATCTTGAATTAAGGGAACTTTATGAGTTAAAGGACCCTTCTGAAAAACCTGAGGCTGAGCCATATGCCGCAGCCCAAGAGAGTCTAAGTGAGATCTTGAAAAGGGAACAACAACCAGTAGATATTGAGTATCAGAATTCAGGTTTGAATATCAAGGAGGAAAGTTATGATGAGTCAATGGAGGGCCGAATGGCTACGATGGAGAAGAAGTTAGAAGAAATCCTACATTTTCTATCGAAAATGGGGACAGAGCAGAGAGCCCCCCCAGAAGTAGGAAAGAAATATGACCTTCAGGCCACTATGGTGTCTGATTCTAAACCTTACCCCTCACACCCACCGCCTCCGGCTGCAGCCTTACGGCCTCAATCCCTTTCTCAACCTTTAGGCAAGCCTAAAGGCCCTAGCAACAAGTCCCTTTTAACAGGCACTACAACCAGGCACAGTGCATCGCAATTAAACCTGACTCAGGCTGCTAGAGAGAGGGAAGGTATTTCAGGGCCTCGATGCTTCCCTAGTTTAGTTGATTATGATGAACAAGTAAACCATCAACCTGTTCCTGTTAAACTATTACAGGATTTAAAAAATGCCTGCTCCCAATATGGGCCAACTGCCCCTTTTACTCAAGTAATATTGGAGGCCGCGTGTGCTGGTATTGCATGCCCAAATGACTGGAAGCGGCTTGCCAGAGCATGCCTTAGTGCGGGAGAGTACTTATTATGGGAGACAGAGTTCACTGCACAGTGTCGGGCTAAAATTGAAACAAATAGGTCTAAGAACCTGCCTTACACTGTTGATCAGTTGTTAGGAGAGGGAACCTATAAAAACACCAAAGATCAATTGGGTTATGCAAAGGAGGCCTATTTACAAATAAATGCTGCGGCGAGAGAGGCTTGGAAAAAGTTACGCAATTCCAATCGTACAAAAAATCTAGTAGAAGTTAAACAGGGACCAAATGAGCCTTATCTAGAATTTTTGTCTCGATTAATGGAGACTGCAGACCGCCTAGTACAAGATGAGAATGCAAGGGAGATTATAGTTAGACACATAGCCTATGAAAATGCCAACGCCGCCTGTCAGGCAGCTATCAGACCCCATAGGAATAAGGGAGGAATCACGGACTTTATTTCACTGTGTGCTGATATTGGACCCTCCCATGTACAAGGCCTTACTTTAGCCGCCGCTCCTCAAGGAAAGACTGTTACTGAGTCTCTAAAATATAGAGGTCAGCGGCATTCTCGGGCTGCTAGACCCCCAGGGCGTTGCTTCTCTTGTGGACAAATAGGACATTGGATGACGCAATGCCCACGCCAGGCCAGGCAAAAGAGAGAAAAATCACCTGGCACATGTCCACGCTGTGGTAAAGGGAAGCACTGGGCTAAAGATTGCAGGTCAAGAACAGATCGCAATGGCCGCCCGCTTTCGGGAAACTGGAGGAGGGGCCAGCCCCTGGCCCCGCAAAACCATGGGGCAGTCCCTCCCTCTTCTCGGCCACAAGTGCATCTTCTAACAACCCCCCAAGATCAGTCTCCGGCCTCCTCCGTGCCACCCCAGGAAGTGCAGGATTGGACCTCTGTTCCTCCACCTGCTCAGTATTGACCCCAGAGATGGGGACACAAGCTCTCCCCACGGGGGTCTTCGGCCCCCTTCCCCCGGGAGTGGCTGGATTGCTGTTAGGGCGAAGTAGCTCAGCCCTTAAAGGGATACAGATTACACCTGGCAAAATTGACCAGGATTTTACTGGAGAAATCAAAGTTATGGCCTCTGCCCCGAAACACGTGGTATCGATCCCAGCCGGTCAAAAATTAGCACAATTAATATTTGTGCCTTTACCTCCCGGGGAGACTGCTAATTCCCCATGTGAACAGAGAGGATTTAGATCTTCTGATATCTATTGGGTACAAAGCATAAAACAAGAGAGGCCTGAGATGACTATATTTATACAAGAAAAGCCCTTTAAAGGAATATTAGACACTGGAGCAGATGTGTCTGTGATATCTAAAAAACATTGGCCAGCCCAATGGCCCCTGACAACCTCTATGACTTCCCTACAGGGGGTTGGGCAAGCAACTGACCCACAGCAGAGCAGTGCGATCCTTGTTTGGAGAGATGAGGAAGGGCACTCTGGTCATTTTCAGCCATTTGTCTTGGATCATCTGCCAATTAATTTATGGGGTCGTGATATCATGGAAAAAATGGGAGTGTATATGTTTAGTCCTAGTGCTGCGGTCACTAAGCAGTTACTTGATCAAGGCCTCCTCCCCTTTAGGGGACTAGGCCGAGCAGCACAGGGGGAGCTAGAGCCACTCCAACCCCAGTCTCACCCTACGAGACAAGGATTGGGGTATCCCTTGACGGGAGCTGTCGTTTGCCCTCCCCCACATGCTGATCCCATAAATTGGCTCTCTGAACGACCGGTATGGGTTGAACAGTGGCCTCTTTCACTAGAAAAGATCATTGCAGTACAGCAGCTAGTACAGGAGCAGCTGGACTTGGGGCATGTGGCCCCTTCTAACTCTCCATGGAATTCTCCAATTTTTGTTATAAAGAAAAAGTCAGGTAAATGGAGGCTGTTACAGGATTTGAGAAAAATAAATGCCACAATGGAACTGATGGGGGCCCTACAGCCTGGCTTGCCTTCACCCATGGCAATCCCAAAGGATACTTATAAGATTATTATAGATTTGAAGGATTGTTTCTATACTATACCCCTGGCGCCTCAAGACTGTAAGCGCTTTGCCTTCAGTGTCCCCTCTGTTAATTTTAAAGAACCCATGAAGCGATATCACTGGCTTGTGCTCCCACAGGGCATGGCAAATAGCCCAACTTTATGTCAAAGTTTTGTGGCTAGAGCCATTTCTTCCACTCGTGAAAAATTTTCTTCTGTTTATATTGTTCATTATATGGATGACATCTTGTTGGCTTGTTCTGACCCTATCGTCGTACGACAAGCCTTTGGACAACTAAAGCAGGATCTGAGCCTCTTTGGCCTTGTAATAGCAGCTGAAAAGGTTCAGGAACACCCGCCTTTTACATATCTAGGCCATATATTAGGCCCACACTATTTTAAAAGCCAAAAAATACAATTAAAAACTTCACACTTAAGAACTCTTCATGATTTTCAGCAATTCTTAGGAGATATAAATTGGCTTCGGCCTTATCTAAAGCTCTCCACAGGAGAGTTAAAACCCCTCTTTGATCTCTTAAAAGGAGATACCAACCCTACATCCTTGCGCGAATTAAATCCTGACGCCAGGAGGGCCATCCAAATTGTAGAAAAGGCAATTTCCCAGCAACAAATGACCTATTGTGACTATTCTAAACCCTGGGGAGTTTACATTTTAGCTACTTCTCACTCCCCAACTGCTGTATTGTGGCAGGATGGCCCACTTTTATGGCTTTATCTACCATCAACACCCGGCAAAGTGCTGACCCCCTACTACGAATTGGTAGCTAATCTGATACACATGTGCCGAGTGGATTCCCGTAAATATTTAGGTCAGGAACCTCATTTTATCTGTGTCCCATATAATTTACAACAACAAGATTGGCTATTCGCCCATTGCGATCCTTGGGCCATTGCTTGGGCCAATTATACGGGAAAAATTTTGCATCACTACCCGTCTAACAAACTTCTCCAATTTGCTGCGTGTCATACGTTTCTATTTCCTTCCATAGTACAGGCCTCGCCTTTATCCTCTGCCGCTTTGGTATTTACAGATGGATCCTCAAATGGAACGGCTGCTCTGACCATTAATGGGAAAACTCAATCTTGGGTTACAGGTTTTTCCTCCGCCCAAGAGGTGGAGTTAGAGGCTGTTTTACAGGCACTCGTCCTGTTACAAGACGAGCCCTTTAACTTATACTCAGACAGTCAATATGTAATCCGTGCTCTTCAAGTCATAGAAACTGTTCCCTTTATTGGAACTACTAACTCCAATATTCAGACCCAATTTCGCCAAATACAAACTTTGCTTTGTTCTCGCAACCACCCCTGTTTTTTTGGCTTTGTTCGAGCTCACACTAATCTTCCTGGCCCTTTAAGTGAAGGCAATGCGGTCACTGACTCCGCCACCAGAGTTTACTTAACTCAGGTTGAACTTGCTAAGCAGTCACATGCCATCCACCATCAAAACAGTCGAGCCTTGCGCCGACAGTTCAAATTATCTAGGGAAGCAGCGAGGCAAATAGTCAAGACTTGCCCCAACTGTGTCCCTTTTTCACCAGCCCCCCATTTAGGTATAAACCCACGAGGACTGCTTTCTAATCACATTTGGCAGATGGATATCACGCATGTTCCATCATTTGGCCGATTAAAATATGTTCATGTTACTGTAGATACTTATTCTAATTTTATCTTGGCCACCCCCCTTGCTGGGGAAGCCACTAAACATTGTATCTCTCACTGCATTCGATGCTTTGCTGTGATGGGGATTCCCTCGCAAATAAAAACAGATAATGGCCCTGGCTATGCAAGCCGAGCATTTCAATCCTTCTGCCGTTCCTATAATATCACTCATATTACAGGCATTCCTTACAATCCTCAAGGCCAAGGCATCGTGGAGAGAGCTAATGGATTATTAAAACATCAAATTGCTAAAATACAGAAAGGGGAGTCGTATCCCGCTACCCCTGTGAATATACTTAATCATGCTTTATTTGTTTTAAATTTTTTGAATTTGGATTCAAATAATTTATCTGCTGCTCAGCGATTCTGGGAAAAAAGAGAGCAGCGTGCTTTTGCCTTAGTAAAGTGGAAGGATCCCCTAACTGGTGCTTGGCATGGACCCGATCCTGTTCTAACCTGGGGTCGAGGGCATGTATGTGTTTTTTCACAAGGAGAAAATGACGCCCGCTGGCTGCCTGAACGCTGCGTTCGGATCGTGGAGAGTGACAGTGGCCATCCAAGCAGCGACTCACTGGGCCTACACCCCCAACCCTCCAGTGGTGCATCCTGCGACGTGGAAAGGACCTGAGTTATTTGTGCATGTCAATTGGGACTGCTACTGATCCACTTGTTCCACACATTCATATGAGCTGTGTTTCTCCTCCTTTTACTATTATGTAGGGACCTTTTAACATATTCATTGACTCTACACAATTTAATATGTGACATTATTTTGTCTTTACCATCCCTCTTCTTAAAAACCTTTTTTATAAAAGATGCCCAGGTGAAAAGCAAAGGCCTCCAGAGGTAAGTAGAAGTCGGCCGACCCCCTGTATGTCTGTGTTTTGTTTTATTTTTTTTTATTCTATTTTATTTAAAAAAAAAAAAAAAAAAAAAGGGGTGCACTGTGGGCCTAAAATAGAGGCCTGGGTGGTCAAGGGACGCCTTGACCCCCCTTCCCCTTCTGAGTTTCTTGTCAATATCAAGGCATACCTGAGAGTCCCACCAGCAAGACATGTCTAAACCTAAAAATAACTGTTTGGTGAAAACATTCATTTGAGCTCATGTTTTTTGTGTTAAGTGTATCTGATTGAGTCCAATTTTCTTGTTATATGTCAATGTCTGATTATTTAAAAGTCTCCGTTTGTCTTGTTCGTGTTACATATTTTTCCTTGTCCAGTTTTGTCTTTAAAATTGGTACCATTTCTAAGTATGGATCCTTATGGTTTTTCTGTGCGTACTCAAGCACACATCCTTGTTATTTATTTGAACATTTCTGGGCCTGGTATGGCCCCTCCCAATCCGCTGCAGCTGAGGTGAGCAGAGGCCAGACAAAGCAGCTGCAGGCTTCGTTCAGTTTCCTTTTTCCTACAACCTGCTGAAGTGACAGTCTAGAGACACTTGGTGACAGGACACAGACTTGTCTTAGTTCTCCTAGGTTTAAGACTCCCACCCAACTTTCATCTGCAAAAAGTAATATGTCTGATATCAGAAACAAACTCTGGAAGAATAAATTTCAGCTAAGTTGCCTTGTTAGAAAGCTTTGTTTAAAAACAAAAACAACAACAACAACAACAAAAAACCTGGTTGTCACCTCCAAGAATAAGCTTTGCAAAAACAACAACAAAAACAACAAAAAACAACAACAACAAAAAAACCCTCATGGTACTAAAATTTCCGGAAAATGAACGGCCGATATTAATTTTGCGCGCTTTAAGATCTTTGAGTATGAATGTGTGTACGAATGGGTGTGAGTGAACATGTTCAAGGTTAAATTGTCAGCATGCTGTATAAAACAATGGTTGAGCTCATTTGAAACACAAAAGCAATTGGGTAAATCTAAGTCTAAACTTCAAGAAAATTAGTAGGTTTGAATGTTTCCTATGTCTCAAAGGATTATTGCATTGTCTTAAAGAAAAACTGGTAAATATTTTTCTAGATCCTGAAATCTGCATTTTATTGCAAGGCATACAACTGTTTACATTGTAAACATTGTATCCTGTTTAGCACAGAGATGTTAGGGAATTTGGAATTTATTACTTTAAGTTAAAGTTTGGAAACATGTATTAGAGATTTAAATGTGAAATTGTTCATTAACGTCAGAAATTTTGCCTGTCTGTCTTTTCTTGCAAATCTGATGGTAAAATGTGGATAATGTGATTAGTATTTTAAAGGAATGTTTAAAGGTTTATCTCCATGCTATTGGGTGAAAAAAAAAAAAAAAAAAAAAAAAAAAAAAAAAAAAAAAGAGGAAACTAAGTCCAGACCTAGACTTTTGGTGCACTGATGTCTATAGTTCTTGCATTAGGGAAAAACTGTTATTTGAGTTTAAATTGTTGTTGGAGTTTAAGACAGTAATCTAAACTGCAAAAAAAAAAAAAAAAAAAAAAAAAAAAAAAAAAAAAGCCCTTTTCTAAAAGGCAAGAGGAGTGACTTGAGCCCTAGGGGGCCTGAAGGCAGAAGGAGTTCTTTGTGCCCTTAAAGGTTTTTCAATTGCAAATAAAGGCTAAGGTGTTGATTGTTTAAGCCAGTATCAGCAAAAGTTTTAAGAACATTGGAAATGGGTTTCTAAACAATATTTGAAAGTGAAATTGTCTTAAATGTTTAAAGAAAGAGAAAAAAGGAAAATCAGGACTACCAAAGTAATTGCTTAATTGCTATTTCAGCTTACTCTTGTAAGTTACTTTATAGCAATCTCCAGAAGGCCCATGGAGAAGGACAGCAGATCCTCATTCAGATGTAAGTTTGGCCCTCACCAAGTTCCAGGTAAGATCATGCTTAGAGACTATTTCTGTATTGACCACCTTGTTGCTTCTAATTGGAGTAAAGTGGCCTTTTGTAGACTCATTGATCTGAAAGCCACAGTTTTGAGCCTGCCCGGGCAAAGCAAAGTCCCTGTGAGACTGTGGTGTCTAATCTGCCAGCAGGATGCTGGGACAGAGTTGCTTTGGAGCTCGAAGTGGCAGAGTGATAGCTCTGAGCTGAAAAGCTGGGGGGAAGCACTCAAGCACCAAGCTCGGGACTCACAGTGGCAGGGCGCTAGCCTTGAGCTGGAGAGCTGAGAGACAGCGCCCAGACCCTGAGTTCAAATCCAGCAACCAACAAAGTGAATTGCCAATGGGATGTTTATCCCTGTGTGGAGAGACACTACCGGGACAGGAAAGCCTCTGCTTGGATGGCAGAGTTGGTGTCAGATCTTAGAGTCACTTGTGCTTGGCCATTCAAATTAATCAGAGCCGGGAGGTCATAGAATAGTTTGTAAGCATGCCTTACTAATGCCCGTGCCTTTCATAACTGGGCAGGAACTTGTCAATCTTTTGTGATAGTGGGTAGTTTAAAGTCCTAATTGAGCGAATTTTTTTATTTTTGACACCAGCCACAAATTCAGGAAAAGTTTGTGGATCTGAAGCTTGTGTCTCTATTAATCTGTTTAGATCTGACAACTGAAGCATTGTTAAGGTTGCAGAAATTTAGTTCCCCAGACAATCAAGAAAAAGCCTTTGCAAACGGGTGCTAGGTAGGCTGCGCTGTTGTGGCCAAGGATGGTTTGTGCAGTTGTTGAATGTCAAGTATGATTTCTAGTTTGGAGTAGATTGTTGTTCCTGGTGTCTAATCCTTGCAACCCCTTGATAAAACAGGCTAGGCTTCTTAAGGTCCCTGGTCAAGCGTGGAGACGGCGCCCCTGAGTCAGCTTGAAGAAGTCACGGAAGTTGAATCTCCGCCCATCAAATCCCCGTTGGACCAAGGGACCAAAGTCATTTTTGGAAAATGTGACAGGATAAATTAGGGGTATAGAAAAGAGTAAAAATTGCACTTGTGTTTCTTTTAAAATAAAAAACGGGGGACATGTTGGGAGCCAGAGTGGAATCAAACTGTACCTTGACTTGCATCAGACGATGGCTATATTGTCTTATTGCTTTCTGGCCCTATTCTATGTAAATGACCTGAGAATTACCATATGAATGTAACACCTGGAGGTTGCCTGGGAGAAGAGGAGGGAAGAAGGGGGAGGGGAAAATAAACGCAGCAGTCTAGTCAGTCTTTGCCTGGACTGCGGACATCCCGGACCTAGTGTGTCTGTCTCTCTTCTTTTTCTTCCTAGTCCTTGTCCCCTATTTCAGGAACCCCAATCTGCGAACCCTGGTTTGCTGCCGGTTGGCCCCGGCAGAGAATCATTATTCAAAGCCAGCCCAAGCAGGAAAATTCATGAGTCTCTTATCTATAATAAAAACTACTCAGAAAAAGCCAGAAGTGTTGCTATGGCTCAAGTGGTAGAGCACAAGGCTCAGAGAATCTCAGGGACAGAGCACAGACCCAGAGCTCAAGCCCCAGGATAAGTATGTGGTATTTAGCAGAGGACAGTTACAGATTGACTTTTATTTGAAGTCTTAAGGATTGAATTTACAGTGTTTATCTCTTCCAGTTGGCCACATTACTTTTGTTTTGAATTTGTTTCTCATAAGGACTCACATTTTTACCTGAAGTTTGAACTGTACCCTTCTTCCTAAATTGCCAAGACCTGCGTTTTTCTACCCCTGGAATCTCTGCAATAGCAGGTGTGACACAATACTCCTTGCCTTTCAATACATTCTTCAGAAGCCATTTTCAAAATATATGCAGCAAATTTTTTCAAACGTGTTGAGAAAACTGAGGTTAGCAGGATTTCATGAAAGTAATGAAAGAGGAAGATTAATACTGTGTGGTGCTGAAGTGCTTCCTGCTTCAAAATCTAATCTATGACACTAGTGAATCAAGCATCTACTAAAAAGAACCCTCCAAAGCAAGAGCAACAGAAATAACCTCATTTTGCAATTTTAGAACATATTGAGTCTGACAATATAATCAGCTTTTATTTATCATTCAGGAATTAGGCAGGTGTGTGTGGATTCTCATTTCCTATTATCTGGAGATAGCCCCTTATCATCAATATTTGGGTCAAAACACAATGGATGAAAAACAAAATTAATCAAAAGTTAATTTGTTAAGATTAATTTCAAATATGAATGAATGTTAAAATGCCCACAAATATGCTCCTATCTGTTAAGACTGTATTCATGACAAGCATTCAGGAATGTTTGTATTCCTTTTTAACTCACCTTTGAGATAACTAGGAATCTCTGTAAGAGACACACGCCTTTTTCTGTAATATATATGCATATATATATTTCTGCCTGAGCCATGCATCATACAAAAGAATCACTTCTGTTTGTTCAGGAAACACTAAGAATAAATTCTTGGCTAAGTACGTAGTGCTGTATTTTGGGATCCTTCATATAGACAAAAATTTTCCAGAACAAAGACATGGTTGTGGCCAGGAATGTGGCCAAGTCATAGAGTGCTTCACTAGCATCTACAAAGCCCTGGGTTAGATTCTCTTATAGAAAATTAACAGAAAAGACCAGAAGTTGTGTTGTAGCTCTAGTGGTACAGCCCTAGCTAGTGAAAGCTCAAGGACAGTTCACGGACCCTGAGTTCATGCCCAATGCCTGGACAAAAATAAAAGAGAATGTGACTTTTAAATTAGTACCCAACAAGATTTTCCATAGCATCTCATACTGATTTTCTTTTTCTTATTTCCAATAGATACTCCAGTTAATTCAAGAATTATATTTTACTATGAAACAAACACATTGTTTTCTATGTCACCTTTTTTTTTGCATCTTCCAAATTAAACCCAATTGACATTCATTGAAACAATAATGAGATTATGACTTCAGAAAGGAGATGTTAAAGAAACAGAAACCTGACACTTATGGATAGAAGTTGAAAAAGACAATGCAAATACCATTCATTTCCAGAAGTAAATTCTCTTAAAGAAATGACTGAGTAGATAAACAGAGGTTGGGACCTATAATTCATGAAGACATAATTGTCTATATTAACCATGTAATTATTGATTTATAACAATGTGAAAAATGAGCCACTCTTGTACTTTTCCTAAAGACCTCAGAAAATTAAAACACCATCAATTAAACTGAATAAAATCAATATTATTTAATGGTTTCTCATGGTATGACATTGATGCCTAAGCATCTCCACGAGGGTCTGAGGGTCTGTGATTCTCCTCTGAAGAAATTATTTGGAAAGATAGAAACATTTATGAAATTACAAAGATTACTAAGTAAATGTAGTGTCATTAAGTAATTAATGACAACTGAAATTGATTGGTCTTCATAAGAAGACCAATATTGGAAATGAGCTTTAAAAATTGAGGGGGTTAGAGGAGGGAAAGTGGGAAAAAATGATGGAGGAAAAACAACGATCAACAAGGAATATACTCAGTACCTTATATATGTAATTGTAATCCCTCTGTACACCAATCTTACAATAAAATTAAATTTAATTAAAAAAATTAGAAAAGCAGTTAAAATTTTTGATCCTCAAGTTCCTCCAAAAAAAGCTACTCCTTTCATTCAATTGGGTAAGATTTTATGTAGTATTATAAAATATTATTCAAGCATAATCATTGGAAGTTTCATGAGAACAGATTCCATAGTTTGTATTACTCATATGTGATAAAAATATATTTATACTCTACTAATGATGCATCTGTATAAACACCATCATCATAAACTGAAAGTACACATGCTCAGAAAAATCATAGTTCCAACTTCTAAGAGAAACTTTAAAAAGCAAACCACCAATGTCATTTTTTATTGTTGATTTTTTAAAGAATTTATTAATGTTTTTACATCATATTTTAAATGACGAGTTTAAAAAAACAAGTGTTCAAGGAGGGAATCTCTATTTACAATCACTGGGACTTAGTATTTAGAACTTAATCAAAATTAGGCTAAAGGTTTGTATGTCATAGAAACATATTAATTTAAGAAATAAAACATTATGTCAATAGAGTCATAGGTTTTTATGTCTATATAGTTATGTTTGTATTTCTATTACCATGTCCATAGCTTTGGGTATGCAGTTATTGAGTCCTCACTCTTTGGATTTAATAGCCACATATTAAGGATACCATGCACCTTTTGTTCCGTAGGTCTTGACTTGCCTCACTCAATATGATTTGCTCTAGATTCATCCATTTCCTTGTTAATGCCATTATTTTATCTTGTCTGTTGGCTATGTAGAATTCCATTGTGTATATATACCACGTTTTCTGTATCCATTCATCTGCAGTAGGGCAACTGGATTGTTTCCATCGCCTGGCTATTGTGAATAGTGCAGAGATGAACATAGCTGAGCAGGTGTCTTTATAATATCCTGGGTCATGATGTTTAGGATAGATGCCCAGAAGTGGTATGGCAGGATCATAGGGAAGGTCTATTTTTAGTTCTTTAAGGAACCTCCACACTGCTTTCCAGAGTGGCTGAACTAGTCTACATTCCCACCAGCAGTGTAGTATGGTTCCTTTTTCTCCACAACCCCGCCAGCAACTGTCATTGTCTGAGTTCAAAATCTTGGCCTTTCTTGTTGGGGTAAGGTGGTATCTTAGGGTTGTTTTTATTTGCATTTCCTTTATGACCATAGATGATGAACATTTTCTCATATGTTTTTCTGCCATTTTAATCTCTTCTTCTGATAAGTCTCTCTTTAGGAGCCAAAGATATGCAGTGGAACAAACACAGTCGATTCAATTATTGGTGCTGGCAAAACTGGGCAGACACATGCAGAAAACTAAAAATTGACCCTAGCCTTTCTCCATGCACAAGCATTAACTCAAAGTGGATCAAAGACTGCAGCGTCAGATCAGAAACCGTGAAATTGCTACATGATAAAATAGGAGAGACACTGGAACTTATAGGCATAGGCAAAAGATTCCTGAACAGAATCCCAGGGTCACAACAGATTGGAGAGAGACTCGATAAATGGGACTACCTAAAAATAAAAAGTTTCTGTATAGATAAAAACATAGTCGCCAAAGTAGAGAGACAGCCAACCAACTGGGAAAAAATATTCACCAACAATACATCTGACAAATGCTTAATATCTAGTATCTACAGGGAACTGAAGAAGCTAATCCCCCCCAAAACCAATAAACCATTCATCAATATCATTTTTTGGCAAAGCTTTTTCGTTTTATTATTAAAATTTTATAGAGTGATAAGATTGGGAAGGAGAGTCACTGGATATGTAAGCAGCACAAACTACCAGAGAAAGTTTGAACTAACAATGTAGCTAATTGAAAACTTGTCATTTTGTTATCAAATAATAATTAAGAAGCACATTGTCAAAATAAATAAAAACATTAACAAAAATGACAGAAATATTACCCAAATGACAAATAAATAATTCAGCTTTCCCTTTTATATTTTTAAATGATTGGGCATTGTTAGAAATAAAAGAATATCTGAAGAAATTTCTAGCCATTATATCAGAATAGTTAAGATTCTAGGAAACCAAATCATCATCTATTCCTACTTGTAACAGAGTTATTACACAAAAATAGTTTCAAAATCCCTGGTTGTATATTAAAAGAGGACATTAATTTTGCAGAAGTTAAAACTTACAAATGAAATATATCTTCTGGAAATTTATAACGAAGCCAAAATATTTAAACTTCTAAATAATTCTAATTCTACTTCACCAGGAAAAGTAACTTTGAAACTTACTTTCTTGGAGATTACTCATTGTTTGCTTGCAAATACAATCACAAGTTGCTTTGAAATAATTGAATGTAAACCACTGATCTTCGTATTTATTCCTCTACTAGATTGCTATTGCATTACTTTAAATTTTCTATTTCTAATTTTGTACTTAAAACAATACTAAATTATAATTTTATTTTCTAGTTGTCAAAAATCCAAATAAATCATGTGTGGAAATAGACAGATAGGTAAAGAGATAGTGAGGTAGAGAATAGAGACATAGAGAGACAGACAAACCTTCAATAGTCTATTTATATTTCCTGCTTATGACTCCACTCTGCTTTGTCACAGCTAGCTATACCTATCTACCAATCCTGACTATTTTCATCAAGTCCCTTTCTCTGATTCTGACACTCCTACACTGCCTGGATAAGCAGTGAGTGTTATGATTAAAATGAGCCTGTTCCCATAACCCAACATTCCCTTCACTATTCAAAATCCTTACTACAAGATCATAGGCAGTCGGATTTGCTTTGTTAGTAAGTTTAGTTACATATCTCAGAGGTTTAGTTACATATCTCAGAGAAAAAGCTGTAGATATATTAATGGGGAGGGTGATTAGACTTCTCTATTCATTTGACTAAGATTCATTCTTTTCCTTTTGTGTTTGTAGTATGTTTGGGTGATGCTGATAAATAATTTTGGTATTAAATTATGTATTTTTCAAATTTCTTTGAAGTAAAAAAAGCAAGCTGTAATTATTCCAAAAAAAGATTTTTTTCAGGATCAGCCATTTTTCCAACATATGTCTATGTACATATTAATATTTCACATTAATATTATTTAATTGGAAAAATGGATACTCTCTTACAGAAGATGGGGGCACAAGCTCACATTATATGACAGATTCCAATAGGTTCACTGACTTACGTCCATCTCTCTTATGTGCTTCTCAAAAATTTTAAACTTAATTTAAACCATTTCCATTAAACCAACTGTCACTGGATTTCTCGGAATTTTTCCTTTTTGGCTAATAGTAAAACATTTAATATACAAAGTAGAATTGTACTCCTCCATGTTACTAAATAATTTTCTTCAATAAAGATAATTAAAGG
The DNA here is from genome assembly GCF_031878675.1 of Megascapheus bottae. NCBI lineage: Eukaryota > Metazoa > Chordata > Mammalia > Rodentia > Geomyidae > Megascapheus > Megascapheus bottae. The sequence goes on from NC_143512.1 coordinate 70,919,394, forward strand.
GAAAATTAACAATGTCAATTTCCTGAAAGGCCTGAAAAGGAAATCTTAAATCCGATATATTCTCATGAATCTGGATAGATGTGTAAAATGAAGATTGAGAACGAAAAGCCTAAGGGTTTAGTCATTCTTTTAAACTTTCTTACACTGATGGATATAGACAACATGTCTGCCATTTCTCCCCAACACTGTTTTTAGTTTTTTCCCATATATTTTTATTGTAATTAATAGAAGGCTTACATTATATTCACCAGATAGATGGTGTATTACATCACATACATTGATAGCCTTTCTCATGTCTTGGTCCCCAATTCCCTCCCCCACCGCCACCCCTCATTTTATTTTCCCTCCCCCACCGCCACCCCTCATTTTATTTTCCCTCCTTCCCTATCCTATTTCAAATAACCAAATAAGCATATATACAATATATCAGATGACAAAGTGTAACAATACGAGATAACCAAGGGACAGCAAAACAGATGAGAGATAACATAGTACATTGAGGACAACAATCACTCACTTTATGGCTTTTGTTTCTATATCCTGATGGTCCATTCTTTTAACATCATTCTATATGGCCTTATGTATCTAAGTTTTGTTTTATTGTAAATCTCTGCTAGAAGAGCACAAGGTTTGTACTGATTTTGACAAATATGGGAAACTATTGAGCCTATGTTCCTTTGAGTTTGGCTTACTTCACTTAATATGATTTTTTTCTTTGAGTTTGGCTTACTTCACTTAATATGATTTTTTTCTAAGTCCTGAACGGAAACCCTAAGATAGTCATTATTTACAGAGAAGAAAAATGAAATAAATAAATTTCCTCATATCATCTGCTTATAAAAATCAAGTAATAGGTTTTCTTTTATTTACTTACTCATTCTTTTTCCTAAATAAAATTTCACCATTATTACTAATTTTGAAATACAGTGTGTCATAGATTAACACATTGTGAAAGAACAATAGTTCTATTCGGTGCCCCAGAAATTACCTAGCAGCTATGATAGGAAAGTGTAAGACAATTCTCTTAAAGATGATGGAATTGAAATATATGCCTAGTTCTAAAAACTGATAATTAATTATTTAATAGACTAGCAGAACTGATAAGAATAGTCTGTTGGCTTGGCCTAATAATACCAGTTGCTTGGGAGTTAGAAATTTGATGATCATAGAAATTTGATGATCATACTGGAAATTAGCCTGAGAAAAATGTTATCTATACCCAATCTAAATAAATAAAAGAACCACTATGTCCTTAATCACAGGTAAGCAAGAAGTACAGGTGAAGGGATGACAAGCCAAGACCAGCTTTGAGATCCTATCGGGGATAAAAAGTGAAATAAAATGACTGAATAGAATGACTCAAGGGGCTGACTGCTTACCTTGAGAGTGGAAAGTTTTATTTTCAGGCTTCAATATTGCCCAAAACCAAACAGCAATGTCAACAAACATTTCATAGTACTAGTGGTTATAAAGAGATCCCTAATGCAAAAAAAAGAAAAGAAAAGAAACAACATCAACAACAAAAAAACAAATCAAAACCAAAACATCTGAGTTATGATCTTAGCAATTCAGTGATGGATTCCTACTTTGATTTGTTTGTTTGTTTTTTCTTTTTGTGTGGCTCTTCAAGGTTTCTGTTAATTGTGTCTTTCAGTTTATTAGAGGGGCTAGTGAAATGCATTCACCAAATTTGCCTCACTTTCCATTGGGAAGATTGTTGGATACTTTAGCCTATCCTAATTATCACATGATAGAGATGATTATATATACTAAAAAATGTACTAGGAGCATGGGAAACATTTTACTCCTTTAATGAGGAGAAGCTGCTTCAAAAACTATTTTGGAAGAAATGAAAAGTGAATTGGAGCTTAAAACACAAATATGAATCTCTAATGCAAGTATAAGGCATAAAAACTGCAGGAATGGGAAAAGATGTGTTCAAGGAATATTAAAATGCCTTGAGTATTTGAAGCATGGAATGTGTGAGCAAATGAGGATAATGGTACATGAGGTCAATTTATAAATTAATATAGAGAAGCAAATTCGTCAAATTTTCACACACTTGTTTTAAAGCTTTAAAACCAGAAATATAAGTTTAAGAAATTTAACATCTCAGATTCAGTTAAGATAATGTGATGTATTCTTGAGCTTCTACTGATGTATTTGTTCATAAGAACTTGGTGATTCTTAGCAATCTTCATGGAAGTATATAGGAACTTTAGGGACATGAATGAGAGTAAATAGGAAACTGTTCTCATTCATTTCACAGATAGCAGATAGAATCCACAGATTCACAGTCAGTATTGATACAATACAGGAAAATGTTATTTCTCCATTAACTTTTACCTAGAGGTTCGCTCAGTTAAAATGCATGCTATAAAAGAAATCTATTCCCAATATTGCCAATCAACCCCAGTCGAAGAGAAAGTGAAAAGGTCAATGGTGGCTCCATAATTGCTGCTGCTTCATCTCAGTGGAGAAGCATCTGGGCCCATTATTCAGTGGAATCTGTCCCAGAATAAATCAGTGGATTAGCAAGGGATACAATTATTCAGGGAATTTCACAAAATGGTAATGAAATTCTCAGAAAGTTTTAATGATTGAATTTTCCCCAAGGAAATCTTCTGCTGAACAATCATTAAAAGTTTCTCTAATGTTCCTTACATTTTTAAATATTTCCTTCCAATGATTTAAATGTGACTATTGCTGCCTTAAACACTTGTATAACGATAACTAGGAAAAGAAAAAAAGGATATTTATGCCTGACAAAGGTAACATTTCATCACACCTTCAAAGAAACTTTTTGAATTGAAGTGCATGGCACTTTATATTCTAATAATGATTAAACATTTCACTTAAAGGTTGCATGCTGTTCTCATTTTTTTTATATGCTGTTTCTTTTAATCTTGGTAATCATGGTGTAGGCATAGTTCAAAACCTGGAAACTGAGGCTTGGTGCTATTGAGAGCTGATTATCTCAGTCATCAAGATAAGACTGAGAAAAGATTAAGAGACTCCTAAGTATGTTTCATCATGCTCAATGGTCCCAAGATACCAAGGCATTTTTCCACTTAAGAGAAAAAAAATAAAATGTCAATACCCACAAGATTATATCTGGGTTCTACATTGTACATAATAATGAATAAAATTGCTTACATTTTAAATTCTCTGTCACAATGTTCTCACTTAACCTGGGAAGAACAAACTCATTTACATTCCCAGGGCATTCTGAGATTTGAATTAAACATAAGTGTACACGAGATAGGCAGCCACATTGTTTTCCAGGAAGTCAGCTTCTAAGCACTTATTAACTAATATATTTTCTTGGCAGGTAAATGGCAAAGCAAGATGCACTGTACTGTGGATGGGAAGTTATGGCACTAAGAGCTAAGACCATCAACAACCTGGACGTAGTGATTTGTGTGACCTTGGACAAGTTGTCATTTCATATCTGTGAGCTTTAGTCTTGAGAATTTTACATCCAAAGGAGTAGCTACCTAATCTTATTTTCAGCCTTAACTTTTTGCACTCTCCTAACAAAGGCCACAGTTTCCCATCCCTTTTAATCAAACTGCTTGTCTTCTCCCACGAAGATAGACAATATTATTATATCACTTCCCCCTATAACCTGTGGCATACTGAGCTAAGCAGAAAGGGCTTTACTGACAACTTGTACTGCAGTGTCTCTTGCACTGTACAAGGTTCTGTGGATATTTCCTACCCATCTGTGCTGCATACTTTAAGTACTATGTGAAGATGGCAGATTGTGAAATTTTCCAAACAATCCAGTGTTTACCACAGAAAAACTTCTGTTGAAATGCATCGTTGAAAGTGCTCCAACCTCACTTACATTTATTTGATTTATTTTATGATCCTATTATGTTATTTAATATGTTACTGTAGATCATATGCATATGGTACACAGAAAAAAAAATTTTCATCTAGGTATTCTAATACATCCTGAATATGTGGTAGACAAGAAGTTAATGTAGATAAGAGGCAGCAGAATATATATATATATATATTAAATGACATATTAAATATATACTCTTTTCTCATTTTCTTGTGGTTCATGGGGCTTGAACTCTTGGCCTAGGCATTGACCCTGAGCTCTTCAGCTCAAGACTATCACACTATTCCTGGGCATGGGCATTGTCCCTGAGCTCTTCAGCTCAAGGCTACTGCCCTACACTTGAGTCTCAGTTCCCCTTTCAGTTTACTACTGGTTAATTGGAGATAGGAGTATCAAGGTCTTTACTGCCCTTGCTGGCTTTGAACTATGATCCTTAAGTCGGCGTACTTCTGTAGCTAGGATTACAGGTGTGAGCCACTGTGTCTGGCAACATATTCTCTTTTGTAGGTTAATTAATATATTTATTGTATCATTTTAGTTTATATAAAAAGTGTATTGTCTGAGTTTTTGCTCCCTTGTCATACTAGAAACAGGTCATCATGCATAAGACCTAATAAAAACATAACCTTTTATAAAAACTAATATCACTAATGTTTAAAGTATGAGGTAGAAAAATAGGTAACTTTGTATTGGAAAATATTAATTGTGTAAAATAACGGGTATTACATTTGAATTGACTGTTTATTGTTGATTTTATAAAGCAATCAAAAATAAATATTTTGGGCCAGTAGTTTTGCCTAGTGGTTAAAGTGCTTGCCTAGCATGCATGAAGACCCGGGTTCGATTCCTCGGTACCACATACATAGAAAAAAGCCGGAAGTGGTGCTGAGGCTCAAGTGGTAGAGCTCTAGCCTTGAGAAAGTCCAAGGACAGAGCTCAGGCCCTGAGCTCAAGCCCCAAGTCTGGCAAAAAAAAATTAATTAATTACTTAAATATTTCTCAGTCTAGATAGAGTTGGCTTTATTCCTCGATAAAACTATGAAAGCCTTTAAATTTTGCTTTTTTTCTCAACAATTTGGATTAGAAATTCTTTACTGCACAGTACCTTACAGAAATATGTTTATTTCTTGATTCAATTGAATTTTTATCTTGTAATTTTATTCTTGTATACAATAAAATATTAGATATTGGTTTCTGAATAGTTGAATTTTTTTGGAATTGTTCCCTCAAGTAGAATAGTCTTAATGTGATGCCATTTTGAAAAGATAAATAGTATTGTATGAGGACAAAATTCTTAGCAAGATATAGCTTTTGATTATAGTATGAAGTGTTTTTGTTCACTCATTGAAGTTATTAGTTAAAATAACTCTAAACCTGATTTTAAGTAATGGCAGAAAAAGTAACAACATATTAAGAATAATGAAGTTGCAAATACAGAGAAGAAAAAAGTAGAGAAAAGGGGTATATTATTTATAATTAATGAAAGAAAAGAACATCATAAGTAAAAGAAAAACATCTTGTTTTTAATGATTACTTAGTGACCTGCAGACAGGGATTCATTTCACTATCTCACTTTCAGAAGAAAATCAATTATTTCCATGATAACCATAAAATGTGAGCTAAAGAAAACTTTATAAAGATTTCACATATTTGCCACTAAGTCAATAATTGACAAGTACTTTAAAAACACTTTAGCTAGCCATGCACCCGTGATTCAAGCCTTTAAATCTGTTGACTCAGGAGAGAGTATGATATGAGGATCATGGCCAGCCCAGGCAGAGTTCAAGAAAAATGTAAGGGAGAAAAGGAGGGAATGTAGTGAAAACTTCAATGTGTATTCTACAAAGATAAGTGTAGGGAAAGGATGGTAGAGAAAAGATAGAAGAAAATGTTGAAAGAAGGGACACTGATAAAGATATATTGTATTTGTATACTAAGTGGAACAATTACTTAAATACTTTGTAAATAAAAGAAAGAGATTTATAAAAATTAAAAAAAACAACTAAGAATATTCCTTTAACTTAATTAAAACATTTCTTCCTAACACTCCTTTAACAGAGAATCCAAAGCTAATCCTTCCAGTATGAGTTCCAACTGGAATATGTTTGAATTAAGTATGTACATTGTATACACACATGTACATATGTACATATATAACATATAAATACATTTATATGTTTACATACATATATGCATTTATATATGTATGCCAACACAGATGTATGCATATATACATGTTATGAATACATGTGTTTGTGTGTGTATATATTTAATTTACAAACTTAGGAGAATTTTGATGTTTTATTTTAATATATTTGAATTATATTAATTTTTTCACAAATTTAAATAAACTTACCATCATTTGCTAGAAGCATGGTGTAAGTGGGAAAATATGAGACAAAAAAATAAGCTAAGCGAAAAGGAGAAGATGGGGCCGTGACAATAGGGACGCTGCCTAGCTCTCTCTCACAAAAAGAGAGAACCAGGGAGTCCCACGAGCCAATTACCTTAAGAAATCTACAACAACAAACTCAAAAAGCAACAGAGAAGGGCTCAAACTGGAAAAGAAATCCAGATAAAGCTTACATCCAACTTTCTCAAAGAATTCGGGAAGCGAGGACCCCTTCCCCACCCCTCGCCTCCTGCTCTGAGCCACGAAAAGCAGCAGAGGAGGGCGCCTGGCAGAGCCGCCTGTACCACTGCAGAAACCAGCATAGGACCAGGCCAGCAAGCCACAGAAGCAGCAGAACCCAGATGCGGAAACACAACAGCAAGCAGTGGAACCCAGACGCAGAACACAGGCAGTGGAGGAGACCCGAGGGGAGTGAAAGACTCCCCAACACTGTGGAGCACCCACAGACGAACGTAGAGGTGTGAGTAACACAGCAGGTCCCCAAACCCATCAGAAAGCAGAGCTGGTGCCAAGCACTAGAACTTAACTCAGACCCCTCTACCCCGCCCGAGAAAGACTGGCAGGAGCAGGGGGCCAAGAAATTTAGAATCCTGTCCCTTCCCTCAACAGCCCCCTCCCCCAGACCATTGACTGGAGACTGACAGGCGGGCAGTCGCTAAGACCCAGCACCCCACCAAGGCAGGCAGAGTTGTCGCGGCCCCCACCCGCCCAACAGGCTCCTCTCCCAGTCCACTGGGTCTGGAGAGTGGGGGGCACTGAGACCCTGCCTTACAACAGCGAGTGGAGTCTGTGGGAAAATAGGAGCCAGCATCTGTTCCCCTCAAATCTTGCCCCGGGCATCCTCCAGCTGGGAATCCTGAGGAAGACACCACCGAGGGGCCCCCCACAGTCACAGACTCCTGGCCAAAGGGGCAGAAACACAGCAAGGAACTGAAGGGCCAATGAGCAGCCAGGCTAGTCTTCTGAGAATCAGAAAGACGCAGCTCCGCCCTTAGAGCCCACATCCTCAGCTGGGGCCTGCCCCTGGGAGCAGAGTGGACACCTACTGGTCCTGCTGAGAGCCCCTGGAAACTCCCAAACCCAAGACCTTTGGCCAGGGCCCCGCCCCTGGAAGCAACACAGGAAAACCATCTGCCCAGCGTGCTCAGACTGAAGCTTGCAGATCAATCCCATGGCCCACTGTGAAGCCACTGGCTGGTCTGAGAGTTAGTCATGCAGCAACACATAAGTTTTATCTAATACTTTCCAAACTTTGTACTCAAATATGCTACCTGCTTTCCAACTTAGGGCAGTTATCCTTATGCTATAACTTTTCTTCATTACTATAATAATCTTACACCCCTACGTTATTCCTCTTGTACCTCCCCTGTTCTCACTCAAAAAAATTATACACTATAATCAAACAAGTTTCATCACAGGGAGGCAAAGCTGATTCAACATACGCAAATCAATTCATATAATTCAACACATCAACAGGAGCATGGACAAAAATCACATGATTGTCTCAATAGATGCAGAAGAGGCATTTGACAAGACCCAATACCCCTTTATGTTAAAAGCTCTGGAGAAACTGGGAATCCATGGAACATTCCTCAACATAATAAAGGCTGTGTGTGACAAACCCACAGGTAGTATTATACTTAATGGCGAAAAGCTAAAACCATTCCCTCTAAAATCAGGAAAAAGACAAGGATGCCCACTGTCTCCAATCCTCTTTAACATAGTATTAGAATTCCTAGGCAGTGCAATAAGGCAAGAAGCAAGCATAAAGGGGATCCAAGTAGGGAAAGAGGAAGTAAAACTATCCCTCTTTGCAGATGACATGATTCTGTATTTAAAGAATCCTATAGACACTACTCCCAAGCTCCTTGAGCTGATTCAAAACTTTGGAAGGGTAGCAGGGTATAAAATTAACCATCAAAAATCAACTGCCTTCCTCTACGCCAAGAGTGAGAGGAATTAGGCAACAATCAGGAAAGCAACTCCTTTAGCAATAGCCTCAAAGAAAATAAAGTAGCTAGGAATTAGCTTAACTAAGAATGTCAAGTATCTTTTTGATGAAAAGTTTAAAACCCTGGAAAAGGAAATTAAAGCAGAACTCAGGAAATGGAAAAAACTCCCATGCTCCTGGATTGGAAGAATCAACATTGTGAAAATGACAGTCTTTCCAAGGGCTATCTACAAATTTAATGCAATACCCATCAATATCCCAATATCATTCTTTAAAGAAATAGAAGAGGCAATCCAAAATTTCCTATGCAATAATAAAAGACCCCGTATAGCAAAAACACTTCTTAGCAGAAAGAACAGGGCAGGAGGAATTTCAATACCAAACTTTACACTCTATTACAGAGCTATAATTATCAAAACAGCTTGGTACTGGTGCAAGAACAGGTCTGAAGACCAATGGAATAGAACTGAAGACCCAGATATTAAACCGCAGACCTATGGCAACCTAATCTTTGACAAGGGAGCCAAAAAAATAGAATGGAAGAAAGATAACCTCTTCAACAAGTGGTGCTGGCAGAACTGGTTAAGCACCTGCAGAAAACTAAAGTTGGATCCTTCTTTGTCACCCTGTACTAGAATTAACTCCAAATGGATCAAAGACCTGGAGGTAAAAGCTGACACACTGAAAACTTTACAAGAAGGAATAAGAGATACACTAGGCCTCCGTGGCACAGGTTGAAACTTTCTTAATAAGGACCAAGAATCACAACAAATCAGAGAAAGGCTGGATAAGTGGGACTGCATTAAACTGCGGAGCTTTTGTATGGCAAAGGACATAGCTAGTAAATTAATTAGGAAGCCTACAGAGTGGGAGAAAATCTTCACCAACCATACAATGGACAAAGGCCTCATATCTAAAATATATCAACAGCTCACAAAATTGAATCACTCCAAAACTAATCTCCAAAGTAACAACCATCCCATTAAAAGATGGGCCAAAGACTTAAAGAGAGTCTTCTCTGAAGAAGAAACAAAAATGGCCTATTGACACATGAAGAAATTCTCATCATCTCTGGTCATAAAAGAAATGCAATCAAAACAATACTAAGATTCCACCTCACTCCAGTTACAATGGCCAGGATCAGGAAAACGAATAATAACAGACGCTGGAGGGGTTGTGGCCAGGAGGGATCACTACTCCACTGTTGGGAGTGCAAACTTGCACAACCACTATGGAAAGCAGTATGGCAGTGCCTCAAAAGGCTAAACATAGTGCTCCCCTGTGACCCAGCAATGGTTGGCATTTACCCAACCATTCAGAAACTAGGGCATACTAATTCCACTAGCACAACAATGTTCATTGCAGCATAATTCACCATAGCAAAGATATGGAACCAACCTAGATGTCCCTCAGTTGATGAGTGGATCAACAAGATGTGGTATGTGTACACAATGGAATTTTATGCTGTTGTCAGAAAAAACGACATTGACCCATTTGTTAGGAAATGGAAAGACTTAGAAAAAATCATATTAATGAAGTAAGCCAGACTCAAAGGAACTTAGGCTGAATGGTTTCCCTCATTTGTCATAATCTGTGGAAACCTTGGGCTTGTGTAGCAGAGATTTGCAATAGAGCAAAGCCTTGATACATAAGGCTATATAGTATGAAGCTAATTGAAAGGACCTCCAGGATACTGAAACAAAAGCCAAATAATAAATGATTGTTGTCCTTAATGTATTATGTTATCTCTCATCTCTTTTGCTGTCCCTTGGTTATATCATATTTTTATAATATCTCACTTTGTTATCTGATATATTGGATATATTTGTATTTTGTTATTTGAAATTGGATAGGGAAGGGGGGAAAACCAAGATGGGGTGGTGGGGAGGAGGGTAATGGTGACCAAGACATGTGAAAGGCTATCAATGTATGTGAATTAATGCACCTTCTATCTGGCAAATATCAGGTACCCCTTTTATTAATTACAATAAAAATTAAAAAAAAACGAATATTCTAAAAGGCAACGGAAGTTAGAGGTCCAAAAAAGCAATTATGCAGCTCTGAGATTTGCGTATGAGCCCTGCTTGGCTCATCAGGGGTGAATGATAGTTTCCACAGCACTTAGTTGCAAGCCATTCTAGATGCAGTTATTTGCATAAACAATTTGATTGGTAAACATTATACTGCTGTGTGTGAAAGTTTTGGGAGAAGGTATACTGTTTTCCTGGTTTCTTTTACTTAAAAACTACTTGAGGTATGTTTCCTTTTGTGTTATGGCTGAAAACAGAAGTGATGGCAAATTGTGTACACAGGAAATTTTTATCCAAAGGTAACACAAAAAAAAGCAAAACATATTTTAATGTTAAATACCTAAGAATATTTAGCAAATTGTTACAGCTAAAATTTCTAATGCCTTGGTTATCTCATATTGTTACAGTCTCAGTTTGTTTCTTGATATATTGCATGTATTTGTATTTGGTTATTTGAAATTGGATAGGGAACAGGGGAAAACAAGATGAGGGGTGGGGGTGGGGGGAGGGAAATCGGGACCAAGACATGTGAAAGGGTATCAGTGTATGGGAATTAATGCACCATCTATCTGGCAAATAACATGTATCCCTTCGATTAATTACAATAAAAAATATATGAGTAAAAAGAAAATAAGCTATGTAAACATAAGGTCACAATTCAAATCAGCAAATTTACTTTGCAAAACAAGAAAGAATAATTAAATCCAGATTTTTGTAATTTTTTTTTACTTTATGTACCTGAAATTTGGTCTTTATTCTTATTGAAGCTATTTCCTATTTTCTGACTTTTTGTAATAAAACTTAAATGTATTTTTTGTGTTAATCATTTTTCTTTTTTTCAACAGAAATTTCAACAGAAATTTTGTATTTTGGATTTATTAAATTTCTCTCTGTGTTTGTTTTTCAGTAAAAAAATATATATTCTTGGTTGGGTATTGTGTAAGCCTAGGTGCTCAGGAGGCTGTGATCTGAGGATCAAGGTTCAAAGCTAGACTGGGCATAAAAATACTTGAAACACTTATCTACCAAGTAATCACTAGCAAACCAGGAGAAGCGCTGTGGCTCAAAATGGTAAAGGTCTAGCCTGGGCTGACGAACTCAGGGACAAAGCCCCAAGATTGTCTAAAAGAATTAAATAATAAATTAATAAATGTATCCTTTCATCCTAGCTTCATGTTAATATGTATATTTTTCTTCATTTTTTTGTATAAAAGTAAATTAATGATATTTTCTGTCATATTCATAGATATAGATGAGTGTTTCTTGCTTGACTATTACATTTATTAATTGATTGAGAGATATATGTGTATTTCTTATTATTGCCCTGCCTCATCATTGCATAATCTAAAATATAGCTACTAGATTTTTCCATCCAGTAATTATTCAAAATTTATACATTTAGACACTGTATAATTTTCTTTTACTCACAGTTATTTTCTTGTTTTTTCATATTATTATTATCACCTATTAGGTTTACAAAAGGGAATTTCATTGAGATAGTATGATACCTACATACTTATTAAAACCACACCCTCTTCCCTTCTCCCTTATTTTCCATTTTCCCCTTGTTAAATACAAATTTAACAGGTTTGAATAGTGTATTTTCATACATGGATGTAAATATTGTAAGCATACTCATCCGATTCACCTTCTCTATTGAGTCTTTTCCACTGCTACTACCAGTTTAACAGACACTATCTTACTTCTGGATCAAATGTTGTTTTAATTTCACTCTGATAGAGAACATTTTGTGTGTTGTACAACTCTTTGAATTGTTGCTCTTTATATTACCTTGCACATTCTATTTTCAAAAACCTTCAAAGAGCCTTTACAAAGTATACGCATGCACTTAATTTTGAGATAGGTAAATTGAGTGACATTTTTAATACTGTGAGTCTAAATTTGTCTTTTCTTCTTGCTAATGTGATTTATTTTAGGAGTGACATAAAGATCAAGAGTTTAATAACCAATTGAGGCTGGTACCTCATGCCTGTAATTGTAGCTACTCAGGACTCAGAGGCTGAGATAAGAGAATCATCCTAAATTCAAATTCCTTGTCACACACACACACACACACACACACATACACACACACACTTATGTCCCCAATTAATTGCATTGATTATTATATATGCACAACCTTGGAAGGCAAAGATGTATTTATCTCCAGAAGAGGACATATTTGTTTACCTTTTACTATTATGAAGAAAATATCTCTCTCCATGGCAAAGTTTGGGCAGATTCATTGCTCACTGGCAAGGATTTGTGTTCCTTAACTCCCAGGTAGTATATTCTACACTTTTTGCCAAGCTTTGAAAAAACCCAAACAGACTTTCTTACTGCTCTGCTGTCAGTAATAAACAAATTCCTGTCTGCAATACAGGTGTCTCATGTTAAATTTCAAGAAGATAAAATTTCAGGCACTCCACAACTCCATTATTGATTGAGATGTAGTTCAAAGATTCTTCCTGGGATACTGTAAACAAGAATGCCTAAGTCAACACCAAGTACTAAAATATAAAATAAAGGAAAGACTGAAAGTGGAAAATGGCATATCATTTAGGGAAACAACTATTTGCGTGAATACTTATTGAAGCAAGATTCTGTGATAGATGTAAAGGAGAAACAGAACATGTTTAAGCATCTGAAGGACAAGAATGTAAATTCCCAATTCCCTATATGGTGTAAATATCACTTGCTATCCAATGCATGCACATGCTTTGTGTGTCTTAAGAGAGTGAAAGGGCTTCCTGCAAACCAAAAAGAAGACAGTAATAAGACGTACACTGCTGTTAGCATCCTCCTTCTCTTCGTCATCTATATATTCTCAAGTTGGAGGACATTCTGAGACTAAAAGCATAAAAAGAAGCAACTTATTTTCTCTCACCTCTTTTATTTCACTTATTTCTACATTTATTTATTTAATTTATTTTCAGTTACTGAGTTCTTTTTTGATAAAGACTGACACTAGTCTTTTTTTTAATTTTCTTTTTTTTGTTTTATCTTTTTTTAAAAAATTGTGATTAATAGAAGGGTTATATTATATTCACCAGATAGAAGGTGCATAACTTCACAAACATTGATACTCTTTCTCATGACAGGGTCCCGATTTTCCTCCCACCCTCCCCCGCTTATCTTGATTTCTATCTTTGAGACACACTTCTGGCAGGTCTTGTTTTTGTTGTTGTTTTGTTTTGTTTTGTGTTGGGGCTGGTTAATTGGAGGTAAGATCCAATTTTTTTTTCTTTTTTCCTTAGCTCCTTTGAAGCAAGATCTTCAGTCTCGTGAGTAGCTTGGATTACAGACATAAACCATCAGCATCTCGCTTCCCTAACCACTTTAAATTTGTACTAAAACTGAAACTCAGCTGAGGAAAACTGAAGGGGCAAGATTTAAGAATTAATGAATAACCTGGGAAAAAATTGTTAATATCCTGTAATCACATTACTGAAATAATCAGTGACCTAATCTACTTAGTAGTTTTCCATTACACAATAGCATATCTTCTTCATTTGATGCTGTCATTTGAATATTCTTTATAGTTAGAAATTACATTTTTTTCTCTTTTTTTCATATATTTTCATTGTAATTAATAGAAGGGTTACATGATATTCGCCAGACAGATGGTGAATTAATTCCCATACATTGATACCCTTTCACATGTCTTGGTCCCCATTTCTCTCCCCCCCACCCCCACCCCTAATCTTGTTTTCCCCCAGTTCCCTATCCACTTTCAAATAACCAAATACAAATATATCCGATATATCAGGTAACAAAGTGAGATAGTATAACATTATGAGATAATCAAGGTGCAGCAAAAGTGATGAGAGATAACATAGTACCTTAAGAACAACAATCATTCATTATATGGCTTATGTTTACATCATATTTTAAATGACAAGTTTAAAAAAACAAGTGTTCAAGGAGGGAATCTCTAATTACAATCACTGGGACTTAGTATTTAGAACTTAGTCAAAATTAGGCTAAGGGTTTGTATGTCATAGAAACATATTAATTTAAGAAATAAAACAATATGTCTATAGACTCATAGGTTTTTTTGACTATATAGTTATGTTTGTATTTCCATTACCATGTCCATAGCTTTGGGTATGCAGTTATTGAGTCCTTGCTCTTGTACTCTTTGGATTTAATAGCCACATATTAAGGATACCATGCACCTTTTGTTCCTTAGGTCTTGACTTGCCTCACTCAACATGATTCCCTATAGATTCATACACTTGCCTGCGAATGCCATTATTTTATCTTGTCTGTTGGCTATGTAGAATTCCATTGTGTATATATACCACATTTTCTGTATCCATTCATCTGCAGTAGGGCATTTGGCTTGTTTCCATAGCCTGCCTATTGTGAATAGTGCAGAGATGAACATAGCTGAGCAGGTGTCTTTATAATATCCTGGGTCATGATGTTCAGGATAGATGCCCAGAAGTGGTATGGCAGGATCTTAGGGAAGGTCTATTTTCAGTTCTTTAAGAAACCACCACACTGCTTTCCAGAGTGGCTGAACTAGTCTACATTCCCACCAGCAGTGTAGTAGGGTTCCTTTTTCTCTACAACCCCGCCAGCAACCGTCATTGTCTGAGTTCAAAATCTTGGCCATTCTTGTTGGGGTAAGGTGGTATCTTAGGGTTGTTTTTATTTGCATTTCCTTTATGACCATAGATGATGAACATTTTCTCATATGTTTTTCTGCCATTTTAATCTCTTCTTATAGGTCTCTCTTTAGTTCCTTTGCCCATTTAGTGAATGGTTTATTGGGTTTTGGGGGGATTAGTTTCTTTATTTCCCTGTAGATACTAGAAATTAAGCATTTGTCAGATGTATTGTTGGTGAATATTTTTTCCCAGTTGGTTGGCTGTCTCTCTACTTTTGCGACTATGTTTTTATCTGTACAGAAGCTTTTTATTTTTAGGTAGTCCCATTTATTGAGTCTCTCTCCAATCTGTTGTGACCCTGGGTTTCTGTTCAGGAATCTTTTCCTGTGCCTATGAGTTCCAATGCCTCTCCTACTTTATCATGTAGCAGTTTCACGGTTTCCGGTCTGACGTTGTGGTCTTTGATCCACTTTGCGATAATGCTTGTGCATGGAGAAAGGCTAGGGTCAATTTTTAGATTTCTGCATGTGGCTGCCCAGTTTTGCCAGCACCAATAATTGAATAGACTGTGCTTGTTCCACTGTATATCTTTGGCTCCTTTATCAAATACAAGTTGCCTATAGGTATGTGGTTCTATTTCTGTGTCTTCTATTCTGTTCCACTGATCTTCTGGTCTGTTTTTGTGCTAATACCAAGCAGTTTTTGTTATTATGGCTCGACAGTAGAGTTTGAAGTCTGATATTGTAATACCACCAGCATTGCTCTTTTTGCCTAGAATTGTTTTGGCTATTCTAGGTCTTTTCTTGTTCCATATGAATCTTTGGATTATATCTTCTATTTCTGTAAAGAATGTCTTTGGGATTTTGATGGGGATTGCATTGAATTTGTATATCAATTTTGGCAGTATTGCCATTTTCATTATGTTGGTTCTCCTTAGCCATGAGCATGAGATGCCTTTCCATTTCCTACTGTCATCTTGAATTTCTTTTGTTAGGTTTTTATAAAATAATTCCTTTGCATCTTTGATTAAATTAATTCCTCAGTATTTTATTCTTTTGGGGCTGTTGCAAATGGGATCATTTTCTTGATTTGGCCTTCTGTTTGTGTATTGTTGGTGTACGAGAAGCCTACTGACTTCTGAAGGTAAATTTTGTATCCTGGCACTTTGCTAAAGTGGTTTATTAATTCTAGGAGTTTGGGAGTGGAGCTTATTGGGTCACTCTAGTAGAGGATCATGTCATCTGCGAATAGGGATAGTTTAATTTCGTCTTTCCCTAGGTGGATCCCTTTGATGTCTTTCTCTTGCCTTATTGCTCTGGCTACGGGTTCCAGCACTATATTGAAGAGAAGTGGTAAGAGTGGGCATCCCTGTCTAGTTCCTGACTTTAAAGTAAATGGTTCCAGTCTTTCACCATTTAGTATAATACTTGTTGTAGGTTTGTCATATATGGCTTTAATTATTTTAAGGAATGTACCTCTTATTCCTATTTTTTCTAGTGCTTTCAACATGAATGGATGTTGTATTTTGGCAAATGCCTTCTCTGCGACCAGAGAAATTATCATATGATTCTTATCCTTAACTCTATTGATATGATGTATTACATTGATTGATTTGAGAATGTTAAACCAGCTTTGCATTTGTGGGATGAAGCCCACTTGATCATAGTGTATGATTTTTTTAATTTGTTTCTCGATTCTGTTGGCTCATATTTTATTGAGGAGTTTTGCATCTGTGTTCATTAGAGAGATAGGTCTGTAGTTTTCTTTTTTTGTTGGGTCTTTCCCTGGTTTGGGGATGAGAGTAATATTAGCTTCATAAAATGAGTTTGGTATTGCTCCTTCTGTTTCTATTTCTCAGAAGAGTTTCAAGAGTATAGGTGTTATTTCATCTTTAAATGTCTTGTAGAATTCCGCAGTGAATCCATCTGGATCTGGGCTCTTTTTAGTTGGCATTTCCCTGATTGCTTCCACAATTTCGTTGTAAGAAATTGGTCTGTTCAATTTGTTTACCTCATCGTTGTTCAGGGTGGGTTGCCTATATTTATTTAAGAAATCAACCATTTCTACTAGATTTTCTTGTTTCTTTGAATATAGGCCCTGGTAGTACCTATTCATTATTGACTGCATTTCTTGGGAATCAGTAGTGATTGTTCCCGTGGGGTCTCTAATCTTGTTTATTTGAGTCTCCCCTTTCCTTTTTTTGATTAATCTTGCCAAGGGTCTGTCTATTTTGTTGACTCTTTCAAAGAACCAACTTTTTGATTTATCAATTTTGTGTATAGTAGATCTTATTTCAATCTCTGAAATTTCTGATTTTATTTTTGTTATTTCTGTCCTTCTAGTTGTTTTAGAATTAATTTTTCTTGCTCCTCTAGGTGTTTCAGTTTTTTTTAAGGTTATTTACGTGCTCTTCTTCCATCTTTTTAATATGCACTGCTAGTGTGATAAATTTGCCTCTTAGAACTGCCTTTGCTGTGTCCCATAAGTTCCTTTGTGATGTCTCTTGATTGTCATTACATTCAAGGAAGTTTTTAATTTCATTTCTGATCTGATCTGTTACCCAGGAGTTATTCAGAAGTGTGTTGTTCAGTTTCCATGTGATTGAATGTTTTTTGACTTTGACTGCATTGTTCAGAATTAGTCTGACTCCACTGTGGTCTGATAGAATGCATGGGATTATATCAGACCTCTTGTATCTGCTTAAGTTTTCTGTATGATCTATTATATGATCTATTTTGGAGTGTGTTCCATGTACTGCTGAGAAAAATGTAAAAAAATTTCCTTTGGGTGGAAGACTCTGTGTATATCTGTTAAGCCCAGCTGGGCTATGGTGTCATTTAAGTCGATGATGTCTTTGCTTAACTTTTGTTGAGTTGACCTGTCATTTATTGAGAATGGTGTATTGAGGTCTCCCACTATGATTGTGTTTGAGTCTATATTGTTCTGTAATTCTAAAAGAGTTTGTTTGACGAATTTGGGTGCTCCCATGTTGGGGTAGTAGATGTTTATAACTGTAATATTATGGGCATGAATTGTACCCTTTACTAATATATAATGGCCGTCTCTATATTTATGTACTGATTTTACTGAGAAGTTAATTTTGTCGGAGATTAAGATTGCTATTCCTGCATTTTTGCATGGTGCATTGGAGTGGAAAATTCGTTTCCATCCTTCCACTTGGAATTTGTTTCTGTCTTTGGCAGTGAGGTGGGTCTCTTGGAGGCAACATATGGATGGGTGGTGTTTCTTAATCCAGTCTGCTCTTCTGTGTCTTTTGATTGGATTGTTCAGCCCATTCACATTTAGGGAGATTATGGAGAAGTGGTCAGTGTCCATTGTTGTTATTTATTTTTACTTCTAAGTTTCTTTCTCTCTATTTTTCCCCCTTTTGTGTTTAGTGAATTATAGATGTTTGCTTCTTGATGGGGGTTCTTGATGTTCTGCAATTTGTTCTTGATTAATTGGTAGTCTTCGTAATGCTGATTTAGTGTGCATGTATTCATAAAGCTTTTCTTTGTAGTGAAATATTCCTGTTTCTCCCTCAAATGTAAATGCTAGTTTTGCTGGATATGTCAGTCTGGGTAGAAAGTTGTTGGTCTTCAGGACATCAGTGATGTTTTTCCAAGCTTTTCTTGTATTTAGGGTTTGCATGGAGAGATCTGCTGTAATTTGAATTTTCTTCCCATTATAATATAGCTCCTTCTTTGTTTTTGAAGCATTTAAGATCAATTCCTTGGTATTCGGGTCTAGTGTCTTTACTATGATATGTCTAGATGAGTTCCTTCTAGGGTCTTGCCTGTTTGGGGTCCTGAAACCTTCAATAATGTGAGTATTTTCCCTTTTGAAGTTGGGGAAGTTCTCTGCATGATTTTGGTGAATAAAGGTTGCATACCTGTGTCCTAAATTTCGGCCCACTCCTCAATTCCTATTATGCGAAGATTAGACTTCTTTGCCACATCTGCCAGTTCCTGGAGCTCTGTCTGGTGGGTTCTGACTGATTTTTCCAAGGTGGCGATTCTCTGTTCCAGCTCTTGTGTTTTATCTTCCATTCCTGATGTTCTACTCTCTATCTCCGTCAATCTGCTCCTTAATCCCTCCATTTTTGCTTGAACTGTTGACACTGAGCTGATCATGTCTGCTCTGAGGGTATTAATCTTTTTTTCCATTTCTCTTTTGAATTCAAGGAGCTCTTTGGTGATTTCCTGCTTATGTTCCTGGAATTGTTTTTGGAATTCTGTTTTAACCTCTTTAGTCATGTCCACAATTCCTACTTGAATAGGGTCATGTTTCGTGTCTCTTCAGGTGTCATTTCTTGGGATGGTGACATCTCTCTAAACCCTTCTTTCTTGTTTCCTTTTGTGCTTTGTGTGGGACTTTGATTATTTATGTATATCATAATTCCTCATTGCGCTCTCCTTGGCATCGAGAACTGTTGTTGGGACCTGTGGTTCTGGGAATATGTGAATACCTGTGGTTCTCGGCCAAATTGACTCCTCTGCTGACTAGGTCAGAGTTTGCAGTTTTTGCAGGTGTTCTTGCTTGTTCCCAGGGGCTGTGTGCTGCTGTAGGACTAGCTCTCAGCCCAACCAGTGGCCTCACAGTGGGCCGTGGGATGGATCTGCGAGCTTCAGTCTCAGCGTGCTGGGCAGAGGGTTGGTTTTCCTGTGCTGCTTCTAGGGGCGGGCCCTGGCCAATGGTCTAGAGTTTGGGAGTTTTCAGGGGCTCTCAGTAGGACCAGCAGGTGTCCACTCTGTTCCCAGGGGTGGGGCCCAGCTGAGGAAGTGGGCTCCAAGCGTGGAGCCACGCCTTTCTGATTCTCAGAAGATGAGCTTGGCTGCTGGTAGGCCCTTCAGTTCCCTGCTGCTTTGTCAGAGAGTCTGTGACTGTGGGGGGGGGGGCTCTTGGTGCTGTCTTGCTCAGGATTCCCAGCTGGAGGATGCCCGGCTCAAAATTTGAGGGGGACAGATGCTGGCTCCTATTTTCCCACACACCCCACCCGCTTTTGTAAAGCAGAGTCTCAGTGACCCGCACTCTCCACACCCAGTGGCCTGGGAGAGGAACCTGTTGGGTGGGTGGGAGCTGGGACAGCTCCACCTCCCTTTGTGGGGTGCTGGGTCTTAGTGTACCAGCCTGTCTGACTCCAGTCAGAGGCCTGGGAGAGGGGGCTGTTGAGGGAAGGGACAGGATTCTAAATTCCTTGGCCCCCTGCTCCTGCCAGTCTTTCTGGGGCGGGGTGGAGGGTTCTGATTTAAGTTCTATTGCTTGGCACCAGCTCTGCCTTCCCAATGGGTTTGGGGACCCGCTGCGCTACTCTGTCTTTGGCAGTGAGGTGGGTATCTTGGAGGCAACATACGGATGAGTCTTGTTTCCTAATCCAGTCTGCTGTTCTGTGTCTTTTGATTGTATTGAGTTTGGGCACAGGGCCAAAATATTACCTTCAGTTAACAAACAAAAAACCCAAAGTGGAGGCTTAGCTAAAGTGACAGACAAAGCTTAGTGTGCGAAGCCCTGTGCCCAAACTCAAATATTTTGTATTTGACATATTTGGACAATGATTCTCAGATCTCAGACTCTTCAATAGTTAGCATTATTGATGTGACTCACCAGTGCACAGCCATATATGTACTCTTAAATAACCTAAGAATGGTAACAGCGATTCAGTGAGGACATCCATGTCAATATCATGAAATTGAAAATCCTTATTTTATATATGCATATAATGTGATACATCTGTATAGCCATAGATATAAACATCTATCTATACACATAGATAGCTAGATATATCTCTATTACTGCAAGAGATAAATCATAAAACCTTTTCAATTATAGTGAAATAAAAGAATTTATTTAAAAAGCCATTAGTATCTCAGAATAAATCATACTTAGTAAACAAATACTACAAGTAATTTCTCAATGTGATGTAAAATGTTTATGGTGACAAACAAGCTTTAAATAGAAGGCAGAAATCTACAGAGTCAATTTATTATGTTTCGCTTTTAAAGAAGCACATAAAGATAGTGTTTAAATGGATTGTCTATAAAATAAAGATGAGTAATTTATATTATAGTAATCTGTGTAAGTTTATGTTTACCAAGTTATTCATCACAATCAATGATGCCCTAGGCTTCATTGTTTAAAAAAATCATTGACTTAAGTAAATTAACATTAATCCCCAGAATAATTTAATCATTGTATATAACATTTGTCTCTTGTTGGGTTCATCTTTGTAATATTAGTACTAAAATGCAGAATATCATGTGTATTTTTTTCCTCTCTAAAACATTTTTTAATGTTCAAATTGATTTTTTATTTTTCATTTCAAGTTTCTCTGCTGACAAGGATTTTGCTATCTTGTGGCTGGTTAGCCTAGTGGTAGAGTACTTGCCTACCATGAACAAAGACCCAGGTTCAATTCCCTGGTACCACATACACAGACAAAAAGCCAGAAGTGGTGCTGTGGCTCAAGTGGTAGAGCTCCAGCTTTGAAAAAGCCCAAGGATGGTGCTCTGGTCCTGAGTTCAAGCTACAGGGCTGGCAAAAAAAAATCAAAAAAAAAAGAACTGTTGTTGTAGGATTCCATATACCCAAGATTATAAAGGAAGTGCACAACATTATGATACAGAATACGAATGTCTGAACAGCTGAATCTCAAACACAAGGAAATGATTGAGAACATATATTGATTCAAGGTTTTAAATAAATTAATATCTATGAGTTTTCTCAGAAATAAATAATGTTTTAATACAACTTTAATTTTCTACATAGTATACTTGAAAGTTCTTTTAACCATTGCTTTAAAAAAATCAAGAAATTTGAAAGTCATATTTTACTTTCTTCTTTGATCTTCTGTTTAATATTTTGTTATTTTCACAATTGTTAAACAATTTTAAGTGTGTTAATAACTATCTGATGATAGGTAACTAAGTTCTCAAATTACCTACTCTTCAGTGGATCTGATATCCTATATGAAAAAATAATCTTGCTAATACATATTGTCCAAATTTATTTGTATATGTTTGATGAAAGACTGGTATTTGCTTACTTGAAAACAATATATTGCAGGGCCAAACTCTAAATTCTTAGATCAATTATACATATCTACAACAACATAAACATACTAGCTAAAATGTCAGATTAATTTTCTAAGCACTTTCTGTTGAATTTGAATATAAACAAACCCCCACAGTGTTAGCTTACTATTAACCATTTACAACTTAGTACAAAAGTATACAAATATTATATAATTTCATGAATTATCAAATTATATACCTTATAAGATTAATATTAAAGCCTTTTCTGGTTTGAACATATAAATTGGCTTTGCATTTAAACATTCAAGCCTGGCACTGATGGCTCCTGAATATAATCCTAGCTGCTCAGGAGGAAGAGATCTGAGGTTGTAAAGTCAGCCTCGATAAGCACACATGAAACCCTTTATCTCCACTTAATGACCCAAAATCTAGTGACTCGGGCACAGATAGCACACTAGGCTTAAGCAATAAACCTCTGGAATAGCACCAAGGCCTTTAGTATAAGCTCCATGACCAGCACATCAAGAAAAAAAAATCACAAAAAAAATTGGTTAACTTTCTGAAGTTATCTGAAATAAGAAAATTTATAGAGAAACATTAAATTGGGCATACTTTGGAATTATTATCAGCTCATGAATATCTTCCTCAAGGAGAGGTAACTTTCACATTTTTTATAATAAATGAGTTCTGCCACTATTCAACTTTCTGAATTCAATGGATAGCCCACAGTAGATATTTACAAACACTGTAGTAACATGCTCTCACTCAGTCAAATATTATTTTTATGTAATATATTAGATTATTAGATTAACTTATATGTCCTCTAAAATTATTCAAAAATCATGACTTTTAAATTTTAATTAAATACTCATACATATGAGTGTTTAAATATTTATACATTTATGTGTATGAATTATTAAGCTTATGTTAAATGTAACTATAGTCAAGATGTTATCATTTTCTGGTTTTGAATGCTAGACATGAAATAAATCAGTTCTTTTTATTTTAGCTTAAATGTGTGCACATGGAAAAAGGCCTTTGAATTCTAGGATTTCCTTGAATAGTCTTTCTGTTGCAATCCAAACACCTTCAGAGATTTCAAAACCTTTTATATGTCTATTGATGTGTGTGTGTATGTGTGTGTGTGTGTGTGTGTGTGTGTGTGTGTGTGAGAGAGAGAGAGAGAGAGAGAGAGAGAGAGAGAGAGAGAGAGAGAGAGTGGTAGATCTATAGAGAGAGGCAGTATATTTAGAGATGAAGATAGATAGATAGATAGATAGATAGATAGATAGATAGATAGATAGATAGGTAGATAGATAGATAGATAGCTTGTCTCAGATATACCTTAGTGAACACATATGCAACTCTACAGAAGCAAACTCGACTTGTGGGGAAAATTGCACTGGAGCTCCTAAGTCACAGGCCAATATCTGACTAGAATTCAGATGTGTGATTCTTTTTCATGAATTAAGTGAATACAAATAAGCAAATATGTATCTGTATATATAAACTGCATTATCAATGCACTCAGCTACAAGGTCTTCTAGATGTTAGGCCTCCATCTGTGTTCATGAATTTTTTGTACGTGTCGTTGAAACTATAGGTTTTTAATAAAGATTTAAATAAGAGATTAACTTGCTAGAGTATATATAGTTTCTGGAAAATATAAATGTTGATTCTTTTTTAAAGATATTGATTGAATTTATAAAGAGCTTCCATTAACATATTTCCTAAAACTACATTAACCTTACAAGAAAATTATACAAAGTATACAATAATTCAAACCTAGAGAGTTCAGTCATAGGAAAAGATTGCTTGTGGGAGAAAATAGTTTTGTAGTTAACTGTCATTTGTGTCTTATCATTGTTCATTCCTTAGCTTTTATGTATGTAGCAATTGTTTTTTAAAAATATTAGATTTGTTAATGTGATTATATTACTATGTAAAGGCATATTTATCCAAACGATTTTTTTGCTTCATAAATATGCCTTTGTATAAAGAAGTATCAGCCTATTTGGAATTATAGGCAAGCATTGTTCAGTTTAGAAAGAATTGGAGACACATGATTAATGTTATTTTTTAAATAAGAAATAATTTCATGAAACAAAGAGCACATTTTGTTTATTGGTATCATATTAAATGTTGCTAAAATGTAAATAAAGTTAACTTATTGTCAGTGTGCATCAACTTTAAATGTTTCAAACTAATGTTTCCAAAATATTTAAATTACATAGGCTTAGGATGTATATTGTCTTATGTTTAACATATAAAAAAGAAAGATTTATGCAAAGTTATTTATAGGGTTACTGTGGTTTCAAAGAGTATTTCTAAAATGGACCACTTTTTAAATTGACCAATTTAAGCATTAATTTGAATATTTGTTGCCATAAGATTTTAGAAAGCTGTAAAATACTGAATCTATAGAACGGTTTTTAGAGACTGGTTTGCCAAGAGGAAATAAGATATTCAACTTATACTAGGTTCCTTATTTGTGTAAGGAAACTTGCTAGTCTTATACGCTAAGTGTATCATCAAAGCCTTTTAGTTACTAGAGAGAGCAAAAGTTTAGAAAGCTGCACACATAAGGAGATTAGGTATGGCTTTGCCGAATAAGCATTGTATTATGAACTGACAACCATCCATGATAAGACAGCTCATTAGCAACCTAAACCACAAAAACCCCACAGAGAACTAAAGATCTCCATAGGTGACAAGGAGCCGAGAGCTGTCAGTGAACACTGACTGCTACTTCTTCAGCACAACTGACTGTTAAAAGAATGTTAATGGAAGAAAATAGAAAGTCTGATCAATAAAGTCAGCATGACCTTCAAGATAGCATGTGATAGCACCATACTATGTAGCTATGTGGTTTCTGGTGCAATTAGAACTTCTGATTATTTTGATATTGTGTTATATGGACATAGCTGAATATTGTTCACATAACTTTTGAAATCTAAATAAGTATGTTAGTGAAAAATGTTCTGTATTTGACAAGAATGCAAAGGAAAAATTATTAAAGTGATATATAAATTAGGACGTATTTAGGGTAATTTTAAAACACACCAAGAAATGAGGATAAAAGGAAATTTAAGATGCAAGAGAATTTTGGATACACCAATAAATGTTAATGAGAGAAAAATACATATAATATTTGGATAGTTGGTTTTATAATAGTGCATATTTGCTTGAAAGCATTGATATGGTTCTCAAGTTCAGAAATGTTAAATAATAGAAATATTTGTCTTCTACCTTAAATTACATGAACAAAATTGTAGATTGTCTTACTTTTAATGACTACGTCTTCCTCTTAATTCCTTAGTTACTAAAAGATATAAATTTGAGCATAAATTAGAATTAAGGCTATACTAATAATAACTAAGGCATGAATGTATGTATGATAAAAAGGAAATGTGTTCATGTTGGAGGGGCACCATTCAAAGCCAGAATGTGCAACAGACTAATGAGATCTCATCTCTATCAACAAGGTTAGCGTTGGGCTTTCCTCTGTGATCTCAGCATCATAAAAGATCATCTATAGGAGCATCACAGTCTAAGACAAAATCCTGGCAAAGCTTTTCTATCTGAAAAAACACTAAAACTTGCATGATGAAAAATGGGTTAGTACATAGCTTAGTGTTGTTTAGCCTGCTAAACAACAACAAAACCCTACAACAATGCAGACAGATAAAGAAAAGAAAGAAAGAAAGAAAGAAAGAAAGAAAGAAAGAAAGAAAGAAAGAAAGAAAGAAAGAAAGAAGAAAAAGAAAAAAAAAGAAAGAAGAGAGGGAGGGCAGGAGGGAGGAAGGTGGGAAGAAAGGAAGGAAAGAAGGAAGATTTGTGATGATACCTCATCACATAAGTTAAAATGTGTTTTCTTTAGCAGAAATAACTGATGAACAAAAAGGTTCAGAATGACACAATTGGTCTTATAATAACAAATTAGCACAAGTATCTCCTGAGATTTGAAAAGAAAATTGAAGCTAGAAATATAGTCACATTCCCTGCACTAGGCTTTTCAGGTGTGTCTATGAATAAAATACATTATGGTTATGAGTGACGTGACAATTATAGTATTTGATATGGAAAATATGTATGTATAAAAAGATTATGTATTATACTTACTATAAAAATTTTGCCTACATGGCTATTTTTTCATACTTTTGTAATCTTTAAATCTCTTTCTTATATGTACCTAGAAAGAAACTTTATGGACAAGTGAGAGAAACTGTTAAATCTGAATTAGTTTGAAATGTGAGCAGAGAGTTCCTACTTACAGGAAACAATTATCCCCTGTGAAAGTAAATGGAGAGATTGCTATGTTAGATAATTTTCTCAGCAATCAGTACTTGGCTCAATAGGGTTCTGTTACAATTTCAAAAAGAAAAATAAACATTTCATTAAAAGTATTGCTTTGAAAAGGCACTATACCATGCCTAAAACTTCTAATTCCTTAAACATTACATACAAGTCTGTTGTAATGTAAAGTTCTTCAGTAAACAGGCCAGGAAGCATCAGAGAAGTTGGGTTGATCAACTTAAGCAAAGCAACAACATGTTTTAATATAAAATATTAAATGATTAAATGTCGCTGGCTGGTGGCATTGTTCAAGTAATTAGTGCCTGCTCTGAAAGCACTCTAACAGACAAGGGCACATATACAATCACACAAACGCATACACATACATCTTTATAAGACTGGGAGAGTGACACATGCCTATAATCCCAAAAAGTAGAAGGCTGAGATTGGAAGATGTTAAGTCAAATATAGAGCACAGGCTACCAAATGGAGTCTCAGTTTCAAAATAAATAGCAATGAAATATTTAGGATCCCCAAAAGCTTTAGATTACATGATATATAGCTGTCATTTGCCATACATGACTTTAAATTGAGAGATTTATCTACACTGATTTTTTAATTCCATCATAAAGAAAAAATCCAATATATGTATATATAAATAGAAATCTTCCATTATAGTTTTTTTTATATTTGTCATGTGAGAAAAGTGGCAAGAACTATATAAATAATCACAGGCTTGATCCACCATGCTGGCTGGTCTTTATGAATTCTGATTTTGTCAATTCTTCTAATCTCAATGACTTTGATTTAGATACTATGGTGTGTTTGAGAGCATGTCTTTTACCTGGCCAGTATAACAGCAGTGCACATTAGAGTCAGGTGCATTAAAGTTTAGAAAGTATTCAGTAAATTGAAAATATTATGTCCTTGGAGGTGTATATTCCCACTCTGGGTAAAATATCCCACCCAAAAGTAGCTTTTGAAAGTGGCATCGATACTGGATGGTTTATGTACATGAAGAGCGTAAAAGGAATATGAAAATCTCAGCCTGGCTTTGAGATGTTGACTCCTGACTACTTTGCCAGGAAGTATTGCTGAGTTCTGTCCTTTTGGGAAGAAGATGAGGGTCCATAAAGCTTTCCCTGTTTGTGATGATCAATGGAAAACTTAATGTCTTCATTATTTCCAGTATGGGTTCCTGTCTTTGTCAATACATAAACTCATTTCCTAGAAACAGATTCAAATAACATGGGAAGGTTGACCAAATCCCAAGGGAGATGATACAGTTCCTAATCTTATTAATCCATGTAACATGGAGAATGTTTGCATGCATAACAAAAGCCTGCATTCCAATCCACATGTCTAGGCAATTTTTAAAATTATATCTCATTAAACTTGGGCAATAAAACCTACACAAAAATCAATCCTGTCATGCCTTTTAAATATATAAATTTCTAAAAATGATTGAAAATGTTTCAATGTCAAAAAATGAGTATTTTTAGAAATAGCACACATTATTTTCTTGCATATGGAATGATGGCATGGGAAGAAAAATCACCACTCGATAACAGCTGTGTAATTGTTAGGATATGGAAATAATAAAGAGTCATTTGTGATTTCTGAAAGCCACTCAGCACATAGTACCAGGAAACACTACTGTTGCTTTTCTTCCTCAGAAATGACATTACCTGTATAAAAATACATAAACTACATAAAATAAATGGGAAATTTACTTTCCTCTGGAGAAACAGGTAAAGCTCACTTCAAACTCACTTCTTCATTTTAAACTTTACTTGGATACCAAATGATATCCAATATTTAAAATAATAATCTGAAAGATATAGCAAAATGGAATGTTGACCTCTCTTTCAACGCTGAATAAAGATGATAAAAGAAGACTGTAGTTGAAGTCCTTCTACACTGAAAAAATAATATTGAAATTATTCCATAAATAAAAGTTTTCAAGTGCATTTAAGTTAACATATTAATGAAAGAAATTATGTAGATTTTAAAAGGATTTGAAAGTTTTATGTAGTTACTAAAAAGTTTTTGTTCTGTTGAGGAGAGGTCATTTGTTTTCTTTTTCTTTTTTGGAATAACTAAAGAAAAGTTATACTCTAAGAGAGTATATTTTTTGTGGTTTGACCTGGTTAAAATATTTTCTTTAGGGATTGATAAATAACTTAAATATGCGAATTTAAAATCTGTCCATATTTTTCTCTATATGACAAATATTGGTATGAATATTTGAAAATATTTTGCTACCAATCCTTCAAGGAAAACATATCTACTAGTTCATATTTATCATGCTTTTTAAAAAAGAGAGAGATATAGAGGAAAAAGAAGGTATGAATGGAAGAAGGAATGGAAGCAAGGAGAGAAGGAGAAAGAGAGATAAGGAAATAGATGCAGGGAGACAGGAAAGAGGGAGAGAAAGAGAGATAACCTTTGGTTGTTGTTATCAAATCATAAGGATTAATCTTTTGAACAGCTACAAGCTCAACATGAATTTTGTGCCACTTGTATGTGGCCCAAAATAAGACCCATCAAAAATCTTCCCTCTCTCCTGTGATATAAAAGGAATGAATGTTAGGGGATTTTTAACAAGTCTAAATATTATTACCTTTACACCAGTCCCAATAACCAGGAAGATGCTTTCTTATTAAAACTACCCTAGGACTATTTTTTTTTCCTTTTACCTTTTGGGTGGCTCTATGTTTCATCCAGAAATGGTGTACAGAACCATTTTCTAGATCAGGTAGAAAAAATTAGGTAAGCAGGCTGGAGAGAGCTAGAGTGCCTACCTACCATGCACCAAGCCCTGGATTTGATTGCTGGGTAGCACTGAAAAAGCCAAAAGTGGTGTTGTGGCTCAAGTGGTAGAATAATAGCCTCGAGAAAACCAAAAACAGTGCTCAGGCCCTGAGTTCAAGAAGCAGGACTGGCAAAAAATTCAAAAAGAATATTTACATAATATGTATATATATATATGTAAGTCACGGGTGAGAAGTAACTGTATGCAGTTTAATGAACTGCAGGCACAGAGGATTTAGCAGTTAAATAAGCAGTCATCATAATCTGAATGATTTTATGATACCCATAGTTTCTCCATTATAGTGAAATCTATAGTGAGTATGGAATTAACACTACATTTCACTCTCATTGGAAAGATTAGCTGCTTCTGAACTTGGAGGAAAATCGAAATCTGCTGTTCCCATCATCCTTTGGATTATGGAGAAAAAAAAAACAGTAGGGCATGTTGCAGGACAAGTGGCAGGACTAACTGCGTTTTCACAATCATGTCGCTGTGCTCAAGATTCTTCCAAAGTAAACAGATTTTTTTTTGCTTTTCTCTGTGTGTGTGTGTGTGTGTGTTATTTCTAAACATCAGAAGATATTACAATGGGATTATAATTTTTCATGCCTGTTTAAGTGAGTAGTACTTCTCTATCAGTTTTGTATTCCATCATTCTCCTTCATGTCATTTGTCACCATACCCAGACTCAGTTCACATTTCCTGCTTCCTTTACTGCATGTGTATGCTGAGTCCTTTTGCTTAATTGCCCTCTATTCTTTTTCATTCATTCAGGCCCCTCTCTCCATAGCCTCCACATTCAAACTTGATTCATCTTTCTGATATTCACTTCCTGTATATTCCTGATATACATTTGTTTAAAATGTTTACACCATGGAGTGTTACTTCAACTAAACTAGACCTAATTGTATATATAAGCATAAGCCCTTGTGTGCATTTGTGTGGGAGATTGCATATTTGATCTCAAGGCACATGCAAGAGAAAATGTATGTCCTCTGTCTTTTTGGCTTACTATGTTCAAGAGATGTTCCAGATCCATACCTTACCCAACCCATGTTGCAATTTCAGGCATACCCTGTAAACAATAGAATTTCCTCCTGGCTGCATAAAATTCTATTGTTTACAAAAACCATCTATTTTGATCCCTTTATCCATTATAGGGCATCTGGATGTTTTATAACTTGTCTATTGTGAAAGGCATTGCAGTGCCCAGAGGTGTTAAAAGGCCTTTGCTGTATAATCTCCTGTAGACTTGCAGATAAATGTTCCAGAGATGTCACTAGTGAACCTTTTCAAAAGCCCCAGCTGATGGTTCTGTGCCTGTACACAGGCTACCCAGTATATAAGTGAATCGTCATCAGAGCCCCAGAATCCAGCCAGCTCCTACCAAAGACTGAAATCATTGTCTGTTACATATTGCTGTCAGTAACAGGGCACTATTCCAGGAATCATTGGGGGGAAAAGCTGAGCCAGGAAGGAAAATATGTAAATGCGGTCAAAAAGGTTTCCAGAAAGTCATTTTCCTTTCACGCAATAATATTTAAAACCCTTCTGCCTATATTTAGAGACTTCTGAGAAATTACTGTGTGGTAAATCCCCGTGGCTTTAGCAAAAATCACACATTAGCGAGGAAAAGAATAGAAATGATAATAAAATCCCATGATGACATTACAAGTATTACAGCTGAGAGCCCGTAGTTCATGTCCACAGTCTTAGTTACTCAGAAGACTAGCCTGGGCATAAAGGTCTGTGAAACTTCTCTAAAATAACCAGAAAACCAGGGCAAGATTCCAGTCAAGATTAATTGATAATCCCTCTTTTTCAAGTCAATGCAGTATTGCTATCTCTCAGTAGACAAGGACATTCTTGACTCCATGTAGATCCAGTCATGGTGAAAATATTTATGCATCCAGTATCATTAAATAGCACATTGGAATCACTCATGCTTCCACATTTTTGCCTTACTTCTCTAGGAATCGGTGTAATGCCTCTGCCCAGATCATATTCTTTCTTTCCTTTCTCCACATTCTTTTCCTTCTCTGCTTTTGCTTCTGCACTGCCTTTTCTTCCTCCTTTATCTTCTCTTTTATAAAAAAGTACTTAATGATAGTTTAAAAATGTTGTATAGAGAGGTAGGTGACAGTTACACAGGTCAGATAAATAGCATATTTCTTTTTGAACAATGTTAGCTCTTCCCTTGCTTTTTATCCCCTCCTGCCTCCGCCCACAGGTTATATATGTTTGTTTTGAACACAGGGTCTATTGAATACCACAGTTGTATGTTTACCAATTTTTCCTCCATTTCTATGCCCCCATTACCCTCCCCAAAACAGATAAATGAACAAATATGACAAAAGGAAATAAAAACAAAAGTATCAGCAAAGGGAAATATAAGTTGGGTTAATTTCAGTAAATACTATTTAATATGATCAGATTTGATTCAGTTAAAATGACCCATATCAAGTAGTAAATTTGAAATGACAGTGAAGAATTTTCACCTTTATGTTCTTGAATGTTACAAGTATAAATAACTACCTCTCACACAAACTCTTTGCACTTACATTGTAGTGTTTAATTTCTGTCACTCATTCTGGAAAGAAAAATAATCTTTGTCTACATTATATGTTTAGTAAGTATTCTAAAATGCATAGTTTTAGTGAAAAATTTGAAAAAGTAGATAATGTTTAAGATGGAATTCTTCCAAATTTGTGATTCAAAAAGTTATGTTTCTATATTTTTTGTCATTTATGCCATATATATATATATTTGACTAGATATTTAGAAAGCTATTTAGTAACATCTACATAATTATCCATGTTCTTATATATCTGCTTCAATAAGGTTGTTCTATATTCGCTTTGTAGCAATAATTATAGGTGTTCTTGAGTAAGAAAATCTTTAGTTTAAAAATGTAAAATCACATTATAAAGTATAAAACCCTACATTACTCAATATTTGAATGCTAATTAGTAGAATTTTTATCATATTAGTGTAACAGGGTGAGCCCCACATTCATGTACTACTGAACTAGATTCAGTAGTACAGATGTTTTTATGTGTGTGCACCAGTCTGGGCCTTGAACTCAGGTACTGGATGCTATCCATTTTACTTAATACTATCACTGGAGTTCTTTATCTATAGCTTCTTCACCTCTCTGGTTTTGCTGATTAATTGGAGATAACAGTCTCATTGACTTTTTGCATAGGCTGGGTTTGAAATTAGATTTTCAGACTCCTGGTAGCTAGAATTACAGGCATGAACCACTTGCATCAAGATTTAAAGTGTTTTGATTGTGAAATAAATGAGATCACATTATTAATGTGTGAACTGTGTAGTGGTAAAAGGAATGCAACCTAACTGCTAACCAAATGTTAGTAGAATCCAAGTTAGGAGAAACAAGCAAGTTATTTGAAGTCTTAAAACTGGATTTGTTGTTCAACTGGTAGATGTTTAAAGAGGAAACTTGACTTATGATGTGAATAGATATGCTCAAATGCAATCAAGCCAAAATTTTTCCCAGTCCAAAAATGGATCAAATTGGTTCACATCAATTTTTGAATACTTATGTCTCCATACATGTTTCTTCAGACATTTTCCCTAGAAACCATGTACGTTATACTTGACTGCTCATTCTCCTTCATTCAGTGATTTGCTTGTCAAACAAAATGTGTTATTTCCCTGTGCCAGAACTTACTTTCTATCAATTCTGTTTGATCTAGATCAGTATCAGAAAGTGATCTCTATCTTAGTCTTCTGATATGATGATTTATTTTTATTGCTATTTATGAATATTTTATGGACAAGATACCTATATGTATATGTTTCATCTTAAATAATACTTAAACATTTGTAGGTTTAGCCACCTAAATAATTATTTAAAGTAGATTGTTTCTGAATACTGTTGAACTGACTTGAGGATTTAGGGATGAATTAATTTAGAACTTAGATAAAATTTAGAAGCACAGGTAGGTCTATGGAAGAGTAAGAACAATTTCTCTGAGAGCTGATTCCTCTGGTTTTGCGTCTTTCTTCAGAAACAAACAGACAATTGCCTGGGTTGCAGGCAATTGTCTTACTGCGGTGGCACTCATATGAAAGGCAGAAATCACATTTGCTCTGAACTTCTATCATTTCTCTGTTACAAAGATGGGAGAATGCTGGTAACAAGTTGAAATCAGGGCCTGAGCACTGTCGGGCTTTCTGAAAGCTAGAGCTCTACCACTTGAACCACTGGACCACTTCCAGCTTTTTTCTATTTATGTAGTACTGAGGAATAAAACCCAGATCTTCATGTATGCTAAGCAAGTATTCTACCACTAGGCCAAACATCCAGCCCATAGTATTTTAATTATCAATGATCATGTATCATAACAGAATTCAGCAGAGAATGTGTAAAAGAAAAACTTCTATGGATAGTTATATGATAAGAGAATACTTCAAATCAATCACATTTAGATGGCATATAAAATATATCTGAATACACTGGAGAATCTAGAAGAAAAGACAAAATTGTTCAATATCATGTATTTATTTCCCCCAAAATCATATAAATTTAAACGGTGGCTGGAAAGGTGGCTTAGTGGTAGAGTGCTTGCCTAGAATGTATGAAATTCTGTAGTCAAATCCTCAGTATCACATAAACACAAAAAACGTCAGATGTGACACTGTAGCTTGGGGAAGAGTGCTAGCCTTGTGCAAAAGCATTCAGGAACAGTGCCCAGTCCCTGATTTCAAGCCCCAGGCCTGGAAATAAATGGATGGATAGATAGATAGATAGATAGATAGATAGATAGATAGATAGATAGATAGCTTAAACTATTCTATAGAAAAAGAAGATATTATCAGCACTAACAAAATTTATCTGCATATATAAAAAAGAGCTTGACTAAACCAATATTACTTTTATTAATCTGTAATTGGGATATTATTTATTATTTATATTATTTATTTTAATATGTGGAAACATACTTGCATTTATAAATGTGAAACCGAGTTCATTTCTCATCAATTTTTCAATGCCTTCTTCTATTTTATAGATTTTAATATATGTGTTAATCCTACCTTGTATTGAAAGCAGATGACTATCTCTATTAAAATGTATTTATTGATTGACTTTTAATGCACTGGTCAAAGTTGATATGAAAGTTGTTCTGGTGAAAGAAGTTGGCTGATTTTGTCTTATATCCTTGTAAATATACTATTTTGATCTCTTGATAAATAAACTGCCAGGAGAGTCTGATCTGGGGATTAGTCTTATCCATATGGCATGGATTAGGACTGCACATAGCAAACAGACCTAAAATTTATAGATTTATTGGATATGCCTACCAGGAAAATGTCACCCGATCCCTGAAATCATCTGAGCATTAAATGAGCCTCCTTCATAATGCAAACTATCCTTGTTGAACATGGTGACCTATAAATGATGCCTGGTGACTTTGCTTGTCTTCCTTATAAGAAAAGATGCCCAATATGAAGAAAAACCAGGATGGGAGCCTCACAGAATATTCACAATTTCTCTCAGAAAATTTTCCCAGCTAGTGAAATTCTACTCCTCTGGATTATTAGAAATGTTTAATTCTAGTCTCTTGTCAAATCTCTGATTTGTGTCAGAACTGACAACTTAATTTTTATCTTAGGTAACGTTGAATTTTTGTGAACAGGATTGCGTTCTAGACTCATAAATCAAAATGGCTAGGGAAACATCTGATCATTTGGAGTTTAGATAAATAAATGGAAAGGCATGATGGCTGAACCACTGTCTACCTATTCCAGATATGAGCCACATAGTGGTGGAGTAAATTTAAACTTACTTCAGACAAATACATATTAAGGGATTTGGGAATAGAATTGGAATCACTGGAAGTGGATAAATAGAGACTTAAGAAAGATTGAAGTAAAAGTAGAAATATTTTTATTTTCTCTGCTCTTCAAGAAGAATTATTTTTTAAAATGGGATAAAAGTATGAATTCCATACAAGCTTTTCTGTCTCTAGAAAGATTTTCTAGCACTCTAAATGTGGGTAGGTAGCATAAAAAGTTAAATTAGTCTGGGTATATAAAGTGATTTGGAGGGTTAAGGGTAGATATGTTTTTAATTGCTGAACTATTTTTAGACTTTCTCCAGTAGAATCATTCTGGACTGTATTAACACATATTCTTAAAAGTGCTATTCACAACAGAATGACACAGTCCTACTTGCTTTCACAGCACTCATGAATTTCAAAAGTCACACCTGATGAAAGAAACAATGTTGTCCTATTCTATAAACTTCTCAGGAGGACAGTTATGAATAATTGTTCATCAGTCTGGCTTTTCTTTCATGTAGTTTTCTGCCAAAATATGTCCAGCACTGACTGAATCTGTTTTGTGCCACAAAAGAATAAAAAATATTCCAAGCTTATTTCAAAATTGGGAATAAAAGTAAATATTTTTATTTTTACTACTTTAGTTATATATATTATACTCTTGTTAATTACTGGATTTTTCTCAAATGCTCACAGGCTTTAATATAGTTTTAGAAATCTAGTGGAGTAGGCTTTATGTTTTTTAAAGCTCCAAAGTCTGTATGCTTTTGCAAAATAACAAAATCTTGTTTTTTAAAAATGAAAAAGACACAGGTTTCCTGCATTGTCTAAGTGTGAACTGCATATAAGAAAGGATAGTATGTTAGGTACTGTAAAACAGAGCTAGCCTTTCAGGGTGTGTTGAACTGTGGAAATTTCTACACTTTATAAAAGTGAAACACATTCTTATACTTTGGGCCCAACCAGACTTTTATATGCAGTCCTCTACAACAAATAAATCAAAAACAGAATCACTAGTTACCCATCGACTCTGATTCAGAAAATTTCTTTGATTCCAACAGATCTCTGTATGAAGGATAAAAATGGAATTAAGTGTATAGAAAGATAGATGTATAAGAAGATATCAAGTTATTGAAAGTCACTAGAAACTTCTAAGTTTCTGCAAGTAGATTATATTTATATATGTATATATATATGTGTGTGTGTGTGTGTGTGTGAGTGTGTATGTGTGTGTGAAGCATTGAAATAACAATTATATCATAAGTTCCCTTCAGAAAACTTTTACATAACCATATGAGTGTAAAGATTTAAACAGCACTGCCATGATTTTTATTTTTAATTATTTTTTAATTACTGTAAACCTGTTCTGAAGCTTGGGCACTGCCCTTGCGCATTTTAGTGCAAGGCTAGAATTTATGAGTGGAGAAACTGTTCCATCTCTGGTTTGTTTCCTAATTGGAAATAAAAATTTCAGGGTCTTTCCTACCTTGTCTGGCTTCCAACCTTGATATTCTGATATCAGCCTCTTAAGTAGATAGGATTATAGGGACAAGCCACTAAAAATCAGTGTGATTTTTATGATCACTATCTGTGACTTATTCATGAACTCTTGATTATGCATGATGACTCATTTTTATCCACAATCATTGCTTCCTTTGTGCACTATTCTGCTTGGACTCCGCAGTTCAAATCTGGACTGTTTAACCAGGGCAGGTGCAGAGTGCTGATTAATTTTAGGGTTTATATTTGACACATTCAGAGACTGGGTGAGAGCCACTGGATGTCTAGGTTCCTCCTTGTCAAGAGGAAAATCTCAAGCATGAACAGGCACTAATATGGAGAGTGATATGTAAAAAATGATTTTTTAAATCGTCCATTCCTAGAAATTCATCGCCAAATGCTTTGGCATATTATTTTAGAAAAGGATCATTTTGCTGTGGTTGACATTCCATCATTAAAGAGATATAGAGTAGAGAAAAAAAGTTCAGGAAATAAGTAAGTCAATTTAAAATATCTTCTTTGGTATTGCAGATAATTCAAATTGATCTTAAAGATTTGACATAATCATCCGGAAAAAAAGTAATTTTATGGAATTTGTTTATGTAAAATGTATGTTTTAGATTTTAAAAGATCCTCTAAAAAAAGATGATCTCCAAGACAATGCATATTATTGCAGAGACTCCCATGATCATTATTTCATTTCTAAGAATCACTGCTGCTGCAAAAAATATGGACTCAACAATATGTACTCACAAGCATGAAAGTTGCATTTTGAAGCTGATGTTCTAGCCAAATATAAATTGAATATATAATTTTCAGGGCAACTTTTAAGGAGCTAGAACTGATTGATGATGTCTTTAGGATCATTCTTGATTGTTTTGGGTAATATTTACCCTTCAGTCATTATAAACAAAAAAAGCCTTTGTAATGGGTGCAGTAAAAGTGATGAACTAGAAATGTTTTTACTCAATGAACACTTGTTTAGCAAAGAACATTTTGAAGGAAGTTATTCATTTAAGCACTTATTCTGCAATCTGACAGATACATCCCACTGAAATTTAATTTTATCAAATTAAACGGATATTTTCCACATAGATAAAAACTTAGAGTTAGATCTCACTGTTTTATATTCATATATTTTACTGCATATATTGTAATCAAAGAAGAAATATATGCAAATTTATTTCAAACTATAAAGTCATCACTGTTTCTGAAAATGGTAGGTATTGTTGATGATTTGAAATACAGTTTATTGGCTGACAACAAGATATCAAATAACAAAGTTCACTTTTGACTTTAAGGGAGAGCATTGTGGACAGTGGTAAGCAGGAGAAAAAGAGGAAGAGAGTAACAGTGTTTAAAAAGAAATGTATTCATTACCTTACTTTTGTAACTATAAACCTCTGCTCATCACCTTCATAGTAAGTAAAAACAAGAAAAAAGAAAATCTGTACTGTGCTTAAACAGAAAAAATAGAAATATAAACAATTGTGGAAGGATTCAGAGAAAAGGAAACTTGTGCATACTATGGTGTTCAGATGTAGTGATACAGAGCACACACACACACACACACACACACACACACACACGATATTCTGCTTGACTGCTTTTGAGTATACTTTTTGAAGAAATCAAAGTCAGCTAAATAAACAACTGTTTTTCTGCTATTATTTTCAAGAGCCAAATTATGTGAACATAAACTCTT
Source organism: Megascapheus bottae (assembly GCF_031878675.1). Lineage (NCBI taxonomy): Eukaryota > Metazoa > Chordata > Mammalia > Rodentia > Geomyidae > Megascapheus > Megascapheus bottae. The sequence continues at coordinate 70,957,411 of NC_143512.1, forward strand.
TAGATGAATAAATAAAAAATAGGCTTTTATACATAATGAAGTAATTTATTTCATACATTAGAAAGGAAAAAATGCCATTTGAAAGGAAACACATGGATAGAGCTCATTGTGTTAAGTGAAATCCATCAGAATCAGGAAGAACAGAATAGATCTTTAGTGTCTAATAATATATGAATCCAAGACTACCAATGAGTTTACCACAGAGTTCAATAAAAATCTGAGGAATTTTCAACCATATTTTTTCCCATCCTACTGTCCATCTTCGACTGAGGACACCAATGTCTTTCAAGCCACCTAAAACTTTTGTTTTATATTTAAATTAAGCCTATTACATGCCCCCCTTTTTTGAATTGGAAGGATTACAATAATTTTACCTTGCTCTTTTGAGATCTGTTTGTGAGACACATTTTCATAGAATTAAAGATGAGGAAAAACTTGACAGATTACACAATAGTTGAACCAGTACTTATACAGAGAGGTGGAGTATTTCCACTGCAGTTAAGCTGAATAAGCATGTGTGCAACTTTTTAGTTGGCCAAAATAGTTTCTGTTTTCATTTGAATGTTTTATATCTGCACTTGATAAATGAAAAAGGAAAGCCAAATCTACTATCAAGCAAGCTTTTATTAATAAAAAAAGTTTATAAAAGCAAAACAAACAGTGGAAGGAGAGATGAAGGCAGGAGAGAGTGATGAAAATGAATTTAACAAAATAGTGTAGTATACAGCTATGAAAATAGAATAATGAACACATCAAAATTTAAGAGCAAAGGGATACAAGGAAGTATAAATGTTTAAGTGAGTACAATCAAGTTGCAGAATATGCTATATGAAACATCTTAATAAAATTATTTTTACAATTAGAATGTGCTAATTAAGTCCTCTTGAAAAGAGACAGCAAGCACTTAGTTTCCAAAGAAATATTAACATTTTTCTTGATTTAAATATCTTTGTAAACAACAAGGAAATGTCATAATGGAAATCATTATTATGTGCAATAATTAAGAATAAGTAAATGCATTCAATTAACAGAAAATATTTTACATAGATTCATAGTACATATAGCATCAATAACTGAAAGAAAATGAACACCATAAATTCCATTTTTAACTTGTGTGAAATAATTAACAATAACTTGAAAGGCTAAATTATTTAGTGTCTCTGTTATTTAAGCTCAATTATTTCTGTAGCAAATACAAAAGTGTTAATATATGAAGCACTGAATATTTGACAAAAGTGTGGTGTTAGTTAAATGTTTCTAAAGGCAATGTTTTCATGTCCGCAGATAATGGTAACAATCTTGTTTAGGCACCTGGCACCAAAGAGAATTTAAACATTGATTTACTGAAATTGTGTAGCTTAAAGGTAGACAGCAAAGAAATTCCTCTTAAATAATTGTTGGTGCAGTCTACAGCCAACTTTAATGAGGTTCACCTACCTTCAATAATGTTAAATATAAAGAAGAAAGGACAGAATTAGGTCAAGACAGTCACTGTGGGTAATTTTGCTCATTTTTTTTTCCAGGCAGACACACAACTTCTGTAATCAGTGCAGGTGGCTTGGATTACAATGGATTCAACATAAATAAATCTCTATTCAGTGTTTTTAAAATGTTTATTGAAAAAGTAATGAGCAAGGGGGTTACCGTTACGTAAATAAGGTAATGAATATATTTGTTTTAAACAGTTATCCTGTTTCTCATTTTCTCCCATTTGACCCCTCTTTCCCTCACCCCCCCCCCACACTTTGTTGTAAGGTTCACCTGCAATATAGTGTCTACTGACTATCAACATTGTCCTTCTGTTTCTGTGATTCCCTTTCCCTTTCTAATATCGAATATTCTTACATATAAGACACATGGTAAAGAAAATTAAGAATTTTTTAATATCTAAAGGGGAAAAACATCTTGTTCTAGTGATTTACAGTTCAATCTATTTTATTGAGTCCAATCTCTGAATAAATTCATAGAAAGACAATGTACATAAATATACAACTAATATTATCTTTGAACTTAGAGTTTAATAAGTCAATAAATGTTACAACAAATATTAATATAAGCAGAGGATCCTAATTATATTAAGGTAATATTTATATTCACTTACATATACTCATATCTAAAAGCTTTTTCAATTCTCTAGTAAGTAAAGATTGCATGTTTGTAGCTCAATCAAAGACTGCTAAACAAATTAATTTGACATTTATTAATTTGAGTCTTTATTAGTCACAAATAAATTGCATATAATTCATTCCCTAGTCGTAATTTTCAAATACTTGTATTGCTTTTATAAATCCTGGATGATTGAGTGTGCTCAGGTATTATCTAATAATTACTTCAACCAGTATGATTAAGGTGAATGACTCAAGAGAAGCAAATTGAATTTTGAAGTCCCTGTCTAATAGCTATTAGTGCTTGAGCATACGATGTATTATGATTAGAGTGATATTTCTCCTCACTTTTGTGTAATTACATTCCATATTTAGCCCTTTCCATTAAATGCATCAACCAAACACTATGAGAAATGAATTACTACAGCTTTGTAATCTTGAGAATAGACAATTTTCTGTTGAGATCTCAAGTTGTATTTGATTAATATTGATAAATGGTAAACTTTGATGTGTTAAAACTATCTATACAATATTGGATTTTTTCTCATTGTGTTTGGACCATTGTCATGAGTGAGTATATAGATTTCTGAGTGTTTCAAAAATATATGATAGGAAAATGCACATTATAATATAGAAGAGGTTTCCACTGGAATAAGTTAAGAGGAATGAAAAAGTAATATGAAGAGAAATTTGGATTAAAACAAAAGATGATTTTATATATAAAACATCTCAGACATCTGACCAATCACAAAGATAAAACTCTTATTTCCATATCCTAGAGTTCTTTGTGACTAAGCAAAATGAACTCTGGTATAAGGATATATATATGTTTTAATGATGGTTTAAAAGAAAATTACAGTAGGTAGATACTTAGGTCAAAGATTTACCATAGAAAGCTTATACCGAATTGAAAGAGTGAACCTGTTTCTACTGAGAATGTCTGGCAGTGATTTTTAATAGGGAAACAAAATGTAACAGTTGTACCCAAGTAATAGCCTGGAAAAAAAAAGCTTTCACTTATTTTCTTAAAAGTGACCAATTATAGATAATGAGTGGCTTACTTTTATCTTAATCCCCCAATATTGTAGGTTTTCGAGGGCAACATTTAACTATACATCCTCCTAAATTTGTTCCACATCTTAACCCATAGTACATAATTACTTTGTGTTTCCCCTTAGAAAAGCAATTTAATTCAGCCTTCTTTTCCTCCTTACAACAGGCCAGTAATTTCCTCTTTGCTTTTGGAGTCAGGAAACTTTTCACATATTTTTAGAAGCTACAGAAAGTGTTTCAGAATGTGTAAACAAGACATGTCGGTCAACAAACATGTGAGAACTTTTAACAGAGGCACAATTTAATATAGAATGTGCTTAAAGAACAGAATTGCATGACTACCACTCACCAGTTGCAAATTCATTTACTGCTAAACTATAAGGTTGAAAATATCCCCTCTAATTTATAGTAAGAATTATTTTGTAAAAGAAAAGTCCTCAAATTTTAACATGTAGGGAAAAAAACAAAATTGAATTTACTCTGGGCATTTCTGTTCTTGCTCCATTTTTATCACATTGACTTACCCACCGCTCTTTCTGTGTGCTGATTCTGAGGCTTGAACTCAGGGACTTGTGCTTTTGCTCCCTTCTATTTCTCATGGCTGCCACTCTATTTCTCAAGCCATGAGTACAAACTTACCTTTGTTTGTTTGTTTATTTAGTCAGTTGTGGTCCTTGAACTCAGGGTCTGAATGCTGGTCCTGAGACTCTGTTCTCAAGGCTAAGGCTTTACCACCTTGAGCCTCAGCACCACTTCAGGTATTTGAATGGTTAATTGAGGATGCATCTCAAAAGGACTTTTTTTTTCCCCCCTGCAGACTTGAAACTATGATCCTCAGATCTCAGCCTCCTGAGAACTGAGAATTATAGATGTCAGCCATCAGGGCCCAGCACAACCCTGACTTTAGCTGGGATTCCCATACAATTCTACCTTCAAATCACCATTCTCAGTATCCTCCTAAATAGATAAGATTACATACATCAGCCGCGACACCAATGTGAAAATTCCTTTATAGACTGGATCACTCACGCATGCTTATGTAGCTCTACTGAACATATAATACCCTGCCTGGAGTGGGAGCATATCCCTAGCTTTCTCCTGATAGTTCCCGGGAAGCCTCACAGACACCTATGTGTCAGGAAACAATTGATTTCCAAGGGGACCAAAATTAAAAAAAGAAAAGAAAAGGAAGTTGTTTCATTTCTAACACATCCTCAGTTTTGATGCCTGTAAGTCATCCTTATGTACACATAGTATGTTTTCTATGTCTACTTAGAGTAACAATATTATATTGTTAAGGGGAGCAGGGAATGTTAAGGGGAGCTGGGACTGGCACCATCCGGAATGCCTAAGAGTTCCTCACCCCATTGTGGAAGGTGGACAATGGTAGAGCCCAGCCACCTTTGCCCTTCCAGGGAGGGGCAACCTTGACCTCTTCCCCACCTCCCATGAGGAGGGATATCCACTTGGGTGGGAAGGGGGCCTTCTTTGTGTGGAGACCTTCCCAATTTGGGAGCCAGCTCCAACTAAGGTAAATTCAAACACTGGGTTGTAACCCTATTGGCTACCTGCTTGTGGCCGGAACTGACTATGGTCCCTTTGTGTATTTAACTATCCCATTGGCCACCTGTGTGTGGCCAGGTTCAACTGCTTTTGTTTTGCCATTAAAAACCCAGCATGAGCTCCGCTTGGGGTCACAGCATCAGCTCCCGAGTCTGCACGGTGTCCCTGGCCCTGGCCGTCAGTTCACCATCTACTTCCCCAATAAATTCATCTTTTTATATGAGACTGTCTCTGTGTGGTGGACTCTGGTGGGACATGGAATCCCCTCCTCTTGACCCCATAACAATATAAGGTCATATATGTACATATATTTATATATATTTAAAATTTACATTTTGCCAAAATTTATTTAGTAGGGCAAAAGATGTAGAGAACATGGAATTTTCATCTGATTACACCACAGAATCTTTAAGAACCAGATCTTTTACTAATTATAACATGTATAATATTTGGTATTATTCAATATCCCTGCCAATTGCTGAATGTAACAACTAATAATTTTCTACATATTGTATATTCTCTGAAGACTTCCATATTGTGTGATCTATATTATGCTTCCTTTTTGCCACTATAGACATTGTAATGAATGACTTGTTCTCTACAGAAAAATAAATTGTTAGTGACTTACACATTTTTTTTGTATTTATGTGTGTGTCATGGGGCTTGAATAGGGCTTGAGCATTGTCCCTGACCTCTTCAGCTCAAGGCTACTCCCCTACCCTTGAGCCAAGCCTCATTTCCCTTTTTCTAGAGGTTAGCTGGAGATAAGAGTCTCAGGTTCTTTTGTGCCCGGGCTGGCTTTGAACCTTGATCCTCAGATCTCAGCCTCCAGAGAAGCTAGGATTACAGGCATGTGCCCGGCTTAATACACATTTAGACATTGAAAAATCACATGTTTATTTTCTCACATTTCTTTGAGTCAGGAATCTTGACATAAAATGACAGGGCATTGTGTTTGCTTTTCAATTAGGCTAAACTAGAAGCAAGAGCTGGGGCTGCTAGCTTCTCTGAGGCCCCTATCTTCTTCCTATCTCTTTCAGGTTGTGTAATGGAACTAATTCCTCTTGATCTTAGCCATGAAAAGTGCAATTTTTTTTCTTTTTTTTTCTGGTCATGGGACTTGAACTCTGATCCTGGTGTCACTAAGCTCTTCAGCTAAAGGCTACCACCCTATCCCTGGAGCCACAGCGCCACTTCTGGTTTTCTGATGGTTAATTGGAGAGACTCTCAGACTTTAGTGCCCGGGCTGGCTTGAACCACAATCCTCAGATCTCCTGAGTAGCTAGGAACACAGGCTTGAGCCACCATGCCTGGATAAGACTGCAATTTCATTTGTAGTGCAAGAATGTCCATTAAATTTTCTGCTACATTTGACAGAAGGAACTCTACAACCATTCATCTTCTCATAAATAATGATCAAGTCAGTTCAGACCTACTAGATTAATAAAATTAAAAGATGAGTCACAAAAATTATTAACACAATCACAATAATCAGATTATATGTGCAATCAAGGTGAGCATGAGGAGTAGAATATCTCATCTATTATATTAAAAAGATAGACTTCAGATTGATTCTTTTCTTTGTGGGGCCAGCCCCACATCATTCTTAACTTTATGTACAAAATAATTAGGAGTATCAGGTATCCTCTAGGCAGGCCATCACAGTCACATAAAGACAGCATTAAAATAAACAAATAGACAAATGACAACAGTATATTGCAACTGACCATTAATTTCTTGATGACGTTTGAGATCAATTATTGCTCAGTATGTTAGAATATTTCAGTGGTCTGACTCTTAACATGGACTTCCAAAGAGTAGAAACAATTTTGTTTTAAATAGCATTGGAAGTAAAAATATAAGAATAAAAAGGAAGAAATAAAGAGTAATATGAACTTATGGAAGACCACACATTATTTTGTTTCACAATTATATGACATGAATCAAGAAAACATTTCTGAATTTTTTGAAGAATTTTATAATATCTTCTCATAGTTACACAAAATCATAAATATTTTATATACAGATATATATATTTATATCACATATATAACATTTGAGTATTTCTCCTTGGATCAAGGTGGTCTGCAATATCACTTAAAGGTTTGAATAGAGAATTTAGTAAAGATAAATCAAAGTTGGTGATATCTGTAAGCAAACAAGAAATGATTCTAGTGATCTGAAGCTATAAGGTAGAGAGTAATATGATGAATAGAAATTGGTATGGAGTAGAAAGTCAAGAAGTATAATTCATCGATCAATGATATCCATTGATTTTTTAAACAGGATAGATAGTGATAACCTCTAAATGTTGTCCTTCTGTGTATCTTCATTAGAAAATAAGCACTATACCAAGATCATAAAGCAAGCAAGCAGCAAACAGAAAATCTAAGGGAATACAAGGTGAAACAAAGGCAGCAGTACAATTTTAATGTTTTATTTGTCAGAGCCTTACAAGAGACATTCAATGGCTTTGTTGAGGAAACCTCCAGGTTTGGGATACAAGTTAACCTCTGAGGAGAAAGACTCATTTTTGTTGGTGACATTCTGGCTTGGGCCAATGTTCTATAGAGTAAAGACCTGACATTGCATTCAAGAGGATATTCACTTGTATTGACTTGGGTTTTATTTTTGAGGTTCTACTTCAAAACTAAGCCATTCATAGAAATATTGTTTGTTGGGCCTCGGAGCTTGAGACTTGTAAAATAAATATTATTTTCTGTTAATGGATTTGTAGATGAATATTTAACATAGTTGATATCCACATCTGTAATATTGCTTTTCCTGCTTTTTATAGTACTGCCACCCTCCTTTTATGTCTTACAATTTTTCCATCTCAAGTCCTGTAGTCTTTCAGCACAATCACCAACAGCACTTTACTCTCTTCAGGAGATACATTAGCCTTATTTTCAAGTCTCATTTTTAAGTCTCTGTGCTTATCTTCTTGGAGTATCCATCCAAGTTTTTAAAGGAAGTTCATCCTCATGTTGCTGAAAACATGAGTTCAATAGTACTCATTCACTTACAGCTTTTCCAAATTGATTTTTCATGTTTTGTAAGAGAACACTTTATAAAATTGTATTTTCCTTATTATAGTGACACTAACAACTTTCCCAGTACTTATTAACCATATTTTGTGGGAGGTATTTGCAGATAGGGAGGAGGTGTTGATGAAAGTGACAAGATCAGTGAGAATTATTTAGGTTGCCTCCAACTCATGATTCTCCCAATTCAGCATGCTGTGTTCTGGAATCACAGGCACCAATGGTTGTGGTTTAACTCATTCAAAAAATGAAAATGCTAAGAACTAAAACAGGAAGAAGTACTGAGGGGGAAATAGAGTTCTTTGAAGAAACATCTTACATATAGTTGCAAATACTTAATTTCTATCTTCTTTATATTTTCTTAGGTAGAAGGAAAGAAAATCTGTAGAGGTTATAATTGAATTTGAATTCTTTCTGTGAACTAAGAATGCAGTGGAGATGGAATGGAGGTGAGTTTTGAATGGCACTTGGTACACATCAATTCCTGTATAATCTCAGACCTGTTTTATATTTTTTTGTTCTCAGCCCAATGTTTGCAGAGTAGAACTGTTATGGTAGGAAAGGCCAAATGAAAGACACTGGAATTATACTGGCATAACTCTTCCTTGGAGGAAACAACAAAAGTATCACATCCTCAGAGGTATTACAGAGATTAGCTCCATAATCAATGACTTGAAATATAAAAGAGTGCTAATTCCTATCAGATCCCCATTTAGCATGTCTGTTTGGACAGCATTAAGCCAGATGTGTCAAAAAGAATGACAGTAGATTATTATCCACCTAATTAGGTTGTGATTCCAATCACAGCTGCATTTTCAGATATGCCATCTTCCCTGGAGACAATTAGCAGAGGCCCTGACACCTGGTATAGAGCTATTGAAATAGCAATGTGTTTTTCTCCCATCTTTGTTCACATAGAAAATGTAAACTGGTTGCTTTTACATAACAAAAATGGATATACATTTTCTATAACCTGGAAGGGATATAGCATCTCTCTAGCTCTTTGCATAAAATATTATATACTGTGAATAGACACTGTCTTGATGTTTTCCAGAATGAAGCACTGGCACATTAGGTGTTGAATTGCCATGTGTATTATTGCTTTATTTCTGACTGTATGAATAGATATAGAGGAAGTATCCAACAATGTGTACTTTGGTTAAAAACATGGCACATTAGAAGGTGTTGCCTTAACTTTTAAGGAACTGAAAAATTACTAAAATATTTTGAGGTTCCATGTCTTCTTGCATGTTTCCCAGATAAAAAGAGGGAAAAAAGGAAGGAGAGAATGCAGTAGAAAGGAGGAAGGAAGGATGGAAGGGAGAAAGAAAGGAAGGAAGGGAGGCAGGAAGGAAGGAAGGAAGGAAGGAAGGAAGGAAGGAAGGAAGGAAGGAAGGAAGGAAGGAAGGAAGGAAGGAAACAAAGGAAGGAAGGAAGGAAGCAAAGGAAGAAGGAAAAACAAATAACATCTTGAAACAATATTGATGAAGTGCCTCAACACTTATTCAGCCATTTTAGATGTTTTGAGGACAGCAATTAGTATCACATTTGTCCAGGTTGTTTGTATCAATTGACATTTGCTTATGATCCAGAACAGAGAGAGGCTCTAATAGAGATAGGTTACTATACAGAATGGCCTGAAACTGGGCCTTATGACTCAGCAACCACTATAATAAAAGCATCTGTGTCAGAGAGATAATGTACATGGAGCCTTGACAAATCCCACAGAGAGATTAGAGTCTCACATGACAGGATTTGGGAGCAAGACTATGCTTTTTCCTACTGAGAAATTATCCTTCATTTTCAATGTTGTACCTGCTTTGGAACCAGTTGGATCCCCTTGCATAATGTGGTAATTTTAATAATCCCCTTCCAAAAGCTAACTTCATACTAAACCCCAGTATTTGTGAATAAATTATTTACATGGCAAAATATAGTCTACATGCGATTCTTTTAAGGCTATTTGATGTGAAAAGATTATCTTGGATTAGGCCACTGAGAGTCCCATGTAAGCACAAGAAAGAAAAGCAGTAAAATAAAAGACAGTAAAAAGAGATGACAGAGTAGACACACACATAGAGAGAGATAAGAGAGGGAGGAAGAGAGAGGAGAGTGTTGCAATTGAAATGCATGTCACAATGAGCAAAGGAGTATAGATTTCTTCTAAAACTCAGAGTAGACAAGAAAACACACTGTTTTCTGAAATTTCAATAAAAAATAAACAGTTCTGCCAACATGTTAATTACTGGAATTACGATGTTCAGAATTATAAGAATATATAGATTTTTGGAGCCATTAAATTTTTGGGAAATTTTAAATCATTCACAAAAAATTAAGATACTGGCCAGGAGTTTGGCCTAGTGGTAGAGTGCTTGCCTAGCATGCACAAAGACTCTGGCTTGATTCCTAGGTACCACATACATAGAAAAAGTGATGCTGTGGCTGAAGTGGTAAAGTTCTGGTCTTGAGAAATTCGAAGGACAGTGCTCAGGCCCTGAGTTAAACCTCCAGGACTGGCGAAAGAAAAGAAAAGAAAAGAAAATTAAGATACTGAATTACAAATTATAATTTCTGTTCAATTGTTCATCATGAATTAATTATAGCCTATAAAATGCACATATCTTGCATGTATTTACTATTCCACACATGTACAAAACTGATATTGTTTTGTTTTCCTCCTTCCCTTTCCCTGTTCTTGAATTCCCAGTTACTTCTAATTTTGAACTCTCTCTCTCTCTCTGTATCTATTTCTGTCTTTCTCCTTTGCCTTTTGTAAGACATTTTATTGTTTGGATCATACAGTATATGAATAATTTATTTCTTTTGAAAGAATATATCTAATATTTCTCCATGGGGTTTTATTTTATTATATTTTTTTGCCAGTCCTAGGGCTTCTATTCAGGGGCTGAAAAATGTCCTTGGGCATTTTCAAGACTATAGCATTATCACTTGAGCCACAGTACTACTTCTGGTTTTTCTCTATGTATGTGGTACCAAGGAATCGAAACCCGGTCTTTTTGCATGTTAGGCAAGCACTCTATCACTAGCCCAAACTCCTGGCCCCTCCATGTTGTTTTTTGAATTAATATCTTAGTTATTTTACTTTTTTTGTTTTTACAATATTCTGCTTTAGAGTATCAAAGTGCAATTATCCAACAATGATGCTCAAATGTCTTCCTACTGAGTAGCTAGGATTACAGACATTAGACATCAACACCTGTCATTAATTATTTAATTAATTCTGTAATTAGATTTAAAAATATATCTATACTATAGCTCTGTATACATACAAATATTTCTTCAAGGATCTCTAGGATATAGAAACATAAGCCATATAATAAATGATTGTTGTCCTTAATGTACTATGTTATCTCTCATCTCTTTTGCTGTCCCTTGGTTATCTCAC